>NC_057805.1:114862948-115482639 GCF_018294505.1 Triticum aestivum
CCATGGTGTGGATGGTTGGATGAACAGTAGACGGTGGAGGGGTGCCCGTGGAGGGGTGGTTGAACAGTAGCCGGTGGAGTAGCGCGCGGTGGAGGCTGGATGAACAGGAGCCCGTGGAGGCTGGAGGAGGTCGACGGTGGAGATGAACTGTATCCCGTGGAGTCCCGTTTTGCGGTACGCCACACCCCTCCCGATCAACAGGACCCCCGTTTCAACCATAGCGCTCCAACACAAGTCTGTTTCCTCCGTTTTGCGGTACGCCACACCCCTCCCGATCAACAGGACCCCCATTTCGACCGTAGGAGGTCTGTTTCCTCCGTTTTGCGGTACGCCAGACCCCTCCCGATGAACAGGATCCCGTTTCGAACGTGGCCGGTCAAACACAAGGCTGTTTCCTCCGTTTTGCGGTACGCCAGGCCTCGTTTCCATCGCCTGTTCCATCCAAGCCCTCCCGATGAACACGACCACGCATTCTGTTCCGATCCAGCCGGTTGGCTCCCACGCGTTCCTTTGCCTCCCGATGAACACGACGCATTCCGTTGCCTCCCCATGAACACGACGCATTTTGTTGCCTCCCCATGAACACGACGACGATGCTATTTCTCAGTTCCGACCCAGTCATGTACACGAGCCCTGGCCGTACGTATGCGCGAGTACGCGTTCGAGACCCTGCCCGTATGTACGTACGTGGCCGTATTTTCTTTCTTGCACCCTGGCCGCTGTACGTACGTGTACATGCTACGTGCGCGCCTCTATTACGACACGTACGCGCCTCTACTATGACACATGCGCACTTCTACATCGACCAGTATATATGTACGTACACGTCGCGACCAGAATGACAACGCTACGTACGCTTCGACCAGGTGGGTCCCGACTGTCAGGCACTTCCTTGCCTGCAAAGATGTAGCTGGTGGGTCCCAGCAGTCAGGGGGCGAATCGATTTTTTTTGCCCGGACGCACTTCCTTGCGTGCGAAGGTGTAGCTGCTGGGTCCCAGCAGTCAGGGGGGAATCGTTTTGGTTTTTTTTGCCCAGACGCACTTCCTTGCGTGCGAAGATGTAGCTGGTGGGTCCCAACAGTCAGGCGGGCGAATTGTTTTTTCGGAGGCACTTCCTTGCGTGCGAAGATGTAGCTGGTGGGTCCCAGCAGTCAGGGGGCGAATCGTTTTTGTTTCGGACGCACTTCCTTGCATGCGCAGATGTAGCTGGTGGGTCCCAGCAGTCATGGGGAAACGTTTTTTTCACGAAATACGGTGGCCCGTCCGGTGGGTCCCCGCTGTCAGGTGGAGGAATAATTATTTTGCGCGTCATAAGGAGGCACTTCCTTGCTGCGGCCGTGGACCAGCTGTCAGCCTCTCCATGTACAGTCCACATCCGATGGAAGCCATTCCTTGACCACGTTGACCACGCCACGCCGAGAGCACCAGGGCGGTGGACGATGGCGAGGCCTAGGAAGGGGACGACGCGGAGCCGGGGAAGATGCGGCAGTGGATGCCCATGCGTAGAGGAGTATGAGGGTTCACTCGTTCGGCTGCGGTGTGAGGCTGCCGTCGCCGCAGAATAACAGGGGGTGTGGGTGAGTAAAGGGATGGCCTGGCCAGCGGTGGAAGTAGTAGGGGGCTGTGAGGCCTCCACGGCATCATAGCCGGCCACGGGCGGCAGGAGCAGGCGGCACGACCGGCGCTGCTTTGGGCGGCTGGAGCAAGAAGACCAGAGGTTGAAGAAGCTCTATGGCCATTGGATGGACATCGTACGGTCACTGGAGCTAGAATCGTTCATATATTGATTAAAGTTGACAAAGGCCTCCGTCCCAGTCAACATAGTAGGCCCACAAGTCAGCCTCCCACCAAGGTGGGTCCCAGCTAGTAGGGGGGTATTCATTTTTGTGTGCGTAATAAGGAGGCACTTCCGGTGGGTCCGAGCTGACAGCGGGGGGAACGTTTTTTCGCGAAATACGGTGGCCCGTCCTGTGGGTCCCAGCAGTCAGGGGAAACGTTTTTTTTCGCGAAATACTGGTGGCCCGTCTGGTGGGTCCTTGCTGTCAGGTGGAGGAATAATTATTTTCCGCGTAATAAGGAGGCACTTCCTTGCGGCTGTCGTGGACCCAGCTGTCAGCCTCTCCACGTATAGTACTCTTCCGATGGAAGTCGATCGTTGACCACATTGACCACGCCGCGCCGAGAACACCATGGTGGTGGACGACGGCGAGGCCTAGGAAGGGGACGACGCGGAGCCGGGGAAGACGCGGCAGTGGAAGCCCGCGCGGAGAGGAGTACGAGGGTTCACCGGTTCGGCTGCGGTGTGAGGCTGCCGTCGCCGCAGAATAACAGGGGGTGTGGGTGAGTAGAGGGATGCCCTGGCCAGCGGTGGGAGTAGTAGGGGGCGCTGAGGCCTGCGCGGCAGCACAACCGGCCACGAGAGGCGGGAGTAGGCGGTCCCGCCGGCGTTGCTTTGGCGGCCGGAGCAAGAAGATCAAATATTGAAGAAACACGACGGCCGTTGGATTGACATCCAACGGTTACGTCTGCTAGAATCGTTTGTTGACGTATATAATAACTAACAAAATCTTGCATACGCGTCAACTAAACAGGCCCACAAGTCAGACCACTCCCTCGTTCTTTTAATAATTTATATATAGCTCATGGCAACTTCTTATGCAATTTATTGCAGTCGTTTTTTTGGTTGGCCAGGGCCAATTTCGCATATTTCTGTGGGTTCCAAACTATCTTTAATACCGTAATGTCGAGCCAGATTTAAAGTACTTTGAAGATATATTTAAATTAGGTTAATGCCCAGTGAAATAGGAATATGAAAATGTGAAAAAAAATTCAGAAATTATAAAGTAATTGCCAATTTGTCATCTGTTTTTATATTTACAACCCATTTCATATTACTTTCAAGATTTGCAGGCGTCTTGAAAGAGTTGCAGCCCATCAGGGCGTAGCAAAATAAGTAGGCCTGGATTGGGTATTCTTCAGAAAAAATAAACTGGGCTCATTTTCACAAAGAAAAAATAGCTGGGCTGGTCACATGGTGAACATAAAATATAAGCCTGGGCTAGACGGGCCATAGCCCAGTTCAAACCCTGCTCCGTCTCAACAATACCAAACAAAAAAATACTGCTCGAGTAGCTACGTCCTAGGTGTCAGCCGATCTTGTGTTGTTCTCTTGTCTATTGACTATATACGCTCACAATGTCGTGGGTCCCAGATGTCAGGAAAACACTAGGAGGAAGCATTTTATTTTTCCATACGCTGACGTGGTGGGCCCCTACTGTCATCATCTCCACGTACTTCTGCCGATTCCTGTTGTTTGTTGACCATGTTGACAACGCGAGAGGGCGGCGGCGCGGCGAGCGCACCAAAGCGCGCGGAGGACGTCGGCGTTAACGATTTAGGAGACGGTGGGGCGGCGATGCGTGCGCTGAGGCGCAGCCAACGGTGGGAGGCGGAAGCAGGCGGCCCCGCCGGCGCTGGTTTGGTTTTGGCAGCTGGAGGAAGACAGGACTGAAGAAACACGACAGACTGTAAAAGCAGCAGGAGTACTTAACAACCTTAATTTAAACCAGCAGGGGCACTTAACAACCAAAGATGAAAGCAGTATCAGTACTTATACAGGTTCAACCATACAAAGCACGCCTCGAACAGTGCTACTTTGCCTACAGTTAACCAAGGGTGAGGCCGCCAAGCCCCAGGACAAGGCCCAGGCGCCACCCCGCGCATCCACAACCTTCTGAAAGCGGCTTCATCTCGCAACGTGGTCAATAAACAGGATATTCGCTTTAGAGCCATGGAAAAGCATGAACATAATCTTCTGTCCTATTCTCCAAGATGGACGGGCCTTCATTATTTGAGACCACCCATGAATAAGTATCTTTGCACCTCCAAGGGGAATTGAGTAGGTCGACATAAACATCATGTTGTGACCAAGTGCAAGTCTGACCCGACCATGGTCAGGCATCTGTATAGGAATAATAGAACTCGGCAGTTCCTGTTTCAAGAAGATCACAGCTGTAAAACTGTGTATAAGCAATAGTTTATGAACAACATATATAACAGAAAACAGCTCGTACCATAAGTTTCTCAACACAGTTGGACCTGTTCAACGAGTGCAGCAGTGGCACACATATCCCACGTGGCCTTCCACCATTGAAACGCCCCACAAGGACCTCAAGACAATCAATAAAGTGTAGGAACTTGAGGATGTCGATCCAGTCAACTTCAGTGCCATTAGTAACAGCCGAGTTATTACAGAGTAACAAACGAGCAGACTGCTTAACTCTGAAAAAACCTACATGTGCCACCAATTATAAGAAAATATTAGTTAGAAGTAGCATCTTCGTGAGAGATTCGTTGATACTTCTAAAGTTAAATTGTGATTAGTTAGACAGAATAGGTGGATTAAGAAGTAATCGAGGCAACAAGCAAGAACCAGATACAAAACTAACATGGATGAACAATTGGAACGACGTCGGGGTGGAAGATCGCAGTGAAGATGAGACCAGGTTCTGCTATTTCCATCAACATTCGTGCGCCAACTTTCAGTCCGTAACACTTGAGAAAGTTTATCCAAGTTCGGCCATAAAAAAAGTAGCGATCTTCTTGGTTCATGAACCCAACTCGGAACTTATATCCATGGCTTGTCTTCACTGTGACCATTAAACTAGTGTATTCAGTTATGGCAAGGCCGAGTATCTTGAGTACATGTGTTCTGGCAGAGCAAATAATACACTTCAGGAAAAATAATATGAGAACACAACATGTTCAAAAAAACCCCACCCTCCCGGATAGAAAAGAGTATTCTAGGAACATACTGTGCACGTTTCAAAATGCTGTGTTAGGATGAGAAGGAACAAGTGTGGCGTCTCGCCGAGGGCGCAGAAACCTGTAGGGTACTCGCACTTTGGGCACTGCAAATGAAAGACACTAGATTCAGTAGGAAGAAAAATGCATCAACGGCGGCGGCTGCCATCCTAGGATTACCTGCGACCAAGGGACTTGGATTTATCGGGGATGGATGAAGAATTCGTACCTGGTTCTCCATGAGAAAACCCTATGCAATCGCCGAGAGGGGTTTTTCTCTGAACAAGCAGACGAGGGAGAAGGGGATTCAGGCCCAGTGAAATATTGCCGCTTCGTCCGTCCAGCTTACTGCTAAAGCTGGAAAGGGGGGGTTGTGATTTGACGGCTCATTGGGCATTACTGCGGCGCTACGACCGGGGTGTGTCTACCGTGAAGTTGTGCACTCTAATTTGTGCATATGGCACGTGGACCCTGTTGCCGGTTGCCCCACATATCAGCGAAAGGAAGTAGAAAGACAGGAGTAACTAGTTACACATAAATATAATTTTTGACAGAGAGATACTCCCTCTGTAAAGAAATATACAAATCTTTTATATCACAGGCTCACCTTGTCGAGAAATATACTCCCTCTGCAACGCACGGGCATTATGGGGGTTCAACTTTTTTTATGGGGGTTCAGCTGAGAATATAATACTCAGATAGGCTCACGGTTCTGGACTTTGGGCCGCAGGCCGACCCTGCATGTTTGGGGGGGCATGTGTTTTACCTCAGCGCTTTTCATATTGCAAGCGATCGGTACGGCGCTGGTTTTAGATGATGTCGCAAGGCGAATACACAAAATTAAATAAAGCACGACAGCTGTTGGAATGAAATCGAACGACAGTTCCTAACCAGCAATCAGAGTTGCAATTCTATCAACGATATACCATGTGATAAATAATACTGTCGTACTACTTATACACACATGACACTTGTTTCACCATGCCAGATTATTACATCAAAATCTCTCGGAGGATAGATCAGTTCGGCAGTTGCGTGCTACTACTGAAGAATTTCAAAGTTGATTTGGACCGGCTCTCCTTGCTGAGAAAGTTCGATTTTGACATCATCCCCTACTGCAAGATATGATTTAGATTTGAACCTTGACCATCCTTTAGCATCAATCATCATGCGACCATCCTTTGTACTTACGGTATATTGAGCAGGTTCATTCACACCAAGGCTGCGCATGGTAAGAGAAACTTGGCCGCGGTCGCCCGGATTGTTGAACGACTCCCTCGTTGCTCTAGGAATTCTCTGTTTGCAAACAAGAAGACATACCCAAACAGTTAGATCAACCCAGTGAATCATGTGAAACAACATGGAAAGAAAAAAGAACGAAGCACTTGGTCGGTACCAAGAAGGTGGACATGTCGGTTTTTGTAAGGACTTTGGTATATGAAGTGCGAACTGCAGCCCGGTCTGTTGCCGGTGCAACTGCACGGGCCGGAGCCGCCGCTGCTGCCGGAGATGGTGCTCCTTGTAGAGCCGGTGCCGGTGTCGGAGCAGGTGCCGGTGTCGATGCCCGATCCTCCGGTAGATCAGACTGATCCGCTGATGCGGTCGGTGCCCAATCCTCGGCTGGATTAAACTGAGCTGCTGCCGCTGTCAGTGCTAGAGCAACTGCCGGTGCTCGAACTGTGCGAGACAGCGGCGATCGTGTCTGGTCTGCTATGATCAGCTTTCTAACTTGACTAGGATCTGTGACCGTGATCCAGTTTTTTTCTTCATTTCTTTTAAACGCGAGAAGGACTAATTGTGGCATTTTTGTTAAACCAAACTGCAGTTCATCATAGGGATTCAGCTTGTACTCAGACAACAGACTGATCCAATTTTTTCCAGTAATATAAGTGATGGACAGTGCCTTCGTTACTGACACGACATAAGAAGTGAAACCTGCAAAAATAGCCATCGTAGAGCAAACCAAACGGTTTATTCTGTGATGAATGTCACAAGGCAAAACCTGCATCGTAAAATTGCAGGAAAAGAAAGAAAACTTGACATTAAATCAATAAGATTTAGACAGTAAATCAATAAGATTTACTTGATGTGACATGAGTGAATCCTTACCAGGAAATCACTATGTTGAAGTACTAAACAGAAGATTGATCGTCCAACTACGCGTGGCGTGCAGGGGCCCCGCCTACTCCCACAAGCAGGACAGTCCAAAGGTCATGACAAATCGTATGGACCGAACATCCATGGGACTGGAAATCTGGTGGGTGCGATAAACCCTGCAATGCATACAGATATTGGAGTGTAACCATAATTGATAAACCGTCCTCACAAAAAATATGATCTGGATACTTCAAAATATACAGACTGAATTGAGTGGACAGACATTAACATAGACATTAACATAGACCGTTCACACACCAAAAGCGGCAGTACTAATAAACAATACAGGGTTCACAAACACAGATCAAGTACAGAACAATAGTACTTACTACAGACAAGCAAAGTTGCACTAACTAAACTCTGCAGACTATTTCTTGCCACCGACCTACGGGATGAACCCCGCATAACTGACTAGGCCATGGACTTCGTGTGAGATGTCTACATGCACCATCACCATCTTGTCAACCTTGGAGAACCTAACATAGTGGTCTTTCCACTCATAAACATGATGATGAAGACAGGCCGCATCAGATTTGTTGGGAAGCTTTACAAGAACCACACCCTTCCTAATCGAAGGCACAGCCAGTAAATTGTTGTGGTCAAGTACAGCCTCGAGAACACGCCTGACAACAATGCTACAGGAAAACAATAGTTCAGGACACGTGGCGACAAGGACACAACAGCTAGATAGTTCAGCAGTAGAACTCATCATCAGGTCTTCCAGTTCACACGGCATGACTTTGAGAACTTCATCTCCACCGCGGACCTGGTTCTAATTCAAACAGAAACTATATTTTATTACTACCTCCGTTCAGAAATATAAGATGATTTTCGATATTATACTCCATATATGACTACATATATGCACAGAAATGAGTGAACCAAGACACTAGAACATGTCTTCAAAGGCATGAGAGCAGAGGGATTACATGCAACATCCATAACACAAGTTACTGAGGCAAATATACCCTCTTAAAAGGTAGCATTGATGTTCATAAAGTACTCCCTCCGTCCCAAAATTCTTGTCTTAGATTTGTCTGGATACGGATGTATCAAGTCACATTTTAGTATTAGATACATATGTATCTAGACAAATCTAAGACAAGAAATTTGGGACAGAGGGAGTAGTTGAAAGTAATCTATAAGAAATCAGTGTCAACCTCTCGCATGTTTTGGTCAAAAGAGGAATTTAGAACCGTCATTTGGCACACTAAAATCACATGCAAGATCACCCAGAAAGTTGTACTACCAGTACTAGTACTGCGTGTTAGATAAAAAAACACGATCAAGATCGAGAAATAGATCGTCAACAAGAGACATCACCTGGACTTGCTTAATGAGGGATCCCGGAGAGGGGGCCTTGGACAGGGCGATGGCTTTGAGCTTGTCTGCGGTAGTCTCGGCGGGGTGCTTGCGCTTCTTCGTACCATGAGCCTCGACGGTTTTGGCCAGAGCCATAGACATCATGTCGGCCGGTGCTCTGGCGTCCATCCAAGAGAGGAAGCTGAGAGAGAAGAGTGAAAGGAGGAACGAGATGAGGGAGAAGCGAAGCGAGTGGGGGTTTTCTTCAAGAGAGGAAGCTGAGAGAGAAGAGTGCAATGATGGCTGCTTCGTCCGTCCAACTTACTGCTGGAAAGGAGGGGGTTTTGTGATTTGACGGATCATTGGGCATTACTGCGGCGTTTCGATCGGGGTAGTCTACCGTCACTCTACTACGGAGTAATTTAGTGCATGGCTGGTGGACCCAGGTGCTGGCTGTCCCACACGTCGGCGAAAGTGAGTAATTTAGTGCATGGCTGGAGGAGGATCCGCACGGTAGAGCGTGTCCACTGTTTTTCTGATGAAAAAAATGATTACAGCAAGCGTTTCCACTCTTACGACGGAGGAGTGCGAAACACGACAGCCACTTGAACATACACAGTGCTCCTACTACTAGGCATGTGCATTGGTCCATACGTCAGTACTACACAATCTTGTTGCTAGTGTAGTAAGATATGACGATAACAAATGATGTTGTGCGCATGTCAACTACTCCTATATGTAACATAGTACCGCTTTTTTGACTGTCCGGTTGAGAATGAACGGTGAGATCAATGTTAACAGAACTAGGTCCACAGCACACGGAGAGTACGGTGCTACAGTACTCCACGAAACATGAACCATATGAAGCACGAATAGTGTTAGGCAGGGTGTATGAAGGGTGCACGGGATGGGAGCAAAAGTTCCCTTCTCGACCCACTTTTGGGTGTTTGGCAGAGTGCATGAAGGGTGCATGAGTCCACACTAGTAGGTTGACAAAAATACACGAAGAGGAAACAACTATATTGAGATGAGAATGGAACCAAACACCCAAAAGTGTCTGATCTGCACCGTCTGAGTTTGATCCAATGGTCATGTTGCACCGAGACATGGACATGCCCATGCAGAGGGCGCCTAAACACCACCGAAGTCCCTCTACTTCTCGAGGCGCACGACGTTGGTGATGCAGGGTGCAACCGCCCGAAGAGCCCACTCCCGGTCGACGGGAGCCAGCTCCTCAAAGACGGCGTCCAATGGCACGAATGGATTCCGGTGACGGATCCCTGAAAGGATTCGCCCGGCAACGGCGACGGCAGCCCGCAACCCCTCCTTGTCCAGCTTAGCCCCCACCATCGCGCGGAGATGGCTCAGCTCCTCGGAGATATAGGTGAAGAAGGAGACCAGGTCAGGAAGCCGCAGCTCGTTGAAGTCGACCGGGTGGTCGAACGGGTTTAGCCCGACGGCCGGCATCGTCGCGCTGGCACGACGGTAGGCATCGCGCAGCCGCAACACGTGCGTGGCAACTTGGTTCACCAAGTGGCTGAGGCGATCCTGGACCTCGTCACGATCGGCCCGCTCGCGCTCCAGCCGGCTCCCCTGACGGCCTATCGTATCTCCCGCTTTCTGCAGCAACGCCGCCGACGCCTCGAGCATCTTTCTGGTGGACGCCTGCCGCTTTTGAAGCTCCGTGAACTCCCGCACATAACGGAGGAGCATGGCACTCCTCTCCTCCTTGAGCTCACGGAGCTCCACGTCCTTGGCCCTGAGCTCCGCATCCTTGGCATGGAGCTCCTGTGTCAGGCGCCTCACCTCGGACTCCGTGATCTACTGTGCCGCCATGGCATCAGGTAGAAGCAATGGGGAGAGGAAGCAAAGGGGGCGAAACGGCTGAAAGGCAATGCAATCTATGGGAAGGCGGAGGGAGCGGGGAATCTTTTGTTTTCACCACGGTAAAACACCAGTCGACGACTTCTCACATCAGTGAGCAGTGGGTTTTTACAGGCGGAGTCATCGTGACTAATTGCTGCCGCGCCTGCTCCCGTCAATCAAAAAATTAAAAATCCTGCCGCGCCTGCTCCCGTCAATCAAAAAATTAAAAATCCTGTCGCACCCAAACACCAGAGCAACGCCGCGGTGGATATTTAAATTAACCTGCCAGCAAGTAGATAAAAAAAGGGGTGAAAAAACAAATGTGGCGGCAGCCTAGCTAATCGGTCGAACTAGCCCAACTAGCTAGCCACCGTGCTTCACTGATGTACTCGGCAGGAAGGTGGTCTTTCGTGATTTGATGACTCATTTGCTTGCTTCGGCGCTACAACCGAGGAGGACCCAGAAAACGCGCGGTAGGGCGTCCCACGCCAGGAAGAATCTATGCGTGCACCACCCGGGAGGACCCCGAAACCGCGCAGTAGGGTGTGCCACGTCTCGGCACGGAAGAAAAATGTGCGTGTAAAAATATACTGTATCAAACGTCGTACCTATGGTTCGACCTCGGGACCCAGCCAGTCGGTCGGAAACACCCCACTAGCCACACAGCTTCATCATGCAAACGTGGCACAGAGGATAGATGTGGTTAGCTCCGTCTCGACCAGCCACAACGTCTCTTGTTCTAGGCGATTCTTCTATTTTCCAAGCTTTTTTTAGTTGTAATAACACCACGGCAAGCTAGCGCCGCTCTTCGTGTGTGCCCGTGCAAAGGTTAGACGATGGAGAGAAGAGAGATTGAGATCGCAGACCTGGGACCCACCAGTAAGTGAGACAACGGTCATGCACGTGTTGATGAGGCACTCCCTCTACTCCACTCAACGCAAGTACTGTATAAAATCAAGTTATGGGACAAAGCCAACAACCGTTCTTTTTTTAGGCTATCGACTTACGCTTTGTAGTCCAGGTTGCCAGTTCGAATCTCGTCTTTCAGATTTGTTACTTTTAGGTCCAAATTTGATTAATGACAAGTGGGACCCCCGTGTGTTGTTCCGATATTTCAGTGTAGGATGGTTTTTTTGAACAAACACTTTGCGCGGTTAGACAAGTAACGGCACGAGTTACACGTATTTTGCAAGTTTACAAACAAAAATGACAGCGGCATAGAATATCACATCCACCCCGCAGCTTAGATACTATGGTGATACGAGTTTTTACACCGTTGGAAGTGAGATCCAATGGCTTGGGAGTAGTCTTTGTAATTATGCGCAATTTCCAAACTCTCCAAAGGTTTTTTTGCAAAGAAAACATTCAGGCCTCATGTGTGCCGCTGCATCTTCGATCCAACGGCTCCCCGGTGCTCATATTAGGTGCTCCTCGTAGCTTAATTACCCGCTACGGTGATATGAGCATCTAGGTCGTATGATCAGTGATTAGATGGCACATGCGTAGTACTTGTACTTTCTGCGCATTTCCCAAACTCTATCAGTCGTATATTGCAAAAACATTCAAACCTCCTACTATGGGCCGTTAGATCTCAGTGAACTCGTATCACCATAGAATCTACGATGCGGGAGCACCTCATACTCTCCCGTGCGAGGAAACATAAGGTGCTATCGCAGCTTGGATGCTACGGTGATACGAGCTTGGAGGTCGTTTCACTTGAGATCCAATGGCATCTGAGCAGTCTTTGTGCTTGTAAGCAGTGGCCGAACTCTTTTGGGGCTTTTCTGCAAAAAACCATTCGAACCACCGAGGAGATGTTGGGTCTCAAATCCAACGCCTCTAAAGAGCTTGTATCACCAAAGCATCTAAGGTGTGGTAGCACATGATATTCTTACATACAGGAGAATATGATGTCCTCCTTCATCTTAGATGCTACGGTGATACGAGCTTCGAGGTCGTTGGATATGGGATCAAAGGGCATCTAAGTAGTTTTTGTACAAATTGTGTGCAATTCTCAAACTCATCAAGGTTTCCTGCAAAAATATTAAGACACATCATGTGAGCTGCTATATCTCAGATCTACAAGCTCCAAGCAACTCGTATCGGCATATAGCATCTAAGGTATGGGGGCACATGATATTCTCCCGGGGAGGAGGGGTGGGGGTGCACAACCAATCGGTGGTTGGGAGGGTGGGGACAAATATAATCTAAACAACCCTAAATAGAGCTCCACAATTTTATCTAAGGTCGAGGGGTTGACCCCCGACAATCATAGCTCCTCCTAAACACAACATTTGCATGTACTGTAGTACTAGACTTAATATTCATGTTTCAGTTTCATGTTCATTTTAAATATTGAACTGAGGACCATGGATGTCTTACATTTTACTCCCTTCGTTCCTAAATATTAGTCTTTTTAGAGGCTTCAAATGGACTGGCACATACGGATGTATATAGACATATTTTAGAGTCTAGATTCACTCATTTTGCTCCGTATGTAGTCACTTGTTGAACTCTCTAAAAGACTAATATTTAGGAATAGAAGGAGTATTGAATTCGTGTCATACATGCATGGTTTGGAAAAATAGATGCACTATACTTATTGGATTGTTGTTGTGTTCGTGCGTGTGTGTCTCTGTGTGTGTGTGTCTGTGGTCATATGCTTGATACATACAAAGTTTTCTCACCTCCATATTGTTCATCTTTTAAATTTGAATTTGCATTGGAAAACTTACTAGGGATACCATGAAATGTGAAATCCATGTTGAGATCACTATATCACAAACTCACTCTAATTCAACAACTCGTCATAAATCAATTACCACGTTGAGATTAGTATTTGCAAGGAAAATACGGGTATTGTAATACACATAGATTCGTTCGGCAATTTAAAAGGTTCCTTTCGTATTCTCGAATGGTAGGACCCAACGGTGTACCAGCCAGACCTTGGCCCGTGTTGATCCTAAAAAAACCGGGCTCGTGTCCTTCGGTGGCGTGCGTGGTACGCACATTAGGCAACTCCAACCAGTCGAGCCTCAGCGTTTCAAGTCGAAATATCCGGCGGCCAGAATTCCAGCCCTAGGAAATTCCCCTCATGTCCCCGGTCCATAATGACTACCGATGAACAACGGAGGGATGCTTTAGTAACTAGACAACGTTACCTACCGTGCCGAGCACGGTTCAATTCCCTCGGTCGCCGCTCGTCAAGGTCACCCGTCAACTGCATTGCCTAGTACTACTACTACTACTACTACTACTACTACTACTACTACTACTACACCAGGATGAGCACAGAATTGAGCCCGTCTGTTCGTGCCTAGTACTTGAGTTAATATATCAGGCAATGCACTGGTACGGAGGGATTATCCTTTTACTCTGCATATATAACTTGTCTGAAGTCTAACTAAGCAAAATGTTTGACCAAATCCTTTCTTAAGAAATACAACAGGACAGATGTACGGCTTGAAAATTTATTGCATGATGCAGGTTATGATATTGTTTCAAATCCTGGATCTTAAATTTCAGAAAATCCAAAAGTGAGCATAAATTCTTGAAACTAAGCATGGTCACGTGATATGGCACAAATATTACTTCGTAAGTTTTTTCTTCAATTTGAGACAAGCTGCTTATGACAAGTTGCACAAATGAAGAGCCAAGGTATTTTGGAACAAAGACCTGTCACGTTAAGGCGAACGCTTTCACTATTGAAACCGTGGGCGTTTACGTGCCGCCACGAGTCCCCGCTTCTCATCGGCAGGTGCCGTCCGAGCAAGCGTGTGAGTCGACGGGAGGCGTGCGAGCAGACCGCTGCGCCGGCTGTCAGGGAGGCGTGCGAGCAGACCGCTGTGCAGGCTCACCGGGAGGCGAGCCCTTTGACCAGGCTCCGCCGCCCACCGTCGTCCCAACTGCTCCCACTTTTAATGTCGCCGGCGCCGCAGTTTAAAATCAACCCCGCACTACCCGGTATCGCTACAATCCTCTCTCTTCCTCTCCGATTCTCCTGTCGTCTACCTCCAACTAGCCTGACCTAAACGTACGCCATGCCGCATCACGATGGTCTGCCCTTAGTGTTCCAGTTTCCTGAGGAAGACACCCAGCCGGAGTCTCAAGAACATAAGGCGCTTTGGGACGAGCTTGAACTGGCCTTGCGGGAAGACGCCGCGCCTGTCCCCGCTCCCGTTCCGGCTCCCGTCGCCCCGACTGCGCCAGCGCCCATCCCCGTGGCATTGATGGGCTGGGAGCCGCACATTGTCGCCGAGCTTGATCCCACGGGGTTCCACGAGGTCCCCGCCGACTTTCACGCGCCCGTGCACCTGCCAGCGCATGCGCCTGCGCGTGCACTGACGCGCACGCCCGTGCCGGTGCCCGTGCACCTGCCAGCGCATGCGCCTGCGCGTGCACTGACGTGCGCGCCCGTGCCGGTGCCCGTGCACACGAATGTCTCCGCCGCGCCGTTGACAGCGCCTGTCCCCGCGCGGGTGCCAGTGCCCCCCTCAGCGGCATGGATGGCCGCCGTCGACCGCTTCCTTGCACCAACGCCAGTCGCCTCCTCCCGCCAGTTGACTCGCTCCGAAGTCCAGAACATTTTGGCCTTCCTTGAAGCTAGGCCAACGTCCAGGAGTACGCCAACAACGGCGCAAGACGCCGCCGTCGCCGTCGGTCAGTGGCCCGACGACACACAGAGCACGGCAGAGGAGCCGCTTCCCACCGCGAGACGCCCCCGCCGCCGCCGCGTAATCTAAATTTGCCATGAAAAACGTTCGGATTGCCATGCTTAAAATCCGAACGTTTATCATTTCCGTTTATTTTATATCGATCGTCGTATAATTTAAAGTCGGAGTCAGACTGAACGAAATGTATGGTTTGATCGATTGAATGTTCTGCTAGAGCCGTATCAAATTAAATATAAAACGTCATCAAGCCACATGTATTCCTTGTCATCCAACGACCTAGACTGCTTCAATGTCGAGCGCTCAACACGTTTAGCGTGCAGTTAATTTCATGCCAAAAATAGTGCTAATCACATGACAACACGCAAATAATATCCTAGTAGTTAATATCCGCATGCACTTAATATACTTCCAAATTAACGTGCATTGCACGTACACACTGACTAGTGCTGCTAGTACGTGAAACTGGTGCCGTGACTTGTGAACGCGTCCAGATATGGTCAACGGCAACATCGCCCGCGAGTTCTTCCTGTTTGCCCGTGCGTCTAAACGCAGAAGGGGAGGAGAGAGAGAGCACACATGGAACCCACCAGTAAGTGAAGGCGAATAGTACTAAAAATAATATTACATGTTATCCATTAATTAGGCTGTGGTAATATAAAAACATTATGTGAACAAAGGGGGTACAACAAACATTGCTATTCTACGTATGTTGCCTATTGACGTGCGGCTTGAAGGCCCGGTCGCATGTTCGATCCTCGTCCTTTATTTTTTAATTTGTATATGGGTCCAAATTTGTTTCATGACATGTGGGCCCCTCGGTGTGTAGTTTGTAGCACTTTAATTTGTGGGTCGAAATTTGTTCCATTCCAAGTGGACTATCGGTGTGTAGTTTTGTAGCTTATTTATAATAATTAAAGAGAACAACATAGTTTTTTCAATAATACCATGGTGCGACGTTGAAGGCGAGAAAGGACGTGCGAGAGAGCGATGACCGAGCCAGAGGGAAATCAACTAGGGGAGTTGCGTGGGTTGCAACGGTGTTTGGAGTAGTTGTGGGCCGAATGCTACGAAAATATAATCTAAACCGACCGGAATAAATGCCTACACAAATTAATCCAAGGTTGGAGTGCCCCTCGCAATGTAAATAGCTCCGGCTTTGCGAGGGATGGAGAGGTAGTAGCTTCAACGCGTGGAAGATACGGTGTGAGAAAGCGAGGTCAATCGAGAGACATATAGATAGAGAGACAAAGTGAGTGTGGTCCGACATTCATTGAACAAATATATATGCTCTGGAGAGATATTGTCCGATTGAGCTTTTTGGCAAGGGTGAGGGCTGTAAGATAGAGCTTGAGAGATGATCCAGTCACAGACGTGTAGATATATTTTGTGCGTGGGAGGAAGCAAGGTCAACCGATCACATAGGGTCGCCGTGCGATCGAAAGAGTGAGACGGGTTGGAGAGAGTGACCTAGATAGACGATGTGCGTGAGAGAGTATACAATGTGAATAGGTCGAATTGGGCTCAAACATGGTGATATATCGTTTTTGTCCGAGAAAGAGCGAGGTCAATCGAGACATACGGAGAGAGAGAGAGAGAGAGATTGAGTGAGCGTGGCCCACCATGAGGTCGAAAGAGTGGCGGCGGCTTGGATGGACTGACCTAGATAGACAATCTGCGTGAGAGAGTATAGAGTGTGTCGATCGAGGCCCGAACAGGGAGATATATCATTTGTGTGTGAAAGAAAACGAGGTTAAACGAGACTCAGATAAAGAGAGCGAGATTGAGCGAGTGTGGCCCGCCGTGCGGAAGAAAGAGTGAGACAGTCTCGAGGGAGTGACCTAGATATACAACGTGCGTGCGTGCGCACGAGAGGTTGGGGGGCTAGATAGGCAATGCATGTATTTAGCGCGAGAGGGTGAGAGGGAGAGGGGGGAGAGAGAGAGCTCGGCATGGGGTGCAATGGCGGGTGTGTGAGGTAAATACATTTGGTAACAGAGTGGAAAAAGGGGTTGTGTAGTTGAGAGACTTAGAGATCGAAACATGGAGAGAAAGAATGAACGTGTGTTGGAAACCGATAGCTTCCTAAGGTGGTTAGGAGAGGAAGATTGACCGATACAGGAAGTATGTAGCGTTTGTGCGGGGGGGGGGGGCTAAAAACAACATTTGAATGTACATAGTACGAGACTTAATATCGATGTTTCAATTCGGTGTACATTGTAAGATTTGAACCGAGGACCAGGCATACGGGTAATTATTTCGAATTCGTGCCATACTAAGTTTCGAAAAGTTGACATTGACTCAGTTTGTTGTGCTATTTTGTAGGTCATATGTTTGAATCCATCCAAAAGTTTTCTCACTACCATGGTGTTCATCATATACATATGAATTTGTATTAAAAAAGTAGCGTGGATACAGTGAAATGCGAAATCCACGTTAGAATTGGAGATCGCTACGTGACACACACTCTAATTCAAATAACTAACTACGTGACACACACTCTAATTCAAATAACTAATTATGTGACACACACTCTAATCCACGTTAGCGTGGGTACCGTTTCGATTTTTTTTCAAATAACTCCTCATTAATTAATTTATAGTACTCCCTCTGTTCACTTTTATAAGACCTTGAAGACATTTCAGACAATGTGCAAAACAGTTCATTTTAAGTTGTCTGAAACGACTTACAAAAGTGAACGGATGGAGTATCTCGTTTCGAATGACTAATTATTGCAAGGAAAACACGGGCATGGTAATACATACAGATTCGTTTGCAAATGAAAGAAGATTCGTTTGCATTCTCAAATGTAGGCGCACCAGGCAGACCAGGGTCGTGTCGGGGTGGACGCTGCTTCGGTGCCTTAAAGGCAACTGCCTTTGGGTCACTGACATGTGGGCCAGCCACCTGTTGGGCCCACATGTCATGGACACAAAGGCAGGTGCCTTAAGGCACCGAAGCATAGTCCTGTCGGGGTGGTCGCGTGTGTCGGACGGACGCGTAGCACCCAGCCACCCACCCCCTCCCCCCCAAAAAAGGACGACGACAATATAAGTTCGCGCTTCCACGTTTCGGATTGAAATATCTGGCGGCCCCAATTCCAGCCCTGCAAAATCTCTCTTCTCCACCGTCCCCTTCCGCGCCCAGATTGCTCAAATCCCTAATTCGCCGCCAACCCTCGAATCGCCCCTCGTCTCGTCTCTTTCCCCACCGTTCCCCACCTCTGTGCCGGACGACGACGACGAAGACGACGGTCGCGCTTCACCACCGCACCGGAGCTACCTCATCTACGCCCTCGTCCACCGCACCGGGTGGTCCACCGACAACGTCGGCCGCCGCAACCGACGTGCCTCACAGACACCGAGTTCCACCGCATCAGGTGCGCTTCACCGACGCCGTCTCCCAGCTCACCGGGGCTACTTCACCGAGCACATCGTCGCACCTCCGCCCCCCGAGGCCGTTGGGGCTTCACCAACGGTCTCGTCCACCGCATCGTAGCGCTCCGCTGCCACTCAAGATCTGCATCCGTGCGCGGCCAGCCAACGCCAGCGCATCACCCTCAACGGCTCTGAAGTGACCCGCACTCTAGCTAGGCGAGCATGCCCAAACGCCGGCCCGAACTAGGTATCCACACATCACTCCCTTGTGCACTGTTCCGACGATGTTTGGATATCCTTTCACTGCTCTCTTAGCTTACACGCCTATGCAACTCTGACTTTAACTCTTATTTCTTCTGGAGATATCATCTGAAACAAGCAAATCCATTTTTTAGCGAAGCATGACGGCGCTACGGGATCTGGTACACATCCTGCACACCCGTATAACCTTGTAAGTATCTGTCCTCCGGTACAACATCAAGGTCGATTCCTCTTATTTGATCAACCATTCGCCGTGTCAAAAATGCAGAGGGGGATGCAAGGAGCACAAGGCCTGCACATCCAAGCAAGTGGTAACATGGACTTGTACATGGAACATCCCAAGCGCAAGCAGAGCTGCAGTGAGCCTGTACAACGAGCTAGCGTAAGTCCCTGCATTTCATTTAATTCGTACTGGCATTCGTGTATGATTTGTGTGCAGTGGCTGATCCACGAATTCAAGTTACCAGGGGCGAACATTTAACTTAAAAAATACGAAGGCACTTGCACTCCGGAAATCAACATAACTTGAGAAATGTGAAGCTACATGCACTTTGAAAACCAGCTAATGATCCAAAGTAGTTCAGATTATAAACACTAAATGATGCAAGCACCAAAAAACACAAAATGCAACATGGTGTACAAGGACTACAAACATGGTCTGTACCTGCTTGAATTATTCGTTCTCTGGCTGAAAATATCGAAGTGTAATTGCACGTATAACCAGTGCGCAAACTGCATATCAATATATCTATCCTGCACAAGTATGCCAATAGTTTCAAACAACAGATTAGAAAAGTATTTATGCTATGTTGTCATGATACGGGGACTTTCTGGTAGATGGCCTCGACGTTTCCTCAAGCTATGAAAATGCACTATAATTTGCTTGTCATCAATGCCTGCAAATCTCTGTCTCTCTCAACATAGTAGATCATCATTAGACACTAAATCCTTCAATGAGCTTGCAAAATGCTTGCATTAGATCCCTCATTAGACACTATATGTTCATCACCAGGAGCATGTAAAATGTTTGCATCAAATCCTTCATTAGCAGTCTGTTCATTAGACACTTCAGGCTCAAGAACAACATGAGCTTGTATGTTTGCACCGGAAACTTGATTAGATACATCAGATTCAGTCAGTTCAGTATTGATTGGGGGAGTTATAAAATAAGTAGAAATTGGTTTCATTTTCTCATAGATTCCCTACATACAAGCAGTTTTACAACACCGTCAGGTTTAACTATTGGCCAGAAATTGAAGAGTTGAATTAGATATAATCAGGGATGTGATGTACCTGCTCGTTGCGCATGCTACTCTTGCAAGCTGCGACTGTCCGTTTGCGCAAGCTCGATGCCATGCCCGTGCTGCCGCCGCTGCCTCCCACGCAGGCTACACCCAGGGTTGGATCTTCATCTTCTTGTCCTTCCGTTCGCTTGAAGCCCGGCGACCGCCCTCCAACGAGGGCGCGAGGAAGTGCTGTGTCGGTCTGTCCAGCGGCGGCTAGGTTAGGAGCGAACCAGACTGGAGGCTGGAGCGAATGAATTGGGATTTTTCCTGCTGTCGATCGATATGGGAGGCGCTCGTTTGGGCCGCGAGCCTGCTATAGGGCCTGCCTTGCACTTATGTTATTGGCCCATCCAAATTGAAACATTTTTCTTCATTTTTTACATTGCCTGCTCGTGCGTTGGGACGAACAAAACTAGCGTGGGCCAACCTGGACGACTCAAACTAGGTGCACACTTTCCAGCCACCTGAGGCGGCCGCCCATACCAGCCCCTATGGTGGCGTCGCCCCTTTTTGCGTGTATGATTGGATAGTGAAAAATATTCCAGTGGCGCTTTTGATTTACCCACAGAATGGTTGAATTGCTTGTTTCTATGAACTGAGTTCGCCAATAATGTGAAGGATGCCAGTCTTTTCATCCTATTGTAGATTGCTTAGATCTCGATATGCCAAAAGTAATCGCATGAAATATACAGTAAAAGCCAGTGTGATGTGTTTGGCTACAACTAGTCTGACTACACGTCCTCATATAACATATCAAGGACGCACCATCTTACCAGATTAACCATTCGACTTACCCATGCAGTGTGGGAAGAAAGAAGTATTGGGACTGCGTATCCAAGCAATTGATGCCATGGACTCCTTCGTACAACCTTGTAAGCGAAAAAGAAGTTGCAGTGTGCCTGTACAAAGAACTAGCGTAAGTTCAGTTACCTGCTTCTCGGAATTTTAGTTAGCCACTTATTGCAAAATTGTTCAATTACGTTGCTTGGCTTAATTTAGTTTGCTACTGATTACATAATGGCACAGCCTGTTAATCATATTGTAGACTGCGCCTATCTATGTGTTTGATACTTACTGTTAAGAATTACCTGTTTGCCTTAACTTAAATATCTACTTGTTTGTTTAACTGCTTTGCTGCTGCAACAGCGGGTTACAATGATGTTAATAACTACTTTTCAGCATCCAATTGAAACTCTTTAATTCCTTGTTTGTTTAACTGGTTTGCTGTTATAACTCCCAGTTGAGATGTTTTGCTAACTTCAACTTTTCTGAATCCAATCGGAACTTTAATGGCAAAACAGGTTAGCCCAAGATCAAAGAGCGAGGTCCCCATGGACGTTGCATCATCCCACAGCAGTGGCACCGGCCCAATCGTGCATTATGAATTGCCAACTGCTGATGCTCTAGAGGCTAAACTAGTGGTAGAAAGAGATTCTGCTTCTGCACTTAGAGATGAAGTTGACATGTTGAGGAAGCAAACAGCACAATCACAAGCAGTACTCAAGACAACCATTAAATATTTGGTGGATTTCAAAACGAAGCAAGCTGAGACTGACCAGATTGTTAAGGTCCTGAAGGAAAAAAGGAAATTAAATTCCTACTTGGTAAATCATAGGTGAAATGTTCTTTCCATAGTTGAATAACCTTTGTGTTGTCTGTTCATGTAATCAATCAAACCATTTGTTTTAGAGATCATGTAATAATTGTTTTTTTGTTTTTTGGTTTGTAATTTTATTTGAGCACAAGTCTGTATTAATTGATAAGACTCGGAGACATTTCATTTGGATTGCTGTGCCAGACCTACAAATATGCCAATCGGGCTGAATGTGCATTCAGCAATAGTAGTAGTATAGATGGACCATAAGTGGCACGCATCGGAAAGGGCCAAGATGCTGGCTAAAAAAGGATGCTGTTGTAGCCAAAAAAAGTACAGCGGCCTGGCTTATGTATGTTAGTTGATATTATTGATCCATATACTCTATAAGTGTTTATATGTCTGTTAGTTCTGTACATTCTTGGTTGATTGACTCGGTATTTGAATCTTGATACATCGCTTGTGTACATATCTAAATGGGAGTACACATTATGCTGCGTGTGACATTTGAGTTGGACATGAAGTGTTCCAAATATTCGAATTCACCTTAAACTGGATTCTAGTTTCTGAATTTGAGTATCGGCATTTGTAAACCATATTCATATATGACAGTGGAATACATCTTTGTCGTCCTTTTGAAGATATATAAAAACACATAGAATGATTTATAAAGATTCATATAGGAATACAAAATGGATTCGAATTTAGTTGCCAGGGTAAACGTGGATGCTTATTGTCCCAAAATTCGAAAGAAGCAGCAAAATGTCCACTCCCACGTCGGCTGCCCGAAGCCAAGTGTTTGGGAGATGGAAATTACTGTCTACCCATTACACGGACAATCCATCGGCCCGATTTCCACTGCTCTAAATAGGGGTAGGTTAGTAACTTCAATTAGACGTGACACGACCGCCTCTGAGCCCATTCCGACACGGTGGGCGTCAAACATGGGCGGCAAAACTCATTTGATTCAAGCTCGTCCGAAAGACCTCTGTTTCTCCCTCCATTCCCCATTCATACACGGTGGGCAGCAAAACAAACTCGACTCGGCCGAAATCGATGTAGGCAAATATTTTCAATAGGGACAGGTTTGTAACTTCACTCAGACGTGACACAACCGCCCTACCTGTCAGCCCCGTTCATACACCGTGGGCGCCAACCATGGGCGCCAACCACCCTCTCCTCGCCCGAAATCGCTCTGGGCAAATATTGGCGAGATGCGAGATTACCGTCCTATCCCCAACCGACGAGACGTTCAAATTTTAAACGGGGGCTAAGTTCGTAACTTTCCCATATTTCAGACGGGCGCGTCCGAAAAACATGGTTCCCCGTACCTCTCCCTCCATTTTCCCATTCATACACCGTCCGCGCAAGAACACCCCATACCCACACCAGCCTCCGTCCGTGTGACACCCAAAATTTTTATTTGGTTTTTTCATAACTTTTATTTGATTTGAGGGATGCTATTTAAAAAAATTCTTCTAAAGAACTCTCCCTCTCAAAAAATTTCTTTTATGACAAGTGTTTTTGTTTGGTTTCACCCAAGACTTGATTTTGGTCTTGGAGGTTTTTCCATCTTTTGTGGACTCAACAACAAATGACTCATTTGGGAAAATTATGTTTGAAAATCTTTTAAATAGCCCTATGGCATTTGGGGTGATCTTTTCCCCTTTTCAAAATCTCCTCTTGCCATGACCTAAGTGGAAATCCCTCCCAAAAGCCCTTTCTCCACCTTGTGCCAAGATATACTTCAAAATCCAGCAAGTTGAACCCCCCATGAATTTTCTTCATTTAATTCTTATCAAAAGATATTTTTCTGCCTTCTATTCTAAGCTCTTGGAGATTTACAAAGGAACTACCTTTTCTCCTTTGAGTTTTGCCTCCAAACCAAATTCCCTGGCTAGTCCTTAGAGCCCTCAACCAAGATCCATGATGATCCACTTGTCTCCAGTTCAAATATTTCAAATTATACTTGCTGCAAGTTTGGACCAGATTTGCCAAATTTGATGATTCATTTGATTTCTCCTCCTAAAAATCTGAGAAAATTCAGGCAGTCTCTGGATGCATTGAGAGGTCACCTCACCAAGTCCCAGCTCCAGAAAAATTTCTCTTCATGCCAAATCATTTCGTCGAGCACTTGCAGGGCACTGTTTCTGTCAAAGTTCAGAGTTCAGTTAAACAGTTTCAGTGAGCACTGTCGTTTTCTTCAGAAACCGTTCTCGATCTCGCCAGTACCACGGTGGCGCCTTGCTTCCTGTCCCCTCCTTCTTATCTCTGTGCCGCACGATTACTTGGAAGCTTGCGGGCGTCGGCGACGAGCAGGAGGAGGTGCGCCACCCCGTGAGCGACGGCAGCAGCGGCCATTGCGGCTGCCAGAGAGGCGCAGCATTGGACGGCGCCGTCCAGCGCCGCCCAAGCCACCCGAGGCCGCCGCGTGGCCATCCACTCGCCCGTGAACGCTGCAGCCCGTCGTCGTGAACGGGTAGGCGCGGAGCATGCTCCCTGTCGCCGCCGTGCCCATACGGCCGTCCCGTCGAGGATCGGCGCATTACGCCTAGCCCGACCGAGGTTTAGCAGAGGAACGACACCAGTGATCCTCCCTGATGGTGCCTAGCCTCTTAAACCCCCTGCCCAACCCTTGCCTCGCCGTAATCGCTCGCCGGAGATATCCCGTTCACGTCCACCCCCTCGGATCGCGTATAAAAGGAGGCCCCGAGCTCGAACTCGAACCCACACCACCTCTACACACCACCAATACCACGCCAAGCCACTGGAAGAGCCCCGAGGGAGCCTTCTTCCCCAACTCCGGCCGCCTCGACCCGCCACGGGACCCAGCTCGATTCACTCCCGTGCGTGCACCTCTCCCCCTCAGCTCTTGCCAGTAGCCTCCTAGTACATCCACTCTGCTGACCCGCGCTTCAATTTGGAGTTTGCAGCATCCAAAGGAGTACTCCACCATCGCCGGAACCACCGTCCGCCGGAGAAAGTGTCGCCGTCGACGTGGTGCTCTCCGACGGCCAAGTCCACCACCCACCGACGCGGAAGAACACCCTGAACATCTTGGTACCCTCCGATCTCTCTGTCTCGCCGTGGTTCAACGCCGGCGGCCACCGCAGCCTTCGGGCGCCGGCGAAGTTTTAAACCTGACGGGTGGGACCCCCCCGTCAGCCTCTCTTCTTTTTCCCCCTCGAACCGTTTTCTGAAAGCGCCTTCGGGCAGAATGCGTTTTCTCTTTGGGCTGGCGCATTTCATTCCGAACCGTTTTCTGTTTTCTCAGTTAAGTCCCTGGTTCTTTTCTGTTTCATCACAGATTAGTCCCTGGACTAAAACCCTTATATCTTTTTAATAAAAGATGATTTTTGATTGATTCTTTTTCTGTCAGTCTTATATTTTTGTCTAGTTTTTTTATAGTATTTATTTGGAAAAATTTTGGAATAATTTTTATGCACGCAACGAGTTTCACGTTAGTATACGGTTTCGTTATACCGTAGGTTCCGGAGGAGGTGACGGAGCCGCGAACTTCGCCGAGCTAGACTCTGACTTCTCCGAACCAGGCAAGCATGTTTGAACCTTTGATATGATAGGTGTTTTGCATGTTTGCTTGAATGGTTGTGCATGGCATATGAGCATCGGTGAGTTTTTCGTTGCATGCAAGGCAATTATCCATGTGTTTCGAAGTTACTGTGATCTTTGATGAGAGATGACCTGATCATGTGGTGACATGAAAGGTAATAAGATGGTATTGTTGTAGCATGCCAGTCTTACGTCATCCGATAAACTCCGACGTTAACGTGGACTGAACCACGTTACCGTTCTTCCCCTTTCGTGCTGCCACATGTTTTCTGCAAAGAATACGGTTTAGTAAGTTGCTAACCTCTTTCCTTGTACACACCAAATAGAGGGGCCGGGATGAGGGTTCCATGGCCCTGGATTAAAGCCAGTCATCCGGTCAGGGGGCATGGGTGTTTCCGGTTGGGACCGAGAGGGGGGCACCCCTTAGAGCGCGCGATATAAATTTGATCCCATGCTACGCGAGGTTGTAGCCTCCCCGTCTCAAGGTTTTTCTTGAACGTTGCCGAGGGTGATTCCTGGCATCGGAATGTTGAATGGGTGTGTACTAGTTAGATGTGTTTCTCCTAAAACACCGTAAACGGAACTAGTCCCTTGTGACTACTGAAATCCGTATGCTGTGGTTAAAAGTACAAACTCTGCAGAGTCAAATCCCTCCGAGTCATCGTGTCCATGGTCAAGGACCGTGGCCAGCATATCCATATCCATGTCAGTCCCTATGTCAGTCTCCATGGTAAATCCCCGGTGAACAAATCTCGAGTGGTAAACCCGGTTGAATCGTTATTCCTGTGGATGGACTAACTTTTTGTTTATCTCGTACCTGAATATTTCCTTGAAATGATTTAAATTCATGAGCCACTGAAATATTAAGCTATGAAATATAAGCCCTTTATGTGATGTCGCTTAGACGTCCGACTGTGGCACTCTTGTCATTTACCTTCAATATAAGCCCTTTATGTGATGTCGCTCAGACGTCCGACTGTGGCACTCTTGTCATTTACTTTTGATATAAGCCCTTTTGTGATGTCGCTCAGACGTCCGACTGTGGCACGCTCGTTATTTACTTTTTATATAAGCCCTTTATGTGATGTCGCTCAGACGTCCGACTGTGGCACGCACTGTCATTTATTTTCCACTATAAACCCTTTATGAGGTGTCGCCTTGACGCCCGACTGCGGCATTGTTATTTCATTTGTACCCTTCCGAGGAGTCATTCAGACACTCGATTGGCCTTCAGCATTACGTTGGGATTTCGGGAGGACTACCGCCCGACTTTCCTTTTTATTTCCCATGCATAGCTATTTTATTATCTGAGTGCGCTTTATTACTCTGTTCATATGCATCATGTTTACATTTGTTATATATTATGTCCGAACTGTCTTGCGAGTACTTTCATAGTACTCACCTGGCTTGTTGATTTGGCCAGATGTTGACGAAGGCGATCTCATGGATGAAGAGTTTGATAGTGAGTCCGACGCCTAGAGGAGTCCCAGTCAGTCCCGTGCGATCCGGGATATTGGTCACTTGTATTATATACACTTCCGCCACCCACAATAAGTATCCTCGAGCCTCACTCCGACGCTCGAAGAGTTGTTAGATTCAGGAGTCATGTCATCCACTTCATTGTGACATACCCACCACCGCTTTTATTGTGAGTCAGTAGTATGCCACCCTATCCGCCTCTATGTTTTATTGGCGTGCATGTAATAAATTGTTGAGCCGTCTCCGCTCAACCTTGTATTATATTTAGTACTCCTGGTTTTTCTTCTGTGATCAAGATATTGTCTACCAGTGGGAAGGATTGTTCTCTACTGGTCCGTAAAAGGGATCGGTTTCTCAATAAATATTTTTATTGGAGAACCGGTCGTGACAAGCTTGGTATCAGAGCCAGGCTGACTATAGGAAGCCACTAGGTGCGATCGCTAATCGGTTATTAGCGTTTTTAGTGCTTTTTCAGCATTTTGCAAATGTAGCTATTTTCTGTTGGTCATCATAAATTTATGATTTGACTACTCAGAATTTTTGCCTACTTTTGTAGATGGCTGGCAACAACTGCGAGACTCGGGTGTTCACTAATGTGCCCGAGGGGTTTGTCAAACTCCTCGTCTCCATCACCAAGCTCGTGATCGGGCCAACAACTCGTCCGGAGTTCACGCTTTACCAGCACAAGCTCAGCGACGACGTGTCTATGCACCAGGCCGTGGTGCAATTCAAGGGAGGACATTCTGCGTCTCGCCACTTCCGTTTTGTGGGAAGGGCCATGCCTACGGAGAGGCATGCCATGCAGATGGCCGCCCGTGAGGCGATAGCTCGCCTTCGGGATATTCTTCCTTCGATGAAGACTCGTCGCTACGCTACCTCCCATGCCATGTGCCATATACTTGTCACTATGCATTCGCCTGCCATAGGGGAGAGCGGGATGAAGCCATCGAGATGATATGGAGTATCTCAAAAGCTCTGGGAGGCAGCTTTCGACGACCTCGTGGACGGTTCTTGTGGTGCCCGTATGGACTTAGTTCGGGGATATTCTGCCAACAGGAGGGAGCCTCTCCAAGATTGGCACCGCCACTTACATCCGCGTCTCGTCCTCGGCATCATATTTCACCTGCCATTTTGGCCACTGCTTTGCCGTCTGCCTACCACTGAGGAGTCGACCGGGTCATTGCTCCTACTCCGGTCAGAAGCTGCACCGCCTGCCACACCCACACTACCGCCTGTTTGCACCCGCGCCATTCTCCTCAGCGCAGTGCTTACGCGGCCTGGAGCTTATTAGGAGGGAAGGTGGGGTTGAGTTCCCTGCACCGCTGGGTCTTTACCGTCGGCAAGGGAAGGACATCTTCCACCATCTCCGACGGAGTGCGCCTAGTAGCCGCGACGAATGTGTCTGCATGTATTGTTGTGTTTTGTATGTGCTTAAATTTGTCAGTAGTTGGTATGCGCTTCATTCCCGGAGGAGTGTGTCTAGTCTAATAACATGTCAGGAGTGGTGTACGCACATCCTGAGTGATGTATCGTATGTTTGCGTTATCGCGTGTAAGATTTGTGCTAAAGCCAAGTCCCTTTCTCCTGTGCGCCAGTCAATATTTTCTTGAAAATCTTGAGATTCTTTTTGAATTTTTGCCTTGCAAGATTTTCCTTGGTGCCACACAGTTTTTCTCATGACTTTTGGCAAAAATCAATACCCCCAGAGTGGAAAATGTCTCGTCCGTTGGACCCGGTTCCATGCCAAATCCACGCCGAAGAAAGTTTATGGAACATAGACCAGCAACAACTTCACACTAGGGGCAGTCTAGTCAACAGAGACAGCGAGGCAGCCTATATCTTCAAGTATGCCGCCTCTTTTCGAACAAAGCCAACAGCAACACCAAGAGATGATGAACCACGTCATCAATATGGGAAACCACCGTGAGCCATACCAACCGCACTCAAAGCTGTCTGAATTACAGAAGACTCGCCCTCCAACGTTTGCTCACACTGATAGGCCACTTGAAGCCGACGATTGGCTTCGAGACATCGAAAGAAAGTTGATTATTGCTCAATGTTCTGATCATGAGAAGGTGCTTTATGCACCTCACTACCTCACTGGAGCAGCTGCCGCATGGTGGGAGAACTTCCTACACATGCATCCCAGTGAACATAACATCACCTGGGAAGAGTTTAAGGAAGGCTTTCGTGGGGCACACATCCCCAGGAGCATCATAAAAATCAAGAAAAGAGAATTTGATGACCTCAAGCAGAGACGCATGTCCGTGATGGAATACAACGGTCAGTTTACCCAGCTATCTCGTTATGCCTACGATGAGCCTATGACTGAGAACAAAAGGATGGAAAAGTTCTTGGACGGCCTGGCACCAGCATTAAGATGCCAACTGGTCGTACACACTTTCCTAGATTTCAAAACTCTGGTTGACAAGGACATTACTTTGGTAATGAGCGCCGCAGCCTGGAGGATATCCGTAAGCGGAAAAGGGACAAAACGACTCTTGCTCGCAACAATCGAAGCAAGACTGAGGTTCGGAGGAATGAAGCGAGAAAATCCACGACGACTGCTATAAGGCCAACCAGACAGTTTCATTCCAGGGACAAGGACTTCACGTACCGTCCAGGGGTCACTTGCTATGCTTGTGGTGA
Organism: Triticum aestivum; assembly: GCF_018294505.1. Lineage (NCBI taxonomy): Eukaryota > Viridiplantae > Streptophyta > Magnoliopsida > Poales > Poaceae > Triticum > Triticum aestivum. Next base: position 114,891,963 of record NC_057805.1, read on the forward strand.
AGAAGGGCACTATGCCAAACAGTGCCCGAAACCAAGGAACTCGGCCCCCAAGCCGAATAATGGTGGGAACAATCTAGCCCCCAAGCGCAACAATTTCAATCCCAATAACAATCACAGGAAGGGTCACCTGAACCATGTGACCAAGGAAGATGCACAGAATGCCCCAGACATCATACTCGGTACGTTCCCTGTCAACACAGTACCTGCCACGGTTTTGTTTGATTCTGGAGCTTCTCACTCGTTCATTTTGAAGAGTTTTGTCTTGCAACATGGTTTTCCGATTCTTCCTTTGGAAAAATCTATGATTATCAAGTCCCCCGGGAATAAGCAGATCACTCAGAGTTACTGCCAAGGAGTGATTATTGAATTCGAAGGACTGAAGTTTCAAGCTAATCTCATCGTGTTGGAAAATAAAGGACTGGATGTCATCCTAGGGATGGACTGGTTGACCACCAACAAGGGATTTATTGGTTGTTTCAATCGGACTGTGATTCTCACTCACCATCACGGCAAGACAATAAAGGTTACAGCTCAAGAGAGACCACGGTCACGGCAGCCAAAGTTGAACAAAGTGGACATTTCAGAACTGAGAAAAGTTCCAGTGGTGTGCGAGTTTCCCGACGTGTTTCCTGAAGAACTACCAGGCATGCCACCAGACCGAGAGATAGATTTCAGCATTGAACTAGCACCTGGCACCACCCCCATCTATAAGAAACCTTATAGAATGGCACCCTCAGAGTTGGTAGAATTGAAGAAGCAAATCAAGGAATTACTGGACAAAGGATTTATTCGAGCCAGCTCCTCACCTTGGGGTTCGCCAGTATTGTTCGCCAAGAAAAAGGATGGGACACTGAGATTGTGTATAGACTATCGAGCTCTCAATATGGTCACCATCAAAAACAAATATCTGATGCCACGGATAAATGATTTGTTTGACCAGTTCGCCCAAGCCAAGGTGTTCTCAAAAATTGATTTAAGATCGGGATATCATCAATTAAAAGTACGGACATAAGATATCCCTAAGACAGCATTCACCTCCAGATACGGATTATATGAGTTCACAGTAATGCCTTTTGGACTGACGAACGCCCCCGCATATTTCGTCCACCTCATGAACAAAGTGTTCATGAAATTCATGGACAAATTTGTTGTGGTGTTCATTGACGATATTCTGGTATACTCAAGGACGCCAGAGGAACATGCTGAGCATCTCAGGATTGTTTTGGGAGAATTAAGGAAACATCAGTTGTATGCCAAATTTAGCAAGTGTGAGTTTTGGCTAAGGCAGGTTGGTTTTCCTAGGCCATATATTGAACCAAGAAGGCGTGGCCGTAGACCCAGAAAAAGTCAAAGCCATACTTGACTGGAAGCCACCCGCCAACGTTACAGATGTGCGGAGTTTCCTGGGAATGGCCGGATATTACAGAAGATTTATTGAAGGATTCTCCACTGTGGCAAAACCAATAACACAGTTTCTCAAGAAAGACAAGAAATTTGTATGGACGGAAGCATGCGAGAAAAGCTTCCAAGAACTAAGAAGAAACTAACAACCGCACCGGTATTAACCGTGCCAGACATACACAAAAGTTTTGAAGTATATTGTGACGCGTCCCGGAAAGGGCCTCGGATGTGTACTAATGCAGGATGGCAAAGTTGTCGCGTATGCCTCCAGGCAACTGCGAAACATGAGGAAAATTACCCACCATGACTTGGAGCTAGCAGCAGTCATCCATGCACTCAAAGAGTGGAGGCACTTTCTGTTGGGAAATCGTTGTGAAATATATACGGACCATAAGAGCCTTAAATATATTTTCACACAACCAGAGCTAAATTTACGACAACGACGCTGGTTGGAATTGGTCAAGGACTATGATGTCGGCATTCACTACCATCCAGGGAAAGCAAATGTAGTGGCAGATGCCCTCAGTCGGAACCCCAGCCCGGCAACGACAGTCCACAGAACTTGAGGCCTGAATTTCAGCAGGAGTTCGCTAGACTCAACATGGTGTTAATCTCTGAGGGCACCATATCAAATCTGGAGATACATCCCACCCTAACGGAACAAATTAAGAAGGCCCAGCAGGGACATCCCAGCATCGAAGGTATAAAGAGAAAAATGAGCCTTGGCAAAGCTTCAGAGTTCGTCACAGACAATGAGGGAGTGTTATGGTACGGGGACAGACTTTGCGTACCAACATTGAGGAACTCAAGCAACAAATCCTAACCGAAAGCCACACCGCTCCATACTCGATCCATCCTGGAGGAACCAAAATGTACAAAGACATTCAGGAAAGATTTTTGTGGCACGGTATGAAAAGGGATATAGCCGCGTTTATTGCTTGTTGCGATTCATGTCAGCGCATCAAGGCCGAGCATCAAAAGCCAGCAGGGCTACTCCAGCCAAACAGGATACCAGAGTGGAAATGGGATGAAATAGGAATGGACTTCATCGTCGGACTACCCCGATCACAACGCGGGAATGACGCCATATGGGTCATCACAGACCGACTAACCAAGGTTGCTCATTTCATTCCCGTGAAGACTACCTACTCCACACAAAGACTGGCCAAACTTTATCTCTCACGTATAGTTTGTTTGCATGGAGTCCCAAAGACTATAATATCCGACCGAGGCACACAATTTGTCTCCAAATTTTGGGATCACCTGCAACAAGCTCTGGGCACGCAGCTAGCTTTCAGTACAGCGTACCACCCTCAGACTGATGGACAAACGGAACGTGTGAACCAAATCCTAGAGGATATGCTGAGAGCCTGTGTGCTCACCTATGGGTCCAGTTGGGAAGAGAGTTTGCCGTATGCCGAGTTTGCTTACAACAACAGTTACCAAGCCAGCTTGCAAATGGCACCCTTTGAAGCATTGTACGGGCGGAGGTGTCGTACCCCACTAAATTGGTCAGAAACAGGTGACAGCCGTATCTTCGGCCCAGACATGCTTAAAGAGGCCGAGGAGAAAGTTAAGCAGATTAGGGAGAGACTCAAGACAGCGCAGAGCCGACAAAAGAGCTACTACGATCAAAAACATCGTGAGGTCAGCTTTGAACCCGGTGATTCCGTATACCTACGAGTGACCCCTATGAGGGGCCTGCAACGGTTCAAAATTAAGGGGAAGCTAGCCCCGAGATTTATCGGACCATTTTGTATAGAGGCACGAAGAGGCACAGTGGCCTACAAACTAGACTTACCCAAGGAGCTGTCAGACGTCCATGACGTATTCCACGTCTCACAATTGAGAAAATGTGTGAGTAACCCGGAGAAGCATGTATCTCATGAGGGCATTGATGTACAACCAGATCTCACCTACAAAGAGCGGCCAGTAAAGATACTGGGAGTGTCTGAACGGAGGACCCGTCAGAAAACGACCAAATTTTTCAGAGTTCAGTGGAGCAACCACACTGAGGATGAAGCTACATGGGAAAGGGAAGATTTTCTTCAAGCAGATATCCATATCTATTCGAGGATCAGCTGAAATCTCGAGGACGAGATTTTTCCTAAGGGGGTAGGTGTTGTGACACCCAAAATTTTCATTTGGTTTTTTCAAAAAATTTACTTTGACTTGGGGGAGGTGATTTAAAAATTTCTTCAAAAGAACTCTCCCTCTCAAAAATTTTTTTTATGGCAAGAGTTTTATTTGGATTCACCCAAGACTTGTTTTTGGTCTTGGAGGTTCTTGCTTTTATTTGTGGACTCAACACCAAATGTTTTCACTTGGGAAAATTATGTTTGAAAATCTTTTAAATAGCCCTATGGCATTTGGGGTGATCTTTTCCCCTTTTCAAAAATCTCCTCTTGCCATGACCTAAGTGGAAATCCCTCCCAAAAGCCCTTTCTCCACCTTTGTGCCAAGATATACTTCAAATCCAGCAAGTTGAACCCCCCCATGAATTTTCTTCCATTTAATTCTTATCAAAGATATTTTCTGCCTTCTATTCTAGCTCTTGGAGATTTACAAAGGAACTACCTTTTCTCCTTTGAGTTTTGCCTCCAAACCAATTTCCCTGGCTAGTCCTTAGAGCCCTCAACCAAGATCCATGATGATCCACTTGTCTCCAATTCAAATATTTCAAATTATACTTGCTGCAAGTTTGGACCAGATTTGCCAAATTTGATGAAATTCATTTGATTTCTCCTCCTAAAAATCTGAGAAAACTCAGGCAGTCTCTGGATGCATTGAGAGGTCACCTCACCAAGTCCCAGCTCCAAAAAAATTTCTCTTCATGCCAAATCATTTCGTCGAGCACTTGCAGGGCACTGTTTCTGTCAAAGTTCAGAGTTCAGTTAAACAGTTTCAGTGAGCACTGTCGTTTTCTTCAGGAAGTTCTCGATTCTCCGCCAGTACCAACGGTGGCCGCCTTGCTTCCTGTCCCCTCCTTCTTATCTCTGTGCTGCACGATCACTTGGAAGCTTGCGGGCGTCGGCGAGGAGCAGGAGGAGTGCGCCGCCACCGTGAGCGACGGCAGCAGCGGCCTTTGCGGCTGCCGGAGAGGCGCAGCATTGGAGGGCGCCGTCCAGCGCCGCCCAAGCCACCCGAGCCGCCGCGTTGCCATCACTCGCCCGTGAACGCTGTAGCCCGTCGTCATGAACTGGGTAGGCGCGGAGCGCGCTCCCTGCCGCCGCCGTGCCCGTACGGCCTGTGCCTCGAGGATCGGCGCATTACGCATAGCCCGACCGAGGTTTAGCCAGAGGAACGACACCAGTGTCCTCCCTGATGGTGCCTAGCCTCTTAAACCCCCTGCCCAACCCCTGCCTCGCCGTAATCGCTCGCCGGAGATATCCCGTTCACGCCACCCCCTCGGATCGCCTATAAAAGGAGGGCCCCGAGTCGAACTCGAACCCACACCACCTCTACACACCACCAATACCACGCCAAGCCACTGGAAAAGCCCGAGGGAGCCTTCTCCCAACTCCGGCCGCCTCGACCCGCCACGGGACCCAGCTCGATTCACTCCCGTGCGTGCACCTCTCCCCCTCAGCTCTTGCCAGTAGCCTCCTAGTACATCCACTCTGCTGACCCGCGCTTAATTTGGAGTTTTCAGCACCCACCGGAGTACTCCACCATCGCCCGAACCACCGTCCGCCGGAGAAAGTGTCGCCGTCGACGTGGTGCTCTCCGACGGCCAAGTCCACCACCCACCGACGCGGAAGAACCCCTGAACATCTTGGTACCCTCCGATCTCTCTGTCTCGCCGTGGTTCAACGCCGGCGGCCACCGCAGCCTTCGGGCGCCGGCGAAAGTTTTAAAACCTGACGGGTGGACCCCCCGTCAGCCTCTCTTCTTTTCCCCCTCGAACCGTTTTTCTTGAAAGCGCCTTCGGGCAGAATGCGTTTTCTCTTTGGCTGGCGCATTTCATTCCGAACCGTTTTCTGTTTTCTCAGTTAAGTCCCTGTTCTTTTTCTGTTTCATCACAGATTAGTCCCTGGACTAAAACCCTTATATCTTTTAATAAAAGATGATTTTGATTGATTCTTTTTCTGTTAGTCTTATATTTTTGTCTAGTTTTTTATAGTGACGGAGCCGCGAACTTCGCCGAGCTAGACTCCGACTTCTCCGAACCAGCAAGCATGTTGAACCTTTGATATGATAGGTGTTTTTGCATGTTTGCTTGAATGGTTGTGCATGGCATATGAGCATCGGTGAGTTTTTCATTGCATGCAAGGCAACTATCCATGTGTTTCGAAGTTACTGTGATCTTTGATGAGAGATGACTGATTCAATGTGGTGACATGAAAGGTAATAAGATGGTATTGTTGTAGCATGCCAGTCTTACGTCATCCGATAAACTCCGACGTTAACGTGGACTGAACCACGTTACCATTCTTCCCCTTTCGTGCTGCCACATGTTTTCTGCAAAGAATACGGTTTAGTAAGTTGCTAACCTCTTTCCTTGTACACACCAAATAGAGGGGCCGGGATGAGGGTTCCATGGCCCTGGATTAAAGCCAGTCATCCGGTCAGGGGGCATGGGTGTTTCCGGTTGGGACCGAGAGGGGGGCACCCCTTAGAGCGCGCGATATAAATTTGATCCCATGCTACGCGAGGTTGTAGCCTCCCCGTCTCAAGGTTTTTCTTGAACGTTGCCGAGGGTGATTCCTGGCATCGGAATGTTGAATGGGTGTGTACTGGTTAGATGTGTTTCTCCTAAAACACCGTAAACAGAACTAGTCCCTTGTGACTACTGAAATCCGTATGCTGTGGTTAAAAGTACAAACTCTGCAGAGTCAAATCCCTTCGAGTCATCGTGTCCATGGTCAAGGACCGTGGCCAGCATATCCATATCCATGTCAGTCCCTATGTCAGTCTCCATGGTAAATCCCCGGTGAACAAATCTCGAGTGGTAAACCCGGTTGAATCGTTATTCCTGTGGATGGACTAACTTTTTGTTTATCTCGTACCTGAATATTTCCTTGAAATGATTTAAATTCATGAGCCACTGAAATATTAAGCTATGAAATATAAGCCCTTTATGTGATGTCGCTTAGACGTCCGACTGTGGCACTCTTGTCATTTACCTTCAATATAAGCCCTTTATGTGATGTCGCTCAGACGTCCGACTGTGGCACTCTTGTCATTTACTTTTGATATAAGCCCTTTATGTGATGTCGCTCAGACGTGCGACTGTGGCACGCTCGTTATTTACTTTTTATATAAGCCCTTTATGTGATGTCTCTCAGACGTGCGACTGTGGCACGCACTGTCATTTATTTTCCACTATAAGCCCTTTATGAGGTGTCGCCTTGACGCCCGACTGCGGCATTGTTATTTCATTTGTACCCTTCCGAGGAGTCATTCAGACACTCGATTGGCCTTTAGCATTACGTTGGGATTTCGGGAGGACTACCTCCCGACTTTCCTTTTTATTTCCCATGCATAGCTATTTTATTATCTGAGTGCGCTTTATTACTCTGTTCATATGCATCATGTTTACATTTGTTATATCTTATGTCCGAACTGTCTTGCGAGTACTTTCATAGTACTCACCTGGCTTGTTGATTTGGCCAGATGTTGACGAAGGCGATCTCATGGATGAAGAGTTTGATAGTGAGTCCGACGCCTAGAGGAGTCCCAGTCAGTCCCGTGCAATCCTGGATATTGGTCACTTGTATTATATACGCTTCCGCCACCCACAATAAGTATCCTCGAGCCTCACTCCGACGCTCGAAGAGTTGTTAGATTCAGGAGTCATGTCATCCACTTCATTGTGACATACCCACCACCGCTTTTATTGTGAGTCAGTAGTATGCCACCCTATCCGCCTCTATGTTTTATTGGCGTGCTTGTAATAAATTGTTGAGCTGTCTCCGCTCAACCTTGTATTATATTTAGTACTCCTGGTTTTTCTTCTGTGATCAAGATATTGTCTACCAGTGGGAAGGATTCTTCTCTACTGGTCCATAAAAGGGATCGGTTTCTCAATAAATATTTTTATTGGAGAACCGGTCGTGACAGTCCGCCACCCCATCCATCGCCGCCGTCCTCCACCACATCCATCGCCACCGTCCTCCACCATGCCGGAGCGCCTACCAAGACCGCGTCGTCCACTGCTAGAGATGGACGTTTCTCATCCACGGCGACAGACCAATAGCTAGCATCGCATCCTCTCGCTTCATCGGCGCCGTCGTCCTCTTTGTCGGGGCCGCTCACACGACCTTCTCTTCCACCGCAACGGGACTTATCCCCCGATGCACCCGTCTACCATCGCAGATATGCTTCAACGCCACCGACGGCCATCGCACCCCCGATGCCTACACGGCGCCGCAAGAGAGGTGGTACTTCATATCTCCTCAACTTTTTGATCTCAACCAGAAAATAGATCTTAACTTGGTTACTCTACTTTCTTTTCAGCTATTAGAATTTAGTTCTTAGTTCGAAGCAAACAATGGATGCTAAATATCATTTCTCCGGTTTGCAGCTTCAAATCTGCCATGGCACAGCCATAATACGGTTTAATTGATCATGCTTAGGGTTTAATTGATCATGTTGGTTCCGTGGTGGTTTCTTTAATAGAAATCGGAGGGGAAACCCTCTTTTGCTAAAAAAATATGCTTAGAGTTTCCCCCTTTTATGATCACTATACGATCAGAATACGTGCTTCGTGTCATAATAAGACTGCTCCACCCATCAAGCTAAACAAGCTTAGTTGTTCAAATACGAATCTGATATTATTAAAACAGAGTTGTTTAATTGGTCAGCTAAATGTTCCTAAATTAGTTTCGAAAATGCATGTTCGCCGCTCGGGTGTGTATCTCTACAGGGTGCCCACGGTGGGCCGGCCCACCCTGGGATTTTGGGTCGTCCCAGGCCCCGATTCCCCTCTGTTCTGCTGCGCGCTTCCGATCTCTACTCGCCCCCAGCCGCCTGCCTCGTCGGCGACTTGCCGTCCTCGGACGGCATGACTCTAGGAGGAGACGCCGGACTAACAGGAGGCCAGGAGCCGCTCGCCCAATAGCGTCACCGCTGCCCGGGCGCGCCGCCGTGCCTACCTTCCCAGTCCGTTCAGGGCTCAGGCGTGCAGCACCCACCAAGCCAACCCGATTTATCCTGAGATACGTCCTCAACACTCAGCAGCCACTCCTCATCACCCATTTTCTAATTGATTCATTACTCATTAGGCAGGACTGTCATTAGGGTTTGTTGTGTGCTCTGTGCTACCTAAACTTAATGGTTCAGATGTATTTTGGTAATCTTTAGTACCTCTAAAGTTCACAGGGTTTTCAAAATTCCGGCCCTCGGAACAGAAACTAGTCATTTTGGATTGTTGGTCGTAGTGACATTGACCCAGATTACTACTGCAAGCCAGGTTTGTTGACAATTTTACTTGTCTTTCTTACTCATTCGATATAATATCCAATTATTCACGTCGATTAGTTGCAAACAATAAGTGCTAGACAAACTTCTTCATTCAGATTTTGGACGGTCTCTTACTGCAGTTACAATTCTGCATACTTGTCCTAGTAAGCTCACAAGTAAATGATTGATTCACTACATCTATGCTTGCCTTGTCATATTTGTTGTCAATATTCTTTTAGGGTGGACCACCCTGTTTCTAAATACTGGAACCGTAGACATGAGTGAATAGTATTTCTCTATGTGATCTCTTCCATCATGTGTGGGTAACGAACACTGCATTGTATAGAAAGAAAGTGTCATTTCCAGCTTTTACATAGGTTTCGATCTTTTACATGGAATACAATCTGCCTACTTGCTTTGTGTCGCACTACCAACACTCCACCCTTGAAGCTAAACATTACGCCACTCATAATTGCTTAGTTTATTTGTTCAAATACGAATTTCATATGATTCTAATGTTCCTACTTCAGTTTTGAAATGTGTGCCTGCCTGTTATAGAGACATAAGGGGTTTGTATTTCTGTGTGTGGTCTGGTCAGCACGGTTGGGGAGGTGAACTTTGCATATGCAGGGGTTTATAGGGAGACACTCTCCGAGTTGAATCCGCAATGCATTCCATAGATAATCTGACTACTTTTTATGTTTTCATGAATCTCAGATTCTGAACAGCATCATAATGATTATGAGCTTGCGCGCATGAAAAGAATAAAGCAGAACAATGCCATGGCTGTCAAACTTGGCATTAAGGGACTGAAATCAAGTCTGGATGCAATGCAATGCAAACGCTCTCCACCTACAGATTCATGCTCAGAATATGATCCTAACAGTGATTCTGAGCTAGAGGGAGACCTAAGTCAATGTAGCTCCCTAGTGGAGGAGTCAGAGGAAGATGCCCTATCTTATTCACCCATCAAGGTACTTGCTCTAACTTTCCAAGGTTACATTGCTCGCACATATCTTGCAACTGATGCTTTGCATTGCTTCTACTTTGTTGAACTGCCATTAGCTTAGTTTACACATCGTGTATGTGAATACGCCCTGCCTATCCATTTTCAGTACATATTCCATCTGTCATCATACCATATTTATCCATTCAAATGTTGTTCTTGTGTATCAGACGTTCAAAAGGAAGAGGGCGATTGCTGATCGTGGAGGAGCACAAGCAAAGTATTTGGAAAAGGTAGTGGCACCTGATAAATCAAATAGCCCATTAGGTGTAGTTGCAATATCACCTGACCCACAAAATACCCCAACTCTAGCAGACTCTAGCCCTACTACACTGGTCATTTCTGATGCCCCAACTCAGCAGACCCCAACTACAGCAAACAGTATGATTATGCCAGTTGACATAGCACCAGCTGTACGACGCAAAACCCCCATTCCAGCAAAGAGTACACCAAATCCAGTTGCCAAATCCCTTTTCGAACCAGAGAGAGCCCCAATTGCAGCAAATAGGACCCCTGTTCCATTTCTTCCCAGTTTAGAAGACGAAGCTTATGTTGTTGTCAGGAACTTTGTGCGCATCTTTCCTTCATGGAAAGATTATACCGCAGACACAGAACAATTTCCAGTCTTCCTCCGCAACTTACGCGTAAGTAATGTACTAATGTTATTCATGGTCATTACTGCATATGTTTCTGCTGACAGAAGACACAAGATTTCATTCTTTTAAATAGGCGAGGAGCAAACTGGATTGTGATGACGAGCAAGGGTTGGTTGCGCTTTTCAAGCACTCGTTGATGAAGTATCGTTCCTACCTGAGGCAAGCGCACTTCGATGGCAAGCCTCTGAACGAAATTTCTGTAAAGTCTCCGGTGCTACATTTATCCGACGGTGACTGGAATAATCTTGTTACACATTGGTCTCGGCTGCAGCGTAAGGTACTGTCTATGATATCACATCACAATTTGAACTACATTTCTGCATTTGCCTTAATGTCTCACTTGTACGAAAACTGTTAGCAGAAGAACATTCGTTCTCAAGGGACCACAGAATCTCGCAACTATACTGCACACTGCATTGCTCTTGTGAGTACCTCTTGCCCTGTATGACCATACTTACTTTCATAGCTGTTTGATTATGTAGCATCACTGCACATGTTAGCCTCGTAATCGTCCATTTGGTGGACATTATAAGATCCGTATGGACTCTTACATAAATTTAGAATCAACCCAATGCTTTTGAAGAGGTTTAGCTCTGCAGTCCTCTTGTAAGGACTGAACGTGGTCTATCACTGTACTTACATTAACAGCTACTCCCTCCGTCCCATAATATAAGAACGTTTTGTACAGTACACCAGTGTTCAAAACACTCTTGTATTATGGGAAGAGGGATTGGTTCATTTTGTAGCATTCTGCATCTTATCTCCCTCGCCCACCATTTACTAAAAAAGATCAGATCTATATTTAATCTTACCAACAAGTAGAATACACAGACAATGCCAGTGCAGAAGTGTAGCCCATTGCTCTTGTCAGTACATTTTGTCCTGTAACGCTTGTACTTCCAGGGATTGGTAGTTGATTATGTAGCATCAATCTGCATCTTATCTTCATTATCCTCTATCCCTTCCAGTATTATCATATCTATAATTACTCTCTACAAAATGTAGAGTACAGGCAATGCTTATGAAGAAGATTCTGTGCTGAAATTCTTGAGTTATCCTTCCCTTGACATGGAGAAGGGCATTATAAAGCCGGTGTTAACTGTTAATGTAAGTCAGTCCTTCTAAAGCCTTTATCCTCAACTGCTGTTTAATTTGCTCATACTCCCTATCGTTTACTGCTGTTTAGTTTGCTGTTTCTACCAAAATGCATGTTCGTAAGAACCGTAAGTTCTAAGTTTTACTTGTAAAACCAAATTCCTTATTCATACCATGCACATTACTTAATACTCCCTATATGTATGCTTGTTTTTGTGGATCTATAATCCAGTGTGTGGTGAAGCAGCCCACGTTTGCACCTTGTCATCTCCTGTTTTATCTTACTGATGTGGCTGATGATATGAACAACATGCCATGCACATTATCCAAAATAGATACAATGATTTTCTTTGCCCTTCATCTATGCTTGTTATGTTGACATGGTAATCCAGTAGTGTGGTGAAGCTCCCCGCATTATGAACAATGCCAAATTATGCTATTGATATTTTGAACTTACTCTTTATTTTCTAATTTGAAATTGGATAGAATTGACAGAACAGTTATCATCTTTGTTTATACACGTGCAAAACCTGTCATCTCTCTGCTTTGTTTCAGGGTGATATGCCTGATGGCATGCACAAGTCTGCTGAAGGCTGTGAGACAAACCCAACATATATTGCAGCAAAGAAGGCAAAACATCTTGAAGATAGCGAGACAACCCCAAAGTCTTGTCTTGATGCAGTGTTCAAGTTACTTGAGACTAACAGTCAGACAAGCTCACAGAATTCGTTGTCTGAATCAGTTCGACTTCTTCAGTCCCAAGTTCTAGCAGAAAGGCATTCTGCAACTCAACTTCGACTTGAAGTCCTATCTCTAAGAAAGATTGCGGAGAACACCAATGAGAACCTCATCGCTAAACAGCTACACCTGGAAGCTATGACCGACATGCTAGGCCGGTCTCACAGCCTTGCTCAGCAGCTTGCGCAGCAGTTCCCCCGCAAGGCTAACCTTTCTTGAACTGTCTTGGAAGTGGTCTCGGTTCAGTATTATTTTGTTACGCTGCAATGGTGCCCAGTTTTTGTAATCTGCTTCTTCGTTGCGCTTTATGATCACTGGTGGCGAACTTCGATGCCCAGTGGATGTAATATACCTTAAATCCTTTATTGTATAGTGTAGGTTTATTCTTAGTTACTATGCCGTAATTTCTTTATTGTATAGAGTAGGTTTGTTCTTAATTCCTACTAGTTACTGCCATCATTCGCTATCTGAAAAAAATCAGATGTAGTCGACCGGACCGAAACATTCGACTCTAACGGGCCAGGTTTTTAGCGGGCCACAATTGGGCCGGCCTGCGTCTTTCTTGGGCCCGAATGATTGGGGCCTTCACACATTGCGCCAGGCCCAAACTTACACCGGCCTATATTTTAGTTGGGCCTTTTGTCGACCCAGCGCTTAGTTTGGCCCAGGTAGCGTTGGGCCATTAACAGGCTGAATATTGTACTGGCCTGTTACGGCCGAGATGAAACCACGGGCCTTTAGCAGGCCAAAATGCATGTTGGGCCTCAATTTTCACTAGTCGTCGACGGGCCTTCAGCAGGCCGAAATGTAGACCGGGCCGTTTTGGGCCCAGTTAGCTCACGGGCCGTTACCAGGCCGAAACATATCTCGGGCCTTAGTTGGCCCACTGATATCATGGGCCTTTAAGAGGCCGAAAGCTTAGCACAGGCATCAACGGGCCGAATTACGCGACAGGCCTTTAACAGGCCCAAAGTCACGTTGGGCTTAACTGTTGCCACCTTTAGCACGGGCCGTTAGTGGGCCCGATGTCCCGTCGGACCATATATGGCCCATGGGCAGCACGGGCCATTCCCAGGCCGAAAGTCACACCGGGCTGAAATGGGCCCATGTCTACATCAGGCCTCTAACAGGCCGAAAGTCACTGGGCTGTAGTTGGGCCCAAATATTCGGCGAACAATTAACGGGCCAGATCTGGCTTCGGGCCGCAAATGGGCCCAAATATTGGGCGAACAATTAACGGGCCAGATCTGGCTTCGGGCCGTAAATGGGCCCAAATATTGGGCGAACAATTAACGGGCCAGATCTGGCTTCGGGCCGTAAATGGGCCTTTATTAAGCAGGCCGTTATTGGGCTGGCCCACTAGTACCTGATTAAGTTCTACGGGCCTTTGACTGGGCCGGCCTTTTTAACCTATATGGGCCTCTGTTGGGCCCAGCCACGTGTCGACGTATCATAGGCATGTCTCCTCCAATGGACGGGCGACATCTGGCCCACTGACGAGCTGACAGGTGTTCCCTTCGGCCAATCAGAATTTTACACGTGGAAATTTCCCATTGGTCAGGGCTGTTAACGGGTTATCGGATCCAAAATCCGACCCGATAGCTTAACGGCGTTCCGTTACGGTGGATGCCACGTGTCGGTCAGCCTTGACGAAAGCACTTCTGTGACGCGCGATTTATCGTCATGGAAGTGGACACTTCCGTGATGATAATTTTGGTAATGTCATGGAACACTTCTACGACAGCACAAGTATGACTATCTTGATTCTGTCATAAAATCGTCATGGATGTACATGCATGACAAAAAATGCGACCTACTGTGACAAACACGTATCATCACGGAAGTGTATTTTTTTTGTAGTGGAGGGTCTTGGTAACTTTCACATTGCTGATGACTGGTGAACAAAGCATCGGGAGGGCGCCAGCGGTGGCTGCGCACTTGAGCTGATCTGCCGAGTTGAAGGTGATGGCGCACTGGGACCACCTGAGCGGGCGTGTGGCCTCAAGCTTGGGGAGGACCGCATTCACTTCATGAGCAAACTGTTTGAAGATACGCTGCGAGGCTGGGGCCTGGGCTCCGCCCAAGATGCAGGCGATAGCGCGTGGCTCCTGGAAGCCCCCAGCCCCCTCGTCTTGATGGTGGTCGTCATTCCTTCTTGGCGGTGGCAGCAGCGGGGGAAGACCGGCGTTGCCCTGAGGATGATCCTCATGAGCCTGGTCCCTCCAGGCGCCCTCGCGAGGATGATCCTGCCAGCGGTCCTCACGAGGCCGGTCGCGCCACTCCTGGCGCGGGCCACGGTCATCCCAATGCCCGCCTCCATGTCCTCCTCCTCGGCCATAGCCCCGGTCGCAGCGCTCGGGGCGTCGACCAAAGCGTCCTTCACGAATGGCTCTGAGCTCTTGACAGTCACTGGTGTTGTGGGTATTCAGGTTGTGGAAGGCGCAGAACGGTCGGCTGCTCTTGGATGACTCGGGCTGGTCTCTGCCTCGCTTGGTGTCCAGCTCCGCTGTGAGCACGGCTACTCCCTTGCGCTTCACGTCCTTGGCCTTGGCTTTCTTCTCCTCCGGGTCTGCAGCCGGCAGCTCGAGGAGGGAGAGGCGCCCTTCCTCAGCTCTTGCGCACTTGGTTGCCAGGTTGAACAACTCCTGAGACGTGCACAACTCCTCGTGGATAGCAAGCTCTTCCTTCATCTTGACGTCGCGGACGCCATCAGAGAACGCGGAGATGATGGCCTCGTCCGTCACCTTGGGGATCTTGAGACGAATGCTGTTGAAGCGCTGGATGTACTTCTGGAGGGTCTCTCTTGGTTGTTGCTTGATGTGGCGCAGGTCACCCACGGCCGGCCGGCGGTCGCGAGTGCCCTGGAAGTTGGCGACGAAGCGGTCGCGCATCTCGTCCCAGGAGGAGATCGAGCCTGGAGGCAGGTTCAGGAGCCACGAACGGGCGCCGTCTTTGAGTGCCATAGGGACCAGTTCGCCATGACTTTCTCGTTGTCATTGGCCGCCACGATGCTTTGCTCGTAGAACTGCAAGAACTCCGCGGGGTCGGGGGTGCCGTCATAGCGAGGAGGCAGATCTGGCTTGAACTTGCCCGGCCAGGCGACGCTACGCAGTACGGGGGTGAAGGCGCGGCAGCCGGCCGTGGTTGCCGGGGCCCGTCTTGGAGGTGGAGCTTGGTTCTGATGCCCACGTGCCACCACAGCAAGCGGCGCTGGGCCCTGCCGCGGTAGAAGATCCTAGTGCGGCGGTGCGAGGAGTGGTGGAGCGTTCTCTTGCGGTCGAGGGACTTCTTGGCAGCTTCTTTCTTCACGCACGGGCGCTGGATGCGGCAGATCGCGTCGTGGAGCCACGCGCCTTGGCGCCAGGGTGCCGTCTTGGGGAAGAGGTGGTGGAGGTGCTCCGTGCGCTACGTCGCCTGTAGCTGGCGGAGGGTGAGGCGGAGAGAGGGACGACGCAGGGGAGCCCCCTGCGGTGCGGACGAGCTCGGCGATGCGGTCGAGCCAGTCCTCGTAGAGGTCGTCGACCGGGCGGTAGCGCAGGAGCTCGTGCGCCATGAGGAGCGCGACCCGTGCGTCCATGGGAGCGCGATGAGCGTGGGACGAGGAACCGGCCGGGGTCAGCGATGGAGTGGCGGTGCGGCCGTCCCACCACACCGAGGGGTGCAGCGAGGACGCTTGCTGCTCGTTCCCCGCCGGGCTGGTGGCGGCGTTGGCGGCAGGAGATGGAGAACGACGAGGTGGCCCACCGACGGGACCCGTCTGAGCGACGCGGGTGGCTAGGGCAGCCCGGTGCTCAGCACGAGCACGGCGAGCGTCCGCCATGGAGACGACGGAGCAACTGGACGCGAAACGACGGAAAGGAAGCTCCGGCGCACCCCTACCTGGCGCGCCAAATGTCGGATCACGGGTTCCGGCAAAACCCTCCAGGTTCAAACACTGGGGTGCGCGCGAAGTTTTCCTCCCTACCAATCCACGCCCTAGCTCGCTAAGATCTCACGAACGAACTCGACGAACTGACAGCACAAAGGACACGAGATTTATACTGGTTCGGGCCACTGTTGTGGTGTAATACCCTACTCCAGTGTGGTGGTGGTGGATTGCCTCTTGGGATGATGGTGAACAGTACAAGGGGAAGAACAGCCTCCTGAGGTTGAGGTGTTCTTGTGCTTGGCGAACTTGTGTGGGTGAGATGCCTCTCAATCAGTTGTTTTCTACGGTGGTGGCTAGCTCTACTTATATAGGCCCTGGTCCTCTCCCCAAATTTTGAGCGGGAAGGGAGCCAACAAAGGCCAATTTGAAAGGGGACAGCTAGTACAGCTTATCCTGACAAAAGTGATCTTCGCCTACAAAAGGCTCTGGTGGTGACGCCGTCTTGGGCTCCATGGTGACCTCCGTCCTGCCGTCCTGCTGGTCTTGGTCTCGTTGCACTGATATGAAAACCTTTGCTTGATGCCTCGGTACTCCGCGCCTGCGCTTGCCTCCTTAGCACCAAAGAGGAAACAAGGACGTTGGGCGCGCTGGCGCCCGCCTGGCGCCCGCCTGAACTTGATCTTCATGGCTCACGTCATGAGAGCCTCGCGAGGTTTGCCCTGCCTTGATTTCTCCGCTCCTCGCGAGGCAGCCCGGTGAGGCCGCTCCTGAGGAGGTCTTGCGTCGTCCGCCCCACGAGGCTTGGCCCCTCGCGAGGGTCTCGAATGTCTTGTTGATGAAGATGGGCCGTACAAGCCTGCAGCATAGCCTCGCCGTGGGCCGCAGGCAGGAAAGTCTGGGGACCCCCGTTCCCAGAACGTCGACACCGAAGCCTTTCTAGCCGTACCGGCAATACTAGCACATATATTCCAGCAAGTTCCACTTTGCTGATTTTACTCTTATGCTTACGATTTTCCCGTTATATCTACACTATGATCTGTGTAGCTACTTTGTGTCGCACTAGCAGCAGTCCACTCTTGAAGCTAAACACTGCAATGACTTACAAAATTGGCACCAAGGCATTGAGTGCCACTCTGGATGCAATGAAACTCATACGCTCCCACCTGTTTATTCTTGTTCAGAATATGATCCTAATGACTATTCTAACCTCGAGGAGTCAAAGGCAGATGGCCTGTCCTGTTCACCCATCAAGGTGCCTGTTCTAATTTGGCAAGGTTTTATTGATTGCGTGTATCTTGCATATGTTGTCTTGCATTTCTTCTACTTTGTTGCACCGCCATCTGCTTAGTTTACTCATCATATATGTCGTGCCATGCCCATCCATTATCAATACATATTCCATCTGTCATCATACCATGTTTTTCCACTCAAATGCTGTTCTTGTGCATCAGACATCAAAAAGGAAGAGGGTGATTGCCGAACCTAAAGGAGCACCAGCAAAGTCCTTGAAAAACGTGGTTGTGCCGGAGAAATCAGACAACACCCCACTTATATTGGCTATACAACTAGTGACACAAAACGTAGGACCGACTCCAGCAGACTGTACCCATACTTCACTGGCCACACCACTAGTGCCACCACACAGGACCTGCACTCCAGCAAAAGGTATGCCAATTTCAGTTGCCATAGCACCAGTCGTACCACAGAAAAATCGCACTCCAGCAAAAAGTACAGCAAGTCCACCGGCCAAAGACCTATCCCAACTGCAGAGACAGCCAATTCCTGCAGATTGGAACCCCATTCCAGTTATTCCCAGTTTAAAAGACAATGCTTTCAATGTGGTTAGGGACTACGTGCATATATTCCCATCATGGGAAGATTATAGTGAAGACAAACACAATTTTCACATCTTCCTGTCCCACTTACATGTAAGTGATATTATTCATGGTGATTATTTTCCTATTTTCTGCTGATTGAACACATCAATGATTTACATTACATTGTTGTAAGTGGGCGAGGGTCAATCTGGATAGTCATGACGATCAAAGCTTGCTTGTGCTTTTCAAGGAAGCATTGCAGCAGTATCGGTGTTACCCGAGGAAATCACACTTTGATGGCAAGTCTATAAACGAATTTCCGGTGAAGTCTCCTGTGCTAAATTTAGAAGACATTGAATGGAAAAACCTTGTTATGCACTGGCCTTGTTCCCAGGATAAGGTACTGTCTATGAAATCTCATGACAATTTGAACTTCTACTTTTCCGCATGTGCTTTACGGATCTTTTTTGCAGGAAATCTGCTCGAAGAAGAATTCCGGTTTGAAAAGAACGACAGGATATCGCAAATATGCTGCCTGCTGCTTTGCTCTTGTTAGTACCTATTGTCCTGTATCACTATACTTGCATACATACCTGGTTCATTATGTGACAGCAGTATGCATGATATCTTGCTTATCAATTGATCACTCCAAATTATCTGGTCTGTATAAATGGTTACATTAGTGTACAATATATCCAATGCCAATGAAATTTTTTAGCTCTGCATTGTTCTTGTAAGTACTTGCTGTCCTTTATTAGTGTACTTATATTGACAGGTAGTTGTTCATGTAACATTACTCTGCAGCTTATTTTCCTTTGCCCTCCATTTTCTACACATCAGATCTATATTTACTCTTACCATAAGGTTGGATAACACCGATGGTACTGAAGAAGTTTAGCTGTGCATTGCTCTTGGTTGTACCTTTTGCCTGTATCGCTGTACTTACATTTATAGCTACTTGGTTATGTAGCATCACTCTTCATCTTATCTTAAATATTCTCCATTTTTTCTTATATTATCACATCTATATTTACTCTTAACAAAATGTAGAATAAAGGCAATGCTTATGAAGAAGATTCTGTGGTAAACTTCTTGAATTGCCCCCCCCCCATCAGCATGGACAAGGGCTTCATAGAGCCTGTCTTCACCAATAATGTAAGTTTGTCCTTCTCAAGCCTTCAAACTTTGTTGTGTATATTTGGTTAGGCATGACTGCAACAGCTGTTTGTTTTTGGTGTTTGCATCAAATTGCATGTTTAAAGTTTATTATGTAGTTCATAAACAAAAGTTTGTCCTTCTCAATTTATGTTTTCAGTTGTATAACCAAGTTCCTTCTTCATACCATGTAAATTAAACTATACAGAGCAAGTGATCTTCTTTTGCACTGCATGTATGCTTCTGTTCTTGATCCGTAATCCAGTGGTGTGGTGAACCTACCCACTATAGCACAATGTCATATTCTGCAATGTCTTAACTATGAACAATGTCATATCATTCTACTATTATTTAAACCGTCTCTTTATTTTCCAATCTGAAATGGGATAAATTGACAGCACACTAACCATTGATACTTATGAGTTCTTGATCTGTAATCCAGTGGTGTCGTGAAGCTACCAACTCCTTCACAATGTCATTTCCTGCCATGTCTTGACCTAAACACTACCATATTGTGTTAATGCAATTTTAAACTGTGTCACTTTATTCGTCAGTAAGAAATGTGATGAATTGTCAGCACTGATACTTTTATGTGCAAAACCTGTCATCTGTCTGGTTGTTTATCTTTCAGAGTGAGGAGGATATAAGTGTTAAACAAGCGCAGTCTCATCAGCTTGCTCAGCTGCTTGCGCTACAGCTCCCCAGCAGGGCTAACCTTTCTTGAACTCTATTAAAGTGTTGTCGGTTTTTTATATTATTTTGTCGGCGTGTTTATTTGCACTGGTGGCGATCTTTGATGCCCAGTGTATGTAATCTGTTGTCTTCTTGTGCTTTATTATCATAGTGGTGAACTTTGATGCCTAGTGGATGTAATATGCCGTAATTTCTTTATTGTATAGTCTAGGTTTTTTCTTATTCACGATGCTGCAGTTATTTTACTGTATATATATATCCTGTCTTCGCAGTAAACCGGCCAAACCATAAAATTACGGTACATAATCGGGCCGTCATGCAATCACGATGTATGATCCGCATCATGGGCCCCGTCATCTTGTTCCGTTAAAAGGCCTAAATGTAAACTGGCCCACTAGTAGATTCGGGCCTTTAATAGGCCGAGTAAACCGCCGGCCCTCTTTTCGCAAGAAAACTCAATGGGCTTTTAGGAGGCTGAGAAGTAGGTTGGGCCTGAAACGCGCCGAACAGCTCACGGGCCGGCAGCAGCCCGAAATGGACCACGGCCCAAGATTGTGCCAATCAAATCACAGGCTTTTAACCGGCCAAAATTGTCTCGGTCCTTGTTTGGCCCAATCAAATCATCGGCTGCGAGCAGGCCGGATGCAAACCGGTGCGTAGTTAGGCCCAACTATATGACGGGCTTTTAACAGGCCGAAATTAATATTGGGCCGAAATGTTAAACGGGCCCTTAAGAGGCCGAAACTAATATCAGGCCGAATTACTAAATGGGCCTTTAGCAAGTGGGCCCAAAAGCATAGCGTCCAGTTGACGGGCTGAATCTGATATGGGCCATAATTTAGCCCAAAGCCTCTTAAAGGGCCGGACCTGATCTGGGCCGTAATTTGGCCCAGAACGTGGGAGGATTTTAACGGGCCGGATCTCATATGGGCCATTATTAGGCCCGGAACGTGGAAGGCCATTAATGGACCGGATCAAATATGGGTCGGCATTTGGCCCAAAACATGGTAGCCAGTTAATGGGTCGGCCTACTAGGGTCCTCAAAATCTTGTGGGCCTTTAGCTGGGCCGTCCCATTAATGTCGGCGAAATCTCGTGGGCCTTTAGCTGGGCCGGCCCATTATGGTCCACAAAAATCTTGTGGGCCTTCACCTGGGCCGGCCCATTATGGCCCGCAAAAATCTTGTGGGCCTTTACCTGGGCCGGCCAACATCTTGTGGGCCTTTAGCTGGGCCAGCCCATTATGGTCCACAAAATCTCGTGGGGCTTTAGCTGGGCCGGCCCATTATGGTCCGCAAAATCTTGTGGGCCTTTAATTGGGCCGGCCCATTTAAACTTTATGGGCCACTTTTGGGCTGGTCCACGTGTCAACATATCATAGGCGCATCTCGCCCATTGGATGAGTGACACCTGTGCCAACACGGAGCTGACACATGTTTCCTCCAGCCAATGATGATTTTACACGTGGAAAATCCCCATTGGTTCGGGCTGTTAACGGGTTATCGGATCCAAAACTGGACCCGATAGCTTAACGGCGTTCCGTTACGATGGATGCCACGTGTCGGTCACCCTTGACGAAAGCACTTCTGTGACGCGCGATTTATCATCATGGAAGTGGACACTTCCATGATGATAATTTTGGTAATGTCATGGAACACTTCTACGACAGCACAGGTATGACTATCTTGATTCTGTCATAAAATCGTCATGGATGTACATGCATGACAGAAAAGACGACCTACGGTGACAAACACGTATCATCACAGAAGTTTATTTTTTTTGTAGTGCCCTCCCCTTCCTATTCAGACTCCCCTTGGGGGGCACGCGCCTCCCCCTTGTGGGTTGTCCCCTCTTCTCTCCCATGGCCCATGAGGCCCATGATTTCCCCGGGGGGTTCCGGTAAATCCTCGGTACTCCGATAAAATACCCGAATCACTCGGAACCATTCCGATGTCCGAATATAGCTTTCCAATATATGAATCTTTACCTCTCGACCATTTTGAGACTCCTCGTCATGTCTGTGATCTCATCCGGGACTCCGAACAAACCTTAGTCACCAAAACACATAACTCGTAATACAAATCGTCATCGAACATTAAGGGTGCGGACCCTACGGGTTTGAGAACTATGTAGACATGACCGAGACACATCTCCGGTCAATAACCAATAGTGGAACCTGGATGCTCATATTGGTTCCTACATATTCTATGAAGATCTTTATCAATCAAACCGCATAACAACATACGTCATTCCCTTTGTCATCGGTATGTTACTTGCCCGAGATTCGATCATCGGTATCATCATACCTAGTTCAATCTCGTTGCCGACAAGTCTCTTTACTTGTTCTGTAATTAATCATCCCGCAACTAACTCATTAGTCACATTGCTTCAAGGCTTATAGTGATGTGCATTACCGAGAGGACCCAGGGATACCTCTATGATACACGGAGTGACAAATCCTAATCTTGATCGATGCCAACTCAACAAACACCTTTTGAGACACCTATAGAGCATCTTTATAATCACCCAGTTACGTTGTGACGTTTGATAGCACACAAGGTGTTCCTCCGGTATTCGGGATTTGCATAATCTCATAGTTAGAGGAATATGTATAAGTCATGAAGAAAGCAATAGCAATAAAACTATACGATCATAATGCTAGCTAACGGATGGGTCTTGTCCATCACATCATTATCTAATGATGTGATCCCGTTCATCAAATGACAACACATGTCTATGGTTAGGAAACTTAACTATCTTTGATTAACGAGCTAGTCAAGTAGAGGCATACTAGGGACACTCTGTTTTGTCTATGTATTCACACATGTACTAAGTTTCCGGTTAATACAATTCTAGCATGAATAATAAACATTTATCATGATATAAGGAAATATAAATAACAACTATATTATTGCCTCTAGGGCATATTTCCTTCAGTCTCCCACTTGCACTAGAGTCAATAATCTAGATTACATTTTAATGATTCTAACACCCATGGAGTCTTGGTGCTGATCATGTTTTGCTGTTGGAAGACGCTCAATCAACGGGTCTGCAACATTCAGATCTGTATGTATTTTGCAAATCTCTATGTCTCCCTCCTTGACTTGATTGCAGATGGAATTGAAGCGTCTCTTGATGTGTTTGGTTCTCTTGTGAAATTTGGATTCCTTCCCAAGGCAATTGCTCCAGTATTGTCACATTTTTTTCATTGGACCCGATGCACTAGGTATTACACCTAGATCGGATATGAACTCCTTCATCCAGACTCCTTCATTTGCTCCTTCCGAAGTAGGTATGTACTCCGCTTCACACGTAGATCCCGCCACGACGTTCTGCTTGGAACTGCACCAACTTACAGCTCCACCATTCAATATAAATACGTATCCGGTTTGTGACTTAGAGTCATCCGGATCAGTGTCAAAGCTTACATCGACGTAACCATTTACGCCAAGCTCTTTTTCACCTCCATAAACGAGAAACATATCCTTAGTCCTTTTCAGGTATTTCAGGATGTTCTTGACCGCTGTCCAGTGATCCACTCCTGGATTACTTTGGTACCTCCCTGCTAAACTTATAGCAAGGCACACATCAGGTCTGGTACACAGCATTGCATACATGATAGAACCTATGGCCGAGGCATACGGAATGACTTTCATTTTCTCTCTATCTTCTGCAGTGGTCGGGCATTGAGTCTGACTCAACTTCAAACCTTGTAACACAGGCACGAACCCTTTCTTAAATCCATTTTGAACTTCTTCAAAACTTTATCAAGGTATGTGCTTTGTGAAAGTCCAATTAAGCGTCTTGATCTATCTCTATAGATCTTGACGCCTGAAAGTGCAACTATCCCTGGGTGGTTTTGGTAATTATTAACAACATATAGCTCATTGAGCTAATGCTATTTCAAGATAAATATTTCAGGAAAGCTCAATGATTGGCATGGCATGGATTAGGAATGTGGACCCCTCAAAATGCTAAGGACAAAATATTGGCTCAAGCTCTAAAGCTCAAGACTCTACATTTTACTTTTAGTGATCCAAGATCACATTGAGTCCATAGGAAAAGCCAATACTATTAAAAGGGGATGAGGTGTTGCTTAATGGCTTGCTTGCTCAGAATGCTTAGTGATATGCTCCGAAACCCTCAACCACTTTCTCGTATCCACATATGTGCCAAACCAAAAGTCAAACTCGGCCCCACCGAAACTTTCTATCCGGCACCACCGAGTTCAGTTGACATAGCCACTGCCACAAAACCCTAGTCATTTCGGTCTTACCGATAGGGATCTTGGTCTCACCGAGATGGGATTGCAAACTCTATGTTTCCCTTCATAACATTTTGGTCCAACCGAGACGAGCGATTGGTCCCACCGAGTTCGCAATGCAAACTCTCTGTTTCCCTTTCGTAACGTTTCGGTCTCACCGAGATGAGCGAATCAGTCCCACCGAGTTTGCCTGACCAACTCTCTGGTTAGCTTCTTACCAAAATCGGTCCCACCGAGTTTGTGTAATTGGTCTCACCGAGATTACGTTATGCCCGAACCCTAATGAAATCGGTCCCACCGAGTTTGTGTATTTGGTCTCACCGAGATTACGTTATGCCCTAACCCTAATGAAATCGGTCCCACCGAGTTGACATGTTGGTCCCACTGAAAAGCCTAACATTCACATTTTGAACTAAATCGGTCTGACCGAGTTTCATTATTCGGTCCCACCGAGTTTGGTGATTTGTGTGTAATGGTTAGATTTTGTGTGGAGGCTATAAATACCCCTCCACCCACTCTTCGTTCATGAGGAGAGCCATCAGAACATGCCTACACTTCCATCATACATTTTCTGAGAGAGAACCACCTAGTCATGTGTTGAGGACAAGATACTCCATTCCAACCATATGAATCTTGATCTCTAGCCTTCTCCAAGTTGCTTTCCACTCAAATCATCTTTCCACGTAATCCAAATCTGTGAGAGAGAGTTGAGTGTTGGGGAGACTATCATTTGAAGCACAAGAGCAAGGAGTTCATGATCAACACAACATCTATTACCTTTTGGAGAGTGGTGTCTCCTAGATTGGTTAGGTGTCACTTGGGAGCCTCCGTCAAGATTGTGGAGTTGAACCAAGGAGTTTGTACGGGCAAGGAGATCGCCTACTTCGTGAAGATCTACCCTAGTGAGGCAAGTCCTTCGTGGGCGATGGCCATGGTGGGATAGACAAGGTTGCTTCTTCATGGACCCTTCATGGGTGGAGCCCTCCATGGACTCGCGCAACCGTTACCCTTCGTGGGTTGAAGTCTCCATCAACGTGGATGTACGATAGCACCACCTATCGGAACCACGCAAAAAATCTCCGTGTCTACATTGCGTTTGCTCCCTCCAAACTCCTCCCTTTACCTTCATATGCAATGTTTTACATTCCGCTGGAATACTCTTAGAATTGCATGTGTAGGTTGTTTACTTGACTTCTGCTAAGTTGCTAAAATCTGCCAAGACTTAAAATTGGGAAAAGGCTAGATTTTTATTTGGTCAAGTAGTCTAATCACCCCCCTCTAGACATACTTTCGATCCTACAACGCCCAATATATAAGCTGCTTCACCGAGGTCTTTCATTGAAATATTCTTATTCAGGTATCCTTTTATGCTATCAAAAAATTCTGTATTATTTCCAATCAACAATATGTCATCCACATATAATATTAGAAATGCTACAGAGCTCCCACTCACTTTCTTGTAAATACAAGCTTCTCCAAAAGTCTGTATAAAATAATATGCTTTGGTCACACTATCAAAGCGTATATTCCAACTCTGAGATGCTTGCAGCAGTCCATAAATGGATCGCTGGAGTTTGCACACTTTGTTAGCACCTTTAGGATTGACAAAACCTTCTGGTTGCATCATATACAACTCTTCTTTAAGATATCCATTAAGGAATGTAGTTTTGACATCCATTTGCCAAATTTCATAGTCATAAAATGCAGCAATTGCTAACATGATTCGGACAGACTTAACCATCGCTACAGGTGAGAAGGTCTCATCGTAGTCAACTCCTTGAACTTGTCGAAAACCTTTTGCAACAAGTCGAGCTTTGTAGACAGTAACATTACCGTCAGCGTCAGTCTTCTTCTTGAAGATCCATTTATTCTCTATGGCTTGCCGATCATCGGGCAAGTCAACCAAAGTCCACACTTTGTTCTCATACATGGATCCCATCTCAGATTTCATGGCCTCAAGCCATTTCACGGAATCTGGGCTCATCATCGCTTCCTCATAGTTCGTAGGTTCGTCATGGTCAAGTAACATGACCTCCAGAGCAGGATTACCGTACCACTCTGGTGCGGACCGTACGCTGGTTGACCTACGAGGTTCGGTAGTAAGTTGATCTGAAGTTTCATGATCATCATCATTAGCTTCTTCACTAATTGGTGTAGGAATCACTGGAACTGATTTATGTGATGAACTACTTTCCAATTCAGGAGAAGGTATACCTCATCAAGTTCTACTTTCCTCCCACTCACTTCTTTCGAGAGAAACTCCTTCTCTAGAAAGGATCAATTCTCAGCAACGAATATCTTGCCTTCGGATCTGTGATAGAAGGTGTACCCAACAGTCTCCTTTGGGTATCTTATGAAGACACATTTCTCTGATTTGGGTTCGAGCTTATCAGGTTGAAGCTTTTTCACATAAGCATCGCAGCCCCAAACTGTCTTAGGTTTCTTGCTAAACCACAGTTCATATGGTGTCGTCTCAACGGATTTAGATGGTGCCTATTTAACGTGAATGCAGCCGTCTCTAAAGCATAACCCCAAAACGGTAGCGGTAAATCGGCAAGAGACATCATAGATCACACCATATATAATAAAGTACGGTTACGACGTTCGGACACACCATTACGCTGTGGTGTTCCAGGTGGCGTGAGTTGCGAAACTATTCCACATTGTTTCAAATGAAGACAAAACTCATAACTCAAATATTCACCTCCACGATCAGATCGTAGAAACTTCATTTTCTTGTTATGATGATTTTCCACTTCACTCTGAAATTCTTTGAACTTTTCAAACGTTTCAGACTTATGTTTCCTTAAGTAGATATACCCATATCTGCTCAAATCATATGTGAAGGTCAGAAAATAATGATACCCGCTGCGAGCCTCAACACTCATCGGACTGCATACATCAGTTTGTATTATTTCCAACAAATCAGTTGCTCGCACCATTTTTCCGGAGAACGGAGTTTTAGTCATCTTGCCCATGAGGCATGGTTCGCAAGCATCAAGTGATTCATAATCAAGTGATTCCAAAAGTCCATCAGCATGGAGTTTCTTCGTGCGCTTAACACCAATATGACCTAAATGGCAGTGCCACAAATAAGTTGCACTATCATTATTAACTTTGCATCTTTTGGCTTCAATATTATGAATATGTGTATCACTACAATCGAGATTCAAAAAAAATAGACCACTCATCAAGGGTGCATGACCATAAAAGATATTACTCATATAAATAGAACAACCATTATTCTCTGATTTAAATGAATAACCGTCTCACATCAAACAATATCCAGATATAATGTTCATGCTCAATGCTGGCACCAAATAACAATTATTCAGGTCTAAATCTAATCTCGAAGGTAGATGTAGAGGTAGCGTGCCGACGGTGATCACATCGACTTTGGAACCATTTCCCACGCACATCATCACCTCGTCCTTAGCCAATCTTCGTTTAATCCATAGCCCCTGTTTCGAGTTGCAAATATGAGAACCAGAACTAGTATCAAATACCCAGGCGCTACTACAAGCATTAGTAAGGTACACATCAATAACATGTATATCAAATATACCTTTCACTTTGCCATCCTTCTTATCCGCCAAATACTTGGGGCGGTTCCGCTTCCAGTGACCAGTCCCTTTGCAGTAGAAGCACTCCTTTTCAGGCTTAGGTCCAGACTTGGGCTTCTTCCCTTGAGCAACAACATTCTTGCTGTTCTTCTTGAAGTTCCCCTTCTTCCCTTTGCCCTTTTCCTTGAAACTAGTGGTCTTGTTAACCATCAACACTTGATGATCTTTCTTGATTTCTACCTCTATAGCCTTTAGCATCGCGAAGAGCTCGGGAATTGTCTGTTCCATCCCTTGCAAATTATAGTTCATCACAAAGCCTTTATAGCTTGGTGGCAGTGATTGAAGAACTCTGTCAATGACACTATCATCAGGAAGATTAACTCCCAACTGAGTCAAGCGGTTATGGTACCCAGACATTTTGAGTATATGTTCACTGACAGAACTATTCTCCTCCATCTTGCAGCTATAGAACTTCTTAGAGACTTCATATCTCTCAACTCGGGCATTTGCTTGAAATATTAACGTCAACTCCTAGAACATCTCATATGCCCCGTGACGTTCAAAACGTCTTTGAAGTCCCGATCTAAGCCGTAAAGCATGGCACACTGAACTATCGAGTAGTCATCAGCTTTGCTCTGCCAAACGTTCATAACGTCCGGAGTTGCTCCTGCAGCGGGTCTTGCACCTAGTGGTGCTTCCATGACGTAATTCTTCTGTGCAGCAATGAGGATAATCCTCAAGTTAAGACCCAGTCCGTGTAGTTGCTACCATCATCTTTCAACTTAGCTTTATCTAGGAACGCATTAAAATTCAAGGGAATGGTAGCACGGGCCATTGATCTACAACAACATAGATATGCAAAAACTATCAGGTACTAAGTTCATGATAAGTTAAACTTCAATTAATCATATTACTAAATAACTCCCACTTTGATAGACATCCCTCTAGTCATCTAAATGATCACGTGATCCATATCAACTAAACCATGTCCGATCATCACGTGAGATGGAGTAGTTTTCAATAGTGAACATCACTATGTTGATCATATCTACTATATGATTCACGTTCGAACTTTCGGTCTTAGTGTTCCGAGGCCATATCTGCATATGCTAGGCTCGTCAAGTTTAACCCGAGTATTCTGCACGTGCAAAACTGGCTTGCACCCGTTGTATGTGAATGTAGAGCTTATCACACCCGATCATCACGTGGTGTCTCGGCAGGACGAACTGTAGCAACAGTGCATACTCAGGGAGAACACTTATACCTTGAAATTTAGTGAGGGATCATCTTATAATGCTACCGCCGTACTAAGCAAAATAAGATGCATAAAGGATAAACATCACATGCAATCAAAATATGTGACATGATATGGCCATCATCATCTTGTGCCTTTGATCTCCATCTCCAAAGCACCGTCATGATCTCCATCGTCACCGGCTTGACACCTTGATCTCCATCATAGCGTCATTGTCGTCTCACCAACTATTGCTTCTACGACTATCACTACCGCTTAGTGATAAAGTAAAGCAATTACATGGTGATTGCATTTCATACAATAAAGTGCCAACTATAAGGCTCCTGCCAGTTGCCGATAACTTTTACAAAACATGATCATCTCATACAACAATTTATATCTCATCACGTCTTGACCATATCACATCACAACATGCCCCGCAAAAGCAAGTTAGACGTCCTCTACTTTGTTGTTGCAAGTTTTACGTGGCTGCTACGGGCTTCTAGCAAGAACCGTTCTTACCTACGAATAAAAACCACAACGATTTTTTGTCAAGTGTGCCATTTTAACCTTCAACAAGGATTGGCCATAGTCAAACTCGATTCAACTAAAGTTGGAGAAACAGACACCCGCCAGCCACCTGTGTGCGAAGCACGTCGGTAGAACCAGTCTCATGAACGCGGTCATGTAATGTCGGTCCGGGCCGCTTCATCCAACAATACTGCCGAATCAAAGTAAGACGTTGGTGGTAAGCAGTATGACTATTAGCGCCCACAACTCTTTGTGTTCTACTCGTGCACATCATCTACGCATAGACCTGGCTCGGATGCCACTGTTGGGGAACGTAGCATGCAATTTCAAAAAAATTCCTACGCTCACGCAAGATCTATCTAGGAGATGCATAGCAATGAGACGGGAAGAGTGTGTCCACGTACCCTCGTAGTCCGAAAGCGGAAGTGTTATGTTAACGCGGTTGATGTAGTCGAACGTCTTCACGATCCAACCGATCCAAGTACCGAACGTACGGCACCTCCGTGCTCAGCACACGTTCAGCTTGATGACGTCCCTCGATCTCTTGATCCAGTAGAGGTTCGAGGGAGAGTTCCGTCAGCACGATGGCGTGGCGACGGTGATGGTGATGTGATCCGCGCAGGGCTTCGCCTAAGCACTACGATGCTATGATCGGAGGAGTAAACTGTGGAGGGGGGCACCGCACATGACTAAGAAACAACTGATGTGCCTTTGGGGTGCCCCCCGCCCCCGTATATAAAGAGGGGGAGGAGGAGGCCGACTGTCTAGGAGGGGCGCGCAAAGAGGGGAGTCCTACTTGGACTCCCAGTCCAAGTAGGATTCGCCCCCCACCATTTCCTTCCAACGGAGGGGGAAAGAGGGATGGAGAGGAGGGGAAGAGGGAAAGGGGGGCCGCGCCCCCTCCCCTTCCTATTCGGACTCCCCTTGGGGGGGGGTGTCGCGGGATATCCACGGCCACCTATGGGACCAGGAGGCCCCTTGCTCGTTCGGCACGGGGACGGCGCGTTGCACAAAGAGCAGACTAGCGCACGGCAGCACGACAGAGAGCACACAATCGATTTACCCAGGTTCGGGCCGCCGTGAGGCGTAAGACCCTACTCCTGCTTTTGTGGATTGATGGTGGAATGGAAATGGTGGAACGTAGTATACTTTGCCCGGCAGGGTTGCCGTAGGGCGGCAGCGACTACGTGCGTATGGTGGTGCGGGTTCCTCAACTTTCCAACCCTTCCTACGGGTGCCATGGGCCTTCTTTTATAGATTAAGGGGTCATTATACACTGATATGATAGCAAACAGTGCTATCATACCTAACTCTGCGGGCTGACAGGGTGCATTAAATGCACTGCTTAGTGTCACATCACTGGTTGCCCGGCAAGGCTTGCTGTGCTATCTTGCCAGCTCCGTGCCTGTTCCCTTGACACGTCGTAGGACGGGTGTCATTTGTAGGCTTTTGTAGGAAATGGATGTCATGTGGCGAATGGCTGCCACTTAATCAGCATGCGGCTTGACACCGCACTGATCGACGACGTGGGTCGTGCTTGAGTGGTTGGCGGGGTGTGAGGGAGTCCTGGACTAAGGGGTCCTCGGGCGTCCGGCCTGTTTGACATGGCCGGACTGATGGGCTGTGAGGATACAAGACCAAAGACTCTCACCCGTGTCCGGATGGGACTCTCCTTGACATGGAAGGCAAGCTTGGCGTCCGTATATGAAGATTCCTTTCTCTATAACTGACTTTGTACAAACCAAGTCCCCTCTGGTGTCTATATTGTCGGAGTAAATGGCCACGGGTAGCCTAACCGACTCCCCCTGGCTCTTCAAGAATTATCAGGTCGATCGAGCCTTCAAGCATCCAAAGCACAGGGCCGGCTTCCCCTGGCCGGCTATCTCCCGAGCCGACTCCTGGAAGGCGACCCGGCCTCAAAAACCTTCCCGAAGAGAACCACAAGATGGCCGACTCCAGGAAGCCGGCCCCAAGAGGACCGACCCCCAAAAGCCGGCCACGTAGAAGACCGACTCCCAGAAGCCGGCCACGAAGAAGGCCGACTCCCAGAAGCTGGCCAAGACTGCACGCTCAAGGGCTGCACCCACATAACGGTGATGAGACAGGACGTGGCTACCGTACAACCTGCCACCCCCGAATCCCGGAGCACGCGTGGCCACAAAGCGCCGTACAGGTCGGCCATCCCCCGTCCGGCACGGCACTGTTGCCATGTTGACCATGACACCACCCACGACAGGCGCCAGTACGGCCCGCGGACGGTGGGCCCCTTCAGCTAGAGAGATGCTCGAAGGCGGCCAAGCCTCCCCCAGTCGGCCTGGGGCATAGCAGGCTCCCAATAGCCGGCTACCCCCCACCCTCGAAGTATGTGCATCATTAAGGAGACAAGACCAGGTAAGGCTACAGTGAGAGCCCGCAAGGCGGAAGCACTATGGCCATGCTTACCTCGACAAAGCCCTCGTCATCAGAGGCGAGGCTACAGTAACCAGCCACCGACAAGACCCCCAGGCGGTGGGGCCAGCTTGTCGGCCAAGAGGCCGGCAGCCGGCGGGACCCACCAGTCGGCGGGCCCCAGCGGTCGGCGGAGAAGCAGGCGAATAGACACTGATGGCTAGGACCGGCGTCCAGCCGGATTACCATTGTACCCCTGGGGGTAGGCCTATATAAACCCCCCAGGGCACCCATGCAAAGGGTTGATCTCTGAGAGTTTTAGACACCACATAGAGAGAAAAGGAGAGCTAGCCTTGCCCTTCTTCTTCCTCTAGCCAAACAGCTCAAGGAGCCTCTTGTAGCTACTTGTGTTGATCTAGTGATCATGCGGAGACCCCACAGAGCGGGACTAGGGGTGTTATCTCCACGGAGAGCCCTGAACCTGGGTAAGATTCGCCGGCGTGCATATCTTCGCCTCATCCTGTTTCCAGCACCGGCGATGTCTTACTGGCTCCCACAATGATAAGCCACCCGTTGGCATATGTCGCACCTACCACCCGACATTTGGTGCCCACCGTGGGGCCAGGTGCACCATCGTCCGAAGACCTGTTCTGGACGGGAACCCTTTTCCTCCCGCGCGAGCGTAGCCAGCCCACCACGCCCGATGGCGCTAGCCCCAACGCGCTGCAAGGCGTCGACGACGCCTGCGCGGCGAGCTGCCTCGCCGATCTTCTTGGCGAGGCTTGCATCTCCGACGAGCCTGCGTCCGACGCGGGCACAGACTGCCCCGAGAGCCGCCTCGTCAGCCTCCTCGACCAGCTCCATGTCTCCAGCGAGCTTCCTGTGGACTTGGAGCCGGTCGGCTCCACCGACCCGATGCTGGTCGACTCCGACACGGCATCGCTTGACGCCTTCCCCACCAACGTGGTGATCATCGACGACCCTCTCCCTCGAGCCGACAGTGGCAGCAGCGCTCTCACTGAGGCGCTGGTCATCAGCCACGGCGCTGTCTCAGGCGAGAACGCCCACGATGCCCTACAAGCGTCGCTGCATGACTTATCCGTCCCCATCCTGGCCGACGCCAACGCCGAGACTCTGGAGGCATGCCGCCTCGCCCTCGTCGCGGAAGGCCAGAAGATTGCATCCATGAGACGCCTCACTGAGGCTCACCAGCGCCAAGTCGACCGTGCCACCTTCGGTACGCCGCCTCCTGGCGGGCTGAGCCGAGCCGGCTTCGTCAAGAAGCGCGGCGCAGCCATCGCCAGCATGCTGGGAGCAGACCACCCAGTCTACGCCACGCCGCTCGAGAACCTGCGTGCCGCTCAGGTGGCCGCAGACGAGCTGAACGGGCTAGGGGCTGACGAGCTCCCCTACGTGACTAGACGCATCCAGGAGCTGATCGACGCTGCCGCAGGGCAGCATGAAGCCAGCGCCCCCGCTAAAAGTCCTCACCCATGCCGAGAGCATGGCGCGACATCCCGGACGCCGACTGCAGACGGCGCCCGCGCAAGAAAAGACAAGGAGCCGGCTGCTAGCCGCAGTCGGACTCGGCTCACCATCGAGCGTGACGCAGAAGGCCGCAGTGGAACGACGAGGCGATCCGCCTCCTCCCCCGCCTCGTGGGGAGAGATATCCCACCCCGCCGCCTGTCACGCATCCGACTCTCAGGGCCGACTGGGCTACCGCGAAGGAGTCGGCGAGAGTGACGCCCGCCACCGGATCGACCGCCTGGCGCGATCCCTAGCGCTAGAAGAAGAAGATGATGTCGGCCCGCCTTGCTTTGGCCCCCGCATCCGCGACAAGCCCTTCCCCAAAGGGTTCTCACTCCCAAGAGACACGCCGAAATACAGCGGCTCCATGAAGCCGGAAGACTGGTTAATCGACTACTCCACCGCAGTCCGCATAGCAAACGGCAACCAGCGCGTTGCCGTGAAGTACGTTCCGCTCATGCTTCAAGGCATGTCACGCACTTGGCTGAACAGCCTCAAGCCCTACAGCATCAACAGCTGGCTAGACTTCACGGAAGTCTTCGTCCGCAACTTCACCAGCACATACAAGCGGCCTCCCAAGCCCCGCCAGCTCTCCTTGTGCGTCCAAGGGCCCAGCGAATCAACTCGCGACTACCTCACGCGTTGGGCCGAGCTCCGCAACTCCTGCGAGGGGGTGCACGAGGTTCAAGCCATAAAGTACTTCACCGCCGGGTGCCGAGAGGGCACCCTCCTCAAGCACCGACTCCTCTGCGACGAGCCGACTACCCTCGACGAGCTGCTGATCATAACAGACAAGTACGCCACTGCCGACTCCTCGATGAAGATCGAGCTTCGAGTGGATGCCTCTGGGAAGGTGCTCGCTCCGGCTCCCAAGACGCTGGCTGGGGACTCCAACCGACACCCTTACCAGAATGACAACAAGTGCAAGGCCCCCATGCCACCTTCCACCAGTCGGCACGTAGCCATAGTCGAAGACGAACAGCCCGAAGAGCGGCCCGCTCCCGAGAAGCAGAAGGGCGGCAGGCCGGCTTGGCAGCCGTCTTTCTCCTACGAGCAAACCCTTGATGCTCCCTGCAAGTTTCACAGCGGCGCGAAGCCGTCCAACCACATGACACGGAAGTGCCATTGGCTCACACGGATCTCCAAAGGCGAGGGGCTAGCGCCGCGTCCACCTACTGGTCCGCCGCCTCCAGCCCCTCAGCAACTGGCTGTTCGACCAGCACTCGGAGCCATGCAAGATGAGTTTCCAGATGAGCACGCCGCCTACGTCGTCTTCACAAGCCAGATTGAAGACAGGCGCAGTCGGCGCCGTCAGCACCAAGAAGTCAATGCGGTCGCCTCCAACAACCCTGAGTTTATGCATTGGTCTGAGAAGCCTATCAACTGGAGCTGGGCCGATCACCCAGAGGTGAAGCCGTCTCCCGGCTCCTATGCATTGGTGTTGGACGCCACCCTCGCGACAGAAAGGCGAGCTGCCCATTTCTCTCGAGTACTGATTGACGGTGGAAGCAGCATCAATATACTGTGCCGTGACACCATGGAGAAGCTGAACCTCAAGACGAGGCAACTCATGCCAAGCCGGACTGCGTTCCATGGCATCGTACCCGGCCTGTCCTGTTCCCCAATCGGCAAGATCAAGATGGATGTTCGCTTCGGAGACAAGGATCACTTCCGCCGAGAAGCGATCTGGTTTGAAGTGGTGGATCTAGAGAGCCCTTACCACGCATTGCTTGGCCAACCTGCCCTGGCCAAGTTCATGGCTGTGCCCCACTACGCCTACCTCAAGATGAAGATGCCGAGTTCAAAGGGGATCCTCACCATAGCCGGAGACTACAAGAAATCCTCCGAGTGTGCTGCAGCCAGCAGCCGGCTGGCCGAGTCCCTCGTGATTGCTGAAGAGAAGAAGATGCTGGACCGAGTCGTGGCCATGGCCGGCAAGCAGCCGGCCCTGTCCCCCGACCCCAAGGAGTATCATGCTCAAGGCTCCTTCCAGCCAGCCAAGGAAACCAAGAAGATACCGCTGGACCCGGAGAACCCGAAGAGGTTTGCTGTCATTGGAGCAAACCTGGACAGCAAATAGGAAGGCGAGCTCGTCGACTTCCTCCGTGAGAATCGGGACATCTTTGCATGGTCCCCAAAGGACATGCCAGGTGTTCCGAAGGATTTCGCCGAGCACAAGCTACACGTTCGAGCAGACGCAAAACCAGTCAAGCAACCTCTCCGCCGACTGTCGGAGGAGAAGAGAAGGATTGTAGGAGAAGAGATAGCCCGGCTCCTGGCAGCCGGCTTCATTATGGAGGTGTTTTTCCAGAATGGCTTGCCAACCCGGTCCTGTGTTGAAGAAAAACAACAAATGGCGCATGTGTATAGATTACACCAGCCTCAACAAAGCCTGCCCCAAAGATCCGTTTGCTCTACCCCGAATTGATCAAGTGATAGACTCCACAGCCGGATGCGAGCTGTTGAGTTTCTTGGATGCATACTCAGGCTACCATCAGATCAAGTTGGATCCAGCCGACCGCCTGAAGACCGCCTTCATCACACCATTCGGAGCTTTCTGCTACCTGACTATGACATTCGGCTTGAGAAATGCCGGTGCCACTTTTCAGCGTTGCATGCAGAAATGCCTCCTCAAGCAACTCGGCAGAAATGCCCATGTCTATGTAGACGATATTGTGGTGAAGACGGAGAAGCGTGGCACCCTGCTGGAAGACCTCAGAGAAACATTTGCCAACTTGCGCTGATTTCAGATCAAGCTCAACCCTGAGAAATGCGTGTTCGGAGTACCAGCAGGCCAACTTCTAGACTTTTTGGTCTCCGAACGCGGCATCGAGTGCAACCCAGTGAAGATCAAGGCCATAGAGAGAATGGAGATTCCTACCAAGCTGCGAGACGTCCAGAAGTTTACCGGGTGCTTGGCCTCCCTAAACCGCTTCATCAGCCGGCTAGGAGAGAAGGCTCTCCCCCTGTACCGACTCATGAAGAAGTCCACCCACTTCGAGTGGAACGACCAAGCAGACCAAGCTTTCCACGAGTTGAAGAAGATGCTGACCACGCCGCCTGTCCTGGTAGCGCCGTCTAAGAAAGAGCCCATGCTCCTTTACATTGTCGCGACTAGCCGAGCGGTCAGTACAGTTATTGTGGTCCAACGCCCAGAAGAAGGCCGGGCTCAGTTAGTCCAGAGGCCGGTATATTATTTGAGGGAAGTACTATCCACGTCGAAGCAAAACTACCCGCACTTCCAGAAGATGTGCTATGGAGTATACTTTGCCGCCAAGAAGCTGAAGCCCTACTTTCAAGAGCATCCCATCACGGTCGTATGAACTGCCCCGCTTGCCGAGATCATAGGCAGCCGTGATGCATCTGGCCGGGTGGCTAAGTGGGCCATTGCGCTGGCTCCTTACACGATCTTCTACCAGCCTCGCACTGCCATCAAGTCCCAAGCATTGGCCGACTTCCTTGTCGACTGGGCCGACACCCAGTACCTACCACCGGCTCCCGACTCCACTCATTGGCGGATGCACT
Organism: Triticum aestivum; assembly: GCF_018294505.1. Lineage (NCBI taxonomy): Eukaryota > Viridiplantae > Streptophyta > Magnoliopsida > Poales > Poaceae > Triticum > Triticum aestivum. The sequence continues at coordinate 114,928,829 of NC_057805.1, forward strand.
TCGATGGATCCAAGATGCGCACCGGCTTGGGAGCCGGCATCGTCCTCACCTCTCCCAAGGGCGACAAACTCAGATACACACTGCAAATTCATTTTGCCGCCTCCAACAATGTGGCCGAGTACGAGGCGCTCATACACGGGCTCCGGCTAGCCAAAGAGCTCGGCATACGCCGGATCCTGTGCTATGGCGACTCGGATCTGGTAGTCCAACAATCATCCGGCGACTGGGACGCCAAGGACGCAAACATGGCGAGCTACCGATTCCTCGTCCAGCAAATCAGCGGATACTTTGAAGGATGCGAGTTCCTCCACGTGCCACGGGCCGACAACGAGCAAGCAGATGCCCTGGCACGGATCGGCTCCACCCGACAAGCTATACCAGCCGGCGTCTCTCTTCAACGCCTCCTCAAACCGTCTGTCAAGCCGTCTCCAGAATCAGACTCCATCTTCGTACCGCCTGCCCCTGATGCAGTCGGATCCGACTTGGGGAACCCAGCAGGCGGCTCGGGGACTTCGACAGGCGGCCCGGGGACTGCCGTAGTCGCACCCGGCTCGGGGACTTCAGAACCCGGCCCGGGGACTGCAGCAGTCGGCCCGGGGACTGCAACGACACAACAGGCGGTGGCCGACTCCAACTCTTCAGCACCCAACCCACCCACCCTGGTCGCAGTAGCCGTATTGGCGATAGAAGAAGTCGCAGCTCCATCATGGGCCCAACCCATCCTCAACTTCCTAGTAAACAGAGAGCTGCCGACTGATGAGATCTCGGCAAGACAAGTTCAACGCCGAGCCGGAGCATACACAATAATTAACAGAGAACTCGTTAAGCGTAGCGTCACTGGAGTCTTCCAGCGCTGCGTCGAGCCAGAGAAGGGCATAGTAGTCCTCAAGGACATCCACCAAGGCGAATGCGGCCACCACGCGGCCTCAAGATCACTTGTCGCCAAAGCTTTCCGCCATGGTTTCTTCTGGCCGACTGCTTTGGAAGACGCCAAGGAATTAGTCAAATGCTGCAAAGGGTGCCAAGTCTTCAGCTCCAAGCAGCACCTGCCGGCTTCTGCACTCAAGACCATCCCCCTCACCTGGCCCTTTGCCGTCTGGGGGTTGGACATGGTGGGCCCATTCAAGACGGCGCGTGGTGGAATGACACATCTGCTTGTCGCCGTGGACAAATTCACCAAGTGGATTGAAGCGAAGCCAATCAAGAAGCTGAACGGGCCGACTGCCGTGACATTCGTCGCAGATATCACCACCCGTATGGCATACCACACAGCATCATCACCGACAACGGCGCAAATTTTGCCAAGGGAGCACTGGCACATTTCTGGGCGACACAGGGCATCCGACTGGACTTAGCGTCCGTTGCCCACCCGCAGTCAAACGGCCAAGTCGAGCGAGCAAACGGCCTCATCCTCTCCGGCATCAAGCCCCGACTGGTCGTACCACTGGAGCGTTCGGCCGGCTGCTGGCTCGATGAGCTGCCGGCTGTCCTCTGGAGTCTGCGTACTACCCCGAACAAGTCAACCGGCTTCACTCCTTTCTTCCTTGTATATGGTGCCGAGGCTGTCATCCCAACTGACATTGAGTTTGACTCACCTCGGGTCACCATGTACACGGAGGCGGAGGCCAAGGAAGCGCGAGAAGACGGCGTTGACCTGCTGGAAGAGGGCCGGCTGTTAGCACTCAGCTGGTCCGCCATCTACCAGCAGGGTTTGCGCCGTTACCACAACCGGAAGGTCAAGCCAAGATCCTTCCAAGAGGGCGATCTTGTGCTCCGGCTGATCCAGCGAACAGCCGGCCAGCACAAGCTCTCGGCCCCTTGGGAAGGCCCCTTCGTCATCAGCAAGGCCCTAGGCAATGACTCCTACTACCTGATCGACGCACAGAAGCCGAAGGCACGCAAGAGAGATGATTCCGGCAAGGAGTCGGAACGACCATGGAACGCCAATCTCCTCAGAAGATTTTACAGTTAAAAGCAGTATGTACCATGCTACCTTTTGTATTAAGTACAAGACAACGGGCCCCCCGAGGTGTACTCGGGGACTACCCTCTTTTATCTATGTATGACAAGTGTCATACCTATGAATGTATCGTTACATTTGATTTTCTGTCCGGCACCGGGTTCGACCAGTCGGCCCGGGGACTTGCCGCCTTGAGTTATATTAAAGTTCTACCTGCAGTCAGACAAGTAGTGTGCCAGCACCTGAGCCCTCTCTTGTTGAAAGTCGCAGCTCGAAGAACCGACTGTTCGGCCGGCAAGAGCCAAAGGCAAGAAAGGCCGCCCACACGAAAAACGGCTAAGGACTAATGAACCTATATAACACAAGCCGGCCTCCCACCACGCCTACCGACTGTCAGAACAGCCGGCTGGCCGGCTTCCCATTCACTTTGCTACAATCCAAGAAAGCTAGAGTACTTGCCCTCCCAACCGGCCAAGCACTTCTCCAAACACAGACTGCAGAGCAGCTGTCCGGCTGGGAAGGCGGCGACCAAGGGAGGGCGGCAAAGGAAACAGCCAAAAGATGAAAAGCAAGAACAATGGGAAGCCAAACACATGCATGATTATATTTACACAAAAGGCCTTCAACAGGCCGGCAGTCAACATAGTTTGAAATACACCCCTAGTGGGTGGAACTGCGCAAACTTAACAAAATATTATTCAAAGAGTAATAAACAGGAAAGCAAAGGCGGCGGATCAGGCCAAGGGCGCAACAGGCGAGCCGGGCTGGTCGGTGGAGACGGCAGTGCCGGCTGGAGGAGTGGCCGGCTGGCGAGTCTCGGCTTGATCATCACCGGCTGCAGGCGGCGCGCTCGCACGTGCGTCGTTGCTGGAGGCACGATCAAGTTGAGGATGGCCGGTCGCTCCACCGTCTGGCACGACGTCTTCACCATCCTCCTCCTCCTCCTCGCCCTCGTCGCTGGAGTCGATCTCCTCCGCCGAGTCCTCACCATCCGTCGGGTTCAGCCCGAACCACTCCTCCGGCTGAGCAACGCCGTTATCATCCACCTTAGGAGCAAAGGTGCTGGTGTCGGTGTAGTCAGCGATCGCCGAGGCACGCTGGATGATAGCCGGCCGCGCCAGCTCCAGCTCCGTGTTGGCCTCCTGCAGCCATGTGGCCAGCTGGTCCAAGCTCAGCTCAGGATACCAGGCTTTGACGAACTCTAGTGCCCGCCTGGCGCCTGACCGAGCCGCAGAAGCCTTCTAGGCCTCGAAGCGGCCAACCGCTACCTCCAGCCAGTCAGTCCGACTAGGGGTACGGGGAATCACCTCATCGGGCCAGAGAGTGGCCAGCACTTGCGCCCCAACACGCTGAAGCCGGCGGAGCATGCGGTGAGCCGGCTGGAGGCGGGCTTGGATCGCCAGGAGCTGTTCCCCAAGCGACCGGCGAGCGTTCGGCGCGATCTCAGCGCCAGCCTGCCTTTGCACCTCGCGGTGGGCCTCGACGACCTGGTTGGCGGCAGTAGAGTAACCAAGGAAATACTCTGCACAAGAAAGAAAGGAAGAGAAAAAGAAAAAAAATACAAAGTTAGAGAATGGACCAAACGACAAGCGGCAAGCAAGGAACGAAGAAGAAGGCGGCCTACCGTCAACCAAGTCTTCGACCTGGCCGTAGCCGTTGATCAACGACTGCCTCGCCTCAGCCCAGCTCGCCGCCTCGGTCTCGTACTCGGCTTGGAGGGCGGCCTCACTGTCCTGCACTGCCTTCAGGGCCGCCTTGTGACTTTCGTCCTAGTTGGCCAGCTTCTTGACCAGGCAGTCACGCTCCTGAGCCAAGGCGTCGAACTCGGCTTCCTTGGCGTGAAGGGCGGCCTGGGTCCCACCCAGCTGCTCCCTCAGTTTGGCATTGGCCACTGCAGATATGGCAAAGAAGAAAAAAGCAATAAGAAAGAAGTCGCCAGATTCCTCCTTGTCAAAGACAAGATTAAAGATTGCCGCGACGAAGGCGCGATCTCAGCATTCTGAAACAATTGCACAGACGTAGGAATCCTCAACGCCATCAACCGCCGTCGCGTACTACACTTCGCTGACTTGGCAACCATCATGCAGAAGTACTGCGCAATGGAAAGCGCCTGGAAAACTCAGGCAGCTCTCTGGGAACCACCGGTTCCCACTCAACCCTTCATCCGGGCAAAAATGATGCACCCTCGCGGGGCACCCAAACCAATAATAAAGAAATCTAAGCACATTACGGGGCGCGGAACTGTTCTGGAGGGATGGCTCGATAGGCCATGCAAAATACAGACAACACAGGATACCATACCAACCCGCAACCTTAGAGCATGTTGGATACTCCGGCAAGTGGCCAAGAGCGGCGAGGATGTCCTCACCAAAAATACCCCAGAGCAACACCCCCCGGAGGACGACGACCTCAGCGTATTGACGGTCTTTGAGACTTTTGCTTCAAACAATCGGCGCAAAAGGGCCGTCCGCGACCTCGCCGAAGTCTGCCAAGTCACGGCAACAAATCCTTGGAATGACACAGCCATAACTTTCAATGGCAATGATGAACCAAAATTCCGGACAGTCCGGGCACCGGCCGCCTAGGTCCTCAATCCAATTCTGTACGGTTTTCGGCTCACCAAAGTGCTCATGGACGGTGGCAGCGGACTAAACCTCATCTACGAGGATACACTCATTAAAATGGAAATAGACAGGAGCCGCATCAAGCAAAGCAGCACGACCTTCCGTCGGGAGGCGCGATGTGCGGGAAAAATCACACTTGACGTGGTATTCGGCACGCCGGAGAATTATCGGTCCAAAGAGATAACCTTCCAAGTGGCCCCTTTCAACAGCGGATATCACGCCCTATTGGGGCGAGATGCATTTACACGCTTCCAAACTTACCTCATTACGGGTACATGAAGCTCAAGATGCCTGGGCCCAACGGTATCATCACTATTGCCAGTGATCCGGACATAGCACTCCGTGCCGAAAACAAAACCGCATCCCTGGCCCTAGAGGCACTGTCCGAAGCCCTCACGGCCGAAGAGCTAACCGCGCTGCGCTCCACTATGGATAGGGATGACGTAATCCTGGACAAGCGACCCAAATCCACCTCCTTTAAACCAGCTGACGAAATAGTCAAATTTCAAGTCCACCCGACAGACCCGAAGAAGGCGGCATCCATCGGGGCACAACTCGACCCAACGGTTGACGCTGCGCTACGAGAGTTCCTGCGCGAGAACTAGGGTATATTCCCCTGGCACCCTTCTGATATGCCAGGAATCCCGCCCAGATTGGCCGAACACAGCCTCAACATACTCAAGGGATATAAACCGGTCAAACAAGCACTACTACGCTTTTCTGAACCCAAACGACAAGCCATGGGGGAGGAGCTAGCCAAGTTAATCGAGGCCGGATTCATCAAAGAAATAAAACATCCGGACTGGCTAGCAAACCTGGTGATGGTGCCAAAGAAGGATTAATCCTGGTGCCTAAGCATCGATTTCAAAGACCTCAACAAAGCCTGCCCTAAGGATCCCTTCCCCCTCCCTCGCATCGATCAAATTATTGATGCTACTGCAGGACACGACTCATTGTGTTTCCTCGACGCATACTCCAGATACCATCAAATCAAAATGAAGAAGTCCGACCAAGCCGCAACGGCATTCATTACCCCATATGGGCCATTCTGCTTCAACACTATGCCCTTCGGGCTTAAAAACGCCGGGGCCACCTACCAACACATGATTCAAACATGCCTGGAGAAACAGACCGGCAAGACAGTTGAAGCATATGTGGATGACGTCGTCGTCAAAACCAGACACGTCGAGTCATTGATAGATGATCTGCGTCTCACATTCGACAACCTCCGTACATACAACATCAAGCTTAATCCGGAAAAGTGTGTTTTCGGTGTCCCCGCTGGAAAACTGTTGGGCTTCATCGTTTCCAGTAGAGGAATTGAAGCAAACCCAGCCAAAATCCAAGCTTTGTCACAATTGGCTACGTCAACAGACCTTAAACAGGTCCAAAAACTAGCCGGATGTGTGGAAGCTTTAAGCCGCTTTATCTCCAGACTAGGCAAAAAAGCACTGCCACTCTATCGCCTTCTCCGACGCACCGACCACTTCGAGTGGACAGATGCGGCAACGGTCGGACTGGAAGAAATAAAGGCTCTTTTAGCGAGCAACCCAATCCTGGCCGCACCGAACGTCGGTGAACCCATGCTATTATACATATCAGCAACGCACCAAGTGGTGAGCGCGGCGCTCATCGTCGAACGAGAGGAGGACGGACACAAATTCCCGCTTCCAAAGATAGCATACGCGGTCTTCATGGCATCCCGGAAGCTGCGACACTACTTCCAAGAGTGCTCGATCACGGTGGCTTCCAAAGTACCACTGAATAACATAATAAACAACCGCGATGCCACATGCCGGATTGCCAAGTGGGCCATTGAGCTCCTTCCATTTGATATAACATACAAACCGCAACGAGCCATTAAATCCCAAGTACTGGCCGACTTCGTCGCCGAATGGACAGAGGCCGAACTCCCTAAAGAGTACATTACATATTCTAACTGGGTCATGCACTTCGATGGCCCCAAAATGCTGGCAGGCTTAGGAGCAGGCGTTGTCTTAACATCCCCCACTGGAGACACAGTTCAGTACGTACTCCAAATATTACACACATACTCCAACAACCCAGCCGAATACGAGGCCTTACTGCATGGTCTTTGGATGGCCATTTCCATGGGAATACAACGCCTGGAGGTGCGCAGGGATTCAAACCTTGCAATATCCCAAATAAACGGAGACTTCGACGCCAAAGATCCGAAGATGGCGGCCTATCGTAATGCCGTTCTCAAAATGTCAGCTTGGTTCGAGGGGCTTGAGTTTCATCATGTGGCTCAAGAAAGTAATCAAGCAGCGGATGTCCTTGCTCACATCGGCGCCAAGCGCGACCCCGTCCCGCCTAACATATTCCTGGAATGGCTCTTCAAGCCATCCATGGTGTGGCAAGGGGAGAGCGGCAACACCACTCCAGACCCGATTATACCCCCAGATTCCGAACACAAAGCCGATATCATCGGGGGCTCAGCCACCGAAATAACACCATTGGCCCATCTTATCATGGCAGTCATTGCCCCATGGACCGAACCCTTCTTGGCCTACCTTAATAGGCAACAGCTCCCTGAGGATCAGAATGAGGCTCGCTGCATTGTTCGGCGCTCGAAAGCCTACAAGGTCCATGACGGAGAGCTCTACAAAAAAGCGCTACCGGAGTACTTCAAAGATGTATCTCCGAAGAAGAGGGGCGGTAGCTCTTGGCTGAAATTCATGCCGGTCTCGATGGTCACCACGCCGCGGCTCGGGCCCTTGTAAGTAAGGCCTTCCATACAGGTTTCTATTGGCCGACGGCCCGAGCAGATGCACAGGACCTTGTCCAACGTTGTGTCGGATGCCAGCTTTTCGCCAACCAAAGCCATATGCCACCCACCGCTCTACAAACAATCCCCATCGCTTGGCCTTTTGCGGTCTGGGGGCTTGATATGGTCGGACCCCTTAAAGGAGGAAGCCATAAGAAAAAATATTTGCTCGTCATGGTAGATAAGTTCACTAAATGGATAGAGGCGAAACCAGTTGAAATGGCCGAAGCCGAACCAGTGATAGACTTCATATCTAGTGTCGTGCACCGTTATGGTGTCCCACACAGCATTCTTCACCGATAACAGCTCCAATTTCATAGCCGATGAGGTGAAAACCTGGTGTGCTAATCTGGGCATTAAGCTCGATTACGCCTCCGTCTATCACCCGCAAACAAACGGTCAAGTAGAATTAGCCAACGGTCTTATTATGAGCGGCATCAAGCCCAGACTAGTGCGGTCTTTGAAAGAATTAGACAAGCACTGGGTTGAGGAGCTCGACTCCATACTCTGGGGTTGTGGACCATGCCCAATCACACTACCGGATATACACCCTTCTTCATGGTGTATGGCGCAGAGGCTGTGTTACCCTGCGACGTTATTCATGACTCACCTCGAGTGCGCATGTATGAAGAGAGAGAGGCCGAGCTTGATTGGCAGGAAAGCATAGATGCCCTGAAGGAGGATCGCGACGTCGCAAAAGCCCGTTCTGCATTTTATGAACAGCATGCTCGTAGATATCAAAGCAGAGAAGTGTGGGCCAAGACTTACAATGTTGGCAAACTCGTTCTATGCTTGCCAGAGAAGAAAAAGGACAAACTCAAGCCCAAGTGGGAGGGTCCCTTCATCATTGACGAAGTTCTCACCGGAGGAGTGTACCGCCTGCGTGATGCATTAGATAATCGCCTAGAGTCGAACCCATGGAACACGGCCAGACTCCGAAGATTCTACGCCTAGGGCCAAACTCTTTTGTTCGTCTTCTTATCCATTTTGTTTCCATCACTTTTTTCTCTCTTTTCGCCTTTTTTAGCTTTAAAGCTTTCGTGCGGATAAACCACGCACCTACGACGTACACATCCTTAAATATGTACATCCATAATACCTGGGGGCTTATTGTACAGAAGCTTATTATTATTTTCGGGGCATCAAGCTCACCACATATGTGTTTTTTCCCCATATGTACCTTTTCTTCGCCATTATATGCATCGTTATGACTTATGTGTTGGCCAAGCTGGGTTGCCTGGCTCCTATGCTTATGCCCTACGTTCCCATTTGTTCGGCTAGGGCACTAAGGGAGCACCTCTGTGATTGTTACTGCCGGGTCATCCGGATGTGTACCTCAGACTGGGTGAAGCCGAAAGCTAGCGTTCTTATGGGAATATTCGGTCGGTGGACTAAAGATGTTTTTACACTCATTACACTATGAATCCCCAGATGTTGCGTACGCTACGATTTTTCGATCACAGTTCGGACATGCATATTCACGCATGTTCACCCAGGGAAAGGAACCCTTAACGGAACTATTCTCTCTGGAAGATGTTTCTTACAATTGCAATGTAATATAACATAGCTAGCCAGATACAACTTGTCTGTTAAAGCAACTATGACCCCTATGCCTGGTTTCCATGCATACCCCGGTCTATCTAGCCGCTAAGGTATTCGGAAGCACTCCACACCTTCGGGTACAGAGGTCAAAGCGAAAAGGTCTGCCATGACTATCGTTTTACACTCTGGCTAGGGAAAAATATGTCAAGGAAAATACATAGTCACTACGACTCAAAAATTTCCTCCTCTATGCCATCTAACAGGCTGTCTAACTTACAATCCTGTTGGGAATATTTTGAGGCTACTTTTACCTGGTCATATACCAAACTAATGGGAATTTCCTTTCCATCCGACCCTATAGGTCCAACCCGAGCCATATGATTTGAATCAAGCTTGGTGTACTGGGTCTTCACCATGGCACAGGCCTCTCGCGCACCTTCTTGGCAGGCTGATATCTTCCATAATCGAATACGCCGCCGGGCTCCTTTGAATAGCTCCACGAGCTCCGCCATACTCCCTGGAGGGGAGGCGGATGGCCATAAAGCCTTGGCAACACTCCGCATTGCTTGCCGAATTTGCTCGTGCCTTTGGGAAAGCTCTTGAAGCAGGTCGCCTTGAGATCCGGACATTTCCTCTTGAGGACGGCCAGTCAGCATACCTGCAGACATAAATCTGTCAGTTCCTGCCCTCGCCGAATCACAGGGAGACAAGTTCGAAAAACATACTGAATAGGCTGCCTCGTAGCTTTTTATTTTCCTTCACGGAGTCGGCTAGCTGGGCTCGCACATCTTTTAGTTCTTCGCCCAGCAAAGTGTTGGAGTCCTGCAGCTTATTCTTCTCATCCCTGACCCGTGTCAACACACGATCGCCCGCGGCCAGTTGCCTTTTGGCTTCTTGCGCGACTTGCAGGGCCTCCTTCAGTTGATCTTATGATCCTGCCATGGGAGATACACAAAATATTAATATTGCTGGTACATGCTTATATTTTCTCGATGGAGAGGAACATTACCACGCGATGCCTCCTTGGATTTCTCCAGGTCGGCAGTAATAGTAGCTAGCTGGGTCCGACATTTTTCCAGCTCTTGAGACAACACGTTGTTCTTCTCTGTGAGCACCTGGGTATACAATGATCCTTAAAACAGTTGTATCAACTGCTTCAAGTCTCGGGGGCTACTGATATATATATAATTGTCAGATTTGTGCAAATGCGTACTTACCTGCATATATTTCAAATGTTGGTATGTGGCTCTAGTAAGCCCGTCACGAGCAGCTCGGATGTACGCATCAGCCGAGCTGAAGGCATTGAATGCCTCCTTTGTAAAGCCAGGGTCGCAAAGAGCGGCCCGCCAGCGCCGATGATTCATGGCGCTTTCCACTTCAGAATTTGTGACGGATACATCATCCGACTCCTCTGCCGAAGGACAATCCGGTGTCACTCCCGTATCAGCCCTCGCCGTTAAAGCAGGGCCGGGAACCTGACTTGTGAAGGAACGGTCGGTGAGATCCCCGGATATAGTCCGACAAACGTTTTTTCTGATAAGACACAGCGGATAGTGTCACAGTTTGATATGACTGCCAGGGGGCATGTTCAAAAACCATACCTCTTTGTTGAAGGCTCTGCCGTATTGTTGTTCGCCTTCCTCTTCGAAGATTTTCCTGGTGCGGGCGCAGCTCTCTTAGGAGATGCCTCTGGCGCACGTTGAGACATCGGGCGCCTCCCCTTTGGAGCACAAAATAGTGCGGTGAATGAGGCGTAATGAGGAAGCTCTCTCGAAAAGGGTGTCTCCTGGTCACTTACATGCGAGGCAGGGAGGAGACAAGGATAGTTAGCGGTGATGACCACTTCCGTGCCGTCATAGCTCGCCTGGTAGAACACCCCATCCTTGAGCTCCACGAATATGTCCGGATCCTCCTCAAATCTGGGGTCAAGGTCCCAGTTGTGATCCTCTGGCTGTGGGGCGGGGCTATGGATCCCTTTGGTGACCTTCCGCCATTCCTATTACAAATGGATGGGTTAATGTCCATTAAAAGCGACTCAGGGAGAGGATTGAGTAAAGTAGTGGGATTAGAACTCACCCAGCTAGGAGGATTGTACATGGAAAATCCATCTCGATGCTTAATACACGTGAATTCCTCTATTTCCCCTTTGTAAAGTTCGGCCAATATTTTGGCCAACGCGGCGGGGGTGTCCGGACCCTTCCGACCACAGCGGGAGGCGTCATCTTCCCCATTATAGTGCCACATGGGAAGGCCTCTGTATTGGAGTGGCTGAACCCCCCACACTATGGAAGTCGCCATTACCTCGACTATTGTTAGTCCAGACTGGGCGGGCGCCTTTATCTTGTCCATCAATTGATGGAATTCCGCACTATCTTCCTCCTCGAGGCTCCGAGGGTGCCAGCTGTGGCGTTTCTTCAACGGAGCGCTTGAAAACTCAGGAAGACCCATTCGGAATGGGTCGAGAAGGGCGACGTCCTCAATATAGAACCACTCGGAAGGCCACTCTTCGGATGCCTTCTTCGGTGTGCCGGATAGGTATCCGGTCTCGGCAATGCGCCATACCTCGGCTCCACCCACTTCAAATATTGATCCCTCTTGGTTACGAGGGACGAGGCAGAATAGTTTTCTCCATAATTCAAAATGGGCCTCACAACCCAGGAATAGCTCACAAAGAGCAACGTAGCCGGCAATGTGCGGGATGGAGGAAGGAGTGAAATTGTGCAGTTGGAGGCCATAATACTCCAGAAGTCCTCGGAGGAACGGGTGAATTGGAAATCCAACGCCTCTTAGCAAGTAGGGAACGAAACACACTCGTTCCCCTGGATGGATTGGGGAAATTCTCCGCTTGAGTCCCGCTATTGAAGGAAGTCAATCCTGCTCGAACGGGGACTAGATCCGCGGGGGGAAGAAATCCCTGTGTTTGCAGCTTCACTAGCTGGCCATGGGTACAGAACATCTCTCCCAATCGCCTTTTTCGGAATCGTGGGGACGAGAGGAAGAGCTGGGAGCGCTTGCCATGTTGGAGTGGTTTCTCCTAGCAGGCTTTGAGGATTTTCCGTGTGGTGTGGAATGGATCTGAGATCTAATCTCTTTAAATACACGCTTTTCCTACATGGCCAGGGTGTTATGTGCAAAAATACCCTGACCTCTCGTATTCGCTCGACACATGGAAGCTGAAGCCATGGATCCACAGAAGCCGATGGGTACGACATTAAATGGAAGGCCGAATACAACTCTTTGAAGACATCGGAGGAGGATCCCGCCTTGCAATGCCGAAGACAATCTGCGCGTCGGACACATTGTCATTGAAAGCCTAGTTCGGGGGCTACTGAGGGAGTCCTGGACTAAGGGGTCCTCTGGCATCCGGCCTGTTTGACATGGGCCAGACTGATGGGCTGTGAAGATACAACACCGAAGACTCTCACCCGTGTCTGGATGGGACTCTCCTTGGCGTGGAAGGCAAGCTTGGCGTCCGGATATGAAGATTTCTTTCTCTATAACCGACTTTGTACAAACCTAGTCCCCTCGGGTGTCTATATAAACCGGAGGGTTAGTCCATAGGGACAATCATAATCATAATCATGCAGGCTAGGCTTCTAGGGTCTTAGCCATTACGATCTCGTGGTAGATCAACTCTTGTAATACTCATATTCAATCAAAATCAATCAAGCAGGAAGTAGGGTATTACCTCCATAGAGAGGGCCCGAACCTGGGTAAACATGTCCCCTGTCTCCTGTTGCCATCGACCTCAGACGCACAGTTCGGGACCCCCTACCCGAGATCCGCCTGTTTTGACACCGACAGGGTGGTTCAGCCCCCGCGAGCCCCGGCAGGCTCTGCCGGGGAGCCTTGATTGCTCGCTTCTGGTGGTGGCCTCGCCCCTTGCCGGGCTCGCCTGCCCGGCAAGGGAGGCCCTTCTTTTATTGATATCTTGCTCCCCTGGCTTAGTCTTGGTCCCATTAAGCTGCATACTGGTTCTTCAAATCTCTTGGTTCTTCAATCTCTGACTTGAGCTGGTGCTTCAATCTTGACCTTGTGCCTGTGCACAGTCTCGGCAACAGACCCGGGGTTTGTTGCATTGACAGAAGCCCCCGGGCCTACCCCGAACGCACTGCTGAGCGTCGTCGGGGTAGGGCCTAATAAGTGCACAGGCAGGATCAGTCAAGGGGTTGGCCCCTTGAGGTTTCCTTTGCTGCTTGATTAGTCTTGAGTTCGGGCCAGTTTCCGGTTTCCCCACGCATTGTGCGCGACGTCATGGAAGAACTCGGATCGTGGCCCGCGGATTCTCCTTGCCCCATGATCACGGGGCGGAAACCTCCATCCCACTCTCCCCCCGTTCCTCATGTACCTCACCACGTGTTCAACATGCATTGGGCATGGTAGGTGGTGGACGCGGAGGGCACGGGGAGGAGTGCCATGACAGAAAACTGAGCATCGATTGTTGGAGCAGAGGGGCGGCCTCGACTCTCAAAGTCACAGTGGGTGCAGAGAGGTCGTCTTGGAGGGGAGGGGCGGCCGCTTCCTGTAGGAGGGGCCAGCCCCCTGCCCTGTTTCCCTATAAAAGGGGTCGGGGCAGTGTTCTTCTGCACACACTTCTCCCTCTCCTTCGTGATCCTTCCGTTTATGGTCATGGTGCGAGGGCGAGGACGTGGTGGTGCTCCGGTGGCGGCGACGAGGGCTTCTTCTCGACAGCGCGCCCCTCCTCCCCCGGACCCTGGGGCAGCGGAATCGTCCGCAAGGGGATGTGACCATGGTCACCGCGGTGCTCGAGTAGGAGGAGGATGGGGCGGTGCTTTGGTGACGTCTCCGCCAGCGGCTCCTCCCCTGATGGAAGGCCACGTTGGCGATCAACCCCGGGAGCTCGTCATCAGGCTGTACAAGCCCATGTGTGGTCACCTCCGCCTCCCAACTCCCTTTGCGTGGGAGATGGAGCTTGAGCAACCACGCGCTCTGCGGCTGCACATGAGGGGATGTGGGAAAGGAGGCATGATGGTTGATGTCGACTTCCCCGCTCCTCATGTGATGTATCTTCGCCACGGCTGGAAGGCCTTTGCCCGTGCCCACGGCCTCTCGGAGAGGCACGCTCTCCAGTTCAAATTAATGGAGAACGGCCTGCTCTCCGTCAAGATCTTTGGGCGCTCGGGTGGTCGCTTAGGGTGCTGCAAGGAGAGCTCGACCGACGATGAAAGTTCCTCCTCAAGCGAAAGCGACGAGGAGGACAGTGACGGCGATGACGATGGCAGCGGGCGGAGGAGCGACAACTTTGACTCCGGCTGATCGCCGCCCGCACCATCTTCATCAGGCAGCAGCACCATCATCTGCATCTGCATCCCCCCCTGGTAGCATGATTTGCCAGGGAGTTGGATGCAGAGGTGCGGATGGCGCTACCGGGCTCCTCCAGTAGCCTTCTAGCTAGGCCCCGGCAGGCTTCCTCTCGGGCTGCAGCTTTGTTAGCCCTGCCGAGTCCTGCTGGCCCTAGTGAAGGTGGTTGACGGGGCCGCCTTTCGCCGTGCTCGCCATCGAGGCGTTCCCTCGCGCTTCCGCTCCCCCCGGGCAGCCTCTCCTGGAGCCCGATGAGAGCGGGCCGGGCCTTCGCCCAAGCGCTCCTTTTGTCCTCCTCGCCTTCGACGGCCGCACCTAGGAGGAGAGGGACAAGAAAGGACATTACAGAGCACTTATCTTCTTTCAATCTTAAACTGTAGGCAATCGCCAAGTTTTAATTCAAATAATGTAATCCCTCGAGTCCATCTTTGTGTTCTGTAATGCTTGTACTTGTATTAGCATATGAATGAAAAAGATGAACCTTGTCGGGTACCCGTGCATGTGTATGTCCATGCAGAGGTGGAGTGCCTCTTTAATAAAAATAAACGAGTTTTCCTCGGCAGGATTGAGGGAGTCCTGGACTTAGGGGTCCTCGGGCGTCCGGCCTGTTGGACATTGTCCGGACTAATGGGCTGTGAAGATACAAGACCGGAGACTCTCTCCTGTGTCCGGATGGGACTCCCCTTGGCGTGGAAGGCAAGCTTGGTGATCAAATATGAAGATTCCTTTCTCTGTAACCGACTTTGTACAACCTTAGTCCCCTCCGGTGTCTATATAAACCGGAGGGCTTAGTCCCGAAACATATACAGTCATACAGGCTAGACTTCTAGGGTTTTAGCCATTACGATCTCGTGGTAGATCAACTCTTGTAATACTCATATTCGTCAAGATCAATCAAGCAGGAAATAGGGTATTACCTCCATAAAGAGGGCCCAAAACTGGGTAAACATTGTGTCCGCTGTCTTTTGTTACCATCGACCTTAGACGCACAGTTCGGGACCCCCTACCCGAGATCCGCCGGTTTTGACACCAACATTGGTGCTTTCATTGAGAGTTCCACTGTGCCGTCCTCAAAGGGTTTGATGGCTCCTTCAATCGTCAACAACGATGCTGTCCATGGGGAAACTTTCCTCCCCGGACAGATCTTCGTGTTCGGCGGCTTCGCACTGCGGGCCAACTCACTTGGCCATCTGGAGCAGATCGATAGCTTCGCCCCTGGCCGTCAGGTCAGATTTGGGAGCTTGAACTACGTCGCGGATATCCACGGAAACTTGATCTTCGACGGATTCGAGACCACGGTAGACGCTCCTCGTCGCCAGGATGAACATGACTTAAATCTGTCATCAGGCCATGCCCAGGAAATCGCACCTGCAACTGCTCTGGCCTTAGATCCGGAGCGGATCGCACCATCCGAGGACGGGAAGCTCAACCCCGCCACGGAAGCCGCAGATTCCGCGGCGTTGGAGCCGCAAACAGACCTAACCTCGGGTGATGTCTGTTTCACCGGAACCCTGAACTCGTTTCCGGCTATAAGTTCCGGACCATGTGCGTCCGCGTATGTCGAGCAGGATCGTCATCGATCGCCGAATTCAGCACCGCGGACATCTTCCGGCACTCACCTTTAGGCGATGTGCTGAACTCGTTAAAGAATCTATCCCTAGCGGGGGACTCTCAGCCAAATTATATCTGGTTTCAGCTGGAGGCTGATGATGGAGAATTTCGTTTCCCACCCACCGCCTACTTCATAGCCACTGTCGAAAACCTAACCGAGACGCTTGATTATGACTCCGAAGACATCGACGGTATGGACGACGATGTCGGAGAAGAGGACGCCCAAAACCCGCCGTTCACCGAACGATGGACGGCCACTTCCTCATATGACGTATACATGGTGGATGCACCAAAAGATAATAGCGACGATGACAAAGAAAAACCAGTTGAGGATGACCCCCCTAAGACACAACCAAAGCGTCGGCATCAGCGGCGCCGCAGCAAATACAGCAACACCGGCATAGGAGACGATAACACTCCGGACGGCGCCGAAGACACAGAAGACCCCGACAAACAAATTGCCGAACAGGACAATCGGGAAGATGGGCAAGTTAGCCGTGATGAACAGGCCATAGACGAAGACTCGGAGGACGGTAGTTATCATCCGCTCTCCGAGGAGGAGGTGAGCCTCGGCAACAAGGATTTTATCGTTCCTGAGGAACCTCTCGAGCAGGAGTGCTTCAAGCGCCAGCTAATAGCCACCGCAAGGAGCCTGAAAAAGAAGCAGCAGCTGCTTCAAGCTGATCAAGATCTGCCCAACGGCAGATGGACTGATGTCCTAGCAGCCGAAGAATACGGCCTTAAGCGCCCAACCAAAAGTTACCTGAAGTGCAAATTGCTACCTTAGTTCAATGATGAGGCACCAGAGCCCGTACCATCATCGCACAATGCGGCTGACCGACCACCACGCGGTCGGGATAAAGCGGCAAATCAAGCCGAACACCAGCCCGTCCCACCTCACCGTAAAGGCAGAGATAAAGCAGCTCGGGGTTATACGTACGACCTTCGGCAGGACCTGGACAGTAGAGCAGGAAAAACCAGATCGATCTACGGATCGCGAGGACGTGCCCCGACATGTGACGACGGCTATCTATTCGGACGTGACAAGCCTAGTCACGCCCGGGCCAAAAGCCGCACATGGACTCCATCGGAGCCACGCCGCGACGTGGCCCGATACAGAGGCGCCACACCGTCTTTGATTCACTGACGAAGTAATGGATCATGAATTCCCAGAAGGGTTCAAACCTGTAAATATCGAATCATACGATGGAACAACTGACCCCGCGGTTTGGATCGAGGATTTTATTCTCCACATCCATATGGCCCGCGGAGATGACCTTCACGCCATCAAATACCTCCCACTCAAACTCAAAGGGCCAGCTCGGCACTGGTTAAACAGTTTGCCAGAAAATTCTATTGGCAGCTGGGAGGACTTGGAAGAAGTCTTCCTTGACAACTTCCAAGGTACATATGTCCGGCCACGAGATGCCGATGACTTAAGTCACATAGTTCAACAGCCTGGAGAGTCAGCCAGGGAATTCTGGACCAGGTTCCTAACTAAAAAGAACCAGATCATCGACTGTCCGGATGTCGAAGCCCTAGTGGCCTTTACACATAGCATCCGCGACGAATGGCTCGCCCGCCACCTTGGCCAGGAAAAGCCGAAATCCATGGCAGCCCTGATGGCACTTATAACCCGCT
The DNA here is from genome assembly GCF_018294505.1 of Triticum aestivum. Lineage (NCBI taxonomy): Eukaryota > Viridiplantae > Streptophyta > Magnoliopsida > Poales > Poaceae > Triticum > Triticum aestivum. Next base: position 114,946,317 of record NC_057805.1, read on the forward strand.
TTTGCGCCGGTGAGGATAGTTGGCTGGCCCGTAGCAAAAACATTGCAGACGACGGCGGCACCTCTGAAGTCAAAGATAACAACGGCAAGTCCCGACGCAACAGACACAAGCGTCGAAACAACAATGACAACACCGATGATACGGCGGTCAATGCCAAATTCAGTGGCTCTAAGTCCGGTCAGTGAAAGAAGCCGTTCAAAAAGAACAATTAGGGCTCATCCAGCTTGGACCGCATACTCGATCGCCCGTGCCAGATCCATGGCACCCCAGAAAACCAGCCAACCATACCAACAGACCGGCAAGTTAAATGCCGAAAACAAGGAAAAGGGATCGCAATGCAAGGACGATGATGAGGAGCCCCGACAACCGAACACAGGGGGACAGAAGAAGTTTCCCCCTCAGGTCAAAACGGTGAACATGATATATGCTACGTACATCCCCAAGAGGGAGCGCAAGCGCGCGCTCAGGGACGTCTATGCGATAGAGCCAGTCGCCCCAAAATTCAATCCATGGTCGTCATGCCCGATCACTTTTGATCGTCGGGATCATCCGACCAGTATCCGTCATGGGGGCTCGGCCGCACTGGTCCTCGCCCAATCATTGATGGATTCCACCTGACACGAGTACTCATGGACGGTGACAGTAGCCTCAATCTGCTCTATCAGGATACAGTGCACAAAATGGGCATTAACCCATCACGGATCAAGCCCACAAAGACTACCTTTAAAGGAGTCATACCAGGTGTAGAGGCCCGCTATACGAGCTCAATCACAATTGAGGTGGTCTTCGAATCTCCGGATAACTTCCGAAGTGAAGAGTTAATCTTCAATATCGTCCCCTTTCGCAACGGCTATCACACACTGCTAGGATGAACGGCATTTGCTCGATTAAACGCAGTGCCACATTATGCTTATCTCAAGCTCAAGATGCCCGGACCACACAGCGTCATAACAGTTAATGGAAACACGGAACGCTCCCTCCATACCAAGGAGCACACCGCTGCCTTAGCAGCAGAAGTACAGAGCGGCCTTCTCAAGTAGAACCTCAATTCAGCGGCCGAACTCCTGGACACTGTCAAGAGAGTCCGGACTATTCTGCAGCAGGATAGCTCGGCTTGTCGAGAGCTCGATTAGCAATTTGGTCTCCGTCCCAGTCCCGATCAAGTGGCGGCATTCGCACCGCGCGTACATAACTATGCACTCAAAATACCATGGGCATAGACAGAGCCATACCTACCTTGTGATCCGCAATACGGCTCGATTGCTCCCGGACACATATTCTTTCACTGTTTTCCTTTTTCCTTTTCAGGTTTTCTTTTCCCAGGCCTCCTCTGACGGCCTGACGCGCGGTCCTTTCGAAGGATAAATACACCAAATTGTCAAGAAGCACAGACGTACAACGGAATTTCTTGGTGGTTTCTTTAACGATCACTCTACCTGTTTTCAGGACCCACACGCAGCTCTCCCTTGGTTGTGGCATGTCAAATAGCCGGTTGCTTATCGCACTACTTGTATCAATGCGCTTTGACATATTAATCAAATTATAATGGAAACAGTTCGCGACCCAAATTTTAGGGCCTTAGCTCATTACCTTTGCTCCCTTTCTGTTTTCCTTTTTCTATTGATGACCTTATCAGATAGCACCCGTACACTTTGGTACGTTTCACATTTGCCAGGGGCTTCATAGCACCCCGCACTATGGCAACAAAGTCCGAACACTTCTTACAGTATAGTTCGGCACCCCGAATTTAGCACTATATGCATTGGCTCCGAATCATGTCTTTGGTCAATAGTTCGGTTGTCCGGCTCCTGTGCTTGCTACCTTACGTTCCGCTATATCGGCTAAGGTAGTAAAGGCAGAACTACTGCGATTGTGCCCTAGTTTACCCAAAGGAGCACCTCAGTAGAGAAAGCCGAAAACTGACTGTCATGATGCGGCGAGAGCCGGTCAGCTCTTCGGTGGTCTCAAATCCTTAGAGATTTTTTCCGCATTACGCGAGGGATCGGTACTTGCCCGATCAGGTGTTTACAGCCTCCTGGTTTGGATACTAGGGGCTGCGCCTAAAATTTCATCGTCAAACTCCTAGGGCTAAGTGAGGGTGTTCAAGCCGAATAGTCTGATTGCCTGGTTCGCTGCGCTAAACACCTCCCTCCAGGACCAAATAATTGGAGCAAGAGTGTTTAGATTACATCCCGATCACCCCCGTACTACCTACGTGGGGGCAGAAGCCGATGACTGGCCAACTCTCAGATTTTATACAACATGGCCGCACAGGAGGTGAATTTTTTTCAAAAACAAACATTATATTACATAACAACTTTGTTTCATCATACAAGACAGGGACAACATGAATGTATTCATTCAAAGATATTGTCCTGCGCACATTGCGTCGCCACAATGCGAGACCCCTCCACGACATCTCCAAAATACCGCTCGGGCGTGCGATGCTCCTTGCCTTCGGGCGGCCCCTCGGTCACAAGCTTGACGGCATCCATCTTCGCCCACCACACCTTGACGCGGGCGAAGGCCATGCGCGCGCCCTCGATGCAGGCCGACCGCATGACGACGGCCAGCCGAGGACAGGCGCTCACCAGCCACTTCACGAGCCCGAAGTAGCTGCTGGGTATAGCTTCGGCAGGCCATAGCCGGATTATCAAATCCTTCATGGCTAGCTCGGCCACCCTATGCAGCTCGACCAGCTGTTTCAGCTGATCGCTAAAGGGCACTGGATGTTCTGGTGCAAGATATTGCGACCAGAACAGTTTCTCCGTTGAGCTCCCTTCTTCGGCTCGGAAGAACTCCAAAGTATCAGACACACTGCGTGGCAGGTGCGCAAGCGCCCCTGGAGAACTCCGAATCTGGGTTAGTAAGAAATACTTCTTCTTCACATACTTGCTTTGCATACTAAACACCTTACCCGCTGCAATCTTCTTGGCGTCCTGGATCTCCTGGAGGGCGCCCTGGGCTTCAACCCAGGCCTCTTCCACGCTTTGGCGAGCCTTGGCGAGTTCGGTCTCTCGAACCGAAACATCGCACTCCAAGGCATCGCACTTTTTTCACAGTGTCCTGGAGCTCTTGCTGGACCTCGTTAAGCCTGGCCTTGAGCTTCTTGCAGGTGGCTTGCTCCTTGGCAGCTTTCTCCTCGGCTTTGGCCAGGGCCTTTTTAAGGGCCTCGACCTCGGTCGTCGCTCCTACACATATCATGACACTACAGTCAATACACATCATTTATTCTTTCCGAATATATAGCGAGTCATTGCATACCTTGTTGGTCTTCTAGCTGCTTCCTCGCTTGGCCGAGCTCTTCCTCGGCCTGCTCCAGCCTCTTCTTTAGTCCGGAGACTTTGGCAGTGTGTGAGGTCGCAGCCAGCAACGACACCTGTTCATTCATATAAGACACATTCAGTTAGTTTCCTGTGAAAATTTGTTGATCCTCTGTCTGGCATTTCTTTCCGAACACCGGACAGTGTCTCAGGGGCTACTGTCTATATTGGGACTTTTCTCTTTTGTGTCGCTTACCTCAAAACCTGTCAGCTGGCTGCTGCAGGCTTCGGTCAGTGTCCTCTTGATGGACTGAACCTTCTCAATCACCATACCCATAAGGATACGGTGTTCATCCACAATGGAAGCGCCTCGTAGCGCTTCCAGCAGATTATCCGGTGCCTCTGGTTGGACAGAGGTCACCGGCGGGAGAGGCACACCTCCTTCTCTCAAAGGAGGCTGCCTACCGAATTCAGGAGTCTTCTGGGTCTCCCGATCCGTGTTCGGCTGGGGGCCGAACTGCACACGGCCATCATCGCCAGTCTCCATGGGGACCCGCTCCCCCAGGTGTTCGGCGACCGAGGTTTCGCCCTCCGGCGCCACCCTGACGGCCTCTAGAACCTCTCCCTGGCCTGGGAAGGTCCTTTGGGACAGCACCTCGTCGTCACCCTTGGCCTTGGGAGAGTGAGCGGCCGGCGGTGACTCGCTGGCCATCGCCTTTGAATCCAGCAAACCTCCCGATGAGGTTCACGGGGAGCTGTCGTGGGCCGGACTGCAATAGCATGATTAACTACATTAAAGAGGAGAGGCCGGATACATGGATGCATATGGGCTTTCTAGTACTTACGATGCGGCTAGGGGCTTGCGTCGGGGGCATCACTCTGGGCTGTTGTCGATGTCCCACGCGGAGTTATCCGCGAGGGGGCCTTTCCCCTTCTTGGGCGCCTCCGCCTCCAGATTTGTGGAGGCCGCTCTCTTCTTCCTCCCCCCATCACGGGAGAGCTACTTTCTTCCTCCTCCTCATCGTCGTCTTCGGCGGCAGAGGAGGGAGTCTCGTTGTCTTCGGACATCCTGTCCGATGCGCCCTTGCGGCGTGGGCCACTCTTGGCCCCCATGGCCTTCTTCTTGGCCTTCTTCTCCGGCGGCTGATAGGGCACCGGGACTAGCATCTTCGCCTGGAGCGGGGTAATCTGGCTCTTCGGGCAGCGGAGCCGAACATTGAATCCGCTCCGCTTTCTCTGTCCATACCTGAAAGAATAAATTAGTTTAGTTACCCTCCTTGAACAAGCAAGTAGAGGGTGTCGGTGTCAAAACCGGCGGATCTCGGGTAGGGGGTCCCGAACTGTGCGTCTAGGATCAATGGTAACAGGAGATGGGGGACACGATGTTTACCCAGGTTCGGGCCCTCTCTATGGAGGTAATACCCTACTTCCTGCTTGATTGATCTTGATGAATATGAGTGTTACAAGAGTTGATCTACCACGAGATCGTAATGGCTAAACCCTAGAAGTCTAGCCTGTATGACTATGGTAATGTATCTGTCCTTTCCGGACTAACCCCTCCGGTTTATATAGACACCGGGGGGATCTAGGCTTTACATAGAGTCGGTTACATAAGAAGGAATCTCCATAATTGGTCGCCAAGCTTGCCTCCCACGCCAGGTAGAGTCCAATCCGGACACGGGTACAGTCTTCGGCCTTCATGTCTTCATAGCCCATCAGTCCGGCCCAATGGATAACTGGCCGGACGCCCGAGGACCCCTTAGTCCAGGACTCCCTCAGTAGCCCCTGAACCTGGCTTCAATGATGAGGAGTCCGGCGCGCAGATTGTCTTCGACATTGCAAGGCGGGTTCCCTTTTTCCGAACTCCAAGATTGTCTTCAGACGTATTGATTGTATCCGGACTTGTATACACAACTGTAGAGGATATAATATTTTTACTAGTTCAATCCCTTGACAACTTTTGGGTAATGTGGCATCACGCCTGCTTCGGCCATTATTTGCGAACCGCTTTAGCTGGCCCATCGCCCCATGTCTCGAGACACGGTTTTATTGGCATGTCTTATCCAAGCGGAGATCGTGCCTCCCTTTTTTAAGGGATTCCTGTCAACCCGGACGCGGGTAACCCAACCGTCGCTTGGGTACAACTCCTTGGAAACAAGCAAGTTTTCGAGGCCCGAAAGGAGACGTTTGATATTCGCAGCCTTTATATAGGGGCACAGACACGTATTTTTCTTCCACGCTTGCTTCTCCCTCAACCCTCGCTATCCCGAGTTCTACCACCTGGGTTTCGATTGCTACAAGCCCCAATTATGTCCGGATCCAGCCGTTTAGGCCGGTGGGTAGCTTCTTCCGCCACAGAGGGAGATATTGCAAAGCTTCGGGCGATGAGGTATTTGACCGCGGAAATCCATCATCGGCTTCCCGCGGAGGGGCAGGTTATTCCCACCCCCAGATCTGGCGAGAGGGTCGTGTTCGTGTCCCACTTCCTTCGCGAGTTAGGGTTTGCACTTAACCCCTTCATCCAGGGGCTCATGTTTTATTACGGGCTAGATTTCCACGATCTGGCCCCGGACTCTATTCTTCTTATTTCGATGTTCATCGTTACGTGCGCTTTCCTCCGGACTCCCCCGCACTTCGGCTTGTGGCTCAAGACCTTCGATGTGAAGCCGCAAGTGATAGAGGGGGAGCAGGCCGAGTGCGGTGGTGCTTCAATGAGCAAGCTTGCTAGCACCGTTTGGCTGCAAGGATCCTTCGCCAAATCTTCCGATCTGTGGTAGCAGGGGTGGTTCTATATCACCGAGCCCCGTGGCTCTAAGTGGGCAACTGCGCCTGTATTTCGATCCGGCCTCCCAACTCAGCTTGCATCGTGGATTAATAAGGGGTTGGATTAGGGATCAACGGACGAGGTGCAAACTCTGCAAAGTCGCATCCGAAGCCTCATTGAGAAGGACATTGATATAGCCAACGTCGTTCAAGTAATGTTAGTTCATCGCACCCTGTCATGCCAGCGACGACCTCTCCGCCTGTGGGAGTTTAATCCGGAAGGGCCGCGGACGCTTCAGCACTTCTTCAGCACTACACACGAAGGAATGTGGAGATCATTCTTCGGGAAACGAAGGCAATGGCCGGACACCATCGAAGATGTCGGCCTAGACTGTAACCATCCGGCTACCCCGGTAAGTACCCGTTTGCCGAATACCTTATAATTAGACACCTAGTGGCAAGATACCGACAGTATCATCCTTTTTCAGGGCTGGATAAAGAAGGTGGAGCGGATTAGGTGTCTGGCTCCCCTTCCCGAAGATTCAGCTACCCCTGTGCTAACGAGGATGCTGGCCTCGGCACCGTACCAAGCACCAGCAGGGGAGGGTGAGAAGACCCAAGATGACCTTGGTTTCGGAGGTAAGTCGGACACTGAGTCCGGAGAAATCGACCTTTCCTCACCCGAGGACAGAGGCGGAAAAGGACCCAGTATCCCTTCTCCAAGCAGGAGGAAAAGGGCCGCCTCCGGTGATTGGGGGGGGCGGTCTTCCAAGAAAGGCAAGATGCCACCGTCGAGCGGCTTGGGTTTGAAAAGCGACGCCGTTGAACAGCTCCAACAGGGGGACAAGCCCCCGGCCAAACCGTAAGAGAATCCGGAGTACTTTGATAGAGTCCTGCTCCGTTGCTGTTGCCGAAGATATACATAACGCATTCATGCATTTTCGTAGGTCGGCACAGAGTTTGTCTGAGCGATCCTCTTTTTCGGGGAGTCTTCTCCCAGAGATGATGGAGAGCGAGACGACTCCTCCAACCTCCTCGCCCAATATGGCGAACGACTTCGAAGTGTCATCGCGGAGGGTCTCTTTTGACTAACGAGTTACGCAGGAGACAGGAGAGGCAGTACCCGGAAGTGGACCTCCGGCCATCCAGGATTCCGGGGCTGACGCCAACAAAGGCCCCGGACTATCTGGCTCGCAGCCGACAGTGGTTCTGGAGATGGGTGAACAGATTCCTTCAAAGGATGACTGTGCCCCTAGAGCAGTGTCCGAAAACCCGGATACTCCTGATATATTGCGGGACATGTTGCGGAAAGCATCTGTCTCGGGGGAGCGGCGTACCTTGATGGGTATAGTGATTGAGAAGGTTTTATCCACGAAAAGCGGATTAAATGTAGCCTTCGTGAGCCTACTGAAGGGCTTCGAGGTTTGTGACATAATGTTTTCAGCTATGTTTCATTCGTGAAGATGCGCCAGTGTATAGGTAGTAGCCCCTGAGACTCGGGTTGTCTTCCATTAGGAAGCAAACAGAGGATAAAAAATGATCGTTTTGAGGACTAACCTGATGAACTTGAACACAGGTTGCTTCCCCCTTGGCCAATTCCCGGACTATGGAAATTGCCGAGCTGCAGCGGAAGCTTGACGTGGCAGCGGATGATCTTGCATTAATCAATATGCGTCTTGACGAGTCGCAAGGTATGTATTCGGTGCAATCTCCACAAATTATGTGGTATAAGCATGACGCTAAAATCTGTATGCTAGAGTATGCGTGGCTGCAGATGGTGCTGCCGCCGTTGAAGTTCTTCGAGCGGAGCTAGCCCAGGCCAAGGAGCAGGCCCGGCGTAGCAATGCTGCTGCCGAAAAGGCATTGGCCGAGATGAAAGTGGAGCAAGCTGTACGGCGCCAGGACGAGCAGAAGATATCCATGGTGGCGCTTGAACGGGAAGATGCCACTGGCCGCTGTGAATTTCTGGAGAAGGAGAGTAAAGCCTTAACGGCTGAACTGGACAAGGCCTTACAAGAGGAGAGTAAATCCAGAGCAGTCCGTGAGGAGGTTCGGCAGGCTAGGGAGATTGCGGCTGGAAAGCCATTTCTGCTGCAAACTAAGTTCGGTGACCCGAACTATGCTCAGCTTAACCAAGTGTGGAGTTCTCCGGACGAGTTCTTGGACTTGTCGAAGAGTTCTTCTGATGCGGTGCATTATTACCAAGCGCGAGATGGGTATGCAACGGAGAAGCTGTTTTTGGTCGCAGTTTGGCGCGTCGAAGCGCCCTCTTTTGCTCAATGAACAGCTGTCCCAATGGCCCGAACTTCATAGGATATCCGGCGCTGCCATGAAGGATGTCATAATCTGGTTGTGGCCAACCGAGCTTGTTCCGAATAGCTATTTTGCTTTGGTGCAGAGGCTTGTTGACGCGGTGCCGCGTGTCGACGCTGTGAAGTGGTCAACGTGCATTGAGGGTGCACGGATGGCTTTTGCCCGAGTCAAGACTTTCTGGGGGAAGATGAAGGCCATCGATGTTGCGACGAAGAGTCCACCCAAAGGCAAGGATCGTCCGGAACCGGAGCATTATTTTGAAGACGTCCTAGAGGCCGCCAGCTTGATAGAGGGTCAGTGCTCGAAAGACATAATGTTCGAGTGAGATGTATGGGAATTGTAAAAGACAATTTTATAGTTAATCTATTTTTATGTTTTGCTCGAAAGCTTGAATTCCTCCTGTGCGGCCGTTTTAATATAATCTGAAAGTTTTCCAGTCGTCGGCTTCAGCCCCCTCGTAGGAAGTACGGGGGTGTTTGGAAAAGCATTTAATCACTCTTTATCCAATGTCTTGGTCCATGACGGAGGTGATAATGCGGCGAACCAGGCAATCGGGCTATAGGGCGTTAACACTTTCACTTAGCCATAGGAATTTTATGGTGGGACTACGACATAGCCCCTGGTATGGATGCGGCGTATGGTGCCTTACATATTTGATCTGAAAAAGATCCTTCGTGTGACACGGAGAATCGCTAAAGATTCCAAAAGTCGTCAAGTGGTTGACCAGCTCACGCCGCATCATGACAGTCAGTTTTCGGCTTTCTCTACTGAGGTGCTCGTCCGGTTTAGACCAGGGCACAATCACAGTAGTTCTCCCTTTACTACCCTAGCTGATAGAGCGGAACGTAGGGTAGCAAGCACAGGAGCCAGGCAACCCAACTATTGACCCAAGACAATGATTCAGAGCTGATGCATATAAGGCCAAACTTGCGATGCCGAAGTGCGCTGCAGAGCTGTTCGGGATTTTGCTGGCACTCATTTGTTCCCACACCAAGCCCCTGGCAGGTTATGCCAAGGTATTTCTGTGAAATAACCATAGGAGCCATACTTTGTTGGGGAAATAATCCGGATGATTAGTTCGGGTATTGTTTACTGGAACTGAGCGATATGCCAATGATTACCTATGATATATATATAAGCCATCCCCCCGGCTATTTGACATGCTCGGGGTTGGAGGTGGAGGAACAGGCATAGTACAGGCTCGAGAAATAGAGAGTGCGGTCTACAAAAAGTTATTTTGGACCTCCTGTCGCACGCCTGCGCCGCCAGTCCTCGGTGGGGGGAATCCTTGACGGAAAATAGCCCCTTAGGTGAGTGTACGGATCCGGACTCCGATAGAGCCAGTTTTCAGAGTTTTTATCCTGTTCATCACCTATTTTTAAAGGATAGAGAAGGAGGAAATAAACAGAAAATAAATAACAATAATAAAAAAAGTTACTGGAGTGCTTGTAGGCTTGTCCGTATTGTGCTTCTGCCAATGCCCATGGTATCTTGAGTGTGTAATGATGTATGCGCGGTACAAACTTTGTAGGCATACGGAGTGGGCGGCGGAAGCCAGGTTGCTATTTTCGCTCCGGGAGTGGTTGAACCTCGGGCGGAGATTGCTTCTGACCCCCGGTACTTCGTTGGTGAACCTATCCGTCATCCCTGTCACCTGGCGGCCTTCTCCCCTTGTGTTCGGCGTTGAGCTTGCTTTCTTGTTTAAAGACCCAGCAGTTTCTGTTGGTATGATTAGCTGGTTTATTGGGGTGGCCGTGAATATGGCAGGGCCGGTCCAATATCCTGTCTAGGTTGGATGGTTCGTCTCGTTTCGCCATGAATGGCTTCTTCCTTTGGCCGGGCTTGGCATTGCTGAATCTGGCGTTGACCGCTGTGTCGCGTGATCTTTCACTATCATTGTATTTAATTCGTCGTGGTTTGCCGTTGCCGTCTCGGATTTCGGAAGTGCCTGGGTCGCTGGTGTTGTTGCTTCTACGAGCGAGCCAGCTGTCTTCTCCCGCGCAAAAGCGGGTCATCAGAGCAGTTAGGGTTGTCATGGATTTAGGTCCTTCTTGGCCGAGGTGACGTGCAAGCCATTCGTCCCGGACACTGTGCCTGAAAGCCGCAAGGGCTTCTGCGTCCGGGCAGTCGACAATTTGGTTCTTTTTGACTAAGAACCGAGTCCAGAGCTTCCTGGCTGACTCTGCGGGCTGCTGGACAATGTGACTTAGGTCATCGGCATCCGGCGGCTGGACATATGTTCCTCGGAAGTTATCGAGGAAAGCCTCTTCCAAGTCTTCCCAGCTACCTATAGAATTTTCAGGCAGGCTATTTAACCAGTGCCGAGCTGGCCCTTTTAGCTTTAGTGGGAAGTATTTAATGGCGTGGAGGTCGTCCCCACGGGCCATATGGATGTGGAGGATAAAATCTTCTATCCATACCGCGGGATCGGTTGTTCCGTCGTATAATTCAATATTGACGGGTTTGAATCCTTCGGGGAATTCATGAACCATTACTTCATCAGTGAAGCAAAGCGGGTGTGCGGCGCATCTATGTTGGGCCACACTATGATGTAACTCCAAAGGAGTCCCTTTGCGGTTTTCAGCTAGGGCGTGGCTAGGTTCGTCACGTTCGAATAGGTAGCCATCGTCGCGTGTCGAGGCATGCTTGCGCGATCCGTAGATCGGTCTTGCATATCCTGCTCTATTGTTCGAGTCCTGTTGCAGGTCGTCTGGGCGATCGTGATCCGCGTTATTATTGCCTTTACGGCGAGGTGGGGCGGTCTGGTGTTCGGCTTGAGTTGCCTCTTTATCCGGACAGAGTTGTCGGCGACCTGCCGCATTGTGTGACGATGGTATGGGCTCCAACGCCCCATCATCGGACCGGTATAGCAATCTGTGCTTTGGGTAGCTTTTGGCTAGGCCACTAAGGCTGTATTCATCGGCGACCAGCACTTCGGTCCATCTGTCGTTGAGTAAGTCTTGGTCAGCTTGAATCTGCTGCTGCTTCTTTTTCAGGCTCCTTGCAGTAGCTATTAGCTTGCGCTTGAAGCGCTCCTGCTCGAGGGGCTCTTCGGGTACGATGAAGTCTTCATCGCCGAGGCTTACCTCATCTTCCGAGAGCGGGAGGTAGTTGTCATCCTTCGAATTGTTGATGGGCAGGGCCTGTTCATCCGAGCTGGCTTGCCCGTTTTCCTGTTCCTCCTGTTCGGATCTTGCTCCAACAGGGTCTTCATTGTTTTTGGCGCCGTCCGGAGCACTATTTTCTCCGGTGCCATTGTTGTTGTGGCGTGACTTGGAGCGGCGTTTGGGGCGCCAGAACTTAGACTGCATCTCAGGAGTTTTATTCTCAACTGGATCTCCCTTGTCATTGCCGTGAGCTTTTTTAAGTGTATCGACCATGTACACGTCGTATGAAGGGGTGGCCGTCCCAAGCCTGATGACTGGCCGGTCTTGGCCTTGCTCCTTGTCAGCATCGTCGTCTATACCGTCAATGTCTTCGGAGCCATAAGCAGGCATGTCGGTTAAGTCCTCGACAGTGGCTATGAAGTGGGTGGTGGGTGGGAAGCGAAATTCTCCATTATCAGCCTCTAGCTCGAACCGGACATAGTTCGGCCGCGAGTCCCCTGTCAGGGACAGGTTTTTCAATGAATTTAGCACATCGCCAAAGGGCGAGTGTTGGAAGATATCAGCGGCGCTGAACTCGAAGATTGATAACCGATCCAACTCGGTGTCCGAGAGCGTGCGAGGTTTGGAACTTATAGCCGGAGACGAGTCCGAAATTCCGTTGACGCTGATATTGCCTGGTGTTGATTCTGTGAGCGGTTCCAACGCCGCGGACTCTGTGGCTTCGGATGGTGCAAACTGCTCCGGATCTAAGGTCGTAGCAGTTGCAGGAACCATCTCCAAAGTCTGGTCCGATGACAGATTTAAGTCATGTTCATCGGAGCGAGGGGGAGCGATCGCCGCGGTTTCAAATCCATTGAATATCAAGTCTCCACGGATATCCGCGACATAGTTCAAGTTTCCAAATCTGACCTGGTGGCCAGGGGCATAGCTATCGATCTGCTCCAGATGGCCAAGCAAGTTGGCCCGCAGTACGAAGCCGCTGAATCCAAAAATCTATCTGGGGAGGAAGGTTTCTCCTTGGACAACGTCACTATCGACGATTGACGGGGCCCTTGAACCTTCCGTCGATGGCATAGTGGAACTCTCAATGAAAGCACCAATGTCGGTGTCAAAACCGGCGGATCTCGGGTAGGGGGTCCTGAACTGTGCGTCTAGGATCGATGGTAACAGGAGACGGGGGACACGATGTTTACCCAGGTTCGGGCCCTCTCTATGGAGGTAATGCCCTACTTCCTGCTTGATTGATCTTGATGAATATGAGTGTTACAAGAGTTGATCTACCACGAGATCGTAATGGCTAAACCCTAGAAGTCTAGCCTGTATGACTATGGTAATGTATCTGTCCTTTCCGGACTAACCCCTCCGGTTTATACAGACACCGAGGGGATCTAGGGTTTACATAGAGTCGGTAACATAAGAAGGAATCTACATAATTGGTTGCCAAGCTTGCCTCCCATGCCAAGTAGAGTCCAATCCGGACACGGGTACAGTCTTCGGCCTTCATGTCTTCACAGCCCATCAGTTCGGCCGAATGGATAACAAGCCGGACGCCCGAGGACCCCTTAGTCCAGGACTCCCTCAGAGGGTACGCCTTGAGACGTGAAGTACTTACCGCATTAGCGGGATGGGCAAGATCATGCCCGCGGTCCGAGTGTATGGTCGGCGGCTTCTCGTTGCCCTTGAAGAGCAACTTCCAGGCATCTTCGTGAGTGGTTCCGAAGAGCCTCACCAAGGTTTGTTGCTTCTCCGGATCGAATTCCCATAGACATGAAGTTCGGCTTTGGCAGGGGAGGATCTGGCGAACTAGCATCACCTAGATCACGTCGACGAGCTTGATGTTTTTGTCCACCATGCTTTGGATGCGCGTTTGCAGCGCTATCAGCTAATCCGATGAAGACCAATTTGGGCCCTTCTCCATCCAGGAGGTAAGCCGCATAGGAACTCCGGACTTGAATTCGGAGGCCGCGGCCCAGGTTGAGTCCCGGGGCTCTGTGTTGTAGAACCACAGCTTCTGCCACTCCTTGACAGTCTCCACAAACGTGCCCTTGGGCCATGTGACATTGGGCATCTTGCTCACCATGGCTCCTCCGCACTCCGCGTGTTGGCCATCCACCACCTTCGTCTTCACGTTGAAGATTTTGAGCCACAGTCCAAAGTGGGGCTGGATGCGGAGGAAAGCCTCACACACGACAATGAATGCCGAGATGTTGAGGAAAGAGTTTGGGGCTAGATCGTGGAAATCTAGCTCGTAATAGAACATGAGTCCGCGGACGAAAGGGTGGAGAGGAAACCCTAACCCACAGACGAAATGAGGGATGAACACCACCCTCTCATTGGGCTTTGGTGTAGGGACGACTTTCCCCTTGGCCGGAAGCCGGTGGGCAATTTGCTTCGCGAGATACCCGGCCTCCCGAAGCTCGACGATGTCCTTCTCCTTAACGGAAGATGCCATCCACTTGCCTTGCCCTCCAGATCCCGACATGGTGGAGTGCTTGTTTGAGGCGGAAAAGATGAGAACTTGGGCGCTGGAGCTCGAGAATGGAAGGGCAGAGGAAGAGAGAAGGCGTGGGTGAAGAAGGGGAATCCTTATCCCCTTATAAAGGCAGTGAATATCGAACGCCTCCCCACTCGCCTAAAAACTCGCCTATTCCCAAGGGTTGTGCAAACGGCACGGTTGGATTACCCACGCCCGTATTGATGAGAATCCCGTAATAAGGGGAAACGGTCTCTGCTTTGACAAGACGTGCCAATGGAACCGCATCTTGAAAAGCGGAACGGCAGACGAAAACAGTTTGAAATGATGACCAGATAGACGTGATGTCATCTTGCAAAAAGTTGTCAGCGGATGGGACTCGTGAAATACTATACTCCCTACGGCTGTGTGTGTGGTACTTGTGTTGCAGATCCGGACACGTTCGTTGCGTCCGAAGACTATCTTGGAGTATTCGGAAAGGGGAACCTGCCTTGCAATGCCAAAGACAATCTGCGCGTCGGACACCTCGTCATTGAAGCCTGGTTCAGGGGCTACTGAGGGAGTCCTGGACTAAGGGGTCCTCGGGCGTCCGGCCTGTTGGACATGGGCCGGACTAATGGGCTGTGAAGATACAAGACCGAAGACTCTCTCCCATGTCCGGATGGGACTCCCCTTGGCATGGAAGGCAAGCTTGGTGATCAAATATGAAGATTCCTTTCTCTGTAACCGACTTTGTACAACCTTAGTCCCCTCCGGTGTCTATATAAACCGGAGGGCTTAATGCGGAAACATATATAGTCATACAGGCCAGACTTCTAGGGTTTTTGCCATTACGATCTCGTGGTAGATCAACTCTTGTAATACTCATATTCATCAAGATCAATCAATCAAGAAGTAGGGTATTACCTCCATAGAGAGGGCCCGAACCTGGGTAAACATTGTGTCCCCTGTCTCCTGTTACCATCGACCTTAGACGCACAGTTCGGGACCCCCTACCCGAGATCCGCCGGTTTTGACACCGACAAGGATATCCTGCCGGCACCCTCTTTGTCTACTGGAGAGCTACGTCTGCTGAGGAACAGACAGAGGGGCCAGTCCCCCGCCACCTCCTTTTTATCAAAGGCTACTATGACCATCCTGACCGAAGCAACATTCGAGTCGTGGATGGGAAGTTTCAAAAGAGAGGCAAGGTTTGCTCATGCAGAGTTATAGCCTTACAGAACACCAATGGAAAAGAGGTAAAACTTTACTGTTTGGCTTTGCCGGGGATCGTTGTGCCATGCAATCTTCTCGTCCTTTGTCGAAGCCAAGTTCACGGCAGGAACCTGCATCTCCATGTAGATGAGAATAAATGCAGGATGCAATCCTATATATATGCATATGCAAATGCTCATAAAATGCTGATACAGTGATCTGGGTGTGCTCATGCATGCATGCAATCTTAGGTGGGCCCCCCCTACAACGCTTCTTTATTTTCTCTTGCACGGGGTCATCGCCCCGGCTTTGTACAAGGGGTTACATGCAGCTAAGGCAAGGCCTGGACAAAAGGGTGGCTGCTGGGCAGTGCCTGACAGCCTCGCGCCTTACGGGCAGTACTTACAAAGATGCTCAATATTCCATGAGTTTTGCAACTGAGTGCCATCTCCGGTCTCCAGACGGACTGCGCCAGGTCTGGTGACTCGTACCACCCGGTAAGGGCCTTCCCACTTCGGCGATAACTTGTTTGTACCCTTGGTGGACTGAATGCGCCTAAGGACAAGGTCACCTTCCTCAAAACACTGGGCATGAATGTAACGCCCACGATGCGGCTATATCTCCCACGTGTCGAGGCACGACTTAGAGGCATAACCGCATAGTGGTTTTGTCGCAAGAAGGGTCATCTTCACACAATCCCATGTAATGAACAGGAATGGGATAAAGAGTTGGCTTACAATCGCCACTTCACACAATACATAAATATCATCATACATCATCCAAAATACAAACATATAGACCGACTACGGTCAAAATCCAGATGAAAATAAGACAACCCCAAATGCTAGATCCCCAATCGTCCCAACTGGGCTCCACTACTGATCATCAGGAAAAGACACATAATAACGACCACGTTCCTCGTCGAACTCCCACTTGAGATCGACGCAATCATCTGCACTGGCATCGTCGGCACCTGCAACTGTTTTGGTAGAATCTGTGAGTCACGGGGACTCAGCAATCTCACACCCGCGAGATCAAGACTATTTAAGCTTGTAGGAAAAGATGGTGCAGAGAGGTGGAGCTGCAGCGGAAAAAGCATATATGGTGGCTAACTTGCGCAAATGAGAGCGAGAAGAGAAGCAATGGAACGGACGTCATCTAGCAATGACCAAGAAGAGGTCCTGAACACCTACTTACGTCATACATAACACAGACCGTGTTCACTTCTCGGACTCCGCCGAGAAGAGACCATCACGGCTACTCACGCAGTTGATGTATTTTACTTGGGTCAAGTGACAAGTTATCTACAACCGGAAATTAACAAATTCCCATCTGCCTCATAACCGCGGGCACGGCTTTCGAAAGATAATACCCTGCAGGGGTGTCCCAACTTAGCCCATCATAAGCTCTCACGGTCAACGAAGGATAAACCTTCTCCCGGAAAGACCCGATCAGTCTCGGAATCCCGGTTTACAAGACATCTCGACAATGGTAAAACAAGACCAGCAAAGCCGCCCGAATGTGCCGACAAATCCCGATAGGAGCTGCACATATCTCGTTCTCAGGGCACACCGGATGAGCAGTCCGTACAACTAAAACCAATCCTCGAGTTTCCCCAAGGTGGCGCTGCAAAGGGCTCTAGTTTGGACCAGCACTCAGAGGAACACTGGCCCGGGGGTTTAAAATAAAGATGACCCTTGGGCTCTAGAAAACCCGGGGAAAAAAGGTATAGGTCGCAAATGGTAAAACCAAGGTTGGGCCTTGCTGGAGGAGTTTTATTCAAGGCGAACTGTCAAGGGGGTCCCATAAATCACCCGACCGCGTAAGGAACGCAAACTCAAGGAATATAATCCCGGTATAACAGTAACTAGGGCGGCAAGAGTGGAACAAAACACCAGGCATAAGGCCGAGCCTTCCACCCTTTACCAAAATATATAGATGCATTATTTAAATAAGAGATATTGTGATATCCCAACATAACCATGTTCCGACATGGAACAAACTTCAACTTCACATGCAAATAGCAACGCTATATACGGGGCTGAGCAAAAGCGGTAACATAGCCAAACAACGGTTTGCTAGTAAAGGATGGTTAGGGCTGACATGGCTAAAATGGGAGACATGTTATAGCAAGTGATAGGTAGCGAGCATGGCAATAGAGCGAACAACTAGCATAGCAAAGATAGAAGTGATTTTGAGGGGTGGTCATCTTGCCTGCAAGATTCTCAGAGTTGTCGAAAGCTTGATCCTCGTAAGCGTACTCGACAGGTTCCTCGTTCACGAACTCGTCTCCCGGCTCTACCCAAGACAAGAACACAAACAAGCGGAACCACAATCAACCATGAGAAATGCACAAGCAACATGATGCAAAACATGTATGATATGCAAGATATGATATGCGACGCATATGCGTGCTCCGGAAGGAAAATGATGAACATGGCAGTAACTTGGCAAACCAAGCATGCCACTAGAAAGACGAGATGATTTCGGTCGAAATCGATATAAAGATCACCGGAATCGGATGCACGGTTTGCAAATGGCAAGCAAAACAAGAATGACAAGAATCGGCGATTAACAGCATGATAGCACATAAAATGCAACAAGTAGCAAAGCTACAGCAACCCAACATAGCAACAAAGCACATGGAAGTAATCTACAGGAGATGCATGACGAAAGATGAACACTGAGATACGGCTAGTTCACAACATATCAAGCACAAACAAGCATGGCAAAAGTGCAAAAGATTACAGGTTCACAGACTTAGTGAAAAACTGGACATGACAGAAAACAGCATCAGGTAGCAATGTTCGGAGCACGAAATCAACATGCTACAGGAACCTAACATAGCAAAACAAGGCATGGCAGTGTTCTACTAAAAGCACATGACAAAAGGCCCTTACTGACCATAAGCCAAAAAGGACCAGAAGATATGATGGCAAGCATGTAAACATAGGAAAGTTTCGTTATCAGGTTTCAGACTTAGCAGAAAACAGAGCATGGCAGAAATATTAATATGTAGGCCTCTTTGTGAGCTTTATGCACTCACTACAGAGCAATGCATGACAAACCAAGCATACCTACGGAAAGATGGCATGTTTATGAAGCTAACCATGGCAAGAACAATAGCATAGCATGCATGGATAAACTACAATAAGCTTGGCAAAAATGCATGTCATGTTAAGAATCTGCCAGAAATATTTTATAGCAAAAGTAGAGTAAGATTGAGTCATGCTATGGGACTCCATAATTGCAAACAATTGCAGGAATGGATCAATTACAACTATAGCTACAAAACATCCTTACTGAACATCCAAAATATGCATGGATCTCTCTGTAGCAACAAGTTTACATGGCAACAAAATTACAGCAGACAAGGACTTAGAGAAATCACGAAGTCCCTGAAATCAGAAATATTACGGGGCCTACTTTGCATGCTTGTGTTAGTCACCACAGAGATGAAAAAAATACATGGACTACACCACTGGAAAGATGGCATGGCATACTTCAAAACACATGTAGAGCTCATGCTCAAAATATGCACAGATTAAATGATACAAAAATGACAAATCTCCAAGTTCTGATAAGAACCAGAGAATAACAGCAACTAGCCCTCTTCCAACGAAGATTTGTGCATCAAGACGACCTCTAATGAACATGGTGCAATTGAACAAAATGAAGAGCATCGCGAGACAAACAATTTGACATATTACACGTGCGAATCGGAGCTACATGCACGAAGTTATGGCTATACGAACAGAGCAAGATGCTGATAAAATATTATGACAGAAGAAAAAAAGGGAGCTCGGGGGAAAAGTCAACGAAGGCTACCGATGGATCTGGATCGGGGCCGGCGATGGCGCTCGGGACTCCGGTGGCCGGAGCTCGCCGGAGGGAGGAAGGAGGGCGGCGCGAGGGCGGCGGGACCGAAGGGGAGGCCGGCGGCGGAGATGGCGGGGCCGGCCGGCGGCGATGGCGGCGGCGGCGGCTGGTCGGCGGCGGCGCGAGGAGGAAGGCGGCGGACGGCGGGCGACGGGCAGGCGCGGGCCGCGGGGGCCAGGGTCGAGCTCGCGGGCCTCGCGGCGGCGGCGAAGCGGCTGATGACATGTCGCGCTGCTATTCGCCGGGCGGCGCGGCGGACGTTGTCCGGCGCGGCGCGAAGGGAGAGGGTTAGGGTTCGTCTGTGATTTCGTTTTTCGGAGGAGATGGAGTTTTATAGGTAGAGGGAGCTAGGAGACTCCAAATGAGGTGCGGTTTTCGCCCACACGATCGTGATCGAACGACCTAGAGCATGGAAGAGAGTTTGGTGGGTTTTGGGCTGGTTTTGGAGGGGGGTTTTGCTGGACACTCAAATGGACTTTGCGGATGCCCGGTTAACCGATGGAGTATCAAACGACCTCCGAATGGAACGAAATTTGACCGGTAGACTCCGGGTGGTATATTAAGGCCACTTGACAAGCCTCGGTCCATTCCGAGAAAGTTTGACACACGTACACGAAAGAAAACTAGAGGGCTGCACCGGAGGAGATAGGAGCGCCGGATTGCAAAACGGACAACGGGGAAAATGCTCGGATGCATGAGACGAACACGTATGCGAATGCAATGCACATGATGACATGATATAAAAATGCATGACATGACAAAATACAAAACGAAAGACAAAACCCGACAACGGAGGGAAAAACATATCACATCGCCGAAAATGGCAAGAGTCGGAGTTACAAATATGGCAAGTTACATGCGGGGTGTTACAACACTCCACCACTACGAGAGGATCTCGCCCCGAGATCTAGGACTGAAAAAACTCCGGATATTCGGAACGGAGATGGTCCTCGCGTTCCCAGGTGGCTTCCCAGTCGGAATGGTGCGACCACTTCACTTTCAGGAATTTGATAGACTTGTTGCGAGTCTTGCGCTCAGTTTCTTCAAGAATAGCAACTGGGTGCTCATGATAAGACAAATCTTCTTGGAGGTCAATCTCTTCGAAGTCGATAGTGCGCTCAGGCGTCTTGAAGCACTTGCGGAGCTGTGACACGTGGAACACATCGTGCACGTTCGCGAAGTTGGAAGGAAGCTCAAGTTGATAGGCGAGGTCGCCTCTTTTGCCAATGATCTTGAAAGGACCCACGTATCTAGGGGCAAGCTTCCCTTTGATACCGAAGTGACGAGTGCCTTTCATTGGAGAGACGCGGAGGTAGACATGGTCTCCGATCTCAAAAGCCAAATCACAATGCTTACTATCATAGTAACTCTTCTAGCGCGATTGCGCGGCTTTGAGATTATCACGGATGACTTTACACATTTCTTCAGCTTAGTGATTAAGTCATTGCCAAGAAGTTGGCGTTCACCAGTCTCTGACCAACTGAGAGGAGTACGGCACTTTCTGCCATAGAGAATCTCGAATGGGGCCTTGCCCGAACTCGCTTGGAAGCTGTTGTTGTAGGAGAATTCAGCATATGGAAGACAATCTTCCCATTTCATGCCAAAGGAAATGACACAAGCCCTGAGCATATCTTCAAGAATTTGATTGACTCGCTCGACTTGGCCACTAGTTTGAGGATGGAAAGCTGTGCTGAAGCGAATGTTAGTGCCCATGGCCTTCTGGAAGGAGTCCCAGAACTTGGAGGTGAAGATGCTTCCACGATCTGAAGAGATCAATTGTGGAATGCCGTGCAAAGAGACAATTCTGGAGGTGTATAGCTCTGCTAGCTGAGCTCCTGTGATGGATTCTTTGATTGGAAGGAAATGAGCCACTTTAGAGAGCTTGTCGATGACAATGAAGATAGCATCATTTCCGCGCTTGGACTTGGGAAAACCAGTCACGAAGTCCATTTCGATATGATCAAACTTCCATAAGTTGAGAAGCCACTTGAAAAAGATATGGAATGAACATAGAATTCGAAGCAACTCGAATACCACAATACAAAACAAACAAAGTATTGTCTTGCAAAATAAGCCGGAACAAACATATGATAGATATTTCGTCCGAAGTTTTTATGGTGGGGCCCACACGGGCTCAATCCTACGCACCATCATGTACAAGGCTGTGCACATGACATACGAAGCATCCCTGAGTCGGCAAGCCATGGACTCTTTAAGACACAACGAGACCACTGTAAAATCAACCGTATACAGGCGGACCACTAGACGTCGAACCCCAATCTCATATCATGCGTCTGTCGAAAAGATATCCTAAGGCTACTAGAATTCCCACTTATAAACTGCCGAAACTTTCTGGTTATGCAATCTGGTGTAGGGGATACAGGGGACACAAAATATATCACCCAAACTAACAATCCCTAGATCCAGCTGTATCCATCCGTCAACACATAACCAAGAAACCTTCGGAAATCGTTTACCTCAACCTTCGAAAAACATCCGTTATACAAGTTATGGCAATACTCCCGAACTCCCGCCCCAGTACTAGGTGGCGTCGAGATGATCTCACCAACAACTGCATAAAAGAGATTTCGATGTCGGCGAAACTCAGGTATTCCAGAACTGCAACGATAAAATTGTGACGACAACACCTCGGAGCTCAACTCCCTGGGACACTGCCACAACCCCTAAATGACAGGAGGCACCAAGAACAATGTTCTCGTCACAAATCCATCGGAACGATTCCAAGATACCCGCGTGATCCTAAATTTTTTTTTTGTGAAATTTGAGGAGAGAGTAGTCAAAACTTCTACGTCAGGAGACCTCACCAGAGCGACGAAGGGACTGAGGAGTAAAAAGAATCCTACTCTCCGATATATATAATCCTAAGACTCAAAACATTTTGTTCTAGACTCAACAACGCCAGCGATTCGATCAAGCAGGGGGCTCCTAAGTCGGGGATGGCTCTGATTACCAACTTGTAACGCCCACGATGCGGCTATATCTCCCACGTGTCGAGGCACGACTTAGAGGCATAACCGCATAGTGGTTTTGTCGCAAGAAGGGTCATCTTCACACAATCCCATGTAATGAACAAGAATGGGATAAAGAGTTGGCTTACAATCGCCACTTCACACAATACATAAATATCATCATACATCATCCAAAATACAATCATATAGACCGACTACGGTCAAAATCCAGATGAAAATAAGACAACCCCAAATGCTAGATCCCCGATCGTCCCAACTGGGCTCCACTACTGATCATCAGGAAAAGACACATAGTAACGACCACGTTCCTCGTCGAACTCCCACTTGAGATCGACGCCATCATCTGCACTGGCATCGTCGGCACCTGCAACTGTTTTGGTAGAATCTGTGAGTCACGGGGACTCAGCAATCTCACACCCGCGAGATCAAGACTATTTAAGCTTGTAGGAAAGGATGGTGCAGAGAGGTGGAGCTGCAGCGGCAAAAGCATATATGGTGGCTAACTTGCGCAAATGAGAGCGAGAAGAGAAGCAACGGAACGGACGTCATCTAGCAATGACCAAGAAGAGGTCCTGAACACCTACTTACGTCATACATAACACAGACCGTGTTCACTTCCCGGACTCCGCCGAGAAGAGACCATCACGGCTACACACGCAGTTGATGTATTTTACTTGGGTCAAGTGACAAGTTATCTACAACCGGACATTAACAAATTCCCATCTGCCTCATAACCGCGGGCACGGCTTTCGAAAGATAATACCCTGCAGGGGTGTCCCAACTTAGCCCATCATAAGCTCTCACGGTCAACGAAGGATAAACCTTCTCCCGGAAAGACCCGATCAGTCTCGGAATCCCGGTTTACAAGACATCTCGACAATGGTAAAACAAGACCAGCAAAGCCGCCCGAATGTGCCGACAAATCCCGATAGGAGCTGCACATATCTCGTTCTCAGGGCACACCGGATGAGCAGTCCGTACAACTAAAACCAATCCTCGAGTTTCCCCAAGGTGGCGCTGCAAAGGGCTCTAGTTTGGACCAGCACTCAGAGGAACACTGGCCCGGGGGTTTAAAATAAAGATGACCCTCGGGCTCTAGAAAACCCGGGGGAAAAAGGTATAGGTCGCAAATGGTAAAACCAAGGTTGGGCCTTGCTGGAGGAGTTTTATTCAAGGCGAACTGTCAAGGGGGTCCCATAAATCACCCGACCGCGTAAGGAACGCAAACTCAAGGAACATAATCCCGGTATAACAGTAACTAGGGCGGCAAGAGTGGAACAAAACACCAGGCATAAGGCCGAGCCTTCCACCCTTTACCAAAATATATAGATGCATTAATTAAATAAGAGATATTGTGATATCCCAACATATCCATGTTCCGACATGGAACAAACTTCAACTTCACCTGCAACTAGCAACGCTATAAGAGGGGCTGAGCAAAAGCGGTAACATAGCCAAACAACGGTTTGCTAGGAAAGGATGGTTAGGGCTGACATGGCTAAAATGGGAGACATGATATAGCAAGTGATAGGTAGCGAGCATGGCAATAGAGCGAACAACTAGCATAGCAAAGATAGAAGTGATTTCGAGGGGTGGTCATCTTGCCTGCAAGATTCTCAGAGTTGTCGAAAGCTTGATCCTCGTAAGCGTACTCGACAGGTTCCTCGTTCACGAACTCGTCTCCCGGCTCTACCCAAGACAAGAACACAAACAAACGGAACCACAATCAACAACGAGAAATGCGCAAGCAACATGATGCAAAACATGTATGATATGCAAGATATGATATGCGATGCATATGCGTGCTCCGGAAGGAAAATGATGAACATGGCAGTAACTTGGCAAACCAAGCATGCCACTGGAAA
This sequence comes from Triticum aestivum, assembly GCF_018294505.1. NCBI lineage: Eukaryota > Viridiplantae > Streptophyta > Magnoliopsida > Poales > Poaceae > Triticum > Triticum aestivum. The sequence goes on from NC_057805.1 coordinate 114,970,164, forward strand.
GACGAGATGATTTCGGTCGAAATCGATATAAAGATCACCGGAATCGGATGCACGGTTTGCAAATGGCAAGCAAAACAAGAATGACAAGAATCTGCGATTAACAGCATGATAGCACTTAAAATGCAACAAGTAGCAAAGCTACAGCACCCCAACATAGCAACAAAGCACATGGCAGTAATCTACAGGAGATGCTTGACAAAAGATGAACACTGAGCTACGGCTAGTTCACAACATATCAAGCTCAAACAAGCATGGCAAAAGTGCAAAAGATTACAGGTTCACAGACGGTGAAAAACTGGACATGACAGAAAATAGCATCAGGTAGCAATGTTCGGAGCACGAAATCAACATGCTACAGGAACCTAACATAGCAAAACAAGGCATGGCAGTGTTCTACTAAAAGCACATGACAAAAGTCCCTTACTGACCATAAGCCAAAAAGGACCAGAAGATATGATGGCAAGCATGTAAACATAGGAAGTTTCGTTATCAGGTTTCAGACGGCAGAAAACAGAGCATGGCAGAAATATTAATATGTAGGCCTCTTTGTGAGCTTGATGCACTCACTGCAGAGCAACGCATGACAAACAAAGCATACTTACAGCAAGATGGCATATTTATGAAGCTAACCATGGCAAGAACAATAGCATAGCATGCATGGATCAACTACAATAAGCTTGGCAAAAATGCATGTCATGTTAAGAATCTGCCAGAAATATTTTATAGCAAAAGTAGAGCAAGATTGAGTCATGCTATGGCACTCCATAATTGCAAACAATTAGAGCAATGGATCAATTACAACTATAGCTACAAAACATCCTTACTGAACATCACCAAAATATGCATGGATCTCTCTGTAGCAACAAGTTTACATCGCAACAAAATTACAGCAGACAAGGACTTAAAGAAATCACGGTCCCTGAAATCAGAAATATTACGGGGCCTACTTTGCATGCTTGTGCTAGTCACCACAGAGATGACAAAAATACATGGACTACACCACTGGAAAGATGGCATGGCATACTTCAAAACACATGTTATGCTCATGCTCAAAAGATGCACAGATTAAATGATACAAAAATGACAAATCTCCAAGTTCTGATAAGAACCAGAGAATAACAGCAACTAGCCCTCTTCCAACGAAGATTTGTGCATCAAGACAACCTCTAATGAACATGGTGCAATTGAACAAAATGAAGAGCATCGTGAGACGAACAATTTTACATATTACACGCGCGAATCGGAGCTACATGCACGAAGTTATGGCTATACGAACAGAGCAAGATGCTGATAAAATATTATGACTTGGAAAAAAACGTGAGCTCGGGGGAAAAGTCAACGAAGGCTACCGATGGATCTGGATCGGGGCCGGCGATGGCGCTCGGGACTCCGGTGGCCGGAGCTCGCCGGAGGGAGGAAGGAGGGCGGCGCGAGGGCGGCGGTGGAGGCCGGCGGCGGGGACCGGAGGGGAGGCCGGCGGCGGGGCCGCGTCGGGCGGCGGTGGAGATGGCGGCGGCGGCGCCGGTCGGCGGCGGCGCGAGGAGGAAGGCGGCGGACGGCGGGCGACGGGGCAGGCGCGGGCCGCGGGGGCCGGGGTCGGGCTCGCGGGCCTCGGCGGCGGCGGCGAGCGGGCTGATGACGTGTCGCGCTGCTATTCGCCGGGCGGCGCGGCGGACGTTGTCCGGCGCTGGCGGACGCGTCCGGCGCAGCGCGGAGGGAGAGGGTTAGGGTTCGTCTGTGATTTCGTTTTTCGGGGGAGATGGAGTTTTATAGGTAGAGGGAGCTAGGAGACTCCAAATGAGGTGCGGTTTTCGCCCACACGATCGTGATCGAACGACCTAGAGCATGGAAGAGAGATTGGTGGGTTTTGGACTGGTTTTGGAGGGGGTTTTTGCTGGACACTCAAATGGACTTGCGGATGCCCGGTTAACCGATGGAGTACCAAACGACCTCCGAATGGAACGAAACTTGACCGGTAGACTCCGGGTGGTATATTAAGGCTACTTGACAAGCTTCGGTCCATTCCAAGAAAGTTTGACACACGCACACGAAAGAAAACTAGAGGGGTGCACCGGAGGAGATAGGAGCGCCGGATTGCAAAACGGACAACGGGGAAAATGCTCGGATGCATGAGAAGAACACGTATGCGAATGCAATGCACATGATGACATGATATAAAAATGCATGACATGACAAAATACAAAACTAAAGACAAAACCCGACAACGGAGGGAAAAACATATCACATCGCCGAAAATGGCAAGAGTCGGAGTTACAAATATGGCAAGTTACATGCGGGGTGTTACAATGAACCCTACGGCTGTGATAGCGACGCAGGGCTTGCTGGTAGCGTGGGGCACACGTAGCAGCCCGAAGACGGTTCTTGTCAAGTAGCACAGCGTCGTCACGCCGATGCTGAGCTTGCACTACTTCATCATAGGCAACCACTCGAGGGGACCCGTAAATGAGTTCCATGGACCAAGGAGAAGGGAGTCCGCCCGGTAGCTCGGTTAGGTGTCGTTCTGAGGGACCAGAGAACTACCGAAAGCTCCTCGATCCACCGCCTGTCATGCTTTTGCAGCGTATCAAAAGTTCTTGTCTTGAGTCCACGTAGCACTTCAGTGTTCGCCCTCTCAGCTTGTCCGTTGCTTCGGGGGTGTGCCACCAAAGCGAATGAGATCTTGCATTCGAGGGTACAAACATATTTCATGAAGGCGTGGCTCGTGAATTGGGTGCCGTTGTCAGTGATGATCCTTGCCGGAACTCCAAAGCGACACACCAACTCTTTCAAAAACTTGATAGCTGAATGAGCAGTCACCTTTCTCATGGCAGTCACTTCCGGCTACTTTGTAAACTTGTCGATGGCAACGAACAAGAATTCAAAGCCCCCAATTACTCGGGGGAAGGGGCCGAGGATATCGGGCCCCCAGACCGAAAATGGACAGGATAAAGGGATTGTATGAAGCTCTTGGGCAGGCAGGTGTGTTCTCTTGGAATGGAACTGGTAGGCTTCACATGTCGTGACGAGCTCGATCGCATCTTGGAGGGTCGTGGGCCAATAGAATCCTTGCTGGAATGCTTTCCCAACTAATGCCCTTGATCCAATGTGTGAGCCGCACATTCCTCTGTGAATCTCAGCCAGCAGTTCCTTTCCATCCTCCTGGCAGACACACTTCAATTTCACACCATTGGGCCCCCTTCTATACAGAGTGTCATCGACAAACTGATACATACTAGCCCTCCGGGCTACTTTCTAAGCTTCATCTTGGTCGCCGGGAAGTTCTCCGGTTTGAAGGAAGCGGACGATGTGCCTTGCCCAAGTTGGAGCCTGGGGCTCGGCAACGAGGACTAGCGGCACCTTCTCTGCTGCGGGAGCACCAACCTCGTTCATGGGGTTCATAGGCCTGGCTGGAGGGGGTGGTCCGGCAGGCTGTGAGGATTGTTTCCAGCAGGGTCCCTGCCGGGAGCGGATGGCTCGATCGGGAGAGGCTTACCGTAGTCCAACTTTCTCCTTTTCCGGGCCATTGTGGCTGGTGATACGGATGGCTGAGAGAGATGGAGAACAAAAGTTCCTGGTTCCACAGGAAGCTTCTGCGCAGCACACTTTGAGAGGTGATCAGCTATGTTGTTTTCCGCACGGGGTACGTGCTCTGCTTGCAACCCGTCAAAGTGCTCCTCCAATCTCCTTATTTCCTTGACGTATGCTTCCATCAATGGGCTTTGATAATCTTCGTTGACTTGTCTCACCACACGCTGTGAATCTCCTCGAATGATTAGCTTCTTGATCCCCAATTCTGCTGCAATCCTGAGCCCGGCAAGGAGCCCCTCATACTCACCTGTATTGTTGGTGGCTTCTTCCCGGGCAAACTGCATTTGGACGACGTACTTCAAGTGCTCCCCGGAGGGGGCAACGAGAAGTACGCCAGCCCCTGCTCCTTGTAGGAAATAAGCGCCATCAAAATACATAATCCATTCTTGGGGTGATTCCTTGCCGGGGAGAGTTGTTTCTGTCACTTCCTCATCAGGGGTTGCCGTCCATTCTACAATAAACTCTGCCAGCGCCCTGCTCTGAATAGTTGATGTGCTCTCAAACTTCAAACCAAAGCTGGATAACTCCAAATTCCACTCCACTATTCTGCCAGTAGCCTCAGGGTTTCGGAGTATCCTTTGCAGCGGAAAACGAGTGACAACCGTGATCTCATGGGCTTGGAAGTAGTGGTGCGGTTTCCCTGAGGCCATGATGAGGCCAAAAATCAACTTTTGCGCACCAGAGTACCTTGATCTAGCAACTTGTAACAAGGAGTTGATGAAGTACACTGGGCGTTGCACCACTTTCTTCCTTGTCGCATCCTTGGGGTTGTTCTCGTTGCCGTGCTCATCGCTGTTCTGATCCCTTTCTGATTCTGCCGTGATCTGTCCACTTTCTGCCTCATCCACTTCTCGTTGTGCTACCAAGGCGGCACTGACCACTTGGTTGGTTGCCGCCAAGTAAAGCAGCAACGGCTCTTGGGGTTTGGGTGCAACCAAGGTAGGCACAGATGATAGGTAAGCCTTCAACTCCTGCAGAGCTGCATCTGCTTCCGGGCTCCACTTCAAAGGCCCTGCTTTCTTCAAGATTTTAAAAGAATGGCAGGGCATGCTCGGTAGACTTGGAAATAAATCTGCTTAGCATGGAAACGCATCCCATCAGGCGCCTCACATCCTTAACTATCCTTGGTGCTTGGATCTGCCAGATGGCCTTGACCTTGTCGGGGTTAGCTTCGATCCCCCGATGGGACACGAAGAAACCAAGCAGCTTGCCGGAGTGGACACCAAACACACAATTCTTCGGATTAAGCTTCAAGTTGATCTTGCGCAGGTTAGCAAATGTCTCCTCCAAATCCTGGATAAGAGTGGTCTTATCCTTGGTTTTGAACACTGTTGTCCATATAGGCTATGTTTCTGTGCAACTGTGGCTCAAAACCAATCTGGACCGCCCTTGCAAAAGTGGACCCGACACTCTTTAATCCGAATGGCATGCAGACAAAGCAGTACGTACCCCATGGAGTGATGAACGATGTCTTCTCCTTCCTTCTGTTGGAGAAGTTGCAGGTCGCTGGGCCTGCCGGGCTCTTGGTGGCCACTGGTGAAGGCATCGATGAACTTGTGGCACAGGTCTGCCCATGACGAAATGGAGTTCTCCGGAAGGTGCATCAGCCAAGACCTCACGTTGGACTTGAGGGCCAAGGGGAAGTAGTTGGCGAACACCTTCTCATCTCTTCCCCCAGCAGCTTGATCAGCGATGGTGTAGATGCTCAAGAATTCTATCGGGTTAAGTCTCCCGTCGTACTTCTCAGGTATCTCTGGCTTGAACGTGTGAACGGACGGCCAACGGACTTGCCGCAGCTCTCGTGTGAAGTTAGGGCAGCCGACCTCGAAAGGCAGGCACCCGCCAACATCGAGCGCGGGCTCGTCGACGTTGCAGCCGCCGCACCCCTATGTCTGTCGAGGGTCGTCGTGACACCGATCGATGACGACGCTCGCGTCTCCCCGTCGCCTATCCTACAGGGATTGACGTTTGCCTGGATGTGCTCGAGGGTCAGAAGAGGCCATCGAGACGTCGTTTGGATCTTGGTTCAACTACGCCCACGTCGGCTGCCGTGGTGGGAACTACACCGTGGGGACGGCCCCCTCCGTTCGGCCAGTAGTATGCGGACAGTCGCTGTCGTTTGTGGAGGTTGTGGCGGGCCAGCTCACCACGAGCCTCTAGCTTCGGCAAAACCGAGCAGGCTCTGGATGGTGGCATGCCGCTCATCCATCTGGTCGGCAGCCGGCGGAAACCTAGGCGGCAACTGAGCCCGCGCCATAGCCTCCGTGGCAGTACTTGGCATGGATGTTGATGACGACGACCGCACCGTCGCCCGGCTCCTAACAGTGCCAGCGGCGGCGATGGCAGGGGTGTCACGTCCACGCAGCTGTGGGACGACTACCTGGGCAGCGGGGGTGCGCGGCGGTGGTCCTCGAGGGCCAGTGGTCTGGTCGACCCGCCCGGGAGGAGGTGCCTAGGCCGCGGCCCCTCCCGCAACGGGGGCGGCCAGAGGGCGATGGTTCACCCCGGACCGAGCGCCGTTGCTGTGGTTGTGCCCGTCGGTGGGAGGAGGGGGTGCAGACGGAGTGACCCCCATGCCCACACCTTGTGGAGCGTGACCGCCAAGGCGTTGCTGATGTCGTTCTCCTCTGACATCTTCAGCTCCCGTGTCGGCCGCGGGGGAAGCAGTGATGGCGCCACCTGCTCCAACTACGCCCCCAACAGCGCTCACATCCTCGCTCGTCTCCACATCCCCCGCAACATTAGAGGCTGCGGGCGGCGGAGCCTTCGAGGTGGAAGGGTGGGCTGAAGGTCAGGACTTCTTCTTCTTAGGTACCATGGTCGATGGCGTCACTGAAGATGAAGATGACGCACTGCGTACGCACTCAGGTTCACACAAGCGCTCCCCCTACCTGGCGCGCCAAATATGTCGTGGGATATCCACGGTCACCTATGGGACCAAGAGGCCCCTTGCTGGTTCGGAAGGGGGATGGCGCGTTCCACAAAGAGCAGACTAGCGCATGGCAGCACGACAGAGAGCACACAAGCAATTTACCCCGGTTCGGGCCGCCGCGAGGCATAAGACCCTACTCCTGATTTTGTGGATTGATGATGGAATGGGAATGGTGGAACGCAGTACACTTTGCCCGGCAGGGTTGCCGTATGGCAGCAACGACTACGCGCGTATGGTGGTGCGGGTTCCTCAACTTTCCAAACCTTCCTACGGGTGCCATGGGCCTCCTTTTATAGATTAAGGGGTCACCACAATGGCAAAGTGGTCATCATCCACTAATATGATAGCAAACAGTGCTATCATACCTAACTCTGCGGGCTGACAGGGTGCATTAAATGCACTGCTTAGTGTCACATCACTGGTTGCCCGGCAAGGCTTGCCGGGCTGTCTTGCCAGCTCCGCGCCTGTTCCCTTGACACGTCGCAAGACGGGTGTCATTTGTAGGCTTCTTCTGTAGGAAATGGCTGCCATGTGGTGAATGGATGCCACTTAATCACCTTGCGGCTTGACACCGCACTCATCGACGACGTGGGTCGTGCTTGAGTGGTTGGCGGGGTGGTTCAGCCCCCGTGAGCCCCGGCAGGCTCTACCGGGGAGCTTTGATTGCTCGCTTCTGGTGGTGGCCTCGCCCCTTGCCGGGCTCGCCTACCCGGCAAGGTAGGCCCTTCTCTTATCGATATCTTGCTCCTCTGGCTTAATCTTGGCACCTTTAAGCTGCATATTGGTTCTTCAAATCTCTTGGTTCTTCAATCTCTGACTTGAGCTGGTGCTTCAATCGTGACCTTGTGCCTGTGCACAGTCTAGGCAACAGACCCAGGGTTTGTGGCACCAACAGGAGTGAGCGCGCCTCCCCCTTGTGGGTTGTCCCCTCTTCTCTCCCATGGCCCATGAGGCCCATGATTTCCCCCGCGGGGTTCCGGTAACCCCTCGGTACTCCGATAAAATACCCAAATCACTCGGAACCATTCCGATGTCCGAATATAACCTTCCTATATATGAATCTTTACCTCTCGACCATTTCGAGACTCCTTGTCATGTCCGTGATCTCGTCCGGGACTCCGACCAAACTTCGGTCACCAAAACACATAACTCATAATACAAATCGTCATTGAACGTTAAGCGTGCGGACCCTATGGATTCGAGAACAATGTAGACATGACCGAGACACAACTCCGGTCAATAACCAATACCGGAACCTGGATGCTCATATTGGTTCCTACATATTCTACGAAGATCTTTATCGGTCAAACCGCATAACAACATACGTCATTCCCTTTGTCATCGATATGTCACTTGCCCGAGATTCGATCGTTGGTATCATCATACCTAGTTCAATCTCGTTACCGGCAAGTCTCTTTACTCATTCCGTAATGCATCATCCCGCAAATAACTCATTAGTCTGTCGGATTCGGGGTTCCGCAGACCCATGAGAGGTTTGAACTCTGGGTGCATGCGAAGAACTCTCTCTTCCCAGTCTGCCTGCTCAACGATCCCACGGCCTAGCTCAACGAACCCAAGGGACAAGAGACACAACAATTTATCCTGGTTCGGGCCACCTTGCGGTGTAATACCCTACTCTAGCTTTGTGGTGGATTGCCTCGAGGGGCTGACAATGAACTAGTATAGTGGATGAACAACCTCGGGAGGTGTCGGTGTACAAAAGTAGGGGCACTCCTTTTTACCCGTTTACTTGTGCACGGGCAGTCAGAGCCGCGCCCACGGCCACACTGAGCAGCGCAGAAGAGGGGAGCCGGAGCACAAGGCAACCAAAGCAACGCCAAGACCAAGAGACACAAAGATCAAGAGGGCGAGGTGGACTCCCCCGGCAAGACCCTTGCCGGGGCCCTGGCGAGAGCCTTGCGGGGGCGGCCTCCGCGGCCCCAGTGAGAGCCTTGCCGGGGCAACTTGCCCACACCAGCAGAGTGAGCCACCCTTGAGCCCGAGGGTTCCAACACCGCCAACAACCACATTGGAACCAAGGCTCGGGAGGCACCTCTGTGGTGGCATGCAGATCTTTGTCAAGATCATAAACACACAAGATCAGATGAGGACCAGAAGACGACGATCCTCGGTGGGATCCTAGCCGAGGAAATCCACGAGACCCCCGGCAAGACCCTTGCCGGGGACGACCACGGTGCCACGGCAAGACCCTTGCCAGGGCCCCGGCAAGGCCCTTGCCGAAGACACTTATGGGGCCGCAGCCAAGCCCACGTCTGCCAAGACTACACCGCCGCTCCCATGCAACTGCTAGCTCAACCAGCTGGGCAGGCAAAGCGTGCGGCCTCTACGCCGACTCAGCTAGCACCTGCGTGGTGGCATGCAGATCTTCTGAAGACTCCACCACCACGCCAGCCTAGCAGCTAGCCAACGTCACGCTACAATGCCTCGTCAGCTTAGACGCGTGTCGCAGCTAGGCGAGGCGGCGAGAGCTGGGACAAGCTTCCTTGCCGTCCCCAATAAAGCAAGAGGGGCACGTCGGCATTGCATTAAATGCGTTTGTCCGACGGTGCCAGAGGATAGACTCATCCACTATACACCTTTCACCTCCTGTGTGCCACTGTGGCAACCCCTTTTATCTATAAAAGGAGGCCCGAGGCGACCAGGGGAAGGATTCAGATCTTTTAGGCTAGACACGCACCGTAGCTAGTTCAAGAACTCAAGAACACTCAAATGCATACACCAAAGCAGGACTAGGGTTTTACGCATCCTCGCGGCCCGAACCTGGGTAAACGATCCTTGTGTTGGCTTCTGGACCTGCTCTTTGCACAACCCCGCACCCGCCAACCTGGGTAAACGATCCTTGTGCTGGCTTGTGATCCCATAGGTGTCGTTTCCACCGACATCTTGGGCGCGCCAGGTAGGGGGCGCAGTTGTGGATATCTGGTCTGGTTGGAGCAGCGGCTTCATTGTGGTCGTCACTCCAAGGAAGAAGACGACTAAATGGGCGCGTCGCCTGCGGATGGGGTGAACGCCCGTGCCATGACAGAAAAGCCAAGTCACGCGAAATCTCGGTTATTCTCATTTATATAAGGTTGTGCTCCCCGAGAGATCTCGTTCTTTGTACGGGAAACCTGCACGCAATGGGACCCTTCTGTTATGGGCAACGACTTTGTTTTTGTCTCGAGCCCGCTCGACAGTTCATGCGGCCACGCTAGTGGCGGCAAGGTGGCCTACCCGCTTCCAGTAGCGCTCTTGTCCTGCTTCGAGTCCGCTCGATAGTCCAAGCGACTGCTCTGGCAGCGGCAAGGTGGCTTGCCCGGCAGCAAGCGCCCTTCCGGCAAGGTGCCAAGGATCCATCCTTAAAGCACCACGGCATGGGTTTACGCGCCGGCAGCCTTATCTCAACAAGCGTAGGGTACGAATGTACAAAGAAAGATCTAACGGGAAGATAGCATGCATGATATTAAAAGTACTGCAGAGTTATATTACATAAATTTTGCCACGGTTCTAACTAAAGATAGAAATTGTCTTGGTCATGAGCCTCCAGCGGCGATGAAGAATGGGGTGCCTAGTCCCGGCGCTGGCCCTCTACCCTCTGGATTCCGTCGATGCGGCTGGTGATGGGCTTGATACGCTCCTCGAGCGTCACGAGGTCCGCATCCTCCGGCAAGCTCTCCAGCGCGGCGTCGAAGTCGAGGTTGGGGTTCCAGTGAGCCACCTTGGTTAGAACCTTGGTCATGGCACCCCGGCAAAGCCTCTGGGCCTCATTGGCCAGCGAGGCCGCCCTGTTGGTGCGAAACCGCTCCAGGGCACCAAGAACACCCTCAAAGAACAGCGTCGTCTTGGCGTTGGGGCTCACGTTCGGCTCTGGGACGTACCTCACGCTTGGCATCCCCATGGTAGCCAGCTGCGTGGTGATCCTGCCGGCGACGTCCTCGAGGCGGCTGATCCAGAGGTTCTCGCCCTTCATGAAGTCCGCGTGGTTGGCGGCCTCATTCTTCGGCAGCTGCCTCTCCTTCTCCAGATCCTTGGTCAGGGTCTCCTCCTAGGCCCTGGCCCCCGAAAGCGTCTCCTCAAGACCCTCCAGTTTCAGCTTTAGGTCTTTGATGGAGTCATTGGCCTTGGAGAGCTGCTCAGCCTTGCCGAGGACTGCGCCCTGCGCCTCCACGAGGGCACCGTTGAGCGTGTCTTTCTCCTTCGCCAACTTCAGGGCCTGGTCCTTCAGCCCGTCCCGCTCCACCTCCAGCTCTTTCACCTTGCCGGCGTGAACCAGAGCCTGGCCGTTGAGTGCCTCCTTGTGCCTCTGCTCCAGCTCCTGGGTCCGCTGCACGACGAGCTTCTCCACCTCCTCATCCTTGCCGCGGAGCGTTGCGGCGAGCTTCTCCTCACGCGCGGCAAGGTCCTCCTCCTAGGACTTCAGCATGGCCTGGTGTTGGTGCCGAGCGGCCTCGTCCTGGGCGGCTTGCTGCTTCGCCAACTCCTGGGCCTTCTTGATGTCGGCCTGCTTCATGACAAGCTCCAGCTTGCGCTCAGCCAGCACGTCCTGGGCGGCCTTCAAGTCCATGTGGGCCAGGCGGAACCAAGCCCGCACCTCGGCGTCGCGCTCCTCGAGGTCCGCCTCCGCCTTGTCCACCACCGCCATCCTGGACTTGGCCTTGTCCAGGTGGGCGTGGTGAAGCGTTTGGAGCTTCTGGAAGTTGGCGCTCATGGCCTGGAGGAGCCGCTCTTCCTGGGAACCGCCGCCACCGGCACTCGGCTCATCAACAACCTCAAGCCCGGCGGCGGCGAGCACTTTGTCATCAAACACCTCCCCCTCGACGAGCGCCCGGGTGCTCGCCGTCCCTGGGAGGTGGACAAACAGGTCGTCGCTCACCCTCAGGTACCTGCTCGAGCCAGAGGCAGCGGAGGAGGAAGGTTGGTCATCGACCGCCCCCTCCTCAGCAGCGGCCTTGTCGGCCTACCCGGCAGTCCCCTCGCCAGCCTCCTCGTCAGCAGCCTTGTCAGTCTCCTCAGCAGACCCCTTGGCGGCCTCTTCGGCGGCAGCCTTGGCGGCCTCCTCGGCAGCGATCTTGTCGGCCTCGGCCGCGGCGTCTTTGGCGACCTCCTCGATTGTGACACCCAAGTTTTTATTTGGATTTTTCAAAAGATTTTATTTGACTTGAGGGGAGTGATTTAAATTTTTCTTCAAGAGAACTCTCACTCTCAAATATTTTTTTCTTTATGGCAAAAGTTTTATTTGGATTCACCCAAGATCTGCCTTTGGTCTTGGAGGTTCTTGCTTTTCATTTGGACTCAAGACAAAATGTTTTTCACTTGGGAAAATAACTTTTGAAAATCTTTTTGAATTTGCACTATGGCTTTTGGAAAATCCTTTGCCACTTTCAACAATTCCTTCTTGACATGGCCTTAGTGCAAATCCCCTCTCCTAACCCTTTCCTCACCTTTGGATCATGATTTGCATCAAATCCAGCAAGTTGAACCTCCCCATGTGATTATTTCCATTTATATTCTATTCAAATAAATTCCTGCCTTCTTTCCTAGCACTTGGAGATTTACAAAGGAACTCCACTTTCGGTCTTGTTTTTTGGCCCCAAACTTCTTTCCCCTCCTAGTCCTTTGAACCCTCAACCAAGAACCATGAAGATCCATTGGACTTCAGTTCAAAATCTTCAAACTACACCTGCTGCAAGTTTGGACCAGATTTGTCAAATTTGGTGAAATTCATTCAAAACCTTCTCCAAAAATTCAAAGTAAAATCAGGCAGCCTCTGGGTGCATTGAGTGGTCACCTCACCAAGTTACAGCTCCAGAAAAATTTATCTCATAGCCAAAACCTTCTGTCGAACACCTGCAGTGCACTGTCTATGTCAAGTTCAGAAAGTTCAGAGAAAACTGCAGTAGCTTGCTGTCGTTTTCTTCAGAGAAGGACGTCGATCTCGCCAGTGCCACCGCGTCGCCTTGCTCCTCGTCCCCTCCCCCTTGTTCCTGCACCGCACGAACGCCTGGCGCCTTGCGGGCGTCGGCGACGAGCAGCAGAAGGTGCGCCGCCCCGTGACCGACGCCGACGGCGGCTTTGCGGACGCCAGCGGGAGACACGGCGCCGACGACGCCACCCAGCGCCGCCCAAACCACCGGAGCTCGCCGCGTGGCCTTCCACTGCCCTGAACCCGCTGCCACTCTCGTCGTGAACCGCAGGGCGCGGAGCGCGCTCTCTGCCGCCGTTGAGCCCGTGCGGTCACCTCACCGTGGACCGACGCCATTACGCCAAGACCGACCCCGTTTAGCTGTGAAACGACTCCAGTAACCTCCACTGATGCTGCCTGGCCGCTCAAACCACCTGCCAATCCACTGCTCCGCCATAATCGCTCGCCGGAGATTCTCCGTTCACGGCCACCCCGTCGATCTGCCTATAAATAGAGGCCCCGAGCTTCAACTCGAGCACCCACCATCCCTGCACTCCCCCTAGAGCAAGCCTAGCCACTGGTAGAGCCCCGAGGAGGTCTCCTTCCTCGACTCCGGCCGCCGCGACCCGCCACGGGATCCAGCCCGATTCGCCCCCGTGTGTGCTTCCCCGCCTCCATTCTCTTGCCAGTAGCTTCACCTTGCATCCCTCGTTCTTACACGTGCCTCAATTCGTAGTTTGCAGCCCTCCACCGGAGTCCCCCATCCTCACCCGAGCCGCCGTCCGCCGGAGATAGTGTCGCCGTCGACGTGGTGCTCCCCGTTGGACGAGTCCACCACCCACCGACGCGGAAGAAGACGCTGAAGCTCTTGGTACCCTCCGTTTCTCCTAACTCGCCGTGGTTCGACGCCGGCGTCCACCGCAGTCTTCGGGCGCCGGCGAGCTTTTTAAACCTGACAGGTGGACCCCGCCTCTCAGCCTTTATTCTATTCTCCTCCGAACCGTTTTCTATTGGCGCCTTCGGGCAAATACGTTTTCTCCTTTGCGCTTACGCATTCCCAACCGAAGCGTTTTCTGTTTTCTCAGTTAAAACCCTGGAACTTTTCTGTTTCATTACAGATAAGTCCCTAGACAGAAACCTTCAAATTTTGAGTGATTCTTTTTCTGTTTAATAAAAAGGTATTTTTGAGTGATTCTTTTTCTGACAATCTTCAAATTTTGAGTGATTCTTTAATAAAAAGGTATTTTTGAGTGATTCTTTTTCTGACAATCTTCAAATTTTGAGTGATTCTTTAATAAAAAGGTATTTTTGAGTGATTCTTTTTCTGACAATCTTCAAATTTTTGAGTGATTCTTTTTCTGACAATCTTCAAATTTTGAGTAGACAGAAACCTTCAAATTTTCTGTTTAATAAAAAGGTATTTTTGAGTGATTCTTTTTCTGACAATCTTCAAATTTTGTCTAGTTTTTTATGGGATTTATTTGAAAATTATTTGGAAAAGTTTCTGTGCAAGTGTTGGTTTTCACGTTAGTACCCGTTTCGTGATTGCCGTAGGTTCCGGAAGAGGTAAAGGAGCCGCGAACTTTGCCGAGCTAGACTCCGACTTCTCCGAACCAGGCAAGCATGTTTTGAACATTTGATATGACAGGTGTTTTGCATGTTCACGTGAGAGTTTGTGCGTGGCATATGAGTGTCGGTAAATACCTCGTTGCTTGTAAGGCAACGACCCGGTTATTCCAAAGTCGCGATGATCTCTGATGAGAGATGGCCTAATCATGTGGTGACATGAAGGGCAGCAAGGTGGTACTGTTGTAGCATACCAGCCTTGCGTCATCCGACTTTCTCCGACGTTAACGTGGTTGGAGCCACGTTATCGTTCTTTTCCCGCATGTTCCAAAGTTGTGATGATCTCTGATGAGAGATGGCCAAATCATGTGGTGACATGAAGGGCAGCAAGGTGGTACTGTTGTAGCATACCAGTCTTGCATCATCCGACTTCCTCCGACGTTAACGTGGTTGGAGCCACGTTACCGTTCTTTCCCCTTTCTGTGCTACCACATGTCTCATTGCCAGGATGCGGTTTAGTAAGTTGGTAACCTCTTTCCGTGTACACACCAAACAGAGAGGCCGGGATGATGGTACCTTGGCCCAGGATTAAAGCCAGTCATCCGGTCAGGGGGCATGGGTGTTTCCGGTTGGGACCGAGAGGGGGGCACCCCCTTAGAGCGCGCGTATAGAAATTTGATCCCATGCTACGCGAGGTTGTAGCCTCCCCGTCTCAAGGTTTTTCTTGAATGTTGCCGAGGGGGATCCCTGGCTTCGGATGGTTGAATTGGGTGTGTACTGGTTAGACGTGTTTCTTCCAAAACACCGTAGACGGAACTAGTCCCCGTGACTACTGAAATCCGTTGGCTGTGGTTAAGTACAAACTCTGCAGAGTCAATTCCTTCCAAATCATCGTATCCATGATCAAGTAGTGTAAACATTATGTCCATATCTATCCGCGTGGAAAACTTGTCCCCGGTGAACAAGCTCAAGTGGTAAATCCAGTTTTATTGTTATTCCTGTGGATGGACTAACTTTATATTTGTCGCATGCTTGTGATAATTTATGTTCCCGAACGATTGTATTATTGAGCTGTGATATAAGCCCTTTATGTGACGTCGCGCAGACGTCTGACTGTGGCGTGTACTTGTTTCTTACTTTAAATATAAGCCCTTTATGTGATGTCGCCCAGACGTCCGATTGTGGCATGCACTGTCTTTATTTTCTATTATAAGCCCTTTATGTGGTGTCGCCCCGACGCCCGACTGTGGCATTATTATTCCGCATTTTCCGCTCGAGGGGTCTTTCAGACACCCGTTTGGCACCAGCATTATTATTCCGCATTTTCCGCTCGAGGAGTCTTTCAGACACTCGTTTGGCACCTGTATTATTATTCCGCATTTTCCGCTCGAGGAGTCTTTCAGACACTCGTTTGGCACCAGCAT
The DNA here is from genome assembly GCF_018294505.1 of Triticum aestivum. Lineage (NCBI taxonomy): Eukaryota > Viridiplantae > Streptophyta > Magnoliopsida > Poales > Poaceae > Triticum > Triticum aestivum. Next base: position 114,985,576 of record NC_057805.1, read on the forward strand.
TATTATTCCGCATTTTCCGCTCGAGGAGTCTTTCAGACACTCGTTTGGCACCTGTATTATTATTCCGCATTTTCCGCTCGAGGAGTCTTTCAGACACTCGTTTGGCACCAGTATTACTATTCTGCAGTTTCCGCTCGAGGCGTCATTCAGACCCTCGCTTGGCACCCAGTATTTATTATCTCTGTGTCTGATCGCACTAGTTAACTTGTTCATATGCTTCATGTTTGCATTTGTTATATCTTATGTCCGAACTGTCTTGCGAGTACTTTCATAGTACTCACCTGGCTTGTTGATTTGGCCAGATGTCGACGAAGGCGATCTCTTGGATGAAGAGTTTGATAGCGCGTCCGACGCCTAGAGGAGTCCCAGTCAGTCCTGCGCGATCCCGGATTTTGGTCACTTGTTTTGTATACGCTTCCGCCACCCGCAATAAGTCTTCTCGAGCCTCACTCCGACGCTCGATGAGCTGTAGTCTTCTGGAATCAAATCAGTCGCTTCGCGATGATATTTCCACCACCGTTACTATCGTGAGTTAGTAGTTTGCCACCCTATCCACCGTCTTGTTTTAGCGGCGTGAATGTAATAAATTGTTGGGCAGTCTCTGCTCAACCTTGTATTATATTTAGTACTCCTGGTATTTTTCTTCTGTGACCAAGATATTGTCTACCAGTGAGAAGGAATTCTTCCTCGCTGGTCCGTAAAAGGGATTGGTCTCTCAATAATTATTTTATATAAAAACCGGTCGTGACAAGCTTGGCATCAGAGCCAGGCTGACTGTAGGAAGCCACTAGGTGCGATCGCTAATCGGTTATTAGCGTCTTTTGTGCTTTTTCAGCATTTTGCAATCGTAGCTATTTTCTGTTGGTCATCATAAATTTATGACATGACTACTCAGAATTTTTGCCTACTTTTGTAGATGGCTGGCAGCAACTGTGAGAATTGAGTGTTCACCAACGTGCCCGAGGGGTTTGTCAAGCTCCTCGTCTCCATCACCAAGCTCGCGATCGGGCCAGCAGCTCGCCCGGAGTTCACACTCTATCAGCACAAGCTCCGTGACGACGTGTCTATGCACCAAGCCGTGGTGCAGTTCAAGGGAGGACGATCTGCTGCTCGCCACTTCCGTTTTGTGGGAAGGGCCATGCCTACGGAGAGGCATGCCATGCAGATGGCTGCCCGCGAGGCGATAGCGCGCCTTCGGGACATCCTTCCTACGATGAAGACTCGTCGCTACCGCTACCTCCCATGCCATGTGCCCTACACCAGCCACTATGCGTTCGCCTGCCATCGGGGAGAACGAGATGAAGCCATCGAGATGGTTGTGGAGTATCTCAAGGCTCTGGAGGAGTCTTTCGACAACCTCGTAGATGATCTTGTGGCTGCCCGCATGGACTTAGTCCGGGGCGGTCCTGCCAGCAGGAAGGAGCTTCTCCACACGGCGCCGCCTCTGACATTCGTCTCGTCTTCAGCCTCTTATGCACCGGCCATTTTGGCCACTGCTCGCCGTCTGCCTACCACTGAGGAGTTCGACCGAGTCATTGCTCCTACTCCAGTCAGAGCCGCACCACCTGCCGCACACGCTCTACCACCAGTCGCCCCCGCACCATCACCGCAGCGCAGCGTCACGCGCCAGGAGCCAGCTAGAGAGGAGGTGGAGGTTGACTCTCCTGGACCGCTGAGCCTTGCCATCGGCAAGGGGAAGGAGATCTTCACCATCTCCGACTGAGAGCACCGAGTAGCCGCGTGTTATGTCTGCCTGTATGATGTGCTGTTTTATCTGTACGCTAGTTTGTATTGGTGTGTTTGCTGCCTTCCGGAGTAGTACGCTAGTTTTTAATAACATGTCAGGATTGTGTACGCGCATCCTGAGTGCTGTATCTTGTGTTTGCTTTTCGCATGTAAGTTTTATGTTAAGCAGCCCTTCTCCGTGCAAAATCATTTGTGTTTCTTTGAAAACCTTGAAGCCTTTTGATTATTGCCTTTGCGAGATTTTTCTTGTGCTACACAGTTTTTTTTCTCATGGGTTTTGCAAATAATACCCCAGACTGGAAAAATGTCTCGCCCGTGGACTCGCTCCATGCCCAATCAGCCAGAAGAGGTTTACGGGACACAGACCAGCAACAATTTCACTCAGGGTCAGTCCAGCCAACAAGACAGCGAAGCAGCACTGTCTCAAGTATGCCGTCTCTTCGAGCAAAGCCAGCAACAGCACCAAGAGATGATGAACCATGTCATCAATATGGGAAACCACCGTGAACCCTATCAACCACATTCCAAGTTATCCGAGTTACAGAAGACTCGCCCCTCAACTTTTGCTCACACCGACAGACCGCTGGAAGCCGATGATTGGCTTCGTGAGATTGAAAGGAAACTGATTATTGCTCAGTGCTCAGATCATGAGAAGGTGCTTTATGCACCACACTACCTTACTGGAGCAGCCGCAGCATGGTGGGAAAACTTCCTACACATGCATCCCAGGGAACACAACATCACCTGGGAAGAGTTCAAGGAAGGCTTCCGTGGGGCACACATCCCCAGGAAGCATCCTAAAGATCAAGAAGAGAGAGTTTGATGACCTGAAGCAAAGAGGCATGTCAGTGACAGAGTACAATGGTCAGTTCACCTAGCTGTCTCGTTATGCCTACGACGAGCACATGACAGAAAGCAAGAAGATGGAAAAATTCCTGGACGGCCTGGCACCAGCACTGAGATGCCAACTGATTGTGCACACCTTTCCGGATTTTAAGACGCTGGTGGACAAGGCCATCACCTTGGAGAATGAGCGCCGTAGTCTGGAAGATATCCGTAAGCGGAAGAGGGACAAGACGACTCTTGCCCGCAGCAACCGAGGCAAGACTGAGGTCCCAAGGACAGAAGCAAGGAGATCCACGACTACTGAGCCAAGGCCCGTCGGACAGTTTCATGCCAGGGACAAGGAGTTCACATACCGTCCAGGGGTCACCTGCTATGCTTGTGGTCAACAAGGGCATTATGCTAAACAGTGCCCGAAGCCAAGAGACTCGGCACCCAAGCCGAACAATGGTGGAAACAATCCAGCCCCCAAGCGCAACAATTTCAACCCCAACAACAACCACAGGAAGGGTCACCTGAACCATGTGACCAGGGAAGAAGCAGAATGCCCCAGACATCGTGCTCGGTACGTTCCCTGTCAACACAGTACCTGCCACGGTTTGTTTGATTCTGGAGCTTCCCATTCGTTCGTTTCGAAGAGTTTTGTTTCGCAACACGGTTTTCCGATACTTCCCTTGGAAAAATCTATGATCATCAAGTCCCCCGGAAATAAGCAAATCGCTCAGGGTTACTGCCAAGGAGTGGTCATTGAGTTCGAAGGACTACAATTCCACGCGAATCTCATCGTGTTGGAAAGTAAAGGACTGGATGTCATTTTAGGGATGGACTGGTTGACCACCAACAAAGGATTCATCGACTGTTTCAATCGGACAGTGATTCTCACTCACCATCACGGCAAGACTATAAGAGTTTCCGCTCAAGAAAGGCCGCGATCACAGAAACCAAAACTGAACAAAATGGACATTGCAGAACTGAGAAAAGTTCCAGTGGTATGCGAGTTTCCTGATGTGTTCCCGGAAGAACTGCCAGGCATGCCACCAGACCGAGAGATAGAATTCAGCATTGAACTAACACCTGGCACCGCTCCCATCTATAAGAAGCCGTATAGAATGGCACCCTCAGAATTGGTGGAGTTGAAGAAGCAGATAAAGGAATTATTGGACAAAGGATTTATTCGAGCCAGCTCCTCACCTTGGGGTTCGCCTGTGTTGTTCGCCAAGAAGAAGGATGGGACACTGAGACTGTGTATAGACTATAGAGCCCTCAATATGGTAACCATCAAAAACAAATATCCGATGCCACGGATAAATGATTTGTTTGACCAGCTCGCACAAGCTAAGGTATTTTCAAAGATTGATTTGAGATCGGGATACCATCAACTGAAGGTACGGACAGAAGATATCCCCAAGACAGCATTCACTTCCAGATATGGGTTATATGAGTTCACAGTGATGCCTTTTGGACTAACGAACGCCCCCGCATATTTCGTCCACCTCATGAACAAAGTGTTCATGAAATTCATGGACAAATTTGTGGTGGTATTCATTGACGACATTCTGGTTTACTCGAAGACACCAGAAGAGCATGCTGAGCACCTCAGAATTGTTTTGGGAGAATTGAGGAAGCATCAATTGTACGCCAAGTTTAGCAAATGCGAATTTTGGCTAAGACAAGTTGGTTTCTTGGGCCATATAATGAACCAAGAAGGCGTGGCCGTAGACCCAGAAAAAGTCAACGCCATACTGGACTGGAAGCCACCCGCCAATGTTACTGATGTGCGGAGTTCTCTGGGAATGGCCGGATATTACAGAAGATTTATTGAAGGGTTCTCCAATGTGGCAAAACCTATAACACAGTTACTCAAGAAGGACAAGAAATTTGTATGGACGGAAGCATGCAAGCAGAGCTTCCAAGAACTCAAGAAGAAGCTGACAACCGCACCAGTCTTAACTGTGCCAGACATACACAAGAGCTTTGAAGTGTATTGTGACGCGTCCCGAAAAGGTCTCGGATGCGTGCTAATGCAGGATGGCAAAGTTGTCGCATATGCCTCCAGGCAGCTGCGAAAACATGAGGAAAATTACCCAACACATGACTTGGAGCTAGCAGCAGTCATACATGCACTCAAGGACTGGAGGCATTTTCTGTTGGGAAATCGCTGTGAAATATATACGGACCATAAGAGACTCAAATATATTTTCACACAGCCAGAGCTGAATTTACGCCAACGACGCTGGTTGGAACTGGTCAAAGACTATGACGTCGGCATTCACTACCACCCAGGGAAAGCAAATGTAGTGGCCGATGCCCTTAGTCGAAACCCCAGCACGGACAATGACGGTCCGCAAAATTTGAGGCCTGAGTTTCAGCGAGAGTTCGCTAGGCTCAACATGATGTTAGTCTCCGAGGGCACCGTATCGAACCTAGAGATACAACCCACCCTGGTGGAACAAATCAAGAAGGCTCAATAGGGACATCCCAGCATCGAAGGCATAAAGAAGAAAATGAATCTTAGTAAGACTTCAGAGTTCGTCACCGACAGTGAAGGAACATTATGGTACCGAGACAGACTTTGCGTACCTAACATTGAGGAACTCAAGCAACAGATCTTGACGAAAAGCCACACCGCTCCATACTCGATTCATCCTGGAGGAACCAAAATGTACAAGGACATTCAGGAAAGATTTTGGTGGCACGGTATGAAAAGAGATATAGCCACATTCATTGCTTGTTGCGATTCATGTCAGCGCATCAAGGCCGAGCATCAAAAGCCAGCAGGGCTACTCCAGCCAAACAGAATACCGGAGTGGAAATGGGATGAAATAGGAATGGATTTCATCGTCGGACTACCCCGATCACAGCGTGGGAATGACGCCATATGGGTCATCACAGACCGACTAACCAAAGTTGCTCATTTCATTCCCGTGAAGACTACCTACTCCACACAAAGACTGGCAAAGCTTTATCTCTCTCGTATAGTTTGCTTGCATGAAGTCCCAAAGACTATAATATCAGACCGAGGCACCCAATTGTCTCCAAATTTTGGGATCACCTACAACAAGCTCTGGGCACGCAACTAGCTTTCAGTACAGCATACCACCCTCAGACTGATGGACAGACGGAACGTGTGAACCAGATCCTAGAGGATATGCTAAGAGCCTGTGTGCTCACCTATGGATCCAGTTGGGAAGAGAGTTTGCCGTATGCTGAATTTGCTTACAACAACAGTTACCAAGCCAGCTTGCAAATGGCACCCTTTGAAGCATTGTACGGACGAAGGTGTCGTACCCCACTGAATTGGTCAGAAACAGGTGACAGCCGTATCTTCGGCCCAGACATGCTTAAAGAGGCCGAGGAGAAAGTTAAACAAATCAGGGACAGACTCAAGACAGCACAGAGCCGACAAAAGAGCTACTATGATCAGAAGCATCGTGAGGTCAGCTTTGAACCCGGTGATTCCGTATACCTCCGAGTATCTCCTATGAGGGGTCTACAACGGTTCAAAATTAAGGGGAAGCTAGCCCCAAGATTTATTGGACCATTTTGTGTAAAGGCACGAAGAGGCACGGTAGCCTACCAACTAGACCTACCCAAGGAGCTGTCAGACGTCCATGACGTGTTCCACGTCTCACAATTAAGAAAATGTGTGAGCAACCCAGAAAAGCATGTACCTCATGAGGACATTGATATGCAACCAGATCTCACCTACAGAGAAAGGCCAGTAAAGATTTTAGAAGAGTCTGAACGGAGGACCCGTCAGAAAACGACAAGATTTTTCAGGGTTCAGTGGAGCAACCACGCACTGAGGATGAAGCCACATGGGAAAGAGAAGATTTCCTCCGAGCAGAGTATCCATATCTATTTGAGGATCAGCAGAAATCTCGAGGACGAGATTTTTCCTAAGGGGGTAGGTGTTGTGACACCCAAGTTTTTATTTGGATTTTTCAAAAGATTTTATTTGACTTGAGGGGAGTGATTTAAATTTTTCTTCAAGAGAACTCTCACTCTCAAATATTTTTCTTTATGGCAAAAGTTTTATTTGGATTCACCCAAGATCTGTCTTTGGTCTTGGAGGTTCTTGCTTTTCATTTGGACTCAAGACAAAATGTTTTCACTTGGGAAAATAACTTTTGAAAATCTTTTGAAATTTGCACTATGGCTTTTGGAAAATCCTTTGCCACTTTCAACAATTCCTTCTTGCCATGGCCTTAGTGCAAATCCCCTCTCCTAACCCTTTCCTCACCTTTGGATCATGATTTGCATCAAATCCAGCAAGTTGAACCTCCCCATGTGATTATTTCCATTTATATTCTATTCAAATAAATTTCTGCCTTCTTTCCTAGCACTTGGAGATTTACAAAGGAACTCCACTTTCTGTCTTGATTTTTGCCCCAAACCTTTTTCCCCTCCTAGTCCTTTGAACCCTCAACCAAGAACCATGAAGATCCACTGGTCTTCAGTTCAAAATTTTCAAACTACACCTGCTGCAAGTTTGGACCAGATTTGTCAAATTTGGTGAAATTCATTCAAAACCTTCTCCAAAAATTCCAAGTAAAATCAGGCAGCCTCTGGGTGCATGGAGTGGTCACCTCACCAAGTTACAGCTCCAGAAAAATTTATCTCATAGCCAAAACCTTCTGTCGAACACCTGCAGTGCACTGTCTATGTCAAGTTCAGAAAGTTCAGAGAACACTGCAGTGGCTTGCTGTCGTTTTCTTCAGAGAAGGACGTCGATCTCGCCAGTGCCACCGCGTCGCCTTGCTCCTCGTCCCCTCCCTCTTGTTCCTGCACCGCACGAACGCCTGGCGCCTTGCGGGCGTCGGCGACGAGCAGCAGAAGGTGCGCCGCCCCGTGACCGACGCCGGCGGCGGCTTTGCGGACGCCAGCGGGAGACACGGCGCCGACGACGCCACCCAGCGCCGCCCAAACCACCGGAGCTCGCCGCGTGGCCTTCCACTCCCCCGAACGCGCTGCCGCTCTCGTCGTGAACCGCAGGGCGCGGAGCGCGCTCTCTGCCGCCGTTGAGCCCGTGCGGTCACCTCACCGTGGACCGACGCCATTACGCCAAGACCGACCCCGTTTAGCTGTGAAACGACTCCAGTAACCTCCACTGATGCTGCCTGGCCGCTCAAACCACCTGCCAATCCACTGCTCCGCCGTAATCGCTCGCCGGAGATTCTCCGTTCACGGCCACCCCGTCGATCTGCCTATAAATAGAGGCCCCGAGCTTCAACTCGAGCACCCACCATCCCTGCACTCCCCCTAGAGCAAGCCTAGCCACTGGTAGAGCCCCGAGGAGGTCTCCTTCCTCGACTCCGGCCGCCGCGACCCGCCACGGGATCCAGCCCGATTCGCCCCCGTGTGTGCTCCTCCGCCTCCATTCTCTTGCCAGTAGCTTCACCTTGCATCCCTCGTTCTGACCCGCGCCTCAATTCGTAGTTTGCAGCCCTCCACCGGAGTTCCCCATCCTCACCCGAGCCGCCGTCCGCCGGAGATAGTGTCGCCGTCGACGTGGTGCTCCCCGTTGGACGAGTCCACCACCCACCGACGCGGAAGAAGACGCTGAAGCTCTTGGTACCCTCCGTTTCTCCTAACTCGCCGTGGTTCGACGCCGGCGTCCACCGCAGTCTTCGGGCGCCGGCGAGCTTTTTAAACCTGACAGGTGGACCCCGCCTGTCAGCCTCTATTCTATTCTCCTTCGAACCGTTTTCTGTTGGCGCCTTCGGGCAAATACGTTTTCTCCTTTGCGCTTGCGCATTCCCAACCGAAGCGTTTTCTGTTTTCTCAGTTAAAACCCTGGAACTTTTCTGTTTCATTACAGATAAGTCCCTGGACAGAAACCTTTATAACTTTTTAATAAAAAGGTATTTTTGAGTGATTCTTTTTCTGACAATCTTCAAATTTTGTCTAGTTTTTTATGGGATTTATTTGAAAAATATTTGGAAAAGTTTCTGTGCATGTGTTGGTTTTCACGTTAGTACCCGTTTCGTGATTGCCGTAGGTTCCGGAAGAGGTGAAGGAGCCGCGAACTTCGCCGAGCTAGACTCCGACTTCTCCGAACCAGGCAAGCATGTTTTGAACATTTGATATGACAGGTGTTTTGCATGTTCACGTGAAAGTTTGTGCGTGGCATATGAGTGTCGGTAAATACCTCGTTGCTTGTAAGGCAACGACCCGGTTGTTCCAAAGTCGCGATGATCTCTGATGAGAGATGGCCTAATCATGTGGTGACATGAAGGGCAGCAAGGTGGTACTGTTGTAGCATACCAGCCTTGCGTCATCCGACTTTCTCCGACGTTAACGTGGTTGGAGCCACGTTATCGTTCTTTTCCCGCATGTTCCAAAGTTGCGATGATCTCTGATGAGAGATGGCCTAATCATGTGGTGACATGAAGGGCAGCAAGGTGGTACTGTTGTAGCATACCAGCCTTGCGTCATCCGACTTTCTCCGACGTTAACGTGGTTGGAGCCACGTTACCGTTCTTTCCCCTTTCCGTGCTACCACATGTCTCATTGCCAGGATGCGGTTTAGTAAGTTGGTAACCTCTTTCCGTGTACACACCAAACAGAGAGGCCGGGATGATGGTACCTTGGCCCAGGATTAAAGCCAGTCATCCGGTCAGGGGGCATGGGTGTTTCCGGTTGGGACCGAGAGGGGGGGCACCCCCTTAGAGCGCGCGTATAGAAATTTGATCCCATGCTACGCGAGGTTGTAGCCTCCCCGTCTCAAGGTTTTTCTTGAATGTTGCCGAGGGTGATCCCTGGCTTCGGATGGTTGAACTGGGTGTGTACTGGTTAGACGTGTTTCTTACAAAACACCGTAGACGGAACTAGTCCCCGTGACTACTGAAATCCGTTGGCTGTGGTTAAGTACAAACTCTGCAGAGTCAATTCTTTCCAAATCATCGTATCCATGATCAAGTAGTGTAAACATTATATCCATATCTATCCGCGTGGAAAACTTGTCCCCGGTGAACAAGCTCAAGTGGTAAATCCAGTTTTATTGTTATTCCTGTGGATGGACTAACTTTATATTTGTCGCATGCTTGTGATAATTTATGTTCCCGAACGATTGTATTATATAGCTGTGATATAAGCCCTTTATGTGACGTCGCGCAGACGTCCGACTGTGGCATGTACTTGTTTCTTACTTTAAATATAAGCCCTTTATGTGATGTCACCCAGACGTCCGATTGTGGCATGCACTGTCTTTATTTTCTGTTATAAGCCCTTTATGTGGTGTCGCCCCGACGCCCGACTGTGGCATTATTATTCCGCATTTTCCGCTCGAGGGGTCTTTCAGACACTCGTTTCGCACCAGCATTATTATTCCGCATTTTCCGCTCGAGGAGTCTTTCAGACACTCGTTTGGCACCTGTATTATTATTCCACATTTTCCGCTCGAGGAGTCTTTCAGACACTCGTTTGGCACCAGCATTATTATTCCGCATTTTCCGCTCGAGGAGTCTTTCAGACACTCGTTTGGCACCTGTATTATTATTCCGCATTTTCCGCTCGAGGAGTCTTTCAGACACTTGTTTGGCACCAGTATTACTATTCTGCAGTTTCCGCTCGAGGCGTCATTCAGACCCTCGCTTGGCACCCAGTATTTATTATCTCTATGTCTGATCGCACTGGTTAACTTGTTCATATGCTTCATGTTTGCATTTGTTATATCTTATGTCCGAACTGTCTTGCGAGTACTTTCATAGTACTCACCTGGCTTGTTGATTTGGCCAGATGTTGACGAAGGCGATCTCTTGGATGAAGAGTTTGATAGCGCGTCCGATGCCTAGAGGAGTCCCAGTCAGTCCTGCGCGATCCCGGATTTTGGTCACTTGTTTTGTATACGCTTCCGCCACCCGCAATAAGTCTTCTCGAGCCTCACTCCGACGCTCGATGAGCTGTAGTCTTCTGGAATCATATCACTCGCTTCGCGATGATATTTCCACCACCGTTACTATCGTGAGTTAGTAGTTTGCCACCCTATCCGCCGTCTTGTTTTAGCGGCGTGAATGTAATAAATTGTTGGGCAGTCTCTGCTCAACCTTGTATTATATTTAGTACTCCTGGTATTTTTCTTCTGTGACCAAGATATTGTCTACCAGTGAGAAGGAATTCTTCCTCGCTGGTCCGTAAAAGGGATTGGTCTCTCAATAATTATTTTATTGAAAAACCGGTCATGACATCGATGACGGTGTCGACGTCCTCCGGGTCCGCCGGGAAGGATCTAAATGCCGAGAAGGGGAGTGAGGCGAGGCCAAGACCAAGATTCAGAAAAAAAGAAAGAAGAAACAGGAATGAACAAGGACAGAAGGCGAATCACTTACCCGTGCCGGGATGGGAAGGAGTAGCCCCTTCCCCGCCAACATCTGGCGCAGCACGGAGCCACTAGCACCTGGGTTCTCCTCCTCCTCCTCCATGCGCATAGGCTCGACGCTTGGCGCCCTTGCCGGGGACGCCCCTCGGGGCGGCATAGTTGATGGGGGCGGCGTGTTGGGGGTGGCCCCTAGTGGCTCCTCCTGCTGCCGCCTCCTCCTGCTGCCACGGCAAGGGCAGCACCAAGGGATCGTACCCCAGCACGCATTGAGGGGGAGCGAGTGGTGAACTTACACTGGGGGCTACGCCGGGGGCTGCTGTCCGGGCTGCTCACCACCACCAGCGGCATACTCGAAGTGCCCGCCGGGGGTTGGCCGCCCGTCGAGGCCCTAGCCCTCTTCACCCTCTGGGCCAGCGTCTCTGCGTCCCTGCGAAGATGAAAACAAATCAAGATAAGCGGCATAGTTTGAGGAGACGGAGATGACAAAAAAGAGCAAGATACTTACTCATCCTCCACCTCCTCTTCTGCTGCCTTCCTCTTCCTACTTGGCCTGAGGGACCCAAAATCGAAGACGACCTCCGCGTCGACATCTGCCGGAGGAGGGGAAGCAGATGGGGTCCGAGGACGCTTGGACGAAAAAGAGGATGTTGCCTTCTTCTTCGCCACCGCAGCCTTCATCACCTTCTTCGCTGCCGCGGCCCTCGTCTGGTGCACGGACGCCTCCTGGGTTTGCTGCGGCTGCGCGGCCCTGCCGGGCTGGACTGGCTCGCCAGAGCTGGCCCGCCGCAAGACTCGCCCTCTCCCCGTGACCGGAGGGTCGACAGTCTCGACCTCCTCCTCCGACGACTCGTCGACCACACCTTCAATGAGAGGGGCCCCGGTGCCGGCGCTGCTAGCCTCCCCAGCGGACTCCACCCACTGGGCGAGCTCCCTCTCCTCCGCGGCCACAGCGGGCTCGTCCTCCATGCCGCCGGTGCTGCCGGCCTCCCTGGCGAGCTCCGCCTCCGCCGCCCTGGCGGCGATGTAGTCCATCTCCACTTGGGTGGTGTCCTAGATGAGCAGCGGCTCGTCGCGAACGTACCTCTCCACCAAGGTATCGAAGAACTCCTGCACCTGATGTGCCGGTGGCTCGGCCCAATTTGGGACGAGGCCAAGCGCGTTCAAATCCGGCATCAGGGCAATGATGTCGGTTTGGCGCGAGTTATTGCTCAGCGGGACCATCCCCGCCGGCAACCCAAACAAGGGCCCCTTGGCGACCTTGCCGGCCTTTGCAGCCTTGCCGGACCCCTCGACATTGCCGTCGTGGTTCACGTCGAGCTGGAAGAGCCGCTGGCAGAAGTGGGCCTGCCCCATCACCGTGAGGTTGTGGTCCAAGCCGGGGCGAAGCCTCATGATGTCGGGCACATTCGTGAAGAGCCAGGCCGGCCTCCCCTTGTTGTGAAGCGGAGCGATTTGGCGGCGGATGAAATCCGCCCCGATCATCTCAAGGGTGAGCCCGGCCTCGGTGAGGCGATGAAACCTGGTGGTGGCGACTGTGATCTTCCCATCATCGGCGTCGACATCGCCCCAGTCGTTTCTGTGAACCGGCGGCGCCTAGTGAACCTAGCAGAATTCCTCTGGGTCCTCCTCCTCAATCTAGCACCACCGGCCCTGCCACTCCACCCACCTCTCCTTCTGAGTGCCCTCCGGGTATGTCCCTTTGGTCCTTGGGATCCAGGCGACACAACCAGAGATGGCGCATCCCTTTTGGATTCGAGGATAAAAGTAGTGGCGGAAGAGCGCCATGTTGGGGAGCACTCCGGCGAAGCCCTCGCAGAGATGCGCAAAAAGAGCCATGCACGCCACGGCGTTTGGAGTGAAATCCAGAAGGTGGAAGCCGTAGGTGTGCATGACGTCATTGAAGCAATCAGAGAAAGGGGGGAAAGCCCGCAGAAGAAGTAGTCAACGAAGAATGGGTACCGATTCGGGCCGGCTTCAGCGAAAGCAGCATGGATGACGCGCGTGGCCGGATGCCCCGTCGTCTTCCCCCCCCCCGTCTTGCACCCCCACAGGTTCTTGAAGTAGTCCCGGAGATGGACCGCATCAACCGTCAAGGGGAAGTAGGCGGACTGCGTCCGCTGCGCCGCCAACTCGCTCTCCGGAGGCTCCTTCGCCCCGGCGTCCTTGGCCACTCCCTTGTCTTTGCTGGTTTTGGGCGCCATGGCGGCTGCGAGAGGCGAAGGATGAAGGACGACAAAAGCACGGTGGCAGCAAGCAAAGGCAAGACCTTGAGAGGGAGGAAGAAAGGGATGGTAGTTCCGAGATTGGAGAAGGCACGGAGGGTAAATGAGCAGCGCGCCTGCGGTTATTCCTTTTTATGGGGAAGGCGCGGGCCGCCTCTTTACCATTTACTGTGATGTGACGCATGCAGGAACCGCCCCACGCATGACCCCCACGTCACGCACGACCCTCACGACGCGCATTCAACGTGGGTCGTGGGGAAGCGCAAGCGAGCGAAAAAGTTACCGCGGTAAAGATCCGCCCTGCCTGCCCGCGCACCGTTCGGGGCCTGGCCCAACAACGTGTCGCGCTTATGTGTGGCCTAGGCCCGGGGGCTCCTGTCGGTGTACAAAAGTAGGGACACTCCTTTTTACCCCTTTACTTGTGCACGGGCAGTCAGAGCCGCGCCCACGGCCACACTGAGCAGGGCAGAAGAGGGGAGCCGGAGCACAAGGCAACCAAAGCAACGCCAAGACCAAGAGACACAAAGAGCAAGAGGGCGAGGTGGACTCCCCCGGCAAGACCCTTGCCGGGGCGGCCTCCGCGGCCCCGGCGAGAGCCTTGCCGGGGCAACTTGCCCACACCAGCGGAGTGAGCGACCCTTGAGCCCGAGGGTTCCAACACCGCCAACAACCACATTGGAACCAAGGCTCGGGAGGCACCTCTGTGGTGGCATGCAAATCTTTGTCAAGATCATAAACACACAAGATCAGATGAGGACCAGAAGACGACAATTCTCGGCGGGATCCTAGCCGAGGAAATCCACGAGACCCCTGGCAAGACCCTTGCTGGGGATGACCACAGTTCCGCGGCAAGACCCTTGCCGGGGCCCCGGCAAGGCCCTTGCCGAAGACACTTACGTCGCCACGGCCAGGCCCACGTCTACCAAGACTACACCGCCGCTCCCATGCAGCTGCTAGCTCAACCAGCTGGGCAGGCACCTGTGTGGCAGCGTGCGGCCTCTAGGCCGACTTAGCTAGCACCTGCGTGGTGGCATGCAGATCTTCGTGAAGACCCCACCACCGTGCCAGCCTAGCAGCTAGCCAACGTGGCGCTACCACGCGTCGTCAGCTCGGACGCGCATCGCAGCCAGGCGAGGCGGCGACAGCTGGGACGAGCTTCCTTGCTGTCCCCAATAAAGCAAGAGGGGCACGTTGGCAGCGCATTAAATGCGTTTGTTCGACGGTGCCAGAGGATAGACTCATCCACTATACACCTTTCCACCTCATGTGTGCCATTGTGGCAACCCCTTTTATCTATAAAAGGGGGCCCGAGGCAACCAGGGGAAGGATTCAGATCTTTTGGGCTAGACACGCATCGTAGCTAGTTCAAGAACTCAAGAACACTCAAATACATACACCAAAGCAGGACTAGGGTTTTACACATCCTTGCGGCCCGAACCTGGGTAAACGATCCTTGTGCTGGCTTCTGGACCTGCTCTTTGCACAACCCGCGCCCGCCAACCGTAGAAGGGATCCCAGTGATCCCATAGGTGTCGTTTCCACCGACAGGAGGTGAGGTGTTCTTGAGCTCGACGAGCTGATGAGATGGTCAGGGTGGAATCGATCCGTCCCATCTATGGTGGTGGCTAAGTCCTATTTATAGTGGCCTTGGTTGTCTTCCCAAATGTAGGCGGGAAGGGATCCCAAAACGGCCAAATTTGAAGGGAGACAACTAGTACAAGCTATCCTGACAAAAGTAGTCTTCGCCTGCAAAAGGCTCTGGTGGTGACACTGTGGTGGGCTCCGTGATGACCTCCGTCCTGCCGTCATGGCGGTCTTGGTCTTGTTGCACCGATATGGAAACCTTTGCCCGATTCCTCGGGACCCCACGCCTGCGCTTGCCTCCTTAGCACCAAAGAGGAAACTGGTACACTGCGCCCGCTGGCCCCCGCCTGGCCTTGGTCGTCATGGCTCACGTCATATGAACCTTGCGAGGAGCACCTTGCCTTGATATCTCCGCTCCTCGGGAGCCAGCCTAGGGAGGCCGCCCCCAGGAAGGTCTTGGTGTCGTCCGCCTCGCGAGGCTTGGCCCCTCGCGAGGGTCTTGAGTTGTTGTTGAAGAAGTTGGGTCGTACCGGGCCTGTTGACTGAGCCACGTCGTGGGCCGCAGGCAGACATGTCTGGGTACCCCCATTCCTAGGATGCTGATAGTAGTCCCCGGGCCCAGGGTATGCTCGAACTTGGCTTCGAGGCGAAGCCAAATGGCAAGGGCGGAGCACCGCGGGCCCCAACCACCTATGACCTCGGTCGACGCGTGGCGATAGATGGGACGTGGGTGCCTCCGCTTCCCCATGTTGCCTTGGCAACCGTTCGACTTCACGAGACGCTGGTGCATGCAGAGAAAACCCATCATTATGTGTGATCGTGGAGGCCGGCGGTTGGCCTCCTCTTGGCTATAAATGAGGAGGGGGGCGGAGCCCACTTTGCTCATCTCCTTCTTCTCGTCTCCCACTCTTTGTTCTTCCTCTTCGCCTCGCCGTCTTGCCGTAGTACTTATGGCACTGAGAAAGAGGTTCTCTGCTGTCGAGAAGGGGAAGGCTCGCTAGGAGGGACCCGGCTCGCCGCCGCCTAAGAGGGGGCGGGGCCGCCCCCGTAAGCACACCGCGACCCCTACGGTGGCTCCTCGGGGGCATGGGCATACTCCTTTAGGGGCAAGCATCGTCCTCGGTGGCCGCGGCGGTGTTTCTTCTCATGGCGGGAGCCGCCCAGGGCGAGGCAGTCCCTGTGACAAGGGGAGGCGCGCCGTGGTTGCCCGGCCTCCCCGACCGCGCTTCCACTCGGCGGAGGTGCTCCCGGAGTTTGTCGTGTGGTCAGAGAGGCCGGCCGGCCGGCACCTGGCTCTAGCTTCCGCGCTCCTTTGTCGGCGAGCTGCTGGCCATGGGCCTTGACGGCCTCTGGCTGCAGGCCAATGGTTGCTGCAGAAGGGCCTCGTGGGCCGCGGTGGAGGTCTCCACCGCGGGCAACATGGCCCTGGCCCGCGGTTAGCAGTCGTTCGCCCGCGCGTGCGGCCTGAGCGGGAGGTGCACCCTCCACTTCAAGTATGACGGCGTCGCGCCCCTCTACGTGAGGGTGTTTGGGGAAGATGGTCGCCATGCTGGGTGCTGCCCCGAAGACAGCGGTGGCGATGGTGAGCTTGGCCTTGGCGATGGCCGTGATGACGCGGAAGGCGAGTTTGCCCTCGGCGACGGCCGCGGCTCGTCCAACGGCGGCGGCTCCTTCTGCAGCGAGAGCACCAGCAGCAGCGGCTACGACAAGCCGCCACGCCGCCGGGCTCGCTTCAAGGATGACGGCGGGTCGTCCCGTCGCGACGCTCCGGTGAAGCGTGAGGAAGGCTCAGGCTGAGTCCGAGAGGCCCTTGGAGCCAAGCCTCGTGAGCTGCTGCGGTTGTGCGTGCCGCTTTTGTTTAACCTTTCCTTTCTTCCTGCATTTGAAAAAAGTGGAGAGCCCTGCAGGGCCGTGTAATGAATCATGGTATCTATGTTGCTATGCTATGTTTATTGTTCCGGTGTTATGCTGCGGTGTTCATGTTCCGAATGGGTATGGTAGGATAACTTAGCTTGATACACTCGCGGTAGTTTCCCTCCTCGCGAGAGCGCGTGTTTCATTACCTGGTGAGGCCCTTCTTGCTGGCGGCTCAGGAGTCTCCGGCCTCAGGAGGCATTGTGAAGCTGCGGAGTTGTTAGAAAGCTTTGTCGGGTGTCTTATTCCTCTTTGCGTGAGCCCTCGGGCGTGAGCCAGTCGTGGCTCACTGCACCACGTCACAGTACCCGAGGGGCAGGGACTTCAAGAGGGTGCGTAGGTCACGAGCTTACTCGAGGGCATCTCACGAGGATAGCAAAAGCCAGAGCTCTGAGGGAGCAGGGCTATGGCGAGGTGTGTTTGCGGCGCGGGGCGAGCCCGTCGCACGCACGCACCTGTCCAGCCCCCACGTGCGAGACGCGCGAGGAAGAGTGACGAGCAACTGCCGCTCCTCCTAGACCAAAAACGAAGTGCATGAGAGAAGGCGAAGGTGAAAGCCGGCTCGGCAACTGAAAACATGATAACTCCAAATTTCATTAAAAATATCACAAACCAACTACAGAAAGCAAGAAAATGAACAGCCGTGTCCGGCACCTAGTCTAGTCTTCTCACCAGCGTGGAGCTAACTGCTGCCACTAGGACGTGGGAGGGAGCCCCCGAGGCCCGAGGGCGGCTCTCCGGAGACTCCGGTACGTGTACAACCCCCCTCATTATTACGTGAGAGTGTCACGGGCAGAGACCTTCACCGGCACTGGGCTTTGCTTCATGGGTAGAACTTTCGGAGGTGCTGGATGTTCCAGGCGTTCTGGATGGGGATACCGTCCTGCGTCTCCAGGCGCGTGGCGCCAGGCCTGGAGACGCGGGCGACCCTAGACGGTCCCTCCCACACGGGTGAAAGCTTATGCAGCCCTTCCCGGGAGAGCACCTGCCGTAGGACGAGATCACCCACCTCGAGCGTCCTGGAGCGGACGCTGTGACAGTGATACCGCCGCAGTGCCTGCTGGTTCCTTGCCACTCGGAGCGAGGCTTGATGGCGGTGTTCCTCCCCTAGCACAAGGTCCATCCCCTGCGTGGCGTCCTGGTGCGGCTCGTCAAACGCCAAGACCCACACGAAGCGATGCATGACCTCATGTGGGAGAACCGCTTCAGCTCCGTAGACAAGGAAGAATGGAGTTTCACCGGTCGGCTTGGTCGCGGTGGTGCGGATGGACCACAGCACCGACTGGAGCTCGTCCAGCCAGCTCCTACTGCAGGCTTCGAGCTTCTTCTTGAAAGTCCTTGCTTTGAGGCCCCTCAGGACGTCTGCGTTAGCACGCTCGGCTTGGCCGTTGCTCCTAGGGTGTGCCACTGAGGCGTAGCATATCTGCGTTCCGAGATTAGCACAATACGTTTTGAAGAGATTTATAGTGAACTGCGAGCCATTGTCGGTGATGATGCGATTAGGGACCCCGAACCGGCTCACGAGGCCCTTGATGAACTTGACCACCGAGCTGGCAGCGATTGTACCGACCGCCTCCACCTCTGCCCACTTGGTGAACTTGTTGATGGCGACGTAGAGGTAGCGGTAGCCCGCGGGCGCTCGAGGGAACGGACCCAAGATGTCCAGCCCCCAGACCACAAATGGCCATGAGAGCGGGATGGTCTGGAGGCCCTGAGCAGGCTGGTGGATTTTCTTGGCATGGAACTGGCAGGCTTCATAGGATTTCACCAGCTCGGTTGCGTCATTGAGTGCCGTGGGCCAGTAGAATCCGCTGCGGAACACCTTGCCCACCAAGGTGCGGGATGACGAGTGATGTCCGCAGTCTCTGCTGTGTATGTCAGTCAACAGATCGCACCCCTGCTCCCTGGAGATGCATCGCATGGAAACATCGTTTGGTCGTTTTCGGTATAGCTCACCGTCCTGAATGCAGTAGGTTGTGGCCTGCCGAGCCACGCGCTCCGCGTCTTCCTCCTTCTCCAGCAAGGTTCCCTGCAGCAGGTAGGCCTTGAATTCTTTGGTCCAGCACCCCTCCTGAGGCTCGAGGGCGAGGAGCAGGCATGCTCCTGAGGTCGGGCCGCAAGCGGGGGCTCCCGAGGTTGGTGGCGGGGGGAGCTCCTCCTGAGGCAGTGTTGGCTCTGTAGCCGGAGGCGCTGCTGAAGGCTTGAAGAGCCGCTCCTCAAAGACGCCGAGCTCCTGTGGCTGATGCTTGGATGCCCTCTTGGCGATGTCGTTAGCTTCCTTGTTCGTGCCGCGAGGCACATGCTGCAGCTCTAGACCCAAGAGTTGTTTCTCCATTTTGCGTACCTCCGCCAGGTATGCCTCCATGTGTTCATCCTTCGGCTCGTATACCTTGTTGGAGAAGTTGATGAGGAGCTGGGAGTTTCCCTTGATGGTGAGGCGGTTCACGCCCAAAGCGGCCGGGGCCTTGAGGCCGGTGATCAAGCCTTCATACTCCGCGATGTTGTTGGAGACCTTCTCCCTGCGTTGGAAACAAAGCTGCACGGTGTAGTAGAGCTTGTCTTGGGTGGGCGAGATGAGCACGGCTCCAGCCCCCGCGCCCTGACGTGCAAAGGCGCCGTCGAAGTACATGACCCAGCCGTCTGGAGCTTTGCCTCTGGCGAAAGGGACCGGTCCTCGCCTGCTTCGGGCCCTGGGGCATCGGTGCATTCCGCTACGAAGTCGGCGAGCGCAACACCCTTGATGACCCTGGTGGTGCAGAATTCCAGCTGGAATGCCTGTAGTTCGATGTTCCTTTCGGCGACCCTTCCCACAGCATTGGGGCTCCGGAGCACCCTCTCCAGCGGGTAAGCTGAGACAACCTTAATGGGGTGGCCTTGGAAGTAGTGGTGCAACTTTCGCGAGGCAACGAGGAGCACGAGCAGGAGCTTCTGCGACATGGGGTAGCGTGCTCGCGTGTCACGCAGTACTGTGCTGACGAAGTACACTGGGTGCTCAACGAGGGCGGGAGTGTCGGTGGAGTCCGAGGCCTCCTAAGGCTGGTGTCGGTGTCAAAACCGGCAGATCTCGGGTAGGGGGTCCCGAACTGTGCGTCTAAGGTCGATGGTAACAGGAGACGGGGGACACAATGTTTACCCAGGTTCGGGCCCTCTCTATGGAGGTAATACCCTACTTCCTGCTTGATTGATCTTGATGAATATGAGTATTACAAGAGTTTATCTACCACGAGATCGTAATGGCTAAAACCCTAGAAGTCTAGCCTGTATGACTATGATTATATCTATCCTCTACGGACTAAGCCCTCCGGTTTATATAGACACCGGAGGGGACTAGGGTTACACAAAGTTTGTTATAGAGAAGGGAGTCTACATATTTGATCGCCAAGCTTGCCTTCCACGCCAAGGAGAGTCCCATCCGGACAAGGGTGGAGGCTTCGATCTTCGTATCTTCACAGCCCATCAGTCCGGCCCATGGCTAACAGGCCGGACGCCCGAGGACCCCTTAGTCCAGGACTCCCTCAGTAGCCCCCGAACCAGACTTCAATAACGAGGTGTCTGCCGCGGATAGTCTTCGGCATTGCAAGGCGGGTTCCTCCTCCGATGACTTTAAAACGATGTATTCAGCCTTCCATTTAATGTCGTACCCATCGGCTTCTGTGTATCAACAACTTCAGCTTCCATGTGTCGCGCGAACTCGAGAGGTCAGGGTGCTTTTACATATAACACCCTGGCCATGTGAGGAGGAGTGTCTATTTAAAGAGATTGGATCTCAGATCCATTCAATACCACGCGCGAAAATATCCTCAGAGCTTGCTAGAAAAGACCACTCCAACATGGCTCTCTGAGGGAGTCCTAGATTAGGGGGTCCTTGGACAGCCGGACTATATCCTTTGGCCGGACTGTTGGACTATGAAGATACAAGATTGAAGACTTCGTCCCGTGTCTAGATGGGACTCTCACTGGCGTGGAATGCAAGCTTGGCAATACAGATATGAAGATCTCCTCCCTTGTAACCGACTCTGTGTAACCCTAGCCCCTCCGGTGTCTATATAAACTGGAGGGTTTAGTCCGTAGGACAACAACAATCATACCATAGGCTAGCTTCTAGGGTTTAGCCTCTACGATCTCGTGGTACATCAAGTCTTGTAATACTCATATCATCAAGATCAATCAAGCAGGAAGTAGGGTTGTAACACTCCAAAAAATTTGATTTGGCTTTTTCTTTATTTGATTTAAAGGAGGTTATTTGAATTTTTCTAAAAGAGGGACTCTCCTTCTCAATTTTTTTATGAAAAATATTTTCTTTAAAAGGGTCCTTCTCAATATTGATTTGTGGTCTTGAGGGTTTTACATCTTGTGTTGACTCAACACAAATATTTTCTTTGGGAAAGTTTTTGAAATCCTTTCTTTTAGAAATAACCATATGACTTATGAATTGATTCTTCCTCATTCAATTTTTTTTTCTTGCCATGACCTAGGTTGAAAATTTTCTTCCAAAACCCCTCCCTCCACTTTGAGTCAAGTCAAATATCCAATCCCAGCAAGTTCAACCCATTTTGATTTTGACTCTATTTATTTTATCCTCAAAACTATTTCTGTCATTTATTTTGAACCTTAGTGATTTACAAAGGAACCACCAGATCCATTTTGAGTTTTGGTTCCAAACAAACTCCTATGACTAGTCCTTAGTACCCTCAACCTAGATCCATCAAGATCCACTGGTCCACAGTTCAAATTTTTCAAATTCTGCTTGCTGCAAGTTTGGACCAGATATACCATTTTTGGTGAAATTCATTATCTTTCTTCCCCAAAAATTCTGAGAAAAATCATGCGGCCTCCAGATGCATCAAGAGACCTCTCCACCAAAGATCTACTCCAGAAAAAAAAGCCACGTGCTTGAAACATGTCGTCGAACACCTGGCATGCACTGTTTCTGTCAAATTCAGAAAAGTTCAGAAATTCAGTGTTTCAGTTCAGACGACAGTGTCATTTCTTCAGAACCGCGGCGTCAATCTCACCAGTGCACGCGTTGGCGCCTTGCTCCCTGCTCCTCCTTCTTATCCACCGCGCCGCACGGTCGCCTCGACGGTTGCGAGCGTCGGCGGTGAGCTGGCAGAGGTGCATCGCCCCCGTGCGCGGCGGCAGCAGCACTTGCTGCGGCTGCCAGAGAGGCGCAGCGAGGGACAGCGCCGCCCTGCACCGCCCACACCACCAGAAGCCTACGCATGGCCGTCTTCTTCCC
Organism: Triticum aestivum; assembly: GCF_018294505.1. Classification (NCBI taxonomy): domain Eukaryota; kingdom Viridiplantae; phylum Streptophyta; class Magnoliopsida; order Poales; family Poaceae; genus Triticum; species Triticum aestivum. The sequence continues at coordinate 115,007,444 of NC_057805.1, forward strand.
CGTGCGTGCTGCAACACAGTCACCATGGCCTGAGAGGCGCAGAGCACGCTCTCTGCCGCCGACGGGCCCGTGAGGCCATTCCGTCGAAGACTTGGAGTATCGCCCAAGTCTGGCCAAGTTTAGCTACGGGATGAAGCCAGTGATCCAATCCGCAGCTGCCCCGACCCCTAAACCCCCGTTCGACCACTGCCTCGCCGTAATCATCGCCGGAGTTATCCCGTTCTCGGCAACCGCCTCGGACCGGCTATAAAAAGGAGCCTCGAGCTCGCCTTCGACCCAGCACCACTCCTACACCTCACCAGAGCCATGCCTAGCTACTAGGAAGACCTCGGGGAGGCCTTCTTCCCCGACTCCGGCCGCCCCGATCCGCTTCGGGCTCCGGCATGATTCCCTCTGGTGAGACCACCCCCGCTTCCCAGACCGTGCCAGTCGCCTCCTAGTACACCCACTCCTCTAACCCGAGCCTCAATTTGACATCTGCAGCCCTCCCCGGCGAGATCCACCACCGCCCGAACCACCGTCCGCCGGAGTGGAGGCCGCCGTCGATGTGGTGCTCGCCGACGACCAACTCCACCACCCACATACGTGGGAGAGCACCGTGAGTCAGTAGGTACCATCCACTCCCCCTACCTCGCCGTGGATCGCCGCCGGCGACCACCGCGGCCCTCGGGCGCCGGGTGCTCTGTTTTGATTTTTAAACCTGGCGGGTGGGACCCCCTCGTCAGCCTCTCTCTTTTATTCGAAACGTTTTCTGAAGGAAGCGCCTTCGGGCAAAGTACATTTTCTGTTTTTATAAACTAACCCCTGGAAACTTTCTGTTTCATTACAAATGAGTCCGTGGGCTAAAATCCTTATAACTTTTAAACAAAAGATGATTTTGAGTTGATTCTTTTTCTGTCATCTTTGTTTTTCTGTCTAGTTTTTATCATATTTATTTGAAATTTTTTTGGAAATTTTTTTATACACACACGGTATTTACGTTAGTATGCGATTTCTTTATACCGTAGATACCGGAGGAGGTGACGGAACCGCGAACTTCGCCGAGCTAGACTCCGACTACTCCGAACCAGGCAAGCATGTTTGAACCTTTGATATGATGAGTGTTTTGCATGTTTGCTTGAATAGTTAGTTCATGGCATGTTTATATGAGCATTAGTGAGTGTTATATTGCATGAAAGGCAACTACCAGTATGCTTTGAAACTTGATGTGATCATTTGATGGGAGATAACATGATGATGTGGTGACATGAAAGGTGGTAAGATGGTATTGTTGAAGCATGCCAGTCTTATGTCAACCGTTAAACTCCAGTGTTAACGTGGATCAAGCCACGTTACCGTCCGTCCCCTTTTCGTGCTGCCACATGTTTTCTGCAAAGAATACGGTTTAGTAAGTTGCAAACCTCTTTCCTCGTACACACCAAATAGAGGGGCCGGGATGAGGGTTCCATGGCCCTGGATTAAAGACCGTCATCCGGTCAGGGGGCATGGGTGTTTCCGGTTGGGACCGAGAGGGGGGCACCCCTTAGAGCGCGCGATATAAATTTGATCCCATGCTACTCGAGGTTGTGGCCTCCTCGTCTTAAAGTTTTTCTTGAACGTTGCCTGGGGTGATCCCTTGCAGCGGAATGTGGAATGGGTGTGTACTGGTTAGATGTGTTTCTCCTAAAATACCGTAAACGGAACTAGTCCTTTGTGACTACTGAAATCCGTTGGCTGTGGTTAAAGAGTACAAACTCTGCAGAGTCAAAACCCATCTGAGTAACCGTGTCCATGGTCAAGGATCTTGGTCAACATATCCATATCAGTATCAGTATCAGTCTCAATGTCCGTCTCAGCGTCAGTGTGTCAGTCTCAGTGAAAATCCCCGGTGAATAAACATGAATGGTAAACCCGGCTGAATGTTATTCCTGTGGATGGACTAACTAGTTTATTATTACATACATGAGTATTCCCTTGAGATGATTTAAATTCATGAGCTACTTGAATTCGAATAATGAAATATAAGCCCTTTATGTGATGTCGCTCAAACGTCCGACTGTGGCACTCTTGTTATTTACTTTTGATATAAGCCCTTTATGTGATGTCGCTCAGACGTCCGACTGTGGCACTCTTGTTATTTACTTTTGATATAAGCCCTTTATGTGATGTCGCTCAGACGTCCGACTGTGGCACTCTTGTTATTTACTTTTGATATAAGCCCTTTATGTGATGTCGCTCAGACGTCTGACTGTGGCACTCTTGTTATTTACTTTGATATAAGCCCTTTATGTGATGTCGCTCAGACGTCCGACTGTGGCATTCTTGCTATTTACTTTTGATATAAGCCCTTTTCGAGATGTCGCTTAGACGTCCGACTGTGGCACGCACTGTCGTTTATATTCCAATATGAGCCCTTTATGTGGTGTCGCCCTGACGCCCGACTGCGGCATTGTTAATTTATTTTTACCTTTCGAGGCGTCGCTTCAGACACCCGATCGGTCTTCAGTTATTTTATTGGGATTTCGGGAGGACTACGGCCTGACTTCCTTATTATTTATCATGCAGTGCAATTTTATTATCTGAGTGCGCATTACTAATCTGCTCATGTGCATCATGTTTGCATTTGTTATATCTTATGTCCAAACTGTCTTGCGAGTACATTCAAAGTACTCACCTGGCTTGTTGATTTGGCCAGATGTTGATGAAGGCGATCTTATGGATGAAGAGTTCGATAGCGAGTCCGACGCCTAGAGGAGTCCCAGTCAGTTCTGTGCGATCCCGGAATTGGTCACTTGTGTTATATACGCTTCCGCTACACCAATAAAATCATCGAGCCTCACTCCGGCGCTCGATGAGCTGTAAAATTTAGGAGTCTTGTCACCCATTTCGCTGTGACATATCCACCACCACTTTTATTACGAGTCAGTAGTTATGCCACCATACTCCTTGTGTCATATCCGCCCTTATGTATTATATCGGCGTGCTTGTAATAAATTGTTAAGCAACCTCAGCTCAACCTTGTATAATATTTAGTACTTCTGGATTTCTGTATCAAGGATTTGTCCACCAGTAAGAAGGATTCTTCTATACTGGTTTGATATAAGGGCCGGTTTCTCAATAATGTTTTATTGGAAAACCGGTCCTGACAAGGGTATTACCTCCATCGAGAGGGCCTGAACCTGGGTAAACATTGTGTCCCCCGCCTCCTATTACCATCTGCCTTAGACGCACAGTTTGGGACCCCCTACCCGAGATCCGTCGGTTTTGACACCGACATTGGTGCTTTCATTGAGAGTTCCACTGTGCCGTCACCATAAGGCTTGATGGCTCCTACGATCATCGGCAACGATGCGATCCAGGGTGAGGTTTTCCTCCCCGGACAGATCTTCGTATTCGGCGGCTTTGTACCGCGAGCTAACTCGCTTGGCCATCTGGAGCAGATCGATAGCTACGCCCGAGGCCATCAGGTCAGGTTTGGAAACTTGAACTATACTACTGACATCCGCGGAGACTTGATCTTCGACGGATTCGAGCCCATGTCAGGTGCGTCGCACAATCATGACGAGCATGATTTAGCTCTGCCGTCGGACTGTGTTCGGGAGATCACTTGCAACTACTCCGGCCCTCAATCCAGAACAGATTGCCGGATTCAGCGACTCTAAATCCAGTCAGCAGAAGAAGCCGTTCAAAAGAAGCAATCCGGGCCCGTCCAGTTTGGACCGCATACTCGATCGCTCGTGTCAAATTCACGGCACCCCTGATAAGCCAGCCAATCACACCAACAGAGAATGCTGGGTGTTCAAGCAGGCTAGCAAGTTGAATGCCGAAAACAGGGACAAGGGGCTGCATAGCAACGACAAGGAGGAGCCCCGGCCGCCAAACACAGGAGGACAGAAGAGATTCCCTCCACAAGTGAAAACGGTGACCATGATATACGCGACCCACATTCCCAAGAGGGAATGGAAACGTGCACTAAGGGACATCTATGCGATGGAGCCAGTCGCCCAAAAGTTCAACCCATGGTCCTCTTGTCCGATCACCTTCGATCGCAGGGACCGCCCCACTAGTATCCATCATGGCGGATCTGCCGCACTGGTCCTTGACCCCATCATCGACGGATTTCACCTCACTCAAGTCCTTATGGACGGTGGCAGCAGCCTGAACCTGCTCTATCAGGATACAGTGCGCAAAATGGGTGTAGACCCCTCGAGGATCAAACCCACTAAAACCACCTTTAAAGGTGTCATCCCAGATGTGGAGGCCCATTGCACGGGCTCAATCACACTGGAAGTGGTCTTCGGATCTCCGGACAACTTCCGAAGCGAGGAGTTAATCTTCGATATCGCCCCGTTCCGCAGTGGCTATCACGCACTGCTCGAGCGAACCGCATTTGCGAGATTCAATGCGGTACCGCATTATGCATACCTCAAGCTCAAAATGCCAGGACCTCGTGGGGTTATAACAGTCAATGGAAACACAGAACGCTCGCTCCACACGGAGGAGCACACTGCGGCCCTCGCAGCTGAGGCACAAGGCAGCCTTTTAAGGCAAATCGCCAATTCGGCGATAAAGCCCCCGGACACCTTTAAGCGAGTCGGGAGTAACCTGCAACAGGATCGCCTGGCACGTTTAGAGCTTGCCTAGCAATTCGGCCCCCATCCAAGTCCCAGTCAAGCGACGAAATCTGTGCCGCCCGTACATAATTACGCACTAAAAATACCATGGGCACAGGCGGGGGCACGACCAGGGCACGTCCCACAATGCGGCTCAACCGCCCCAGGGGCTATATACCTTTATCATTTCCTCTTTTTCAGGACCTTACTCTCTGGAAGCCATTTCCGGCAGCCTGATTGCTGGACACATTACGGGAAGGAACAACCAAGGAGGCAAGAAGCTAAGACGTACAAGGGAATCCCTAGGTGGTCTCTGATAACAATCGAAGTACCCATTTTTAATACCCATACGCAGCTTATCCTTGGATAGGACATGTCAAATAGTCCTATTTTTTTGCTTATTGCACTTCTTGTACCAGTACGCTTCAACGTATTATTTAAATAACAATGTGTGGCATTAGTCTATAATTGCATTACCCTTCTTTTTCTTGTCTGTTTATTTACGACAACTTGCACCCGTACATTCTGGTATGACCAGTACGCCAGGGGCTTCAGTATACCCCATAATACGGTGTGAGAAGTCTGAACACTTTCGACAGTGCGGCACCCCGAACTTATAGCATTATATGCATCAGCTCCGAATCATGTCTTGGGTCAATAGTTGGGTTTGCCCGGCTCCCATGTTTTGGTACCTTACGTTCCACAATATCGGCTAAGGTAGCGCTGGGAGAACTACTGTGATTGTGTCCCGGTTCTTCCGGACGAGCACCTCAGTAGAGAAAGCCGAAAACTGACTGTCATGATAAGGCGAGAGCTGGTCGCTCTTCGAGAGGTCTCAAGTCCTTAAAGACTTTTTCCGCTTCGGGCGAGGAGTCGGCCTTGCCCGACTTAGGCATATATAGCGCCCCAAATTCGGCCTTCCGAATACTAGGGGCTTCGCCAAAATTTAAAATTGTAGACTTCTATGGCTAAGTGAGAGTGATAAAGCCTTATAGTCCGATTGCCTGGTTCGTTGTGCTGAACACCTCCCTCGAAGGACCCAAAATTGGGATAAAGAGTGCTCAGGTTTATCAAGAACACCTCAGTACTAGTTACATGGGGGCAGAAGCCGATGACTGGCCAACTCTCAGATTTTATAAACGGCCGCACAGAAGGTAATATTTTAAATTCACAAGCGTTGCATAGCATAAATGAACTCGTTTCATATTACAGGATCGCATGAGTACATTCATTCGAATATTACATCCTTAGTGCATTCCTCCGCCACAAGGCGGGAACCCTTCAGGACACTGTTATAATACATCTCGGGGTGGCGATGCTCCTTGCCTTCTGGCGGCCCCTCCTTCACCAGCTTCTCGGCATCCAGCTTCGCCCAGTGCACCTTTGCTCGGGCAAAAGCCCTGCGTGCGCCCTCGATGCAGACGGACCGCTTTATGACTTCAAGCCGTGGGTAGGCATTCACAAGCCGCCTCACCAGGCCGAAGTAGCTATCGGGCAGGGGATCGCCAGGCCACATCCGGACTATAAGACCCTTCATGGCCTGTTCGGCTGCCTTGTGGAGCTCGACCAGTATGTCATGGGGTGTTCGGTCCCAGTATACTGAGTCCAGAACAACTTCTCCGTCGAGCTCCCCTCCTCGGCCCGGTAGAATTCTGCGGCATCTGATACACTGTGGGGTAGATCTGCGAACGCTCGTGGAGAGCTCCGAACTCGGGTAAGTAAAAGGAAATTTTCTTTAACATGCTTGATTTGCATAATGAATGCCTTACCCGCCGCTATCTTCTTAACTGCCTCAATTTCCTGGAGGGCCTTTTGGGCTTCGGCCTGGGCATGTTGGGCGCTTTCGAGGGCCTTCGCAAGCTCGGACTCTCGCGTCTTAGAGTCAAGCTCCAGGGACTCGTGTTTTTTGACGAGAGCCTGGAGCTCTTGCTGTACCTCGCCCACCCGGGCCTCTTGTTTTTCTCGCTCAATGCGCTCCTTGGCCACCTTGTCCTCGGCCTCGGACAGCGCCTTCTTCAGGGTCGCCACTGGCCCCTAGCAAAATTAATAACGATCCTATGATCTAAGCAACCACCCTTGTTTTTTCTTATCAATGTGTAGACGGGGTATAACTTACCTTTGTTCTCTTCGAGCTGCCGTTTGGCAAGTTCGAGCTCGTCCTTGGACCGCTCAAGGTCCCGCTTCAGTGCGGCGACCTCCGTAGTACGTGCGGTAGCGGCTAGCAGTGAAGCCTGCATATGCACATAGACATATTTCGATTAGACTCCTGCGGTTGTTATTTGATCCTCTATTCGGCCTTTCTTCGCAAATGCCAAACAGAGCATCAGGGGCTACTGTCTATGCGGTAACATTCTCTTATAATTTGGTTACTTACGTCAAAGCCTGTTAGGAGGCTGGCACAGGCTTCAGTCAGTCCGCTCTTGGCGGACTAAACTTTCTCAACCACCGCACTCATGATAGTGCGGTGTTCTTCGTTGATGGAAGCGCTGCGAAGCGCTTCTAGCAAGTTGTCCGATGCCTCTGGATGGACAGAGGCCATCGACACAGGCAGCTTGCCCCTCTTAGCGAGGGGTTGCCTAACAGAGTCCGGAACCACTTGAGGTTCCGGCGCAGTATTCGGCTGGGGGCCGAATTTGCTGCCCCCATCATCAGAGCCCATGGGAGTCTTGCTCCCCTTGCACCCAGCATCCGGAAGGTCGCCGTGAGGCGCCTCCAGGACTACCTCCCCTCAGTTTGGTGCCCTTTGAGACAACTCTTCGACGTTGTCTGTAGGGAGAGGGGAGGAGGCGGTCGGAAGTGAATCACTGTTCAGATCCGACGGGTCCAAAGAACCATCCGATGAAGATACGTCGATATGGGCTCGGGACGGACTGCATAATCATGTTCGGCATGATGAGAAGCAGTTCAATAAAACATACCAAGAATTATTATGATATCCGGATACTTACGACTTCGCCAGGGGCTTGTCCCTGGGCAACCACTCCTCTTCGCTGAAGGCGGCGGTGGTGGAGTTGTCCGGAAGAAGGTTTCTTCCCTTCTTGGACCCTTCGGCCACCCCGGACGGGGCGGCCTTCCTTTTCTTGTCTCCCCCGGCTGGGGGGGGGGGCAGAACTTTCCTCTTCCTCCTCCTCGTTTTCATGGGAGGAGTACGCCTCGGTGCTCTCGGACGATGAGTCCGATATCACCCTGCGCCGGAGACCCTTCCTGGTCCCCGTGGCCTTCTTCTTGGCCTTCTTCTCCGACACCTCGTAAGGTGTCGGAACCAGCATCTCCGTTAGGGGAGCATCTGCTGGATCTTCGGGCAGAGGAGCCAGACAATCGATTCGCTCCGCTGTCGCTACCCAGTCCTATTAAACGGCGTGGAGGCTTAGATCCCGCGCGTAGTTATACTGGGGAAATGAACATCTTATAAGATATAAAAGACTTACCGGGTTCGCAGGGCGCTTTGCGCTGAGTCCGCGGTCCTCGGTAAGGGGAGGTGGTACCTCGGCGCCCTTGAACAGCACCCTCCAAACATCCTTGTACGTTGTGTCAAAGAGCTCTCGCAGCATCTCGTGCTTGGCCGGGTCGAACTCCCACAAGGTGAACGCCCGTCTTTGACACGGGAGGATCCAGCGGAAGAGCATGACTTGGACCATGTTGACGAGCTTGATTTTCTTGCTCATCATGTTTCTGATGCATGTCTGGAGTCCGGTCAGCTCTACCGGGGAACCCCAGGACAGGCCCTTCTCTTTCCAGGAGGTGAGCCGCATTGGGATTCCGGATCGAAATTTGGGGGCCGCCACCCAGTTGGTGTCGCGCGGCTCAGTGATGTAGAGCCACCCTGATTGCCACCCCTTTATGGTCTCCACATAGGAGCCTTCGAGCCAGGTGACGTTGGGCATTTTGCCCACCATGGCGCCTCCGCACTCCGCTTGCTGGCCGACCACCACCTTCGGTTTAACATTGAAGGTCTTCAGCCACAGGCCGAAATGTGGTTGGATGCGGAGGAAGGCCTCGCACACGACGATAAACGCCGAGATGTTGAGGATGAATTTTGGGGCCAGATCGTGAATGTCCAGCCCGTAGTAGAACATGAGCCTGCGGACAAACGGGTGGAGGGGAAATCCCAGTCTGCGGACGAAGTGGGTAAGGAAAGCCACCCTCTCATGGGGTTCTGGAGTAGGGATGATTTGCCCCGCATCTGGCAGCCGGTGCGCGATATCCGCGGCGAGGTATCCGGCTCCCCGCAGCTTTGTGATGTTCTCCTCCGTAACGGAGGAGACCATCCACTTGCTTCCCGCTCCGGACATGCTTGGAGTGGTTTGAGGTGAAAAACGCGAACTTGGGCGCTGGAGCTCGAGTGCGCAAGGATGGATGAGCTAGGAGGAAGAAGGCGTAGGTGAAAAGGGTGAATCCTTGTCCCTTTATAAGGGCGGAAGAGGCTATGTGCCTCCCCACCTACCTGGTAAAATCGCTTATTCCCCAAGCGCCGTAATTGATGGCGCGGCTGGGTTACCCACACCCGTATTGATGAGAATCCCGTAATAAGGGGACACGATCTCTGCTTCGACAAGACGTGCCAAGGAAACCGCCTCGCGATATGTGCAATGGCTAGTTGTGAAAAACAGTTCGAATAATGACCGGGCCGTGGTGTGATGTCATGCGGCAGAATGCGTCAGCAGATTAGATTTGTGGGAATATTATTCTCTCTACGGTGGTATGTGGAATTTGTTTTGTAGAGCCAGACACTATCCTTGTTCAAAATTTTCTATGGAGTATTCGGAGGAGGAACCCGCCTTGCAATGCCGAAGACAATCTGCGCGCCGGACTCATCGTCATTGAAGCCTGGTTCAGGGGCTACTGAGGGAGTCCTGCATTAGGGGGTCCTCGGACAGCCGGACTATATCCTTTTGCCGGACTGTTGAACTATGAAGATACAAGATTGAAGACTTCCTCCCGTGTCCGGATGGGACTCTCCTTGGTGTGGAAGGCAAGCTTGGCAATACGGATATGAAGAACTCCTCCCTTGTAACCGACCCTGTGTAACCCTAGCCCCCTCCGGTGTCTATATAAACCGGAGGGTTTAGTCCGTAGGACAACAACAATCATACCATAGGCTAGCTTCTAGGGTTTAGCCTCTAGGATCTCATGGTAGATCAACTCTTGTAATACTCATATCATCAAGATCAATCAAGCAGGAAGTAGAGTATTACCTCCATCGAGAGGGCCCGAACCTAGGTAAACATTGTGTCCCCTGCCTCCTGTTACCATCCCCCTTAGACGCACAGTTCGGGACCCCCTACCCGAGATCCGCCGGTTTTGACACCAACACTTCTGCTTCCAGCTCCTCCTCCCGTCCCTGTGCCCCAGAAAAAGGCGACTGGGAGATATGTTCCGTATCCCACGGACAGCTAGTGAAGCTGCAAACAAAGGGATTTATTCCCCCCGCGGATCTGGTTCCTGTTCGGGCAGGGTTGACCTCCTTCAATAACGAGGTCTAGGTGGAGAATTTCGCCAATCCATCTGGGGGGGAACGAGTGTGCTTCGTCCCTTATTTGCTAAGAGGTGTCGGATTTCCAATTCATCCATTCCTCCGAGGGCTTCTGGAGTACTATGGCCTCCAACTGCACAACTTCACTCCCGCCTCCATCCTGCACATCGCGGGTTACGTTGCTCTTTGTGAGCTGTTTCTGGGTTGTGAGGCCCACTTTGAATTGTGGAGAAAGCTATTCTGTCTCGTCCTGCGCAACTACGAGGGATCAATATTTGAAGTGGGCGGAGCCGAAATATGGTGCATCGCCGAGACCGGATACCTGTCCGGCACACCAAAGAAGGCATCCGAAGAGTGGCCTTCCGAATGGTTCTATATTGAGGACGTCGCACTTCCAGACCCAGTTCGGAGGGGTCTTCCCGAGTTCACAAGCGTTCCTTTGAAGAAACGCCACAGCTGGCGCCCTCGGAGCCTCGAGGAGGAAGATAGTGCGGAAGTTCGTCAACTCATGAGCAAGATAAGGACGCTTGCTCAGTCCGGATTATCAATAGTCAAAGTAATGGCGACTTCCATAGTACGGGGGGTTCAGCCACTCCAATACAGAGGGCTTCCCATGTGGCACTACAATGGGAGGATGACGCCTCCCGCTGTGGCAAGAAGGGTCCGCACACCCCCGCCGCTCTGGCCAAAATATTGGCCGAACTGTTCAAAGGGGAGGAAGAGGAATTTCTACGTATCAAGCGCAGAGATGGATTTTCCATGTACAGTTCTCCTAGCTGGGTAAGTCCCAACTCCTTTGCTCTACTCACTCCACTCCCTGAGCTACTTTCAATGAATATTAATCCGTCCATTTATAACAGCACTGGTGAAAGATTTCCGAAGGGCTTCACAGCCCCGCCCCACCGCCCGAGGGCCACAATCAGGACCTTGACCCCGGATTTGAAGAGGATCCGGATATATTCATGGTGCTCGAGGACGGGGTGTTTTACCAGGCGAGCTATGATGGCACAGAAGTGGCCATCACCGCCGATTATCCCGGTCTTCTCCCTGCTTCACACGTAAGTAATCAGGAGACATCTCATCCGAAAGAGTTCTCTCATTCTGCCTCACCCACCACACTGTCCTGTCCTCAAAAGGGGAGGCGTTCGGCGCACCATGCTGCCCCAGGGGCATCTCCAAAGAGAGCGGCCCCCACACCGGGCAAGCCTTCAAAGAGGAAGGCAAACGAAGATACGACCGAGCCTTCATCGAAGAGGTATGGATTTGCAAATATGCCCCTTGGCAATCGCATCCAACTGTGACCATTTTGTTTGTCCTGTATCAGGAAAAGTGTGTGCCAGACTATGTCCGGGGGTCCGGCCGGTCATACTCCCCACAGCCGGGATCCAGATCTTGCCGTAAATACGGGGGCTGATACGGGGGTGACGCCGGATTGTCCTTCGGACGAGGATTCGGATGACATATCCGTCACAAACTCAGAAGTGGAGAGTGCCCTGAATCATCAGCGCTGGAGGGCCGTTTTACGAGACCCCAGCTTTTCAGAAGAGGCATTTAATGCCTTTAGCTCGGCTGATGTATACATCTGAGCTGCTCGAGATGGGCTTACCAGAGCCACAAATCAACATTTAAAAGACGCGCTGGTAAATTTACATTGTCCAAATATGCTAATTATATACCAGTAGCCCCCGAGACTTCAAGAAGTTAATACAACTGATTTAAGGATCATTGTATAACCAGGTGCTTACGGAGAAGAACAACCTGTTGTCTCAAGAGCTAGAAAAATGTTGGACACAGCTAACTGCTGTTACCGCCGAACTGGAGAAATCCAAGAAAGCGTCAACTGGTAATATTCCCCTCCATCGAGAAAACATAATTATATGCCAGCTATGTTCACACTGTTGCTTATCTCATAACAGGATCGCCAGATCAACTGGAGGAGCAATTGAAGGCCGCTCAAGCGGGTGAGAAAGAGTCCAAAAGACTACTCGCCGCGGGCGAACGTGTGTTGACACGAGCCAGAAGGAGAAGAACAAACTCCAAGATTCAAACACCCAGCTAGGCGAAGAACTTAAAGATATGCGGGCCCAGCTGGCTGACTCCGTGAAGAAGAATAAAGGTTGCGGGGCGGCATATTTGGTATGTGGTCAAACATACCTTTGAGTAGTTCGGAGATGAGGGGGACTGATAGAGTTATGTCTGCAGGTATGCTGACCGATCGTCCCGAAGAGGAGATGTCCAGGTTCTCGGGCGATCTGCTACAAGAGCTGTCGCAAATGCACGAGCAAGCTTGGCAGGAATGCGAAGTGTTGCCCAGGCCTTGTGGCCATCCGCCTCCCCTCCAGGAAAGATGGAGGAGCTTATAGAGCTATTCAAGGGAGCACGGCGGCGCTTCTGATTATGGAAGATATCGGCCTGTCGGGAAGGTGCACAAGAAGCCTGGGCCATGGTAAAAACATGGCATACCAAGCTTGATCTGAATCATATGGCCCGGGTCGGACCTCTAGGGTCAGATGGAAAAGAAGTTCTTGTTAATTTGGTATATGACCAAGTAGAAGTAGCCGCCAAGTATTCCCAGCAGGATTGTAAGTTAGACAGCCTGCTAGACGGTATAGAGGAGGAAATTTATGAGTCCAAGTGACTATGTACTTTCCTTGACAAAGTTGTCCCTAGCCAGATTGTAAAACGATTGTCATGGCAGACCTTTTCGCTTCGACCTCCGGACCCGAAGGTGCAGAGTGTTTCCGAATACCTAAGCGGCAAAAATAAACCGGGGTATGCATGGAAACCAGGCGTAGGGGTCATAGTTGCTTGAACAGACAAGTTGTATCCAGCTAGCTATGTTATATTACATTTTAATCGTAAGAAACATCTTCCAGAGAGAATAGTTCCGTTAGGGGTTCCTTTCCCTGGGTGTGCATGCGTTAGTGTGCATGTCCAAACTGTGATTGAAAAGATCGCATGATACTCAACATCTGGGGGTTCATGTTTAATGAATGTAAAAACATCTTTAGTTCGCCGACCGAATATTCCCTTAAGAACGCTAGCTTTTGGCTTCACCCAATCTGAGGTACACATTCGGATGACCCGGCAGTAACAATCGCAGAGGTGCTCCCTTTATGCCCTAGCCGAACTAACGGGAACGTAGGGCATAAGCACAGGAGCCAGGCAACCCAGCTTGGCCAAAACTTAAGTCATGTCGATGCATATAATGGCGAAGAAAAGGTACATATGGGGAAAACGAGCATATGTGATGAGCTTGATGCTTGAGAAATAACAATAATAAGCTTCTGTCAAAGAAGCCCCCAGGTATAACTGACGTACACATTTGATTATGTGTATGTTGCAGGTGCACGGTTTAGCCGCACGAAAAGCTTTAAGGCTAAAAACGGAAAAAGCAAAAAGAGAGGAAAAAATAATGGAAACAATAGGGAGAAGGAAACGAACAAAGAGTTCGGCGCTAGGCATAGAATCTTCGGAGTCTGGCCGCATTCCAGGGGTTCGGCTCTAGGCGATTGTCTGACGCATCACGCAGGCGGTACGCTCCTCCGATGAGAATTTCGTCAATGATGAAGGGACCCTCCCACTTGGGCTTGAGTTTGTCCTTTCTCTTCTCCGGCAGGCGTAGAACAAGTTCGCCAACATTATAAGTCTTGGCCCGCACTTCTCTGCTTTGATACCTGCGAGCTTGCTGTTGATAAAATGCGGAACGGGCTTTTGCAACGTCGCGCTCCTCCTCCAAGGCATCTAAGCTGTCCTGCCGATCAAGCTCAGCCTCTCTCTCTTCGTACATGCGCACTCGAGGTGAGTCATGAATAATGTCGCAGGGTAACACAGCCTTTGCGCCGTACACCATGAAGAAAGGTGTATATCCGGTAGTGCGATTGGGCGTGATCCGCAGCCCCCAGAGTACGGACTCCAGCTCCTCAACCCAGTGCTTGTCTGATTCTTTCAAAGACCGCACTAGTTTAGGCTTGATGCTGCTCATAATAAGACCATTGGCTCGTTTGACATGACCATTTGTTTGCGGGTGATAGACAGAGGCGTAATCGAGCTGAATGCCCAGATTAGCGCACCAGGTTTTCACCTCATCGGCTGTGAAGTCGGAGTCGTTATCGGTGATGATGCTGTGTGGAACACCATAACGGTGCACAACACCGGATATGAATTCTATCACTGGCCCGGCCTCGGCCGTTTTAACTGGTTTGGCCTCTATCCACTTAGTGAATTTATCCACCATGACCAGTAGATACTTTTTCTTATGGCTTCCTCCTTTAAGGGGTCCGACCATATCGAGCCCCCAGACTGCGAAAGGCTAAGTGATGGGGATTGTTGGTAGCGTGGTGGGGGCATATGGCTTTGGTTTGCGAAGAGTTGGCATCCGAAGCAACATTGGACAAGGTCCTGTGCATCTGCTCGGGCCATCGGCCAATAAAACCCTGTACGGAAGGCCTTGCTAACAAGGGCCCGAGCTGCGGTGTGGTGCCCCCCGAGACCGGCAAGAAATTCCGCCAGGAGCTGCCGCCCCTCTTCCTCAGAGATACATCTTTGAAGGACTCCGGTAGTGCTTTTCTTGTAGAGCTCTCCGTCGTGAACCTTGTAGGCCTTCGAACGCCGGGCAATGCGGCGGGCCTCATTCTGATCCTCAGGGAGTTCTTTCTTATTAAGGTAGGCCAAGAAGGGTCCAGTCCATGGGGCAATGACTGCCATAATGAGATGGGCCGATGGTGTTATTTCAGTGGCTGAGCCCCCGATGATATCGGTGTGTTCGGAATCTGGGGTTGTGTTCGGATCCGGACTAGTGCTGTCGCTCTCCCCTTGCCACACCATGAACGGCTTAAAAAGCCTTTCCAGAAAGACGTTAGGTGGGACAGGGTTGCGCTTGGCGCCGATGCGAGCAAGGACGTCCGCCGCTTGATTACTTTCTCGGGCCACGTGATAAAACTCGAGCCCCTCGAATCGAGCCGACATTTTTAGGACGGCGTTACGATAAGCCGCCATCTTCGGATCTTTGGCATCAAAATCTCCATTTATTTGAGATATTGCGAGGTTTGAGTCCCCGCGCACTTCCAGGCATTGTATGCCCATGGAGACAGCCATCTGAAGACCATGCAATAAGGCCTCGTATTCGGCTGCGTTATTGGAGTCTGTGTATAATATTTGGAGTATCTATTGGACTACGTCTCCAGTGGGGGACGTTAAAACGACGCCCGCTCCTAGTCCTGCCAGCATTTTGGAACCATCAAAATACATAACCCAGTTGGAATATGTGCCGCACTCTTTCTGTCCATTCGGCGATGAAATCCGCCAGTACTTGGAATTTAATGGCTCGACGCGGTTTGTATGTTATGTCGAATGGAAGGAGCTATATGGCCCATTTGGCAATCCGGCCCGTAGCATCGCGATTGTTTATTATGTCATTGAGAGGTACTTCAGAAGCCACCGTGATCGAACACTCTTGAAAGTAGTGTCATAGCTTTCGGGATGCCATGAAGACCGCGTATGCTATCTTTTGATAATGAGGGCACCAGGATTTGCATGGAGTGAGGACAGTGGATATGTAGTATACCGGCTTCTGAAGCGGGAATTTGTGTCCGTCCTGCTCTCGCTCAACGACGAGCACGGCGCTCACCACCTGGTGTGTTGCCGATATGTATAATAACATGGGTTCGCCGACGTTAGGCGCGGCCAGGATTGGGTTGCTTGCTAGAAGGGATTTTATTTCTTCCAGTCCGGCCGTTGCCGCATCCGTCCACTCAAAGTGATCGGTGCGCCAGAGGAGACGATACAGTGGCAATGCCTTTTCTCCCAATCAGGAGATAAAGTGTCTTAAAGCTGCCACACATCCGGCGAGTTTTTGGACCTGTTTAAGGTCCGTTGGCGTAGCCAATTGTGACAAAGCTCGGATTTTGGCTGGATTTGCTTCAATTCCTCTATTGGAAACGATGAAGCCTAGCAGTTTTCCAGCGGGGACGCCGAAAACACACTTTTTCGGATTGAGCTTGATGTCATATGCCTGGGGTTGTCGAACGTGAGACGTAAATCGTCTATGAGTGACTCGACGTGCCTAGTTGTAATGACGACGTCGTCCACGTATGCTTCAACTGTCTTGCCGATCTGTTTCTCTAGGCATGTTTGAATCATGCATTGGTAGGTGGCCCCGGTGTTTTTGAGCCCGAAGGGCATGGTGTTGAAGTAGAAAGGCCCATATGGGGTAATGATGCCGTTGCGGCTTGATTGTGGCACCCTGATCCGCATGGAGCAGGGGGCCTTCGCACGTCAGCCCAGGATAACACCTGGCGCACGACAGGTCCATAATACAGCATTCCAGGTACAATAATATTCATCAAATACATGTGCATAAGCTTATATCATTGATGAATACAATCATCTGGCATAGCCCTATGGCTATTTGAATGGCAGGGAAAGTCTATTAAAAATGGCGGCGGATGTCTTGGTTTGGCGGCTCATCAACTCTGGCTGGACTCCACAACTCACAGGACTGGCAAGGTTACAGCCTAGCATGATGGATCAAGCGAACGATTCGAGTATCACCTACAAAACTGGCATGACACGCCAGGTCAGTACATTGAATGTACTTGCAAGACAACCAAATACATAGCATCCAAACAAGCAGAAGACAAGGCAAGAACCGAGCGCATGTAACAGCATATCTCATATCAATTACTAAACATGGCATGATAAAGATCAACTAAGCATGAACAATATCATAGCATCTACTAACATGACAGTAATCATGGCATATCAAAACCAGCCTCTACATGGCAATGGCAAAACATAGCATATAATCTCAATCATGGCATAATTTAACATATAAATCAAAGCATGGCATGGCATCATGAAACTATGCTGAAAATAAACTACCGATCATATCCCATGCAGACATAACATGTTAACTATATGCAACCATCTTCCGTTCTATCATGGTTCTTTAAATGCAAATAATGATATATTACTCATGCAATGCAACCAAACTTGTGCACCGAGTCCCTCGGACTCTCTTATCCAACGGGTTGCCTCGCAACCGAACGGTGATCTTTCCGGCGATCACAACCACGACCAACACTTGGTCTCCAACACTCACCGAGACCTCGTCTCGTGGTCATATCAAACCATTGCCCTGACTTCTCATGACTATCTCACAGTTCAAGTCACCATATTCTTCACATCTTTATTTACCAACTTAATTATTTCAGGTTTATCCTCCATTTCGACCAAGACCTGATAGTGGGACCTACTACGAACTATGTTGCTATCGATAGACTTTATATACACTCTGCAGTGGTAGCACACTGTACCCACACCACGGAACTCTTGGCCTCGTCATCCCATTCGGGTGGACCAACGGCATTCCGACGAAACCGACCTACTGACGTGACACTCTCACAACCACTCTGACCCACTCCCAACTGGGCTAGTCCTGGGTGGCCCCGTGTCTACCAAAGACACAACGACCACCGTCGTGGCCAAAACGTCCCTCACGGGGACCGGTACAAAAGATTATAACAACGGGCACACAAGGTTATGTCTGCCTACCTGATCAGGGTAAGCATGCCCATAACCTTCCCTAGTTGGAGGCACTGGCGAGAGGCACGACAATAGATCGCATTAAGGCCTCCCCATAAGGCAAATGTGGCCGCACTGAAAAAGTTTGATTTGGTGGCACTATGCCTCGATCCCATCGATGACGGAGGAGGTTTGTTATTATTAAGTCATTTTATTTTCTTATCCATCATCATGAACATGAATGCAACAATGAGCATGCAGCATACAAATGCATGAACAAAATATTGAACTTCTCAAGTGCACAACTATAGCATAAGGAACATGACAATACCAAGTAATAGCATATCAACGGTGCATTACAATCCTCATAACATTTTATAACAAAGACATGCAAATAAAGTAGAGTAGTGACATGGCATTATCAATAACAACATTCTAATTAGCATGGCAAACGATATTGTGAAAACAGAAGCATGCATGACAGTCATAATGGAATAACTGCAGACGAAAACGATATGAAACAACTTCAACTACACACACAAGGTGCAAGCAAAGTCAACATGGAAGTTCGGGGCTCATGATAAGAGGTTGGCTTGCCTGGGGGGTCGACAAATACTCCGGGAAAAAGTGCGGAACGATCGCGGAAAGATATGCCGGAAACAGTTCTCTCTCGGAGGGGGCTGTTTACGGGCAAGGGAAAAATGGGCATTTTTAGAATGTGCAAACATAGAGAAAATAGAATTGAGCGTTGGAATCACCTTATTCGGAGTTACGGGTAAAAAGATACGGATGTTTAAAGCTCAGGGACTAGTCTGTAAAAATACTTCTACAAGCAGGTCCCTGGTAGTTTGAATAGAACGTGTCTTCTCTGAAAATACGTTTTCCAGAGACGGAAACGTATTCCCGGCAGAGGAGAAGTACGCTTTCTGAGATTGAAAGCGTACTTTCCAGAAATGCGCTTTCGCGCGGGGAAAGCGACTTCGCGGCGGGGCGCCGCCACTTATCCGACGTGGCCAGCGGGTCAACACGGCAGCAGCGCGGCCGGGCGCCTGGGTCACTGCCAGGTGGGGTCAGGGAAAGGCGCGGGGCCCTCCTGGCCAGGTCAACGCCTCCTCCTGGCCGTCTCCTTCCTGCTCGCAACGCCGGCAACAGAGGGAGCCGGGCGCCGGCCTGGCCGTCGTCTAGCTGCTCCCCAGGGTCGGCCGACGAGCGGAGGGGCTCCGCCACTCAACGCCGCGCCCGTAGGTAGCCTGGGAAAGGCCCGGGGCAGCCTACAGCGCCGGGGCCGTGGAGGTCCGCGGCGCCCGGAGAAAGAGGGCGGCGGGGTCGGTGGTTGGGTGGCTCCTGTGGGGGAAAAGGACGGGCGGCGAGCCAGGGAGGATCGCCGGAGAGTGGTGCGTCCATCCATGGGCTCGGACAGGGCAGGGGACGGCTGGAGAGAGGGGTTGGGCGCGGAACAGAGAGGTGGGCTCGCCGTAAATCTGAGCGCTCCAGCGAGGGATACGGTCGGGCTCAGGCGCTGGAGTGCTCTGGAGGAATGGGGAAGGGGTTGGCTTGCTTGGAGAAGGCTCGGGCTGGCTATTTATAGCCGGGGCAAGGAGGGGAGGAGGTGGCACGCGGCGAGCGACATGTCCGCGTGTCGGCGACGGCGCAGTGTCGGCAGGCGCGGCCAAGGCTCACGGGAAGCAGCGGGAAGGCGACGAGGAGGATCAAGACGAGCAGCAGAGGCTCACGGAGACGAGAGGCGCTCGGGGACGAAAGGAGGAAGCGGACAGAGGCGAGGAAGAAGACGAGCTCACGGGCATGCACTACTCGAGCGTTGGCACGGCTCGCCGGAGAAGAAAACGAAGGGAGCAAAAGATCCAGAGGGAAGAGGGCGGCGAGGGGGAACTGTTGGGCATTAATGGCGAAGCCAGAGACGGTCGGAGCAGCGATGCCGACGACAACAGTGGCTAGACCACCGTTTTGGCTGGCTGCCCTCGTAGTCACCACTGACATGGCGCGCTCTGGGGATTTTACTGAGGCCAGTTCATGTCTACCGCGTAGTCCTTCCAGAGTGGAGTATTACCATGGTAAAGAAACGGGCAGAGACAAAATGAGCTGAGTAAACCAAGCTCCACAAGTTTACTGCTGCAAACTTTACCACGGTCTAGAGATTAAACCAGAGAGGGTAAAAGGTAAAAATGGCGTCTGGGAGGCTTAGGGTAGCAAGGACTACGGTCCTGGAGATTATGAGATAATTTGGTCAAGTATTTAGCATAGTTGCTGTACAACTGCTAAATCTGACCTAGAAACTGAATGAGGAAGAAGCACTCACTAGGAGTGATGGATTGAGCTAAAACTTGGAAAATTTTGATAATTTGGACATACAATGATGCTGTAAAAAGTTCATACCAAATGGACTTACCAAAATGGTACTTCCTTCACAGCTATCATTTCTGTCCAAAAACTTCAGAAAACTCCTCAGGGCAGTTGGCTAGATGAAATGAGCCAAAATCTTGTGGAGATAGATCATATAGATAGGCAAAGGCCTGGGAAAATTATCAGCCATAATGGAGCAAGATAAAATACACTTTCTTCACAAACTGAAAAATTGGACAGAAACCAAGAATTGCTCCTGTGCTCACATAGTTCAATGAAATGAACTGAATTTGGGTGGAGGCTAATGATTTGAGATACTTGAGAGGATGGAAAAGTTTCATCCCATTTGGAAACTCTATGAAGGTACTTCCTTCACAAAGTTGCATTCCGGTCAGAAACTTTGAAAAATTGCACCGGGAGCTAGGATGAATGGATTGAGCTCATATTCGGCATCCATGGGTTATTTATCAATGTTACACACCCTGACAAATTGCAGCTCAAGTGGAATTAGGAATAAAGCACTTCCTTTGCAAAATTTCAGAGAAGGCAGAAACTTGTATTGGATCATGTGCCAAAATTTTGAACTGAGGAACATGAGATTAGGATCGAACTAGTGATTATATAGCAAGGACAAGCTCCACAATTTATGTGGTAATTTTCTCCGCTATAAAAATAGTAGTTCCTTTGGAAAATGGCAGAAATGCAATATTGGCATTAAATAGGAAAAGGCAATTTTCCTTATTTAATTATGGCCAATATACTTGCCAGAGCTTGGATTAAGCATAAGTATCAACTCCACCAATTCTCATGAATTTAGGAGATGTCTAGCTATGCCTTTGGATTTTATTCCTTAGAAAGGCAAGAAAAGGAATAAATCACAATTCAAAAATATTGCATGGGACTTAGCAATATTTTTGCATATCTAAGGTTCAGAAAGATAGGATGATCTCTGGGAACAATTGGGAGGATCAACAGATCAAGGAAAATGATGGCTCCTTTGTAAGCACAAAGGACCTATCCAAATTCCAAAAATTTGGAATTAGGGTTTGAGAGGATTTGAGCTGATGCAAATGAGGTCTTGCCCAATGAAAAAAACATGAGCAAGGTTTTGAAAGGTTCGAAATGACAAAAATTCCTCAGAGTCATCCAGCAAACTCAGGAGAAAGATTTTGAAAATGAGTGCCAGGAAGGAATAACAGCACAAAAATTGATAACCCAATTTTGGGGCTGTTACAACTCTTCCCCCCCCCCCCCTTAAAAAGAATCTCGTCCTCGAGATTCCTAGGGTTACAACACAATCGGAAAGATAACCACTCCGGGGAAAAACCTCGGGGTTAATTTTTTAACCCTTTGGTTAAATTAAAACGAGATAGGGGCACCGATAATTGGTACACCCGGAAAGGGGTATGGCATACCTGGATATATCCACTGCTAGGGGCACTTGAGATCAAACTCCCGAAAAATGCTAGATGCACCCAATGAACAGTGGTTTCCCCTGCTGACACGTGGGTCCAGGGCCCACTGGCAGCCTCCTTCTTCTACCTCCAGCTTGCTGCTTCTCCTATGCTGCTGCTCCGCGTGCGGCTTGGCGCAGCGCGCATCTAGCTCCTAGGGCAATGAGGACCCTAGAGCCATAGTGCACGGCGTGCATGGCGCCGGTGCAGCGAGCACTCACGTCGCGGGCCAGCACCTTGTCGGCACTGCTCGCGGATTCGCCTCCTGGACGCCGGTGATCGAGCGACGAGCGGTTCTCCTGGACCTCGCTCACCGTACACCGGGGTTGGGTTATAAAAGACGGCAGCGCGGCTCTCCTCCAACGCACAAACACAATGCCACTCTACTACCTCTTCGGTTTGGGCAAGATCAAGCCGAGCTCCTTCGGCGAGCAGGTGTTCTTGGTGGCGTTGCGTTTGTTCCTCGCAGCGCTGCTGGGCACGCTGATAGGCTCGTCACTCCTCCTGCTGATTCTCATCAGGAATGATCGAGCTCGGAACAACGCGCGACTGGGTGCGGTGGCTTGTGATGCGGGAGAAGATGGCGCACTGGGTGGTCCTCCGCCATGCTTGATTCTCCGTCGGTTTGCCCCGGCGGAGTAATCGCATGCTGCGGTGGAGCGGTGGTGGCGATCAACCTGCGCCGCGCAAGGCAGAGCTGATGGTGGTGATGGGGTCCGGATGTAGGTGAGGTGGCTGTGCTAGCTCGAAAATCACACGGAGTACGAGGAAAATTTCGTGGATAGCTCCACGAAATGTAGGTGTCAAGGTGGAATCAAGTTGAAACTTGTATCGGGGTAGATGTACTGGATCGAGGGAGTAAGGTTGGCAGTGTTCCTCCGGAAATGAAATTGGGAAAAAGAATTAGAGACGGGGAATTTCCGGGCGGAAATGCCTCTGCGAGGTTCTTGATTTGAAAATCCGGCACACGGTGTATGCACAGATAAATAGGGGTATGTGACTTTGCATTTCCCCGAGTACTGCCCGAATGTACTCGTGGGTGAACCGGGTATGTGTGCAGTATGCAGTAAAATCTAAGCTAGCAAACAGACAGGGGCAATAAACATGCAATGAAAAACACACGAGACAAATCATACTAGAGTGTGTTCATGCTAGTGGGTATATGTACTCCTGGCATACATATACCTACACTAGCGCGCATTTTATTATAGACTCGAGACGAGTCAATGTTATTTTAGTGTATGTGATCTACTAATTAAAATCTTGTTAGCAACATAGTGTCAACCCTGTCAAACATTTTTGCTTGACAGAGAGACAAGCAAAAACAATACAAAAACAAAAGCACAAAAGCATACATGGAACACAACATACGGATTACAACAGTACTAGCATACAACAGAGCACGAACGCTCTACGCACTAAATGGAACAACTCATTCCGGGATACATGGTTCTATCCTCATATTGGGGATGAACCGACAGACTGATCACCTCACTGCGTGACTGAGGTCATGCAGAGGACTTGCCTTGCTGGGGCTCTCCGGGAGGACGAAGACTGAGCCAATCTCCATCTTCATCGTCTGACAGCACTATGGGTTGGGGTTCGGCTGCTGGGGGTGTGGCTGAAATTGATCCGAGCAAATGCTGCTGGTGGATCCGTAAAAGAGCCTTGTCGAGGGTGACGATGTTGGGTCTAGGCTACAACACAGGCTGAGAGGATAGCACTGGTTCGGATGGCATTGGGCAAATGACTTGAGATGCGAATTTACGAGCCTCGCGGTAAGCTTCCTTGACGACTCGCACTGCATCGTTGTCCAGAGTTCTAAACTCGGCAGGCATCTGGGAAATCATCATCCCCTGGGCGGTGATATACTGCACCAAGCGAGCGATTGCGGGGTCATCTCCTTGGATAGCGGGAGAAGGCTGCATTCCTAGTTCTGTCACAATGGGGTAAAAGAAGAAATCCCGCCTCGCAGCCATATGCGGGTACCTGGTTCGGAGGTGAAGCATAGCCTCCACAGTAGCGGCCTGAATGGCTAAATCAGAGGTACGCATAGCTCTACCCTGAAAAACCAACGGCTGGCCATCTGCCGCGGGACCTAGGCTGATGTGCACTCTTACATCAAAGCGATGAAGGTGAGGGACGGGTGCTGATTGGAACACCAGGTAATCGGGGCTATCCTTACAGCCAAAGGCTTTGGTGAGCATCTTAGTAAGAAGGGGTGGAAAGCCAGTGTGGTTGACGGCACCTGTGCGGGTGTAAAGCTTGGGAGCTTTGAAGGTGCCAGCCATGGCTGGAGTGCTACTAGCTAGGCTTCTCCGCAGGGACATGGCTGACTGAGGGGTGAGCGATACGGCGAGCGGAAAGGGGGTTTTTATAGGCAGCTAGGCAGGACATGCCCGCATGGTGTGGCCCCTTTCCCTTAATGGCGAAGGGTGAGCGGTGCGGCCGACCGGAAAGGATGCGGTTGCTATTCGTTCCACGGATAACTAGGCGGGGATAGCGGGGTGAGGACGTGTCGGTCCCGACTGCGCCACCTGTTGATTAACAGTGGCCATGCCGGATGCCAGGGATGCCCTTAGGGCCATTACGGGTTAATGGTAGCGGTGATCTAATGCTAGGATAACCTATGCCAGCCTGGCTGCTCTGATACCATGTCCTGTGGCACCCCGATCCGCATGGAGTGGGGGCCTTCGCACGTCAGCCCATGATAACACCTGACACACGACAGGTCCATAATACAGCATTCCAGGTACAATAATATTCATCAAATACATGTGCATAAGCTTATATCATTGATGAATACAATCATCTGGCATAGCCCTACGACTATTTGAATGGCAGCGGAAGTCTTGGTTTGGCGGCTCATCAACTCTGGCTGGACTCCACAACTCACAGGACTGGCAAGGTTATGGCCTAGCACGATGGATCAATCGAATAATTCAAGTATGACCTACAAAACTGGCATGACACGCCAGGTCAGTACATTGAATGTACTTGCAAGACAACCAAATACATAGCATCCAAACAAGCAGAAGACAAGGCAAGAACCGAGCGCATGTAACAGCCTATCTCATATCAATTACTAAACATGGCATGATAAAGATCAACTAAGCATGAACAATATCATAGCATCTACTAACATGACAGTAATCATGGCATATCAAAACCTTCCTCTACATGGCAATGGCAAACATAGCATATCATCTCAATCATGGCATAATTTAACATATAAATCAAAGCATGGCACGGCATCATGAAACTATGCTGAAAATAAACTACCAATCATATCCCATGCAGACATAACATGTTAACTATATGCAACCATCTTCCGTTCTATCATGGTTCTTTAAATGCAAATAATGATATATTACTCATGCAATGCAACCAAACTTGTGCACCGAGTCCCTCGGACTCTCTTACCAACGGGTTGCCTCGCAACCGAACGGTGATCTTTTCGGCGATCACAACCACGACCAACACTTGGTCTCCAACACTCACCGAGACCTCGTCTCGTGATCATATCAAACCATTGCCGTGACTTCTCACGACTCTCACAGTTCAAGTCACCATATTCTTCACATCTTTATTTACCAACTTAATTATTTCAAGTTTATCCTCCATTTCGACCAAGACTTGATAGTGGGACCTACTACGAACTGTGTTGCTATCGATAGACTTTATATACACTCTGCAGAGGTAGCACACAATACCCACACCACGGAACTCATGGCCTCGTCATCCCATTCGGGTGGACCAACGGCATTCCGACGAAACCGACCTACTGACACGACACTCTCACGGCCACTCCGACCCACTCCCAACTGGGCTAGTCCTGGGTGGCCCCGTGTCTACCAAAGACACAACGACCACCGTCGTGGCCAAAACGTCCCTCACGGGGACCGGTACAAAAAATTCTAACAACGGGCACACAAGGTTATGTCTGCCTACCTGATCAGGGTAAGCATGCCCATAACCTTCCCTAGTTGGAGGCACCGGCAAGAGGCAAGCCAATAGATCGCAGTAAGGCCTCCCCATAAGGCGAATGTGGCTGCACTGAAAAAGGTCGATTTGGTGGCACTATGCCTCGATCCCACCAATGACGGAAGAGGTTTGTTATTATTAAGTCATTTTATTTTCTTCTCCATCATCATGAACATGAATGCAACAATGAGCATGCAGCATACAAATGCACGAACAAAATATTGAACTTCTCAAGTGTACAACTATAGCATAAGGAACATGACAATACCAAGTAATAGCATATCAATGGTGCATTACAATCCTCATAACATTTTATAACGAAGACATGCAAATAAAGTAGAGTAGTGACATGGCATTATCAATAACAACATTCTAATTAGCATGGCAAACGATATCGTGAAAACACAAGCATGCATGACAGTCATAATGGAATAACTGCAGACGAAAACGATATGAAACAACTGCAACTACACACACACAAGGTGCAAGCAAAGTCAACATGCAAGTTCAGGGCTCATGATAAGAGGTTGGCTTGCCTGGGGGGTCGACAAATACTCCGTGAAAAAGTGCGGAACGATCGCGGAAAGATTTGCCGGAAACAGTTCTCTCTCGGAGGGGGCTGTTTACGGGCAAGGGCAAAATGGGAATTTTTAGAATGTGCAGACATAGAGAAAATAGTCCCATTGAAAAGAGCTCGACGAACAGAGAAATTGAGCGTTGGAAGGTCCTTATTCAGAATTACGGGTAAAAAGATACGGACGTTTAAAGCTCAAGGACCAGTCTGTAAAAATACTTCTACAAACAGGTCCCTGGTAGTTTAAACAGAAGGCGTCTTCTCTGAAAATACGTTTTCCAGAGAGGGAAACGTATTCCCGGCCGAAGGTGAGGAGAAATACGCTTTCTGAGATTGAAAGCGTACTTTCCAGAAATGCGCTTTCGCGCGGGGAAAGCTACTTCGCGGCGGGGCACCGCCACTTATCCGACGTGGCCAGCGGGTCAAGACGGCAGCAGCGGGGCCGGGCGCCTGGGTCACTGCCAGGTGGGGTCAGGGAAAGGCGCGGGGCCCGCCTGGCCAGGTCAACGCCTCCTCCTGGCCGTCTCCTTCTTACTCGCGACGCCGGCAACAGAGGGAGCCGGGCGCCGGCCTGGCCGTCGTCTGGCTGCTCCCCAGGGCCGGCCGACGAGCGAAGGGGCTCCGCCACTCAACGCCGCGCCTGTTGGTAGCCTGGGAGAGGCTCGGGGCAGCAAAGGCTCACGGAGACGAGAGGCGCTCGGGGACGAAAGGAGGAAGCAGACAGAGGCGAGGAACAAGACGAGCTCACGGGCACGCACTGCTCGAGCGTTGGCACGGCTCGCCGGAGAAGAAAACGAACGGGGCCAGAGGTCCAGAGGGAAGAGGACGGCGAGGGGGAACTGTTGGGCATTAATGGCAAAGCCAGAGACGGTAGGAGTAGCGATGCCGATGACAACAGTGGCTAGACCACCGTTTTGGCTGGCTGCCCTCGTAGTCACCACTGACATGGCGCGCTCTGGGGTTTTTACTGAGGCGAGTTCATGTCTACCACGTAGTCCTTCCAGAGTGGAGTATTACCATGGTAAAGAAACGGGCAGAGACAAAATGAGATGAGTAAACCAAGCTCCACAAGTTTACTGCTGCAAACTTTACCACACTTTAGAGATTAAACCAGAGAGGGTAAAAGGTAAAAATGGTGTCTGGGAGGCTTAGGGTAGCAAGGACTACGGTCCTGGAGATTATGAGATAATTTGGTCAAGTATTTAGCATAGTTGTTGTACAACTGCTAAATCTGACCCAGAAACTGAATGAGGAAGAAGCACTCACTAGGAGTGATGGATTGAGCTAACACTTGGCAAATTTTGATGATTTGGACATACAATGATGCTGTAAAAAGTTCATACCAAATGGATTTACCAAAATGGTACTTCCTTCATAGCTATCATTTCTGTCCAAAAACTTCAGAAAAATCCTTAGGGCAATTGGCTAGATGAAATGAGCCAAAATCTTCTGGAGATGGATCATATAGATAGGAAAAGGCCTGGGAAAATTATCAGCAATAATGGAGCAAGATAAAATACAGTTGCTTCACAAACTGAAAAATTGGACAGAAACCAAGAATTGCTCCTGTGCTCACATAGTTCAATGAAATGAACTGAATTTGGGTGGAGGTTAATGATTTGAGATACTTGAGAGTATGGAAAAGTTTCATCCCATTTGGAAACTCTATGAACGTACTTCCTTCACAAAGTTGCATTCTTGTCAGAAATTTGAAAAATTGCACAGGGAGCTAGGATGAATGGATTGAGCTCATATTTGGCATCCATGGGTTACTTATCAATGTTAAACACCCTGCCAAATTGCAGCTCAATTGGAATTAGGAATAAAGCACTTCCTTTGCAAAATTTCAGAGAAGGCCTTGCATTGGATCATGTGCCAAATTTTTGAACTGAGGAACATGAGATTAGGATTGAACTAGTAATTATATAGCAAGTACAAGCTCCACAATTTATGTGGGAAGTTTCTCTGCTATAAAAATAGTAGTTTCTTTGGAAAATGGCAGAAATGTAATATTGGCATTAAATAGGAAAAGGCAATATACTTGCCAGAGCTTGGATTAGCAATAAGTATCAACTCCACCAATTCTCATGAATTTAGGAGATGGCTAGCTATGCCTTTGGATTTTATTCCTCAGAAAGGCAAGAAAAGGAATAAATCACAATTCAAAAATATTGCATGGGACTTAGCAATATTTTTGCATATCCAAGGTTCAGAAAGATAGGATGATCTCTGGGAACTATTGGGAGGATCAACAGATCAAGGAAAATGATGGCTCCTTTGTAAGCACAAAGGACCTATCCAAATTCCAAAAATTTGGAATTAGGGTTTGAGAGGATTTGAGCTGATGCAAATGAGGTCTTGCCCACTGAAAAAGACATGAGCAAGGTTTTGAAAGGTTGGAATTGACAAAAATTCCTCAGAGTCATCCAGCGGAGAAAGATTTTGAAAATGAGTGCCAGGAAGGAATAACAGCACAAAAATTGATAACCCAATTTTGGGGCTGTTACATTGATCTGACTCCTTCATCTTGATTTGATGGTATCCGGAGTATGCGTCGAGGAAGCACAGTGAGTCGTGTCCTGTGGTTGCATCAATAATCTGATCGATGCGAGGGAGGGGGAAGGGATCCTTAGGGCAGGCCTTGTTGAGGTCTTTGAAATCGATGCACAGGCGCCATGATTTGTCCTTCTTTGGCACCATCACCAGGTTTGCTAGCCAGTCCGTGTGTTTTATTTCTCTAATGAATCCGGCCTCGATTAGCTTGGCTAGCTCCTCCCCGTAGCTTGACATTTAGGTTCGGAAAAGCGCCGCAGTGTTTGTTTGACCGGTTTATGTCCCTTAAATATATTGAGGTTGTGTTCGGCCAACCTACTTGGAATTCCTGGCATATCAGAAGGGTGCCATGCGAATATGTCCCGGTTCTCGTGCAGGAACTCTCGTAGCGCGGCGTCGACCGTTGGGTCTAGTTGTGCCCCAATAAATGATGTCTTCTTGTGGTCCGTTGGGTGCACTTGGATTTGACTATTTCTTCTGCTAGTTTGAAGGAGGTGGATTTGGGTCGTTTGTCCAGGATTACGTCGTCCCTATCCACCATGGAGGGCAATGCGGTTAATTCTTCGGCCGCGAGGGCTTCAGATAATGCCTCAAGGGCCAAGGATGCAGTTTTATTTTCGGCACGGAGTGCTATGTCCGGATCACTGGCGAGAGTGATTATGCCGTTGGGCCCGGGCATCTTGAGCTTCATATACCTGTAGTGAGGTATAGCTTGGAAGCGTGCGAATGCATCTCGCCCCAATAGGGCGTGATATCCACTATTGAAAGGGGCCACTTGGAAGGTTATTTCTTTGGACCGATAGTTCTCCGGTGTGCCGAATACCATGTCCGGTGTGATTTTTCCCGCGCATCGCGCCTCCCGACTCGGAATAATTCCTCGGAAGGTTTAGTCCGCTGCCGCCGTCCATGAGAACCTTGGTGAGCCGAAAGCCGTCCACGATCAGACTGAGGACCAAGGCAGCTGGTGCCCGGACTGTTCTAAATTTTGGTTTGTCACCGGCATTAAAGGTTATGGCCGTGTCGTTCGAAGGGTTTATTGCTGAGATTTGGTAGACTTCGGCGAGGTCGCGGAGTGCCCTTTTGCGCTTATTATTTGAAGCGTAGGTCTCGAAGACCGTCAGTACTCTGAGGTCGTCGTCTTCTGGGGATCCTGCTCTGCGGTGTTTTTGGTGAGGATATCCTCGCCGCTCTGGGCCACTTGCCTGAGTATCCAACATGCTCTAAGGCTGTGGGTTGATATGGTATCCGGTGTTGTGTGTATTTTGCATGGCCCATCGAGCCATCCCTCCAGAACGGTTCCGTGCCCTGTAATGGGCTTGTATTTCTTTATTATTGGGCCGGGAGTGCCATGAGGGTGTGTCCTTTTCACCTGAACGAGGGGTTTGGTGGGAACCGGTGGTTCCCAGCGAGCTGCCTGAGTTTTCCAGACGCTTTCCATTGCGTAGTACTTGTGTACTATGTTTGCCAAGTCTGCGAAGTGTGATACACTACGGCGGTTGATGGCGTTGAGGATTCCTTCATCCATGCAATTGTTGCGGAATGCTGAGATTGCGTCTCCGTCGCGGCAATCTTTAATCTTATCTTTGACAAGGAGGTATCTGGCCCAGAAGTGGTGGACTGTTTCCTGAGACTGCTGTCGTATGCCCATGAGAGCGCTTATATCTGGGTGGGTGGGTGGACTTAAATCCGGACCCTGACCCAATTTGGGATCCGGAGTCTGAAGAACATCCGAACTTAATAGTTCGGGCTTCGGTATGTTAACTGATTTTTTGGGCTTGTCGTCCGATTCTATGTTCGGAGGACAAGGCATGTCTTTCTGCAGGCAGGTGTCCGGTTCCTCGACGCCATCAACCGCCGTTGGCTACCGCTATCTGGTAGAGGAGGAGTTGTCTTGCTCCTCGACTACCGCTATCTGTTGGGTGATCGGCGGAGTTTTCATTTCTCTCTGGTCGGCTTTAAGCCCAATTCGATCGTAGTCTGTAGCGACCCCCAAGGCGGCGATGCGATCTAGGAGTTCGTTTAAAGACGATAACTCCTTCGGATCCATCCGTTTGGAGTATTCGGGATCAACGCGGAGGCGATTTTCGATGACCCAAGAGGTCATCGTTGGCTTAAGGGCCGAACAGGCGGTCATGATGAAGCCGCCCAACCGGAGGGTTTGGCCTGGGGCCAGGGCTCTTCCGGAGGTGATATTGTCCTTGACGACAAGGCGAGCCATCAACCCTTTTGACGACGGCACAGCGGAACTCTCAATGAAAGCACCAATGTCGGTGTCAAAACCGGCGGATCTCGGGTAGGGGGTCCCGAACTATGCATCTAAGGTCGATGGTAACAGGAGACGGGGGACACAATGTTTACCTAGGTTCAGGCCCTCTCTATGGAGGTAATACCCTACTTCCTGCTTGATTGATCTTGATGAATATGAGTATTACAAGAGTTAATCTACCATGATATCGTAATGGCTAAAACCCTAGAAGTCTAGCCTGTATGACTATGATTATATCTATCCTCTATGGACTAAGCCCTCCGGTTTAAATAAACACCGGAGGGGACTAGGGTTACACAAAGTCGGTTACAGAGAAGGGAATCTTCATATTTGATCGCCAAGCTTGCCTTCCACGCCAAGGAGAGTCCCATCCGGACACGGGTGGAGTCTTCGATCTTCGTATCTTCATAGCCCATCAGTCCGTCCCATGGCTAATAGGTCGGATGCCCGAGGACCCCATAGTCCAGGACTCCCTCAGCTAGGGCATCTCCTGAGGCTGGGGGACCTTAGGAGCCCGGTCGCGTATTGGGGCAACTGCAGCCTCAGGAGCGCCACCTTGTGGAGCCTGGTCATCCACTAGCGTCGATGTGGCTTTAGGGGCGCCGGCTTGGTGCTGCATCATCTCGACCGAACGTGCAGCATCGTGCGTCAGGCCCTTGGCCTAGCGCTCTTCTCAGACGGCCACCAGCGCTGCACTGGCTGAGTGGGGCATGGCGGCCAAGTAAAGCACCAGGGGCTCGAGAGGACGTGGCGCCACCACCACTGGTGGGCTAGTGAGGTACCTCTTGAGGTCTTGAAACGCCGCGTTAGCCTACGGAGTCCACTCGAACGGGCCCTTCTTTTTCATCAGCTTGAAGAACGGGAGGGCGCTCTCCCCTAGCTTGGAGATGAAGCGCCCAAGTGAGGTCACGCAACACGCGAGCTTTTGCATTTCCTTGAGAGTCTGCGGCGGGCTCATCTCTTCTATTGCGTTGACCTTCCCCGGGTTCTCCTCGATTCCCCTATGCGACACAAGGAAACCCAGCAACTTATTGGAGGGGGCGCCAAACACGCATTTCTCTGGGTTAAGCCACAGGTCCACCTTGTGCAGGCTGGTGAATGTCTCCTCCAGATCCTGGATGAGGGTCCTTGCCTCCCGAGATTTCACCACGACGTCGTCGACGTAGGCCTTAGTGTTCCTCCTGAGCTGCCGGCCCAGAGCGATGTGCATTAGCCACTGGAAGGTTTCCCTAGCATTACGCAGCCCGAACGGCATGCAGGTATAGCAGTACAACCCACATGGGGTCAAGAAGGCCGTCTTCTCACGTCTTGTACCACCATCTTGATCTGGTGGTAGCCCGAGAAGGCATCCAGGAAACATAGTAGGTCACGTTCGGCGGTGGAGTCGACGATCTGATCAATGCACGAAAGCAAGAACGGGTCTTGAGGGCAGGCCTTGTTGAGGTTGGTGAAGTCGACACACATGTGTTCCTTCCCGCCTTTCTTGGGCACGACGACCGGGTTCGCCAGCCACTCCGGGTACCGCAACTCGCGTATGACACCAGCTTCTTGTAGCCTGGGGCTCTCCTGGATGATGAAGGACTGCTTCTCCGTGGACTGCCACCGCGCCTTCTACTTTACTGGGCGTATGTTGGGGCACACATTTAGGTGATGCTCGATCACCCCCTTGGGACTCCAGCCAGGTCCATGGGCTCCCACGCGAACGCCTCCTTGTTCGCGTGCAAGAAATCGACCAGTGCCTTTTCTTGGTCCGGGCGAGGTTGGCACCTATGGTGAAGGTGGCTCCTGATGCCCCACCTTGGTCGACCGGCACCTGCTTCGTCTCGGCCCGGTCTTGAGAGAACAACTGCTTCTTCTTTGCTGGCGCAGCCCCCGGAGCCCCTGGGGCTCCTTCCTCCACAAATGGCATTGTATGGGAGGGCGATGTCAAAGTCGATGAGATCGGTGCGGTAGTTGTCGCGGGTGCCGAAGGTGATGGGGAGGCGGATCTGCCCCAGGGGGCTGGTGGAGCCATCGACGACCCCAGAGAACGGCTTGGTGGGGCAGAGCCCGCCATGTGACACGTGAAGGAGGCCGAAAGCTTCCACGGAGAGTACATTGAGCCCGGCCCCGCCGTCGATGAGGGTCTTGGTTACCGCTACGTTGCATATGGTGGGGGTGCAGAGCATCGGGAGCGCGCCTGCGCCCGCGGTGGTCACGGGATGGTCTCTTGAGTTGAAGGTGAGGTCGGCTTCGGGTGCCTCCCATCTCGAAGGAGCTCCCTGCTGCACGCGGGCGGCACCCACTTGGCGGAAGAACTGCTTCACGTGGTGGTCCGTGGGTGGTGCCTGAGAACCGCCAAGGAGGGTTGCGACGGCGTGGGGCGGCGGTGCCGCGAAGTGCACGATGAAGAGGCTGCGTAGCTCCTCCCAGGAGGCCACAGAAGACCCAGGCAGGCTGAGAAGCTAGGCGCGCGCACACCAGTGATGGCCATGGGGAACCAGTTGGCCATGACCTTGTCATCGCCAATGGCCGCCCAAACGGCCTCCTCGTAAGCCTGGAGGAAACCCGCCAGATCCGCCGCGCTGTCATACCGAGGCGGCGTCTCCAGCCTGAACTTGGGCGGCCACTGTACCTGTCGCAAGGTGGGGGTGAAGTCCCGGAGGCCCGCAGCGCCTCCGTGCGTGCTTGTCGGTCCGGTCAGAGAGGCGGTGCTTGGCGTGGGAGCAAGTTGGAGAGGTGAGGCGGACGGAGAAGCGAAGCTTCGACGCACCCCTACCTAGCGCGCCAAATTTCGAATTCGGGGTTCCGCAGACCCTTGAGAGGTTCGAACTCTGGGTGCGTCAGAAGAACTCTCTCTTCCCAGTCTGCCTGCTCAATGATCCCATGGCCTAGCTCGATGAACCCAAGGGACAAGAAACACAATGGTTTATCCTGGTTCGGGCCACCTTGCGGTGTAATACCCTACTCCAGTTTTGTGGTGGATTGCCTCGAGGGGCTGAGGATGAACTAGTATAGTGGATGAAGAGCCTCGGGAGGTGAGGTGTTCTTGAGCTCGACGAGCTGATGAGATGGTCAGGGTGGAATCGATCTGTCCCGTCTATGGTGGTGGCTAAGTCCTATTTATAGTGGCCTTGGTCCTCTTCCCAAATGTAGGCGGGAAGGGATCCCACAATAGCCAAATTTGAAGGGAGACAACTAGTACGAGCTATCTGACAAAAGTAGTCTTCGCATGCAAAAGGCTCTGGTGGTGACGCTGCGGTGGGCTCCACGGTGACCTCCGTCCTGCCGTCCTGGCGGTCTTGGTCTTGTTCCACCGATATGGAAACCTTTGCCTGATTCCTCAGGACCCCGCACCTGCGCTTGCCTCCTTAGCACCAAAGAGCAAACTGAACACTGCACCCGCTGGTGCCCGCCTGGCCTTGGTCGTCATGGCTCACCTCATATGAACCTCGTGAGGTGCACCTTGCCTTGATATCTCTGCTCCTCGGGAGCCAGCCTAGCGAGGCCGCCCCCAGGGAGGTCTTGGTTTCATCCGCCTCGCGAGGCTTGGCCACTCGCGAGGGTCTTGAGTTGTTGTTGCAGAAGTTGGGCCGTACCGGGCCTGTTGACTGAGCCACGCCGTGGGCCACAGGCAGGCAAGTCTGGGTACCCCCGTTCCCAGGACGCTGACATAGTCACATTGCTTGCAAGGCTTATAGTGATGTGCATTACCGAGAGGGCCCAAAGATACCTATCCGATTCACGGAGTGACAAATCCTAATCTTGATCTATGCCAACTCAACAAACACCTTCGGAGACACCTGTAGAGCATCTTTATAAGCACCCAGTTACTTGTGATGTTTGATAGCACACAAGGTGTTCCTCGGGTATTCGGGAGTTGCATAATCTCATAGTCAGAGGAATATGTATAAGTCATGAAGAAAGCAATAGCAATAAAATGAAACGATCATAATGTTAAGCTAACGGATGGGTCTTGTCCATCACATCATTCTCTAATGATGTGATCCTTTTCATCAAATGACAACACATGTCTATGGTTAGGAAACTTAACCATCTTTGATTAACGAGCTAGTCAAGTAGAGGCATACTAGGGACACTTTGTTTTGTCTATGTATTCACACATGTACTAAGTTTCTGGTTAATACAATTCTAGCATGAATAATAAACATTTATCATGATATAAGGAAATATAAATAACAACTTTATTATTGCCTCTAGGGCATATTTCCTTCAATTCCCCCACCTTTCGATCCCCTAGCCCGCATCAAGTGTCCCCCAGTTCGCCGAAAAGCCATGGTGCACCGCAAGATCACGTACTACAAGATGTTGGTGCCTCAGTGTTTATCTTAGGGGTGTGTGGGGCCTAGGAGCTACTGGCACCCGATATGGAGATCACCGGGCTTAAAGGGATGGCCGGGGGGTGCTGCCAAGCATGGCGGTGGTGTGAGGTCGAGGGGAGGGCGGGGCGGCGGAGGCAGGGGTCTGGGCCGGTGGTCGCTGGCGGTTCGAGAAAGATCGTGAACAATGACTGGCGGGATCTAGACGAAGGCCATCTGCCCGTTCCTTGTAGATTGGATGGTTCATAAAAAATCGACTGACCTATTTATTTTCAGTCGACTGTTATTTTGATAGGACCACATGTGGTGGTTGATACGTCCATTTTGCATCATGTTTTCTTACTTTTATTTATGATGTTTTTATCCACAATAATGCTTTTTCGAGTAATTCTAATGCCTTTTCTCTCATAATATGCAAGGTATACACAAAGAGCGAGAATTCCGGCAGCTGGAAATCTGGACCTGGAAAAGCTATGTCAGGCCACCTATTCTGCACAACTCCAAACAAGCTGAAACTTCACGAGGATTTTTTATGGAATATTTGATGAATATTGGAGCAAATAACTACTAGAGGGGTCCACCAGGTGGGCACAACCCACCTTGGCGCGCCAGGGAGCCCAGGCGCGCCCTAGTGGGTTGTGCTCATCCAGGCCCACCTCCGGTGCCCATCTTCTGGTATATAGGTCATTTTGACCTAGAAAAAATAAGGAAAGGATTTTCGGGACGGAGCGCCGCCGTCTCGAGGCGGAACTTGGGCAGGAGCACTTTCGCCCTCCGGTGGAGCGAATCTTGGGGAGGGCAATCTCCATCAACATCTTCAATAGCACCATCACATCTCAAACCCTAGTTCATCTCTTGTGTTCAGTCTTGTTACCGGAACTATAGATTGGTGCTTGTGGGTCACTAGTAGTGTTGATTACATCTTGTAGTGTTGATTACATATTATATGTTCAGATCCATTATGCTATTTAATACCCCTCTGATCTTGAGCATGATTATCATTTGTGAGTAGTTACTTTTGTTCTTGAGGTCACGAGAGAAATCATGTGAACTTGATATGTGTTCAATATTTTGATAGTATGTATGTTGTTATTCCCCTAGTGGTGTCATGTGAACGTAGACTACATGACACTTCACCATGTTTGGGCCTAAGGGAATGCATTGTGGAGTAGCAATTATATGATGGGTTGCGAGAGTAACAGAAGCTTAAACCCTAGTTTATGCGCTATTCCGTAAGGGACCGATTGGATCCAAAAGTTTAATGCTATGGTTAGAATTTATTCTTAAGAATTTTCTCGTAGTTGCGGATGCTTGCGGGAGGGTTAATCACAAGTAGGAGGTTTGTTCAAGTAAGAACAGCACCTAAGCACCAGTCCACCCACATATCAAATTATCAAAGTACCGAACACAAATCAAACCAACATGGTGAAAGTGACTAGATGAAATTCCCGTGTACCCTCAAGAACACATTGCTTATCATAAGAGACCGTTTTGGCATGTCCTTTGCCTCAAAAGGATTGGGCTACCTTGCTACATGTTTGTTACTACTATCATTACTTGCTCGTTACAAATTATCTTGCTATCAAACTACTTTGGTAACACTTGCAGACATTACCTTGCTAAAAACCACTTGTCATTTCCTTCTGCTCCTCGTTGAGTTCGACACTCTTACTTATCGTAAAGAGCTACAATTGATCCCCTATACTTGTGGGTCATCAAGGCTATTTTATGGCGCCGTTGCCGGGGAGTGAAACGCCTTGGTAAATGGAATTTGGTAAGGAACATTTATATAGTGTGCTGAAATTTATTGTCACTTGTTACTATGGAAAACAATCCTTTGAGGGGTTTGTTTGGGGTATCTTCACCTCGACTGGAACCACAATTAGCTATCCCTAAACCTACTGCACCTATTGAAAATATTTAATATGAAATTCCTTCAAGTATGATAGAACAACTGCTAGCTAATACTTATGCAGGAGATGGAACCGAACATCCTGATATGCACTTGATATATGTAGAACAAATTTGTGGATTGCTTAAGCTTGCAGGTTTACCCAGAGATGAAGTTATGAAAAAGGTTTTCCCTTTATCTTTGAAGGGAAAAGCATTGGCATGGTATAGGCTATGCGATGATATTGGATCTTGGAATTGGAATCGTTGAAATTGGAGTTCCACCAAAAAATTTATCCTATGCATCTAGTTCATCGTGATCGGAATTATATATATAATTTTTGGCCTCGTGAAGGAGAAAGTAGCGCTCTAGCTTGGGGGAGGCTTAAGTCAATGTTATATTAATGCCCCAATCATGAGCTCTCAAGAGAAATTATTATCTAGAATTTTTATGCTCGGCTTTCTTATAATGATCAAACCATGCTTGATATTTCTTGTGCTGGTTCTTTTATGAAGAAGACTATTGAATTCCGGTGGGATCTTTTGGAAAGAATTAAACGCAACTCTGAAGATTGGGAACTCGACGAAGGTAAAGAGTCAGGTATTAAGCTTAAGTATGATTGTGTTAAATCTTTTATGGATACCGATGCTTTTCAAAAGTTTAGCACTAAATATGGACTTGACTCTGAGATAGTAGCCTCCTTTTGTGAATCATTAGCTACTCATGTTGATCTCCCTAAAGAGAAGTGGTTTAAATATCACCCACCTATTAAAGAAGAAATCAAAGAACCGGTACCAGTTAAAGAAGAAACTATACTTTACAATGTTGATCCAGTTGTTCCTTCTGCTTATATTGAGAAACCACCTTTCCCTGTTAGGATAAAGGAACATGCTAAAGTTTCAACTATGGTCAACAAAAGCTATATTAGAACACCCAAACCTGATGAAAAAATTAAAGTAGAACCTAGTATTGCTATGGTTAAAGATCTCTTGGAAGAAGATATGGATGGGCATGTTATTTACTTCTGTGAAGAAGCTGCTAGAATTGCCAAACCTGATAAAAAGGATAAACATAGACCTGTTGTTGGCATGCCTGTTATCTCAGTTAAAATTGGAGATCACTATCATCATGGTTTATGTGACATAGGTGCTAGTGTGAGTGCTATTCCTTACACCTTATATCAAGAAATTATGAATGACATAGCACCGGCAGAGATAGAAGACATAGATGTTACTATTAAACTTGCTAATAGAGACACTATATCACCAATTGGGATTGTTAGAGATGTTGAAGTCTTGTGTGGGAAAATAAAATACCCTACTGATTTTCTTGTTCTTGGTTCCCCACAAGATGACTTTTGTCCCATTATCTTTGGTAGACCTTTCTTGAACACCGTTAATGCTAAGATAGATTGTGAGAAACAAACTGTCGGTGTTAGTTTTGGTGATGAGTCTCATGAGTTTAATTTTTCCAAGTTTAGTAGAAAGCTTCATGAAAAAGAATTGCCTAGTAAGGATGAATTAATTGGTCTTGCTTCTATTGCTGTACCACCTACTGATCCTTTAGAACAATATTTGCTAGACCATGAAAATGATTTACATATGCATGAAAGAAATGAAATAGATAAGATTTTCTTTGAACAACGTCCTCTACTTAAACACAATTTGCCTATTGAAACTCTAGGAGGTCCTCCTCCACCTAAAGGTGATCCTGTGTTTGAATTAAAACAATTGCCAGACACTTTGAAATATGCTTATCTTGATGAAAAGAAGATATATCCTGTTATTATTAGTGCTAACCTTTCAGAACATGAAGAAGAAAGATTATTGAAAGTTTTAAGGAAGCACCGAGCTGCTATTGGGTATACTCTTGATGATTTAAAGGGCATTAGTCCACTCTATGTCATCACAAAATTAATATGGAACCTGATGCTAAACCCGTTGTTGATCACCAACGTCGGTTAAATCCGAAGATGAAAGAAGTGGTAAGAACGGAAATATTAAAACTTCTGGAAGCAGGTATAATCTATCCTATAGCTGATAGTAGATGGGTAAGTCCTGTTCATTGTGTCCCTAAGAAAGGAGGTATAACTGTTGTTCCTAATGATAAGAATGAACTTATTCCACAAAGAATTGTTACAGGCTATAGAATGGTAATTGATTTTAGAAAATTAAACAAAGCAACTAGAAAAGATCATTACCCTCTGCCTTGTATTGATCAAATGCTTGAAAAACTGTCTAAGCACACACATTTTTGCTTCCTTGATGGATATTCTATTTTTCTACAAATACCTATTTCTCAACCTGATCAAGAAAAGACCACTTTTACTTGTCCCTTTGGAACCTATGCTTATAGACGTATGCCTTTCGGTTTATGTAATGCACCTGCTACCTTTCAAAGATGTATGACTGCTATATTCTCTGACTTTTGTGAAAAGATTGTTGAGGTTTTCATGGATGACTTCTCTGTTTATGGGAAGTCTTTTGATGATTGTTTAAGCAATCTTGATCGAGTTTTGCAGAGATGTGAACAAACAAATCTTGTCTTGAATTGGGAGAAGTGCCACTTTATGGTTAATGAAGGCATTGTCTTGGGTCATAAAATTTCTGAAAGAGGTATTGAAGTGGACAAAGCTAAGGTTGATGCAATTGAGAAAATGCCATGTCCTAAAGATATAAATGGTATTCGTAGTTTCTTAGGTCATGTTGGTTTCTATAGGAGATTTACCAAAGACTTTTCTAAAATTTCTAGGCCTCTTACGAATCTTTTGCAAAAGGATATTTCCTTTTGTTTTTGATGATGATTGTTTAGAAGCCTTTGAAACACTCAAGAAAGCCTTAATTTCTGCACCTATTGTTCAACCACCTGATTGGAACTTGCCTTTTGAAATTATGTGTGATGCTAGTGATTATGCTGTTGGTGTTGTTCTAGGACAAAGAGTTAATAAGAAATTGAATGTTATTCATTATGCTAGTAAAACTCTAGACAGTGCTCAACGAAATTATGCTACTACTGAAAAAGAATTCTTAGCAGTGGTGTTTGCTTGTGATAAATTTAGACCTTATATTGTTGATTCCAAAGTAATTGTTCACACCGATCATGCTGCTATTAAATATCTTATGGAAAAGAAAGATGCTAAACCTAGACTTATTCGATGGGTTCTCTTGTTACAAGAATTTGATTTACATATCATTGATAGAAAAGGAGCTGAGAACCCCGTAGCTGATAA
This sequence comes from Triticum aestivum, assembly GCF_018294505.1. Classification (NCBI taxonomy): domain Eukaryota; kingdom Viridiplantae; phylum Streptophyta; class Magnoliopsida; order Poales; family Poaceae; genus Triticum; species Triticum aestivum. The sequence goes on from NC_057805.1 coordinate 115,047,664, forward strand.
TTTATCTAGGCTTGAAAATGTGCCTGATGACCCACTACCTATTGATGATAGTTTTCCTGATGAGCAGTTAGCTGCAATAAATGTTGCTCATAGTACTCCTTGGTATGCTGACTATGCTAATTACATTGTTGCTAAATATTTACCACCTAGCTTTACATACCAACAAAAGAAAAAATTCTTCTATGATTTAAGACATTACTTTTGGGATGACCCACATCTTTATAAAGAAGGAGTAGATGGTATTATTAGACGTTGTGTACCTGAGCATGAACAGGGACAAATCCTACGGAAATGTCACTCCGAAGCTTATGGAGGGCATCATGCTGGAGATAGAACTGCTCACAAGGTATTGCAATCTGGATTTTATTGGCCTACTCTCTTCAAGGATGCCCGTAAGTTCGTCTTATCTTGTGATGAATGTCAAAGAATAGGTAATATCGGTAAGCGTCAAGAAATGCCTATGAATTATTCACTTGCTGTTGAACCATTTGATGTTTGGGGATTTGATTACATGGGACCTTTTCCTTCCTCTAATGGGTATACACATATTTTGGTTGCTGTTGATTATGTTACTAAATGGGTAGAAGCTATTCCAACCAGTAGTGCTGATCACAACACCTCTATTAAAATGCTTAAGGAAGTTATTTTCCCAAGGTTTGGAGTCCCTAGATATTTAATGACTGATGGTGGTTCACACTTTATTCATGGTGCTTTCCGTAAAATGCTTGCCAAGTATGATGTTAACCATAGAATTGCATCACCTTATCATCCTCAGTCTAGTGGTCAAGTTGAACTTAGCAATAGAGAAATAAAATTAATTTTGCAAAAGACTGTCAATAGGTCCAGGAAGAATTGGTCTAAGAAATTAGATGATGCACTTTGGGCTTATAGAACAGCATATAGAAATCCTATGGGTATGTCTCCTTATAAAATGGTTTATGGAAAAGCTTGTCATTTGCCTCTTGAGTTAGAACATAAAGCATATTGGGCCATCAAAGAGCTCAACTATGATTTCAAACTGGCTAGTGAAAAGAGGTTATTTGATATTAGTTCTTTAGATGAATGGAGAACCCAAGCTTATGAAAATGCAAAAATTATTCACAGAAAAAGTTAAAAGATGGCATGACAAGAGAATCCAAAAGCGTGAGTTTAAAGTCGGAGGATATGTTCTTTTGTACAAATCTCGTTTCAGATTCTTTGCAGGAAAACTCCTCTCAAAATGGGAAGGCCCCTATGTTATCGAGGAGGTTTATCGGTCTGGAGCCATCAAAATAAATAATGCCGAAGGTACTAGCCCGAAGGTTTCCAATGGGCAACGAATAAAACATTATATCTCAGGTACGCCCATTAATGTTGAAAGTAATATTATCCAAACTTTGACACCGGAAGAACACATAAAAGAGTCCTTCTGGAACACTCCAGAATTGTGAAAATAAGGAGGTACGTGATTAAGTAAACAGACTCCGCAAAATCCGCAAAAATATTTTTTGTCAGTTTTGTAATATTTAGAAAATTAGGAAAATAAGAAACTTCCAGGAAGCGTACCCAGGTGAGCACAAGACACCAGGGCGCGCCAGGCAAGCCTGGCACGCCCTGGTGGGTTGTGCCCACCTGGGACACCCTCCGGACTCCTTTTTCTACAGCTTGCTTGTTTCCCAAGATAAAAAATATATATATACTTCCCGAACCTGTTAACCACCGTATCGTGAAGAAATCCTCTGTTCTCTTTTCTTGTTGTTTTCAGTCAGATCTATCAAGCCAGGCATCATGTCTTCCTCCTCCTCCAACAACATGGAAGAAGATGCTTGGTTGATGAAGGTCGAGCTGAAGAGGGAGGAGCCTATGGACACCTTCAAGGGAGACAAGGGCAAGGAGGCTACCGTAGATCCACCCTCGGTGGCAGAACAAGCACTGCCTGCCGAGGAGGAAGAAGAAGATATCCTTAAGCCTTACCTTGCTCATCTTACCCCTACTGAGATTGAAGCCTTTCGCATCATTGAAACAGTTCGCATACAAAATAAGTATCTCACTCGTGAAAATATTCTGCATCAAGAGCATATCATCCATCTCCGGAGCGTCATCCGTCGATTGGAGAATCTCTTGATCCTTAAGGATAGGATCGCTTCATCACCACCATCATCTTCTTCACCACCAAAAGAGAATTGAGTATCGGGTATGGGCACTCCCCTTGGCTTCCGCCAAGCTTGGGGGAGGTGCCCCGGTATGTTATCATCCCACTATCCTTTTTCCTTTACTTATTTTAGTTTGATCTTTTTCTTTAGATGAATAAAAGTTTAGTTCGATCATTTCTTCTTTGAGAACTTGCTTAGTGATCTATCCTTGTAATCGTGTGCAAGATATATAATAAAGTCTACTTTGAGTTTTTGCTTTCTTTACTTTCATGTTGCAAATAGAAAAGAAATAAGAAAGAAAAAGAGAAAGGAAATTACTCAAAAAGATCATATACTAATCCTATGGTAGGTGATGACATCACATAAGGAAAAGTATAAGTAGAAAATTTTATTAGAGATTGACAAACATAGCTTTAGTCAATGATGCAACTCATGAAAGAATTAATAAGGGAAGAGAACATTCACATATAAATATACTATCCTAGAAATCTTTTGTAATTGTGAGCCTCATCAAAATATTATATGCCAAAATTGTTGACGTTGGACAAGGAAGACAACTTAATGGTTTATGTTTGTTTATATTCACATAGAAGTCATATTGTCATAGATCCTTTAACATGTGGTGCTTGCCCCCTATCTTTGCTAGCCATAAATTCCGCACTAAGTAGAGATACTACTTGTGCAACCAAAACCCCTTAAACCCAAATCTCATTTTCAAGAGTCCACCATACCTACCTAGGGATTGATCAAGATCCCTCAAGTAAGTTGTCATCGGTGCAAAAAGGCAATAAAAATTGCTTCTAAATGCGTGAGATCATTTACTGTAAGAGAAAAATGAGCGTTGCACGAACTTGTGATGGTGAAGCATAAAAGCGACAGACTGCATAATAAAGGTCGCTATCACAAGGGGCAATGCAACGTGACATTCTTTTGCACTAAGGGGTTGAGCATACAAACAAATAAGCGCATGGCAACCTCTGCTTCCCTCTGCGAAGGGCCTATCTTTTACTTTTATGTATTTACTTTTATGCAAAGAGTCAAAGTTTTCCTTCTATTCCTTTTTATTTTTCTATTTTGGCAAGCATCATGTGGTGAGGAAAGATCTAGGCACATATGTCCAGTTGAATATAGATAGCATGAGTTATTATTGTTGACATCACCCTTGAGGTGAATACGTTGGGAGGCGAAATTATAAGCCCCTATCTTTCTATGTGTTCGGTTGAAACGTTTTGCTCATGTGTACGCGGTGAGTGTTAGCAATCATAGAAGACTATATGATGGTTGAGTATGTGGACTTGCCTAAAGGCTCCGATACGTGACCCTTCCTAAAAACATGATGAATTGTAGTTGCAAAGTTGACTGAGAACATAGTTTGTTGGTTTTAATAGAGTTTTTGCTTTATACTTCAATAGTGTGATGAATTGTCACTTATTCATGAGAAGTATATGATAAAAGTTCTATGATAAAAGTCTTATGTTTAATTTTGTTGTTGTTATAATAATCTACATGATGCTTCTATGTCCATATTTTGTTTTTAGCGACACCTCTCTCTCAAAGCATGTGGACATGTTTTTGATTTCGGTTTTCGCTTCAGGACAAGCGAGGTCTAAGCTTGGGGGAGTTGATAAGTCCGTTTTGCATTATGTTTTCTTACTATTATTTATGATGTTTTTATCCATAATAATGCTTTTTGGAGTAATTCTAATGCCTTTTCTCTCATAATATGCAAGGTATACACAAAGAGGGAGAATTCCGGCAGCTGGAAATCTGGACCTGGAAAAGCTACGTCAGGCCACCTATTCTGCACAACTCCAAACAAGCTGAAACTTCACGAGGATTTTTATGGAATATTTGAGGAATATTGGAGCAAATAACTACCCGAGGGGTCCCACCAGCTGGGCACAACCAACCTTGGCGCGCCAGGGAGCCCAGGCGCGCCCTGGTGGGTTGTGCTCACCCAGGCCCACCTCCGTTGCCCATCTTCTGGTATATAGGTCATTTTGACCTAGAAAAAATAAGGAGAGGACTTTCGGGACGGAGCGCCGCCGTCTCGAGGCAGGAGCACTTTTGCCCTCCGGTGGAGCGATTCCGCCGGGGGAACTTCCCTCCCAGAGGGGGAAATCATCATCACCAACAATTCTCCAATCTTGGGGAGGGCAATCTCCATCAACATCTTCAACAACACCATCTCATCTCAAACCCTAGTTCATCTCTTGTGTTCAATCTTGTTACCGGAACTATAGATTGGTGCTTGTGGGTGACTAGTAGTGTTGATTACATCTTGTAGTTGATTACTATATGGTTTATTTGGTGGAAGGTTATATGTTCAGATCCATATGCTATTTAATACCCCTCTGATCTTGAGCATGATTATCATTTGTGAGTAGTTACTTTTGTTCTTGAGGTCATGGGAGAAATCATGTTGCAAGTAATCATGTGAACTTGATATGTGTTCGATATTTTGATAGTATGTATGTTGTGATTCCCTTAGTGGTGTCATGTGAACGTCGACTACATGACACTTCACCATATTTGGGCCTAAGGGAATGCATTGTGGAGTAGCAATTAGATGATGGGTTGCGAGAGTGACAGAAGCTTAAACCCCAGTTTATGCGCTATTCCGTAAGGGACCGATTGGATCCAAAAGTTTAATGCTATGGTTAGAATTTATTCTTAATACTTTTCTCGTAGTTGCGGATGCTTGCGGGAGGGTTAATCACAAGTTGGAGGTTTGTTCAAGTAAGAACAACACCTAAGCACCGGTCCACCCACATATCAAATTATCAAAGTACCGAACACAAACGAAACCAACATGGTGAAAGTGACTTGATGAAATTCCCGTGTACCCTCAAGAACGCTTTGCTTATCATAAGAGACTGTTTTGGCCTGTCCTTTGCCTCAAAAGGATTGGGCTACCTTGCTGCACTTTTGTTACTACTATCATTACTTGCTCGTTACAAATTATCTTGCTATCAAACTACTCTGCTACTTACAATTTCAGCACTTGCAGACATTACCTTGCTGAAAACCACTTGTCATTTCCTTCTGCTCCTCGTTGGGTTCGACACTCTTACTTGTCGAAAAGAGATACAATTGATCCCATATACTTGTGGGTCATGAGTGGTGTCCTGGAGGAGTACCTGCATTTCCCAGCCATCCCTGTGCTCTTATATTACAAAATCATATGGAGTAGAATCTAATTTTGTTTGCCATGCAATGCTGTAGGGCTATCATATGTCTCCTGTCACTTATTTTTCAGCCACCTACTATCTGTTACTTTTACAGTGCACTAGTTCTGCACACACTTCACCCATACTCTCACTATTGTGTTTTTATGCATGGGTACTTCAGACTCTGCCTTGATAGAAGCACGAAATAAAAGAGAGAAGTCACTCCTGCTTTCTTCGTGGGCAGGCAAGACACGTGTCTGCGCCTTAAAGGTTGCATGTTCAACAGATGGAGATGGTAAATGTAGCTCTGGAGTTGATGATCTCGCTCGCCATGAACCACCATCCCAGGTGCTTGCTTTAACTTCGCGGTGTCATATGTGGTTGCATGTTGCATATTTTGTCTAGCTTGTATTCGAATGGTCGAAGTCGGTCTTTATTAAGATAAGGAAAGATATTCTTTACATGAACCACCATACTAGGAGCACCAGAAGACAAATAGCTAGTCAGGGCACTGGCCGAGACAGTGACAAGCCCAACACAGATAGGCATCACCTAGAAGCCAACTAAAAATCCATGATGGTGGCGAAGCAGCCCGCCTCCCACCAGGCTCTCAGGTCCTCGATGATCATGCTCACCACTCCAGCAGGATGTCTAGCTTGTATTGCTTCCAATTTGGTTAAATTGCATCTGCTTAGCTTACACATTGTACCTTTGAATATGACATGCCTTCCTGTTTTTGGTACATACTAGTACATCTGTCTATTAACCATGTTCTTACATCAAACTTATGTTCTTGTGTATCCCTCATCAATCACTTATGATGAGACAGTTAGGCTCATGGGCTGCTATAAGAAAAGATCCTCTTTTAAAGAATGCAGTGTCAGCCTCCCCACACGATTCTCAAGAAACATCAATGCTAGATGAAGATAGTCAGCGTAGCTCTGTAGTTGATGACCGCATTTCCCCTACACCACCATCACAGGTGCTTGCTCTAACTTGGCAGGATGATATGTGGTTGCATGTTGCATATGGTGTATAGATTGTAATTCTTCCAATCTGGTTAAACTGCATGTGCTATTCTGCTTAGTTTATATATTATACCTGTTAATGTGACATGCCTTCTTGTTTTTGGTACATAGTACATATGTCTATTAAGCATGTCCTTACATAAAATTACTGCTTTTTTGTATCCCGGATCAATCAATATGACGAGACACCTTTAGTATATGCAGTGTGATATTGGTTGCGTCTTTTATATGATTTATATCATGCGATGGTTCTAATTTGTTGAAACGCCATTTATGATGGGACAATTTTAACTTGGCAAATTCATATTGGTTGCATCTTTAATGTGGTGTCTAGCTTGCATTGCTTCTTATTTGTTGAAATGGCTTCTGCTTAGTTTACACAAATAGTTGTGAATATGCATGTCGTCCTGTTTTTCGTACATATTCCATCCTGGTATCATCTGTTTGCCTTACATCAAAGTAGTGATTGTCAGTATCATGCACGAATGAGTTCTGAAGAGTGAATTTTATTGCTTTTTCTTGTCGATTTTACTTGACAATTCAAAATCAATAAAGCGGAAGGAAATTAGCAAGGCAGTGGATAAAGGTGCTCCTTCCAAACGGAGGGCCTCTACAGATTCTACTCCGCCACCCCCAAGAAGATTTGCAAGACAACATAGGCATAAACACTCAACGTAGTTGTGTTGATGATGAGCACATCTCCCCTAGTGCACCATCACAGGTGCTCCCTCTAAATTGGCACTGTTATATGTGGTTGCATGTTATGTATGATGTCTAGCTTGTATTGCTTCTAATTTTGTTGAATTCCATCTGCTTACTTTACACATTATACTTGTGAATAAGACATGTGTTCCTGTTTCTAGAACATACAATATCTGTCTATCACACCATGTTATTACATCAAAGTACTACTGTCGTGTAACCTGCAACAATCACTTATGATAAGACACGTTTGACTTGGGAGTGTGATATAGCTAGGTTACATCTCGCATTCTTTTCTAGCATGTACTACTTCTAATTTGTTGAAATGGCACATATGACGAGACAGTTTTAACTTGGTAGAGTGATATTCGTTGCATCTTTCATATGGTGTCTTTCTTTCATTGCTTCTAATTTGTTGAAATGCCTTCTGCTTAGTTTACACATCATAGCTGTGAATATGCAATGCTGTCCTTTTTTCTTACACATTTAATCGTCCTATCATGCGGTCGCCTTACATTAAAGTAGTGCTCGTTAGCATCCTGCATCAGTGAGTTCTGAAAAGCGAATTTTTATTCATTTTGATTATGGGTTTGACTTGACAAGGCAATACAATTAAGAAATAGGAAGGAAAAAATAAGGCAGGGACTGATGTCGGTCTTCCCGCGAAACCGACATCCCAGGTGCTTTCTCTAGCTTGGCAATGTCATATTGTCTTGCATGTTGCATATGGTGTCTCACTTGTATTGCTTGTAATTTGATTAAATTACTTCTGCTTAGTTTACACAAATACATGTGAATATGCCATGTCATCCTGTTTTTCGTACATATTCCATCCTCGTATCATGTGTTTGCCTTACATCAAGGTAGTGATTGTCAGTATCATGCATGAATGAGTTCTGAAGAATGAATTTTATTGCTTTTCTTGTCAGTTTACTTGACAATTCAAAATCAATAAAGCGGAAGGAAATTAGCGAGGCAGTGGATAAAGGTGCTCCATCCAAACGGAAGGGCTCCATAGATTCTAGTCTGCCACCCCCCAAGAAGATTTGCAAGACAACACATGCATAGACATTCAACGTAACTGTGTTGATGATGAGCACGTCTCCCCTAGTGCAACATCACAGGTGCTTCCTATAACTTGGCACTGCTATACATGGTTGCATGTTATGTATGATGTCTAGCTTGTATTTCTTCTAATTTTGTTGAATTCCATCTGCTTACTTTACATATTATACTTGTGAATAAGACACGTGTTCCTGTTTCTAGAACATACAATACCTGTCTATCACACCATGTTCTTTCATCAAAGTACTACTGTTGTGTAACCTGCAACAATCAGTTATCATAAGACACGTTTGACTTGGGAGTGTGATGTATGTTACATCTCGCATTCTTTTCTAGCTTGTACTACTTCTAATTTGTTGAAATGGCACTTATGACGAGACAGTTTTACATTGGTAGAGTGATATTCATTGCATCTTTCATATGGTGTCTAGCTTTATTTGCTTCTAATTTATTGAAATGTGTTCTGCTTAGTTTACACATCATAGCTGTGAATATGCAATGCTATCCTTTTTTCTTACAGATTCAATCATCCTATCATGTTGTCGCCTTACATTAAAGTAGTGCTCATCAGCATCTTGCATCAATGAGTTCTCAAAAGCGAATTTTTATTCATTTTTCTTGTGGGTTTGACTTGACAAGGCAATACAATTAAGAAATAGGAAGGAAAAAATAAGGCAGGGACTGATGGGCGTCCTCCGGCGAAACCAGCATCCCATGTGATTTCTCTAGCTTGGCAGTGTGATATTGTCTTGCATATTGCATACAGTGTCTCACTTGTATTACTTGTAATTTGATTAAATTACTTCTGCTTAGTTTACACAAATACTTATGAATACGCCATGCCATCCTGTTTTCATACATACTACATCCTCGTATCATGTGTTTGCCTTACATCAAGGTAGTGATTGTCAGTATCATGCATGTGTTGGGGAACATAGCATGCAATTTAAAAAAAATCCTATGCTCACGCAAGATCTATCTAGGAGATGCATAGCAACGAGAGTGGGAGAGTGTGTCCACGTACCCTCGTAGACCGAAAGCAGAAGTGTTTGACAACGCAGTTGATGTAGTCGAACTTCTTCTCGTTCCGACCGATCAAGCACCGAACGTACGACACCTCCGAGTTCTGCACACGTTCAGCTCAATGACGTCCCTCAAACTCTTGTCCAGCAAAGTGTTGAGGGAGAGTTTCTTCAGCACGATAGCATGGTGACGGTCATGGTGAAGTGATCCGGCCAGGGCTTCGCCTAAGCACTACGACAATATGACCGAAGGCGTAAACTGTGGAGGGGGCGCCGCACACGGCTAGGAATCAATGTTGTGTGTTCTAGCGGTGCTCCCCCTCATATATATAGGTTGGAGGGGAGGAGAGGCAGCCAAGGGGGCGCCCCGAGTAGGAGGAATCCTACTTGGGCGCCTCCCAATTCGGCCTCCCCCCTTCCATATTCATCCGGAGAGGGAAGGAAGGAGGAGGGAGGAGAGAAGGAAGGGGAGGCCGAATCCCTCCCCTTCCTTTCCCTCTTCTCCTCTTTCCTTCCCCCTTATTTTGGCCTACATGGGGCGCACCAGCCCCCTAGGGGCTGGTGAGTCCCCTTCTTGGCCCATTAGGCCCATGTAGTTGCCGGGGGATGTCCGGAACCCCTTCTGGTGACCCGATATGTACCCGGTACCCCCAGAACACTTCTGGTGTCCGAATATCATCGTCCTATATATGAATCTTTACCTCTCGACCATTTCGAGACTCCTCGTCATGTCCGTGATCTCATCCGGGACTCCTAAAAACATTCGGTCACCAAATCACATAACTCATATAATACAAAATCGTTATCGAACATTAAGTGTGCGGACCCTACGTGTTTGAGAACTATGTAGATATTGGTTTCTGGATGCTCATATTGGTTCCCACATATTCTACAAAGATCTTTATCGGTCATACCGTAATGGCAAGATACGTTATTCCCCTTGTCATCGGTATGTTACTTGCCCGAGATTCGATCGTTGGTATCATCATACCTAGTTCAATCTCGTTACCGGCAAGTCTCTTTACTCGTTCCGTAATACATCATCCCGCAACTAACTCATTAGTCACATTGCTTGCAAGGCTTATTATGATATGTATTACCGAGAGGGCCCAGAGATACCTCTCTGATACTCGGAGTGACAAATCCTAATCTCGATCTATGCCAACCCAACAAACACCTTCGTGTTAGGAACGTAGCATGCAATTTCAAAAAAATTCCTACGATCATGCAAGATCTATCTAGGAGATGCATAGCAACTAGAGGGGGAGAGTCTGTCCACGTACCCTCGTAGACCGAAAGTGGAAGCGTTTACTTAATGCGGTTGGTGTAGTCGAACGTCTTCTCGATTCAACCGATCAAGTACCGAACGTACGGCACCTCCGAGTTCTGCACACGTTCAACTCGATCATGTCCCTCGAACTCTTGATCCAGCAAAGTGCTGAGGGAGAGTTTCGTTAGCATGATGGCATGGTGCGATGATGGTGATGTGATCCATGCAGGGCTTCGCCTAAGCACTACGCCAATATGACCGGAGGAGTAAATGCTGGAGGGGGGCACCACACACGGCTAAGAACAATTGATGTGCCTTAGAGGTGCCCTCCCGCCCCCGTATATAAAGGATGGAGAAGGGAGGAGACCGGCCTAGGGGCGCTCCAAGTGGGGGGGAGTCCCACTTAGACTCCTAGTCCAATCCGCCCCCCCTTCCTTTCATCGGAGGGGGAAAGGGGGAAGGAGAGGGAGAAGGAGAAGGAAAGGGGGGCCGTGCCCCTCCCCTAGTCCAATTTGGACTCCTCCCTTGGGGGGCGCCACCCTTGTGGGCTGCCTTACCTCCCTCCTATGGCCCATAGGGCCCATATCTTCCCCGGTGGGTTCCGGTAACCCCCCGGTACTCCGATACGTACCCGATACATTCCGAAACACTTCTGGTGTCCGAATACTATCATCCAATATATCAATCTTTACCTCTCGACCATTTGGAGACTCCTCGTCATGTCCGTGATCTCATCCAGGACTCCGAACAATCTTCGGTCACCAAAACACATAACTCATAATACAAATCATCATCGAACGTTAAGCGTGTGGACCCTATGGGTTCGAGAACTATGTAGACATGACCGAGACACATCTCCAGTCAATAACCAATAGCGGAACCTGGATGCTCATATTGGTTCCTACATATTCTACAAAGATCTTTTATCGGTCAAACCGCAATGACAACATACGTCATTCCCTTTGTCATCAGTATGTTACTTGCCCGAGATTCGATCGTCGGTATCTTCGTCCTAATGCGGCTTGAAGCTACATCGGTATTTCCCCAAAGAGGAAGGGATGATGCAGCACAACGGCGGTAGGTATTTCCCTCAGTTATGAAACCAAGGTTATCGAACCAGTAGGAGAACCAAGTAACACAACGTAAACAGCCCCTGCACACAAATAACAAATACTCGCAATCCGACGTGTAAAAGGGGTTGTCAATTCCTTTCGGGTAGCGGCGCCCCAAGATAGGCAAACGGACGTGAATAAAATTGTAGTAGATTGATAGATCGAATGCCAAATAAAATAAATAAGAGTAAAACGCAGCAAGGTATTTTTGTATTTTTGGTTTAATAGATCTAAAAATAAAAGCAAAGGAAAAGTAGATCGCAAAGGAAAATATATGAGAAGAGACCCGAGGGCCGTAGGTTTCACTAGTGGCTTCTCTCGAGAAAAATAGCAAACGGTGGGTAAAGAAATTACTGTTGGGAAATTGATAGAACTTCAAATAATCATGACGATATCCAGGCAATGATCATTCACTACTACACGATGCTGCTAATGTGACACTACGATCAGAGACCCTTCGACGAAACTGTGTGTGATGCCATAATCGCAAACTGTGGTGTAAAAAACCATCAAAAAGGTGCAAAACGTTTGCGATGGAGGATGCATCAAAGACGGTTCAGATTTTAGTTGCGTGTGCGATGCAGGGCATACGGTTCAGCTCAATTAATTGTTTGCGATGAGGAGGAACAAAAGAAACGGGCAGCCAGATGAAGGTGTGTGTGATGTACAGCATACGGTTCATTCGGATGAACTGTTTGTGATTAGGCAACACAAAAGAAATGGTTAGCCAGATCAAAGGTGTGTGCGATATACGACATGCGGTTCACTCGAATGAACTGTTTGCGTTGAGACATGAGAACATAAATGGTTCAAATGAACAAGATGTGTGTGTTACGAGGCAAACTTGTCTGTAATCGGAAACGTGTGCGTAGACCGATAAGAACACAGACGATTACTGCTAACAAGCCGTGTGTGTTGTGAGCAAACGATTGCTGGTATACAATTTTGAGTGATTGATGAAAACATCACCAACGGGTTCCATTGTTTAGTCCGTGTGCGACGTGATTTTCTTTGTCCGCACACCATCTACGCTCTGTCTACAGAGCATCAACATATATACTTAAAAAGGCAGCATTGCATTACCAAATTAAGCATACAATTACACAAGTGACTACACACATAACATTTGCACACACCAAAGTAAGCAATTACATGCATACTAAAGTAGGAGAAATGAGGATCAAATCATCTACTTATTGTTGCGACGACGCTTGCCATTGCTCTGCTTCCTGCTGGATCCTTGGCCATTTTGGGGAAGGAGGCACTTCCTCATGGCAACGATCCACCTGTACATGTCGTAGCTCGTGTACGCCTCCTTGGCCGCGTACACGACGTGAGCTTTGTCGAGTTTCTCCATCCAGGCCGAGTGCCAGGCACGCTTGTCCTTGTTGCACGAATCCTTCATGTCTCTGTAGTAGGGGTCGATGATGGCCTCGGCGAGGTGAACCAGTGAGTCCTTCTCATGCTCCTTGCTGCCCCAGATCTTGTATTGGCCCTGGATGTCGACAAGATTCTGGCAAGCGATGCCCGAATTCTCGAGCGCCTTGACATTGTTGGTGATGTCCACCATAGCAAACATGTAGTGGGGTCTGTTGACAAACCTGGCAAAACGCTCGCAAGGCCTTGTGGCCAGGCAGTAGTGGTAGACGAGGACATGGTGGCGCACGCACATCTGGGCGACGGCGACCTTGGGACGAGACCAGGCACGAGCGTGGGTGTACTCGAGGTCGAACAAGACCACCTTGTACTTCTCCTCGGCAAGCAACAGCTCCATGATGTGGATGGAGTGCTCCACCCAGACCGGGTCGTTGGTGTACACCACCAAGAGGTCCATGAACCTTCTGTGGGTGTCCACCACGGCACGCCTGGTGAACTGCTGCTCGTCGTCGGCAGCCGCTCGGAGCGCCATTGGAGCCATGCAGGATACCCTCTAAGAATTTATCGTGGTGGGTGTGCTTCTTGCAATGGTGGGGCGCGATCGAAAGGTTGAAGAGACACAAGGGTAGGTTAAATGGTCGTTGTAATAAATGGGGGCCGGCCAGCCTGTAATCGTCACGTCTTGTCACGGTGTTCATAGCGGAGGATACCAGTGCACGCTTGACAACACCGCACCGCACGCGTGGGCTCGAACAGGCACCAAATGTATCGTCGATGAGCCTGTTCCTGCGCTACCGCGCTGTTTACCGCGCAAGCTTCCCGCCCGGCTAGTTTGGCCACGCGTCGGCTAGAAGAGGGACAAATCGTGGGCGTTCATTGGCAAAAGGCTTTGTAAAAATGAAGTGTGTGGAATGACTTCGGTCATAAGTTTACCCTTGGGTGATGAGGTCTAAGTTACACAGAAGGGTGATGATGGACACTCGAGTGCGATAATTAATTCTGCGCTCTACAGTGCACACGGTGGAAGAAACCAACTGTGTGCAATAATGTGATGTGAGATCGACAAGGTAAACCGATTCGAGAATGGTTAATAAAATCTAAGACCATTGCATATTAAGGTCAAAATAGTGCTAGCAATATACGAGTCTTATATGATGCCATTTCAACGACTGTACCACAAAAACTCGAAATGTTACAAGGTTCAAATTCCAGAGTTATATGGCTCAAATTCGAAGATTACAAGGTTCAAACTGATATTAGAAATGAAATTCAGCTCATCAGCTGCAAACGCTCGTGCTGATCCGCTGAACATGGATATCAGAGAGGTTCAAACTAATATCACCACTTGTAAGTCTGGCTTTGAAACCTCACAATTTTTGCAAAGGGGTCAGCCACTGAGAAGTCATGTATGGGGTTGACACGATGACTTCCGATTACTCTATCATCTGAACTTCCAAAATGAAATTCAGCATTTTTGGAGCCTACTCCATTCTGCCGCAGGCGCCGGCGCTGATCAACAAACCATTCATTTTTGCGAAATAAATGTAGGGCAAACCTCATTTCCTTCAGCACCCTTGCTCTGAGAACAAAGAACCTGGCGAATATAATCTCCGGTAAGGTCCCTCGGTAGGAGTTCAAAGTAATTTCTGAGAGATGCAAATCTAGGCATTCGACGTGATTGTTATATTGTATCACATTATCCACCACTGGGCCTAATCTTATCTGCAAAAGAAGAAAACGTGTTAGTGCCTACATGCAGTTTTGAACATTACTACAGGCCTAGCTATTTGGTTTGTAGGATTTGTAAAATGCACTAACATGCCATCTTCGATCTGACATGATTAACATGGGCATTTGATTACATTCTAGAAAAATGTAGCCTTCTTCACAAGAGGTTGGAGTGGATGAAAAGTTCCCTAAGAAAACTAGTACAAATGAATCCAAAGAGAAATGCTTATTGATTGTAACCATATGGATCAAGCAACCAATATGGGGGGGCATGTATGTACTGAAATCCTCCAAAAGAACCTTCAGAAATCGTAGTACATTGTCATTGTAAACTTGGAAAAAGGTGTCACAAATTGAACTCCCTTATGGTTAACATTTAACAGGAAAGGAACATCACCTCGATATATAGCTTCTCCAGGCACGGGAAGCATCTCAGGAAACTGAAAACTTGCTCCAGGTCGGGGCCGATAGATTCTAGTGCTAAGACCTTCACTGTGTGCAGTTTCGGGGTCAAGCTTGTCGGAATCATTTTCTGAATGACAGATGAACAAACATCTTCAAAATTAGAAATAATGTTATTTTTTAGAAGGAGAGGTAGAAGGTGGCTGTTGTACCTGAACGGGTGTGGATCCAATAACAAGTTTGGAGTATTTGTCAGACGAGTAGCCCAACACTATCAATTTTGGCACGGAAATGGCATTGATTCTTGTCGGACCTTCTTGATCAACTACAAGTAATCTTTCAAGTGCAGGTGTGTCCTGGATGACCATACCGTGGTCCACCTTTTGTGATGTCTTCCTGCCGCACCAGCAACACACATAAATAGTCCGGAGAGTCATGGAGGTGATGTGGAAGGTACTCATCCCATTGATTGCCTGAAGACGAAGGTATTCGAGTGCAGTACAGCCACGGAGCAGGCGCTCCATGTCACCCTTTGAGAGGCAGACGGCGACGAGCTCGAGGTGCTTCAGTCATGGTAGAATAAGAGTGGGCGCATCATTAAGGGGCGGGAAATGGCAGTTCCTGAACTTGGCGACGCGCAGCGTGGGCGCGAGGCGGAGTGCGGACGTTGGCAGCGACCGCATATGCCCATCATCAAAAGTGAGCTCCTCGAGCTGATCTAGGGCGGGGGGTTGGAACCAGTCGTCAAGCTTGGCTCGGTCCTTGTCGTTGGAATGGAACTTGCCCATTCTAAGGCCTTTGGTTGGGCCAAGGTGACTGCCGAGGATCTTGGAGAACGCATCCAAGCTTTTGCGATAGCCATGGCAGAGCTCGTGGATGTCGATGAAGTCGAGAGGGCTGGAGTTCCATAGGGGGCGCCACCACCGGGAAAGGAGGGTTTTCCGCGCCCCATATTTGATGACTCTCAACATATCATCGGGGAGGCTGCTGATTAAGTCTAGGCCTGCTCGAGTCGCTTGCAGTTCTAGCTCGCCCCGCCTCCGCTTGTTGGCAGCCCCGTTCTCCACCTCCGGAGTTTCCTTGTCAGCGGCACTTTCTGATAGAAATGGGAGTACAGGGAATATTTAGTTAAAACAGGGCAATAGAAAAGTGTATTGGTAACTAGAAGTTATTAGGTAGGAATATAGTAAGAAAAGGGAATAACAATTGGTTGCTTAAATACTACACAATTCATTTGACATTGCTAGGTAACTCAACATATGCAGATAGTTGAAAAGAAAACTTACTTCGAACAAAGTCTGGACAGATGATTTTGTCGGGGAAGTTAGCATATATCTCATGACCAGGCCCTTCTATGTGCAGTGCAATTTTGGTGCCAGCTTTCAGTACATAAAACTTTTCAATTTCATTCCAAAAGCCAGTGGCAAAATAGGAGTCACCACGTTCATCAAGTCTTACAGTAGCAACGATTGTAAATCCATGGTTTGTGTGTAGTATGACATTCGTGGATCCTTGATCTCTGTGAAGGGGAAAATGTGCACTACATAATTTGTTGCATAGCGAGGGATGTCCTGTAGAAAATGGTAGGATTGTTAAAGAAAATATGGTAACATACAAATATGGGCCCAAATTGAAAGAACTGTACAGCAGTTGAAATCGAAGGACAAAAATCTATAATTAAACAGATAGGGTAAACATGATGTCATGGAAAAATGAGAGTAATCGAAAGAACAATACATCATTAATTTGCCTAATATAGAAAGAATAGGGGAAAAAATCCCCTTTGACGTATATGGTGCATGTGGCACCTTTTATCCAAATGTAACAATATTTAGAATATGTTCAGGAAAGTAGGTCATGCCAACCGATTTAGGGTGAGATTGAACATACCTCACGCGTCCTCAAGTTATCTGGTACGGTGAGATGGAATCTCTGGCGGCGGTCGCCAAGTCCTGAAGTGTCATCGCACTGTACATTCTATGAATGAAAGAAAACCCTCAAATCAGCTCGAATAAAAACTAATTCACGGTGATTTCCGCCGGGTGATTAAAGGAGGCAGATGAACTGGGATAGGAGATGAGATAATATCTCGTTAAATTAGTTACCTCATTGTCCATGAGAAAGAACCCTCAGTACGGCAGATTCCCGAACCGAGCGGAGTTGGGTCGACCGCGAGCAGCGTCGAGAAAGTCGATGGCGATAGGCGGCAGCAAGCGGAAGTGGTGAGATGCGGTGGGCTTGGCCGGCAGCCTGGCAGCGGCAGCAGGCATCGAGCTAAGTGTTTACCGCCGCGATAGGCGGTGCCATGGCATAGACGCGGAGGAGCTTCTGCAGGTGTGAATGGGGAACGTACCGGAGGGGCCGAGGGGGTGGCGGGCGGGGTGAGGGTTTTGTGACGCTGGGATGGTGAGGGTTTTATTTTTTCTTTTTTGAATTGGGTGGTGAGGGTTTTCTGTCCCACAAAGAATTTTGGGGGCGACGGTTTGCTAGAGTGAACCATGTGTGATTGACGCAGCAGGAAAAATGAAAGTCATTGCACACAGTTCCAATTCTAGGAACCGTGTGTGATTGACGTACTACCTCCGTCCTGGTTTATTGGTCCCCTGTTGTAATTTTTACCAAAATTTGGTGAAATATTTAACATACTCAGACATAGATAATAAGCGTACACGTACATAAGCATAGTTCAACCATAAGTACATAGTTCAACCATCATTAAGCATACTCAAGCGTACATAGTTCGATCCATCCCACATCTCATCTCACATGCGGCCGGCACGATCCTGAAGCTTCTCCAGGTACTCGGCGTACGCGTCGTGCGCCACCTTGCGAGAATACTTCTGCTTGAAGGAGCCAACGGCCCGTCCTCTTGCATGCGCCAGGACACTTAGATACGCGTCATGAATCTTGTGGTTGCAAAATGGGCATCCATAGCCGTCGTTCCAGGTCCTAATACGCCTGCTATGCATTCCCGCATAAAGCTCCCTCAGGATTCGCCTCTTGTACCTCCTCTGGGCATCTTCATCCTCGCTGTCCACATCGTTAGACAACACCTATACAAATAGTAAAACAAATTTGGCACCAAATCACTGATTACATGCCGTGAAGTAGGATTAGGAATTTATGGCTATTTATTTATACATATCCAGAGATTATGGTTAGAATTTTAAGCACAGTCGTCTATGTACAGACCAATCTTGAAGAAAATAATGGCACAAACATATGTAGGTCATTCAAAATCAATTGTCAAGTCCTGGCTAGGAATTATTAGCATGAACACTAACACTAGTCGGATTACTAGCAGAAATCATTTGCACAGATGAAACAACTAATCACTTATCACCTGTACCATTCAAACAATCAATATACTACACAGATCTAAGAAAACTTACTCAGATTTCATGGATTGGGAGAACATAACCACATAATTTTTATTCCAAAAAGGGGGAGGCGGGAGTAACCAGAGAAACACTATGATCTATTTGACACATAAATGGGTATAGATGACTAACCAGCTGTCCGTCATCGTCGGAATCGTCGCCGGAGTGGTCGTCGGAGTCGGTGTGGAACTCCGCCTCCGGCTGCGGAAGCTTGACGCCGTCGATGATGTCAGGGTGGAGCGATAACTCGCCGGCGGTGACGGCAACCTCTGTCTCCATCTCCACGTCGTGCTCCGGTGCTTTAGCAGCCCCGGCGTCGCCACTCCCTCCGATGGGGCGCTTCATCGGCATCCTCATACACTGACAGCTTTGAGGACTGAGAGCGGCGTCGAGGATGCAAGCGGAGAGAGAGGATTGTGTGTGCGTAGCGAAGATGGGGGTGCGGCCACTCGCGCGCACCATTAATATGGAATAGTGGGAGTTGTGGGAGAGAGGCTGGCCCCGATCAAACCGATGGCTCGCCTCCCGGTGAGCCTGCCATCGGACTGCTGGCATGCCTACCAAAGTTTCACATAGCTACTCGCACGCCTCCGTCAATTCACACACATGCACGCACGCCTCCCCGTCTGCCTGCGTGGCGGACTGCTCGCATGCGTCCCGTCAACTCACGCCTGCTCGCACACCACACGGGTCGCGTGGCGGCTGTCGGGGAACGTAGTAATTTCAAAAAAATTCCTACGCACACGCAAGAACATGGTGATGCATAGCAACGAGAGGGGAGAGTGTTGTCTACGTACCCTCGTAGACCGACAGCGGAAGCGTTATCACAACGCGGTTGATGTAGTCGTACGTCTTCACGATCCGACCGATCAAGTACCGAACGCACGGCACCTCCGAGTTCAGCACACGTTCAGCTCGATGACGTCCCTTGAACTCCGATCCAGCCGAGTGTTGAGGGAGAGTTTCGTCAGCACGACGGCGTGGTGACGATGATGATGTTCCACCGACGTAGGGCTTCGCCTAAGCTCCGCGACGGTATTATCGAGGTGTAATATGGTGGAGGGGGGCACCGCACACGGCTAAAATATCGTAAATCAAGTGTGTCTAGAGGTGCCCCCCTGCCCCCGTATATAAAGGAGCAAGGGGGAGGCCGGCTGCCCTAGGCGCGCCAAGGAGAGGGGGGGAGTCCTCCTCCTAGTAGGAGTAGGACTCCCCTTTCCTAGTCCAACTAGGAAAAGAGGGGGGAAGGAAAGAGAGGGAGAGGGAGAGGGAAAGAGGGGCTGCGCCCCCCTCTCCTAGTCCAACTAGCATTCCTCATGGGAGGGGGCGCGCCACCTCCTGGCTGCTGTCCTCTCTCTCCCCTCAAGGCCCACTAAGGCCCAATACTTCCCCGGGGGGTTCCGGTAACCCTCCGGCACTCCGGTTTAGTCCGAAACTTCTCCGGAACACTTCCGGTGTCCGAATATAGTCGTCCAATATATCAATCTTTATGTCTCGACCATTTCGAGACTCCTCGTCATGTCCGTGATCACATCCGGGACTCCGAACAACCTTCGGTACATCAAAACATACAAACTCATAATATAACTGTCATCGTAACATTAAGCGTGCGGACCCTACGGGTCCGAGAACTATGTAGACATGACCGAGACACCTCTCCGGTCAATAACCAATGGCGGAACCTGGATGCTCATATTGGTTCTCACATATTCTACGAAGATCTTTATCGGTCAAACCGCATAACAACATACGTTGTTCCCTTTGTCATCGGTATGTTACTTGCCCGAGATTCGATCGTCGGTATCTCGATACCTAGTTCAATCTCGTTACCGGCAAGTCTCTTTACTCGTTCCATAATACATCATCCCGCAACTAACTCATTAGTCACAATGCTTGCAAGGCTTATAGTGATGTGCATTACCGAGTGGGCCCAGAGATACCTCTCCGACAATCGGAGTGACAAATCCTAATCTCGAAATACGCCAACCCAACAAGTACCTTTGGAGACACCTGTAGAGCACCTTTATAATCACCCATTTACGTTGTGACGTTTGGTAGCACACAAAGTGTTCCTCCGGTAAACGGGAGTTGCATAATCTCATAGTCATAGGAACATGTATAAGTCATGAAGAAAGCAATAGCAACATACTAAACGATCGGGTGCTAAGCTAACGGAATGGGTCAGGTCAATCACGTCATTCTCCTAATGAGGTGATCTCGTTAATCAAATGACAACTCATGTCTATGGCTAGGAAACATAGCCATCTTTGATTAACGAGCTAGTCAAGTAAAGGCATACTAGTGACACTCTGTTTGTCTATGTATTCACACATGTATTATGTTTCCGGTTAATACAATTCTAGCATGAATAATAAACATTTATCATGATATAAGGAAATAAATAATACTTTATTATTGCCTCTAGGGCATATTTCCTTCAGTCTCCCACTTGCACTAGAGTCAATAATCTAGATTACATAGTAATGATTCTTACACCCATGGAGTCTTGGTGCTGATCATGTTTTGCTCGTGGAAGAGGCTTAGTCAACGGGTCTGCAACATTCAGATCCGTATGTATCTTGCAAATTTCTATGTCTCCCACCTGGACTAAATCCCGGATGGAATTGAAGCGTCTTTTGATGTGCTTGGTTCTCTTGTGAAATCTGGATTCCTTTGCTAAGGCAATTGCACCAGTATTGTCACAAAAGATTTTCATTGGTCCCGATGCACTAGGTATGACACCTAGATCGGATATGAACTCCTTCATCCAGACTCCTTCATTTGCTGCTTCCGAAGCAGCTATGTATTCCGCTTCACACGTAGATCCCGCCACGACACTTTGCTTAGAACTGCACCAACTGACAGCTCCACCGTTCAATGTAAATACGTATCCGGTTTGCGATTTAGAATCGTCCGGATCAGTGTCAAAGCTTGCATCAACGTAACCACTTACGATGAGCTCTTTGTCACCTCCATAAACGAGAAACATATCCTTAGTCCTTTTCAGGTATTTCAGGATGTTCTTGACCGCTGTCCAGTGATCCACTCCTGGATTACTTTGGTACCTCCCTGCTAAACTTATAGCAAGGCACACATCAGGTCTGGTACACAGCATTGCATACATGATAGAGCCTATGGCTGAAGCATAGGGAACATCTTTCATCTTCTCTCTATCTTCTGCAGTGGTCGGGCATTGAGTCTTACTCAATCTCACACCTTGTAGTACAGGCAAGAACCCTTTCTTTGCTTGATCCATTTTGAACTTCTTCAAAACTTTGTCAAGGTATGTGCTTTGTGAAAGTCCTATTAAGCGTCTTGATCTATCTCTATAGATCTTAATGCCTAATATATATGCAGCTTCACCGAGGTCTTTCATTGAAAAACTCTTATTCAAGTATCCCTTTATGCTATCCAGAAATTCTATATCATTTCCAATCAGTAATATGTCATCCACATATAATATCAGAAATGCTACTGAGCTCCCACTCACTTTCTTGTAAATACAGGCTTCTCCAAAAGTCTGTATAAAACCAAATGCTTTGATCACACTATCAAAGCGTTTATTCCAACTCCGAGAGGCTTGCACCAGTCCATAAATGGATCGCTGGAGCTTGCACACTTTGTTAGCTCCCTTTGGATCGACAAAACCTTCCGGTTGCATCATATACAACTCTTCTTCCAAAAATCCATTCAGGAATGCAGTTTTGACATCCATTTGCCAAATTTCATAATCATAAAATGCGGCAATTGCTAACATGATTCGGACAGACTTAAGCATCGCTACGGGTGAGAAGGTCTCATCGTAGTCAATCCTTGAACTTGTCGAAAACCTTTCGCAACAAGTCGAGCTTTATAGACAGTAACATTACCATCAGCGTCAGTCTTCTTCTTGAAGATCCATTTATTTTCAATGGCTTGCCGACCATCGGGCAAGTCAACCAAAGTCCATACTTTGTTCTCATACATGGATCCCATCTCGGATTTCATGGCTTCAAGCCATTTTGCGGAATCTGGGCTCACCATCGCTTCTTCATAGTTCGTAGGTTCGTCATGGTCTAGTAACATAACCTCCAGAACAGGATTACCGTACCACTCTGGTGCGGATCTTGATCTAGTTGACCTACGAGGTTCAGTAATAACTTGATCTGAAGTTTCATGATCATTATCATTAACTTCCTCACTAATTGGTGTAGGTGTCGCAGAAACTGATTTCTGTGATGATCTACTTTCCAATAAGGGAGCAGGTACAGTTACCTCATCAAGTTCTACTTTCCTCCCACTCACTTCTTTCGAGAGAAACTCCTTCTCTAGAAAGGATCCATTCTTAGCAACGAATATCTTGCCTTCGGATCTGTGATAGAAGGTGTACCCAACAGTCTCCTTTGGGTATCCTATGAAGACACATTTCTCCGATTTGGGTTCGAGCTTATCAGGTTGAAGTTTCTTCACATAAGCTTCGCAACCCCAAACTTTAAGATACGACAACTTTGGTTTCTTGCCAAACCATAGTTCATAAGGTGTCGTTTCAACGGATTTCGATGGTGCCCTATTTAGAGTGAATGCAGCCGTATCTAAAGCATAACCCCAAAACGATAGCGGTAAATCAGTAAGAGACATCATAGATCGCACCATATCTAATAAAGTACGATTACGACGTTCGGACACACCATTACGCTGTGGTGTTCCGGGTGGCGTGAGTTGCGAAACTATTCCGCATTGTTTCAAATGTAGGCCAAACTCATAACTCAAATATTCTCCTCCACGATCAGATCGTAGGAATTTTATTCTCTTGTTACGATGATTTTCAACTTCACTCTGAAATTCTTTGAACTTTTCAAATGTTTCAGACTTATGTTTCATTAAGTAGATATACCCATATCTGCTCAAATCATCTGTGAAGGTGAGAAAATAACGATATCCGCCACGAGCCTCAATATTCATCGGACCACATACATCTGTATGTATGATTTCCAACAAATCTGTTTCTCTCTCCATAGTTCCGGAGAACAGTGTTTTTGTCATCTTGCCCATGAGGCACGGTTCGCAAGTACCAAGTGATTCATAATCAAGTGATTCCAAAAGTCCATCAGCATGGAGTTTCTTCATGTGCTTTACACCGATATGACCTAAACGGCAGTGCCACAAATAAGTTGCACTGTCATTATCAACTCTGCATCTTTTGGCTTTGACATTATGAATATGTGTGTCACTACTATCGAGATTCATTAAAAATAGACCACTCTTCAAGGGTGCATGACCATAAAAGATATTATTCATATAAATAGAACAACCATTATTCTCTGATTTAAATGAATAACCGTCTCGCATTAAACAAGATCCAGATATAATGTTCATGCTCAACGTTGGCACCAAATAACAATTATTTAGGTCTAAAACTAATCCCGAAGGTAGATGTAGAGGTAGCGTGCCGACGGCGATCACATCGACTTTGGAACCATTTCCCACGCGCATCGTCACCTCGTCCTTAGCCAATCTTCGCTTAATCCGTAGCCCCTGTTTCGAGTTGCAAATATTAGCAACAGAACCAGTATCAAATACCCAGGTGCTACTGCGAGCATTAGTAAGGTACACATCAATAACATGTATATCACATATACCTTTGTTAACCTTGCCATCCTTCTTATCCGCCAAATACTTGGGGCAGTTCCGCTTCCAGTGACCAGTCTGCTTGCAGTAGAAGCACTCAGTTTCAGGCTTAGCTCCAGACTTGGGTTTCTTCTCCTGAATAGCAACTTGCTTGCTGTTCTTATTGAAGTTCCCCTTCTTCTTTCCTTTGCCCTTTTTCTTGAAACTAGTGGTTTTACTGACCATCAACACTTGATGCTCCTTTTTGATTTCTACCTCCGCTGCCTTTAGCATTGCGAAGAGCTTGGGAATTGTCTTATTCATCCCTTGCATGTTATAGTTCATCACGAAGCTCTTGTAGCTTGGTGGCAGTGATTGAAGAATTCTGTCAATGACGCTATCATCCGGAAGATTAACTCCCAGTTGAATCAAGTGATTGTTATACCCAGACATTTTGAGTATATGGTCACTGACAGAACTATTCTCTTCCATCTTGCAGCTGTAGAACTTATTGGAGACTTCATATCTCTCAATCCGGACATTTGCTTGAAATATTAACTTCAACTCCTGGAACATCTCATATGCTCCATGACGTTCAAAATGTCGTTGAAGACCCGGTTCTAAGCCGTATAGCATGGCACACTGAACTATCGAGTAGTCACCAGCTTTGCCCTGCCAGACGTTCATAACTTCTGGTGTTGCTCTTGCAGGAGGCCTGGCACCTAGCGGTGCTTCTAGGACGTAATTCTTCTGTGCAGCAATGAGGATAATCCTCAAGTTACGGACCCAGTCCGTGTAATTGCTACCATCATTTTTCAACTTAGCTTTCTCAAGGAACGCATTAAAATTCAACGGAACAACAGCACGGGCCATTAACATAGACAAGCAAGATACTATCAAATTACTTAAGAACTCCCACTTAGATAGATATCCCTCTAATCATCTAAGTGATTACGTGATCCAAATCAACTAAACCATGTCTTATCATCACGTGAGATGGAGTAGTTTCAATGGTGAACATCACTATGTTGATCATATCTACTATATGATTCACGCTCGACCTTTCGGTCTCCGTGTTCCGAGGCCATATCTGCATATGCTAGGCTCGTCAAGTTTAACCTGAGTATTCCGCGTGTGCAACTGTTTTGCACCCGTTGTATTTGAACGTAGAGCCTATCACACCCGATCATCACGTGGTGTCTCAGCACGAAGAACTTTCGCAACGGTGCATACTCAGGGAGAACACTTTTATCTTGAAATTTTAGTGAGAGATCATCTTATAATGCTACCGTCAATCAAAGCAAGATAAGATGCATAAAGGATTAACATCACATGCAATCAATATAAGTGATATGATATGGCCATCATCATCTTGTGCTTGTGATCTCCATCTCCGAAGCACCGTGCTTCTGATCTCCATCTCCGAAGCACCGTCATGATCACCATCGTCACCGGCGCGACACCTTGATCTCCATCGTAGTATCGTTGTCGTCTCGCCAACTTATTGCTTTTACTACTATCGCTACCTCTTAGTGATAAAGTAAAACTATTACATGGCGATTGCATTTCATACAATAAAGCGACAACCATATGGCTCCTGCCAGTTGCCGATAACTCGGTTACAAAACATGATAATCTCATACAACAAATTATATCACATCATGTCTTGACCATATCACATCACAACATGCCCTGCAAAAACAAGTTAGACGTCCTCTATTTTGTCGTTGCAAGTTTTACATGGCTGCTACGGGCTTAGCAAGAACCGTTCTTACCTACGCATCAAAACCACAACGATAGTTTGTCAAGTTGGTGCTGTTTTAACCTTCACAAGGACCGGGCGTAGCCACACTCGGTTCAACTAAAGTGAGAGAGACAGACACCCGCCGGTCACCTTTAAGCAACGAGTGCTCGCAACGGTGAAACCAGTCTCGCGTAAGCGTACACGTAATGTCGGTCCGGGCCGCTTCATCTCACAATATCGCTGAACCAAAGTATGACATGCTGGTAAGCAGTATGACTTATATCGCCCACAACTCACTTGTGTTCTACTCGTGCATAGCATCGACGCATAAAACCAGGCTCAGATACCACTATTGGGGAACGTAGTAATTTCAAAAAAATTCCTACGCACACGGAAGAACATGGTGATGCATAGCACCGAGAGGGGAGAGTGTTGTCTATGTACCCTCGTAGACCGACAGCGGAAGCGTTATCACAACGCGGTTGATGTAGTCGTACGTCTTCACGATCCGACCGATCAAGTACCGAACGCACGGCACCTCCGAGTTCAGCACACGTTCAGCTCGATGACGTCCCTCGAACTCTGATCCAGCCGAGTGTTGAGAGAGAGTTTCGTCAGCACGACGGCGTGGTGACGATGATGATGTTCCACCGACGCAGGGCTTCGCCTAAGCTCCGCGACGGTATTATCGAGGTGTAATATGGTGGAGGGGGGCACCGCACACGGCTAAAATATCGTATATCAAGTGTGTCTAGAGGTGCCCCCTTGCCCCCGTATATAAAGGAGCAAGGGGGAGGCCGGCTGCCCTAGGCGCGCCAAGGAGAGGGGGGGAGTCCTCCTCCTAGTAGGAGTAGGACTCCCCTTTCCTAGTCCAACTAGGAAAAGAGGGGGGGAAGGAAAGAGAGGGAGAGGGAGAGGGAAAGAGGGGCTGCGCCCCCCTCTCCTAGTCCAACTAGGATTCCTCGTGGGAGGGGGCGCGCCACCTCCTGGCTGCTGCCCTCTCTCTCCCCTCAAGGCCCACTAAGGCCCAATACTACCCCGGGGGGTTCCGGTAACCCTCCGGCACTCCGGTTTAATCCGAAACTTCTCCGGAACACTTCCGGTGTCCGAATATAGTCGTCCAATATATCAATCTTTATGTCTCGACCATTTCGAGACTCCTCGTCATGTCCGTGATCACATCCGGGACTCCGAACAACCTTCGGTACATCAAAACATACAAACTCATAATATAACTGTCATTGTAACGTTAAGCGTGCGGACCCTATGGATTCGAGAACTATGTAGACATGACCGAGACACCTCTTCGGTCAATAACCAATAGCGGAACCTGGATGCTCATATTGGTTCCCACATATTCTACGAAGATCTTTATCGGTCAAACCGCATAACAACATATGTTGTTCCCTTTGTCATCGGTATGTTACTTGCCCGAGATTCGATCGTCGGTATCTCGATACCTAGTTCAATCTCGTTACCGGCAAGTCTCTTTACTCGTTCCGTAATACATCATCCCGCAACTAACTCATTAGTCACAATGCTTGCAAGGCTTATAGTGATGTGCATTACCGAGTGGGCCCAGAGATACCTCTCCGACTATCGGAGTGACAAATCCTAATCTCGAAATACGCCATCCCAACAAGTACCTTTGGAGACACCTGTAGAGCACCTTTATAATCACCCATTTATGTTGTGACGTTTGGTAGCACACAAAGTGTTCCTCCGGTAAACGGGAGTTGCATAATCTCATACTCATAGGAACATGTACAAGTCATGAAGAAAGCAATAGCAACATACTAAACGATCGGGTGCTAAGCTAACGGAATGGGTCAGGTCAATCACGTCATTCTCCTAATGAGGTGATCTCGTTAATAAAATGACAACTCATGTCTATGGCTAGGAAACATAACCATCTTTGATTAACGAGCTAGTCAAGTAGAGGCATACTAGTGACACACCGTTTGTCTATGTATTCACACATGTATTATGTTTCCGGTTAATACAATTCTAGCATGAATAATAAACATTTATCATGATATAAGGAAATAAATAATACTTTATTATTGCCTCTAGGGCATATTTCCTTCAGCGTCACATATATTGTTTTTCTATTTGGATGATTAATGCTGCCGCTTTATTGCTTAGCCGAAGCATGGGACATATCCATTGTTGGTCTAACACTAACGGTTCGAATAAATAATCCATTTGGGATATTGGTTCCCAATTATTAATAATCTCCCGTCTATAATTAGATAAAGATTACATCAAAACTGGTCTCAAATTTGACAAAAAAAGTACAATGCCACTTTGTATTGGTGTCCATATGACAACACGATAAGTTTCATGAACTTCAAATAAGTATTGGATGTACTAGAATTTAAAAATCAAGATTCTCAATGTTTGAAATTTGTTGCACGGGGAGTAAACATGCACCCAGTGAGACGCATGTGTTTCTGCAATCCATTTACGTGCACTGTCACGTGTGCATGTAGCTCAAATTTGATTTTGCACATTATACCCATAGAATATCAATCAATCAATGTACTAAAACGTCTTAATGATCTCTGTGATTTTTTTGAAATTAAAATGTCCCCCCTTGGTAACATGTATGTTAACCGCGGGATAATTAATTTAACATGCATCGTAGTTGGGGTGGATTCGCGGTGTGTGTGTGGGTGTGTGCGTCTGGGGGTCGCGGGTGGCTCGCAGTACACTACGAGTTGTGAGCCACTGTGTGGGTTGGCCGTTTCGTTAGGCAGGCTGGTGCCACCTCATAGTCGTGAAAATCGTTATTTAAAACATTACACAACCCTTTCATACATAAATGTTTTGGCCAAATACAGTCGATGGTTGTCCTACACGACACTCGATACTCGCGTGTGACGCTTTCTATGGGCCCGCGAGGTCGTCGTCCATCACTTTGACGAACAGCCGGTAGTGAGGTTAATTTGACCAGCAAGGTAGAATCTTTTTGTTTGTGTTATGGTGGTATATAGTACGCGTCGAAGAGGTGGGATGGGACTAGCATATATACTATACGTACGCGTCCGTGAACAAGTACACCTCACTCAATGTCGGGACTTTTTGGTTACCAAGGCACGTGCCACATCAAAATTGTGAAATTGGTTATTCAAACATCACACAACACCTTTTTGGGCCACATGCATATCCTAGCTAGGACACTCACGTGTGACGCTTCCATCCGTGGGCCCACGAGGCCATCGTCGATGCATGCATGCATCACTTTGACATACATCGGGAGAGGTTAATTAATTTCACCATCGATGAGGATTCTTTTGGGTTGTACATATATTACGGCAGGAGCATACAGTATGTGGTGAAGAGGGGGGAAGGGGGCCATCATATGTAGTACCCTTGATATGAACCTCACTCCGTGTGGGTGCATGGTTTATGGTTTTTGAGGCATGTGGCACATCAAAGTTGTGCATTTTGGGTATTCAACATATATATGTTTGGCCCACATGCAAAGTAGTGGTGGTTGTCCTCTCACACCGACTTAAGCGGTTATCAGCGATATCGATGCTTTCCGTCTATGGGCCCGCTTGGTCCATCACTACTTTTTGCGTGACAACAAGAGAGGTTAATTTGACTTAGGAGGGGATTATTATTTTTGCTCTGGGATGGCATGCATGATATAGTTTGAGCACACACACATGCATGTGTACGTATGAATCCCTCCCATAGAGTCGAAGTGGCTAGTACAACGACACATCGTGAACCATTCTCGCTCTGTGTGGGGAGCTAGTGTACGATTTTTGACACACGCGCCACATCAATGTTGTGTATTCAAACATGCATGCACACATCACCTCCATACATATGCATGTAGTTGTTGCCTTTGAATGATACACTCCCTCGCGTGGTTATCGGCGACAAGCCTATATATTCGTGGGCCCACGTGGACATCCATGATCACCTTGACCAACAACAAGATAGGTTACCATGGTGGATTCTTCATTTGGTTCGTGTTATCGTAGTATAGGTCATGGTGAGATTCAGACCTAATTAAGTTTGAGCGCATATACTATGCATGCATGCATGAATCCCCGCGTTGGCTTGAAGTGTGGTGTAACATACATATGCATCGTCAACCCAACCCTCACTCAGTGTGTGGATTTCTAGTTCGAAATCACCGTGCCACATCAAAGTTGTTCCATTGTTACTCAAAAACACACCTCTCCGGTACATATGTTTGGGCCACACGCATGCAGAAGTTGTCTTCAGGACTAGCTACTTGCGTGATTATTGGCGAGCTAGCCCATCTCCGGGGTCGCATGGATGGCCATCACTTTGACCAACAACAAGAGAGAGGTTGTACTTGTGCACCTGTCACGCACACATCCGCACAGTACATTGGGCTCCACGAGGCTCCCCCTCTCAAAAATATCTGCCCGCCTCGAGGGTTTTTCTGTTTCATAACACACGGTTGTTATCTCCGGACCGTCTGTGATGTTTCTTGTTCCCAATCCCGCCTGCATCCCTAGAAAATATCTGCCCGCCTCGAGGGTTTTTCTGTTTCATAACACACGGTTGTTATCTCCGGACCGTGTGCGATGTTTCTTGTTCCCAATCCCACCTGCATCCCTAGAAAATATCTGCCCGCCTCGAGGGTTTTTCTGTTTCATAACACACTATTGTTATCTCCGGACCGTGTGCGATGCACTGTCATCAAAATTTTCAATAGCCCGGCATTTCACTCCCGCGTTTGACTCCCGCGTAGTAAAATTTTCAGTACCCGTGTCATTTCCTCAAACACCCCGCGTCCCCTCCACACACACACACACACACACACACACCAAAACCTCCTCGAGCGTGCGCGCGCGCACACACACACCCTCCCTTGCTCGAAACCCTAGCAAGGTCCTCGCCGCCGCTGCCGCAAGGCCTCCATTGTCAACATCTGTCGGTTTGCCCGTGTAGCTTACCCATCGATCTCATACCCAGGCCGCCTTGAGTTTCTTAGATGATGCCTGCCAAACGCCCCTTTTCCCACAGATCCCCATCCCCATCCCCCATTCCAGAGCATTGCAGCCTAACCCCGGCTACGCTTCCCGTGGAGCTCGGAGTGACTAGCCCAAAAGTGGTGTATAGAGGTCTCTTCGCCCGACGTTGCCGAGGAAGCTGACGACCATTACTGGCGACAGGCACTCAAGCAATGGGCTAGAGTATGCGGGCATGTCTCATCCGCCGGCTACGACATCGAGGTCATCAACAGCGACGCCCTGAGTGCGGGTTGTGTCATAGGTTAAGTGCCCCACTCCCAACCCCTCGGGTTCAACCGTCGTCGATCTCATCCATGGCCCCACCGTTGATCTCCTCTGGCTCGCTGTCAACAATTTGCCATTCTACATCGCCATCGAGCCCCTTTTGTCATATCTGAAGGACACGTCCTGCGATGCTGGCTTGGGATCCACAGCTTCCAAGTCAGACCTCATCGGCGGCGACTATGAGGAGGGCACCCCCTCCGGCTCTTCCAAGGGGAAAGAGCCTGTCTGTGACATCAGGGAGGGCACCCTACAGTCGTGCTCTTCCAAGGGGAAGGAGCCCATCTGCGACAACATGGAGCGCATACAGGGTCCATGCTCTTCCCACGGGAACGAGCCCCATCTGTTACAAGTGAGGAAACCCATGATTTGTTTATTTCAGTTGTTCACAATGTGATGCTCTATATGTGCAATTATTTACTATGCAGTACATTTCATCAATCCAGTTTTAAACATACCGATAGGAATGCATATATTTGCTTGTTGTTAAGCCTGATATAGCTAGCATATGCCTCTTTTCAAGTTTTTTGAATGTTCGGTTGTTTGTAGTTAGCATATGTTCAGTTTCAAATGCTATCTTTGGTTGTTCGTAGTGTGCCTTGTTTATTCCAGTTATTCACAATGTGATGTTCTATATGTGCAAGTATGAACTATGCAGTTCAATTTCATCAGTACCAGTTTCAACAATACCACTTGAATGACTACATTTGGTTGCCGCATCTTGTAGTTAACATGCCTTTCCATTTTTATTTAACCATAACCAGTGTACTTAGACCCGCACAATACCAGTTTGAATGACTATGTTTGCTTGTTGTTAAATGTTAGGCTTGTTGCAGTTAGCACACCTTTCCACTTGTTTTTCTTTACTAGCGTGCTTAAACCTGCACACTGAAGCTATCTTTTGGAGATTATTTTGTCTGCCATGTATAATTTTGGTCGATGTTTAGCCTGCTGTGCTTAACATGCTTCTTGATGTACCTACACAGGACAATTTTGGGAACGACTGATGTTTTCCATCGAGGTTAGTTTCATCCCATGGCTTATATCTACTCACTGTTCAGGATATCGGTAGCTGGTACCATATAGGCCGGCGGCTGATAAGGGACTAATCGATGAATCAGACTTTTAACTGAATATATCTGCAACCCATTTTTTGTTAGGTTAACTAGGGCCATATGTAATATATCTGAGGCTACATAGCAACATGCACTGTACTTAATGTCTAAATATGCAATCCTAGGCTACATAGCAACAAGGAAGGGTGTTAATTAATGTTCTAATGATGTCTAGATATACGTAGAAGAGCAGCAGCAGCAGCAATAGCAACAACACATCCCTGTTTGGTTACAGAACTTAGCTAGAGGTTAAAGTTAGTTTCTAGCTCATTACTAACCCTGAACTAACTCCATCCAAAGAGTTGTTTGGATGGCAGGGTTAGATTGACAATAAATGCACTAGGAGAACTAGCTCCAATTAGCACCTCTTGGGTTGGATAGTTTTTTTGGGTGGGTTATAGATGCAACTAGCTCAAACTAGCCCTCATGTTTAGATATACTTTAGGGCTATTTGAGCCTGAACTAGCTCAAACTAACTGTAACCCATGGATACAGCAGCAGTTAATCAGCCAATAATTTGTAAGAATGAACTAAACTCCTTCCGGCCCATAATATAAGATGTTAATTCATCTAATATGTGAGTATATTGGATGTTATAAGATACTCCCTCCGTTCCTAAATATTTGTCTTTTTAGAGATTTCAAATGGACTACCACATACGGATGTATATAGACATATTATAAAAGAGTGTTGTACTACATCATTGTGCAATTGATGTTTAGCTTCTAATTTTAGCTTGGTGCTTTTAGGTACATATGTCACTGGTAAAGATCTGCGTTTCGACCCTTTCTGCGTAAGGGGCAATGAGATATCGATGAACCAGCATCAAGTGAGGAAGCTGATAAAGATTGTTAGGAAAATGAGTCCAAAGATGGCAATTAAACTATTTGTTTACACTTTATCCAAGACAATAGCGAACTACAGGATGGTAAGTAAGAACTCTGCAGCCTTCCTTTTACTGCCCACAATGAATTGTGTTAGATGACAATGTCTGAATCTTTTTCCTTTGTAGTGGTTGCCAAAGCAGTTTACTCAAGATTACCTCTCAACCTACATGATTGGTGGGCATGCAAAGGTTAAAGTATTTCTACTAGAACACGATGATTATCTAGATGTTTTCATGAAGACCGTGAAGGATGGGCGGTTGGCCATCACAAGGGGTTGGGCTAGAGTCGTGTGTGCCTTCTGCATGGAGGAGGGCCCAATATGGGCATTCTGCTTCACCTTGTTCAGCAACCAGAATATATTTCGCCTCTTTCTTTACCGTCTTTAATAGTACAAGTATACAACTGTGGTTCATCATTCTTTATTTGGTTCTTATGTAATTCTTGAACATATGTACCTATGAATCGAATAATGCATTGGTTGTTTGAACCCGATGGATATGAATAAAGCTGTAGCATACACTCAAATTCAAATCCAAATCCGGTACAATTTGGTAAAGCAGCAATTAAATTACGGTGAAATTACGCTCTCCAGGTTGTTACGGCACACATGGTTGGTAAAACACAAACGTTTGCGATATGCACCGTAATCCGAGATGGTTCACAAAGAGGAGACGTGTGCAAGCATGCACACAGTTGCCGTTTGCAAAGCGTGCGCGATGTCAGACAATATCACAAACGGTGCGGGCAAACTAAACGTTTATGTTAGTTGCCTTATCGTACACGATTCGCAACCATGAACTGTTTCTGATGAAGTATGCATCATAAATGCTGCACCACAAAATAGCGTGTGCGATAGTTGTCGTGTACTACGATGTTACGACGGTCCGACGTTTCGTAATCCTGTACGACACTCGTACGACGATTAGCTAATCTTCTTAACGCGTGAACCGTTTGTGATGGGCCGCGCATCATACATGTTCTATAATAGTGAACCATTTGTGATGGGCCGCGCATCATAAACGTAGCACCACAGAATACCGACTGCGATGACAATGCGAGCAGAAACGAGTAGGAGTACTGTAGGGGCCCTATCCCCGACGGTTTCTGGGTCGTGTGGGAAGGACCCCCAATCGCCCACACTCACTTGGCGACGGTTCCAAATGCCGTCGCGGAAAGGGGTTAAAAACCGTTTGTTTAGGACCGACGCGCACGAGTGATTATATAGGCATCACGTCCAAGATTAGTAGACCAACTCCTGCCTGCATCTACTACTATTACTCCACACATCGACCGTATCCATCATGCATCTAGTGTATTAAGTTCATGGTAAAATGGAGTAATGCAATAAGAATGATGACATGGTGTAGACAAGATCTATCTATGTAGAGATAGACCCCATCGTTTTATCCTTAGTAGCAATGATACATACGTGTAGGTTCCCCTTCTGTCACTGGGATCAAGCACCGTAAGATCAAACCCACTACAAAGCACCTCTTCCCATTGCAAGATAAATAGATCAAGTTGGCCAAACAAAACCCAAATATCAAAGAAGAAATACAAGTCTATAAGCAATCATGCATATAAGATATCAAAGAAACTCAAATAACTTTCATGGATATAAAAAGATAGATTTAATCATAAACTCAAAGTTCATCCGATCCCAACAAACACACCGCAAAAAGAGTTACATCATGTGGATCTCCAAGAGACCATTGTATTGAGTATCCAGCGGGAGAGAGGAAGCCATCTAGCTACTAACTACGGACCCCAAGGTCTACAAAGAACTACTCACGCATCATCGGAGAGGCACCAATGGAAGTGGTGAACCCCTCCGTGACGGTGTCCAGATTGGATTTGGTGGTTTTGGACTCTGCGGCGGCTGGAATTGATTTTCGTCGACTCCCCTGGGGTTTCTGGAATATTGGGGTGTTTATAGAGCAAAGAGGTGGTCCGGGGGTACCCGAGGTGGGCACAACCCACCAGGGCGTGCCTGGGCCTCCTGGCGCGCCCTGGTGGGTTGTGCTCCCCTTGGAGCACCCCCCAGGCACTGCCTTGGCCCATTAGGTGTCTTCTGGTCCATAAAAAATCTCCGTAAAGTTTTGTTGCATTTGGACTCCGTTTGGTATTGATTTCCTCCGATGTAAAAAACATGCAGAAAACAGCAACTGGCACTTGGCACTATGTCAATAGATTAGTACAAAAATATTATATAAAATGACTATAAAACATCCAAGATTGATAATATAACAACATGGAACAATAAAAATTATAGATACGTTGTAGATGTATCAGCATCCCCATGCTTAACTCCTACTCGTCCTCGAGTAGGTAAGTGATAAAACAGAATTTTTGATGTGGAATGATGCCTAACATGTCATGTCATAGTTCTTTTCTTTATAGCATGGACATTTGGACTATTATATTGTTCAAACCAATAGTCTAGTTTTGACATGACAACTTAAATACTCAGGCATATCACCAAGAAACCATGTCTTTCAAAATATCAATGCTAAAATAAGCTATCCCTAGCCCATCATGCTCAATCATTGATCCATTCACGAAACACACTCGAAGATTAACTACACCCAATGCTCAAGTATGATCATAGTGCCTCCTAGTTGGTGCTTTATAAGAGAAGATGGAGACTCAAATTCAAAATAAAAATTGCATATAGTAAAAGAAAGGCCCTTTGCAGAGGGAAGTAGGGATTTGTAGAGGTGCCAGAGCTCAAAGCGAAAATTGAGAGATAAAAACATTTTGGGAGGTGTGCCTTTCCTACCAATGAAAATGACTTAGAGTTCCCAACACTTTCCATGCTAGATATATCATAGGCGGTTCCCAAACAGAAAATAAAGTTTATTCCCTTTCCCACCATACTTTCACTTTCCATGGCTAACCGTATCCACGGGTGCCTTCCATACCAACACTTTCCAAGGAATTTATTATTTGACAACATAAAGTAAATTCATTTTCATTTCGGGACTGGGCATCCCTAATACATTTGCCTTCTCTCGTGCAATGACAAGTGACTAAACACTCATCGTGAGAATAACACATCTAGGATGGAAAATATTAGCCACCCCTCACCGCTCCGCGAGCGGTACGAACACACAAAAGAGAAGTTTATTTTGAAATTTATAGATGGCACATACAAATTTGCTTAGAACGGCAAAATAATACCGCATATAGGTAGGTATAGTGGACTCATGTGGCAAAACTGGTTTAAAGGTTTTTGGATGCACAAGTAGTGATCATACTTAGTGCAAAATGAAGGCTAGCAAAAGATTGAGAAGCGACCAACAAAGAAACGAATAATCTCATAAGCGAGCATTAAGCATAATTAACACCGAATAATGCACCACAAGTAGGATATAATTTCATTGCATAATTATTGACTTTCGTGCTTGCATAGGGAATCACAAACCTTAATACCAAACTAAAGCATAATTACTCATCAACATGACTCACATATCACATCATCATATCTAAAATCTATTACTAAGAATCAAGCTTATTCTGTCCAATGATCTTCATGAAAGTTTTTATTATATCCTTCTTGGATATCTATCACTTTGGAACTAATTTTCATATGTTGCTTTTGATAAGCTCAAACAAATATAGGTGAAGATCATGAGCATAGTATTTCTTTCTCTCAAATTAATTTAAGTGAAGCAAGAGAGAATTTCTTGAAAAATTTTAATAACTCTCAAATAAATCTAAGTGAAGCAAGATATCATTTCTTCAAAAATACTAAAGCACACCATGCTCAAAAAGATATAAGTGAAGCACTAGAGCAAGTCCATAGCTCATAAAAATTTAGGTGAAGCATAGAGAGCAATTCTAACAAGTCATGACATAATTTTGGCTCTCTCAAATAGGTGTGTCCAGCAAGGAATCAAGACTTAAAACAAAAAAATGAAACAAGCAAAGACTCATATCATACAAGTCGCTCCAAGCAAAACACATAGTATGTGACAAAAAATATAGCTTCGAGTAAAATACCGATGGTCGTTAGAAGAAAGAGGGGATGCCACTCGTGGCATCCCCAAGCTTAGTTGCTTGCTCTATTTTGGATAATAGCTTGGGATGCCGGGGCATCCCCAAGCTTAGGCTCTTCTTACTCCTTATTCCTTCATCCATCGTAAGATAACCCAAAACTTGAAAACTTCAATTACACAAAACTCAACAAAACCTTCATGAGATCCGTTAGTATAAGAAAGCAAATCACTACTATAAGTATTGTAGCAAACCAATTCATATTTTTTTTGAATTATATCTACTATATTCCGACCTTTCTATGGCAAAAAATTATCAAAGAAACCCATAGAGCCATCAAAACAAGCACACAACGCAAAGAAAACATAATCTGTCAAACACAGAACAGCCTGTAGCAATATGGATATTTCGAATACTTATGTAACACCAAAAATTCTGAAAAATTAGGATGGCCTGAGCAATTTGTATATTGATCTCCTGCAAAAAGAATTGGTATTTTATCACTCTCTGGTAAAAAATGAGAATTGTTTTCGTGAGCACAAAAGTTTTTGTTTTTTCAGCAAGATCAAACAACTATCACCCAAGAAGATCCTAAAGGCTTTACTTGGCACAAACACTAATTAAAACAAAACCACAATCATAATAGTAGCATAATTGTGCAAACACTCAAGAACAAAAAGCAAAAATAAATTGTATTCATTGGGTTGCCTCCCAACAAGCGCTATAGTTTTACGCCCTTAGCTAGGCATAAAGCAGGGATCTAAGTTTTCTCATCTTTGTCCTTTTGAAAGCAAAGAGAAAATTTCCTATCAATGGCATTTAATTTTCTATTTTGTGAAAGCACATGGCCATTGATAGTAGAAGAAAGATTAAGCATGTTGCGAAAATTTGTATCTAAACTAGCCTTCATCTCTTTGATTATTTCATTTTGATAAAAGCATAAAAGGGTAATTGATTCATCATTTTCTCCCTTGGGGTGCCCAAATATGGTTTTCATCTTTTCATTAGTATCAACGGCATCCCCTTCAAGAAAACCGTTTTCAAATATAGAATCCAAAACTTGCTTCAAGGAAGAAGGTAAACCAGCATAGAAACTTTTTAGGTATATCTCTATCTGATATTGGGGCACATAGCTAGCTCAGATCCTCAACGGCCTATCCCAAGCATCTTTCAAAGATTCATCAAGCAAATAACAAAAAATTCCGGGATCATCTTCATCAAAATTGTCAGAGTTTTCCTTAACACCCCCGGTAAGTCTTTCCATAGCATCATTATTTATGAGCTTAGAGAGGACAGAGGGGTTATCCAAAGCATTAAAACTCGGGAGAAAACCCTTAGCT
Source organism: Triticum aestivum (assembly GCF_018294505.1). Classification (NCBI taxonomy): domain Eukaryota; kingdom Viridiplantae; phylum Streptophyta; class Magnoliopsida; order Poales; family Poaceae; genus Triticum; species Triticum aestivum. Next base: position 115,086,005 of record NC_057805.1, read on the forward strand.
TCTCTATGGTCGGTCATGGCGACAGAGAAGAGAGTTTACGAAAAATAGCGAGTGAAAAAGAGGGCGAATAAAACGGCAAATTTCTGTGAAGTGGGAGAGAGGAAAATGAGAGGCAAATGGCAAATAATGTAAATTGCGAGGAGATGAGATTTGTGATTAGGAACCTGGTATATGTTGAAGATCCTCCCCGACAACGGTGCCAAAAATTCCTTTTGATGCGGCTTGAAGCTACATCGGTATTTCCCCAAAGAGGAAGGGATGATGCAGCATAGCAGCGGTAGGTATTTCCCTCAGTTATGAGACCAAGGTTATCGAACCAGTAGGAGAACCAAGCAACACAATGTAAACAACCCCTTCACACAAGTAACAAATACTCGCAACCCGACGTGTAAAAGGGGTTGTCAATCCCTTTCGGGTAATTGCGCCCCAAGATAGGCAAACAGACGTGAATAAAATTGTAGTAGATTGATAGATCAAACTTCAAATAAAATAAATAAGAATAAAACGCAGCAAGGTATTTTTATATTTTTGGTTGAATAGATCTAAAAATAGAAGGAAAGGAAAAGTAGACCGCAAAGGCAAATATATGAGAAAGAGACCCGGGGCCGTAGGTTTCACTAGTGGCTTCTCTCGAGAAAAATAGCAAACGGTGGGTAAAGAAATTACTGTTCGGCAATTGACAGAACTTCAAATAATCATGACGATATATAGGCAATGATCATTATATAGGCATCACGTCCAAGACTAGTAGACCGACTCTTGCGTGAATCTACTACTACTACTCCACACATCGACCGCTGTCCAGCATGCATCTAGTGTATTAAGTTCATGGGAAAACGGAGTAATGCAATAAGAATGATGACATGATGTAGACGAGATCTATATATGTAGAGATAGACCCCATCGTTTTATCCTTAGTAGCAATGATACATACGTGTCGGTTCCCCTTCTGTAACTGGGATCAAGCACCGTAAGATCGAACCCACTACAAAGCACCTCTTCCCATTGCAAAATAAATAGATCAAGTTGGCCATACAAAAACCAAATATCGGAGAATAAATACGAGGCTATAAGCAATCATGCATATAAGATATCAAAGAAACTCAAATAACTTTCATGGATATAAAAAGATAGATCTGATCATAAACTCAAAGTTCATCCGATCCCAACAAACACACCGCAAAAAGAATTACATCATATGGATCTCCAAGAGACCATTTTATTGAGAATCCAGCGAGAGAGAGTAAGCCATCTAGCTACTAACTACGGACTCGAAGGTCTACAAAGAACTACTCACGCATCATCGGAGAGGCACCAATGCAAGTGGTGAACCCCTCCGTGACGGTGTGTAGATTGGATTTGGTGGTTTTGGACTCTGCGGCGGCTAGAATTAATTTTCATCAACTCCCCTAGGGTTTCTGGAATATTGGGGTATTTATAGAGCAAAGAGGCGGTCCGGGGGCACCCGAGGTGGGCACAACCCACCAGGGCGTGCCTGGGCCTCCTGGCGCGCTCTGGTGGGTTGTGCTCCCCTCGGAGCACCCCCCAGGCACTGCCTTGGCCCATTAGGTGTCTTTTGGTCCATAAAAAATCTCCGTAAAGTTTCATTGCATTTGGACTCCGTTTGGTATTGATTTCCTGCGATGTAAAAAACATGCAGAAAACAGCAACTGGCACTTGGCACTATGTCAATAGATTAGTACCAAAATATTATATAAAATGATTATAAAACATCCAAGATTGATAATATAACATCATGGAACAATAAAAAATTATAGATACGTTGTAGATGTATCAGCATCCCCATGCTTAACTCCTACTCGTCCTTGAGTAGGTAAGTGATAAAAATAGAATTTTGGATGTGGAATGATGCCTAACATGTCATGTCATAGTTCTTTTCTTTATAGCATGGACATTTGGACTTTTATATTGTTCAAAGCAATAGTCTAGTTTTGACATGACAACTTAAATACTCAAGCATATCAACAAGCAACCATGTCTTTCAAAATATCAACGAGCTATCCCTAGCCCATCATGCTCAGTCATTGATCCATTCACGAAACACACTCGAAGATTAACTACACCCAATGCTCAAGTGTGATCATAGTGTCTCCTAGTTGGTGCTTTATAAGAGAAGATGGAGACTCAAATTCAAAATAAAAATTGCAGAAAGTAAAAGGAAGGCCCTTTGCAGAGGGAAGTAGGGATTTGTAGAGGTGCTAGAGCTCAAAGCGAAAATTGAGAGATAAAAACATTTTGGGAGCTGTGCCTTTCCTACCAATGAAAATGACTTAGAGTTCCCAACACTTTCCATGCTAGATATATCATAGGCGGTTCCCAAACAGAAAATAAAGTTTATTCCCTTTCCCACCATACTTTCACTTTCCATGGCTAACCGTATCCACGGGTGCCTTCCATACCAACACTTTCTAAGGGATTAATTATTTGACAACATAAAGTAAATTCATTTTCATTTCAGGACTGGGCATCCCTAATACCTTTGCCTTCTCTCGTGCAAAGACAAGTGAATAAACACTCATCGTGAGAATAACACATCTAGCATGGAAAATATTAGCCACCCCTCACCGCTCCGCGAGCGGTACGAACACACAAAAGAGAAGTTTATTTTGAAATTTAGAGATGGCACATACAAATTTGCTTAGAACGGCAAAATAATACCGCATATAGATAGGTATAGTGGACTCATGTGGCAAAACTGGTTTAAAGGTTTTTGGATGCACAAGTAGTGATCATACTTAGTGCAAAATGAAGGCTAGCAAAAGATTGAAAAGCGACCAACAAAGAAACAAATAATCTCATAAGCGAGCATTAAGCATAATTAACACCGAATAATGCACCACAAGTAGGATATAATTTCATTGCATAATTATTGACTTTCGTGCTTGCATAGGGAATCACAAACCTTAACACCAAACTAAAGCATAATTAATCATCAACATGTATCACATATCACATCATCATATCTAAAATCTATTACTAAGAATCAAGCTTATTCTGTCCAATGATCTTCATGAAAGTTTTTATTATATCCTTCTTGGATATCTATCACTTTGGAACTAATTTTCATATGTTGCTTTTGATAAGCTCAAACAAATATAGGTGAAGATCATGAGCATAGTATTTCTTTCTCTAAAATTAATTTAAGTGAAGCTAGAGAGAATTTCTTGAAAATTTTTAATAACTCTCAAATAAATCTAAGTGAGGCAAGATAGCATTTCTTCAAAAATACTAAAGCACACCATGCTCAAAAAGATATAAGTGAAGCACTAGAGCAAGTCCATAGCTCATAAAAATTTAAGTGAAGCATAGAGAGCAATTCTAACAAGTCATGACATAATTTTGGCTCTCTCAAATAGGTGTGTCCAGCAAGGAATCAAGACTTAAAACAAAAAATGAAACAAGCAAAGACTCATATCATACAAGACGCTCCAAGCAAAACACATAGTATGTGACAAAAAATATAGCTTCGAGTAAAATACCGATGGTCGTTAGAAGAAAGAGGGGATGCCACTCGGGGCATCCCCAAGCTTAGTTGCTTGCTCTCTTTTGGATAATAGCTTGGGATGCCGGGGCATCCCCAAGCTTAGGCTCTTCTTACTCCTTATTCCTTCGTCCATCGTAAGATAACCCAAAACTTGAAAACTTCAATTACACAAAACTCAACAAAACCTTCATGAGATCCGTTAGTATAAGAAAGCAAATCACTACTATAAGTATTGTAGCAAACCAATTCATATTTTGTTTTTGAATTATATCTACTGTATTCCGACCTTTCTATGGCAAAAACTCATCAAAGAAACCCATAGAGCCATCAAAACAAGCACACAACGCAAAGAAAACATAATCTGTCAAAAACAGAACAGCCTGTAGCAATATGGATTTTTCTAATACTTATGTAACTCCAAAAATTCTGAAAAAGTAGGACGGCCTGAGCAATTTGTATATTGATCTCCTTCAAAAAGAATTGGTATTTTATCACTCTCTGGTAAAAAATGAGAATTGTTTTCGTGAGCACAAATGTTTTTGTTTTTTCAGCAAGATCAAACAACTATCACCCAAGAAGATCCTAAAGGCTTTACTTGGCACAAACACTAACTAAAACAAAACCACAATCATAATAGTAGCATAATTGTGCAAACACTCAAGAACAAAAAGCAAAAATAAATTGTATTCATTGGGTTGCCTCCCAACAAGCGCTATAGTTTTACGCCCTTAGCTAGGCATAAAGCAGGGATCTAAGTTTTCTCATCTTTGTCCTTTTGAAAGCAAAGAGAAAATTTCCTATCAATGGCATTTAATTTTCTATTTTGTGAAAGCACATGGCCATTGATAGTAGAAGAAAGATTAAGCATATTGCGAAAATTTGTATCTAAACTAACCTTCATCTCTTTGATTATTTCATTTTGATAAAAGTATAAAAGGGGAATTGATTCAACATTTTCTCCCTTGGGGTGCCCAAATATGGTTTTCATCTTTTCATTAGTATCAACGGCATCCCCTTCAAGAAAACCGTTTTCAAATATAGAATCCAAAACTTGCTTCAAGGAAGAAGGTAAACCAGCATAGAAACTTTTCAGGTATATCTCTATCTGATATTGGGGCACATAGCTAGCTCGAATCCTCAACGGCCTATCCCAAGCATCTTTCAAAGATTCATCAGGCAAATAACAAAAAATTCCGGGATCATCTTCATCAAAATTGTCAGAGTTTTTCCTTAACACCCCCGGTAAGTCTTTCCATAGCATCATTATTTATGAGCTTAGAGAGGACAGAGGGGTTATCCAAAGCATTAAAACTCGGGAGAAAACCCTGAGCTTCTCTATGGTCGGTCATGGCGACAGAGAAGAGAGTTTACGAAAAATAGCGAGTGAAAAATAGGGCCAATAAAACGGCAAATTTCTGTGAAGTGGGAGATAGGAAAATGAGAGGCAAATGGCAAATAATGTAAATTGCGAGGAGATGAGATTTGTGATTAGGAACCTGGTATATGTTGAAGATCCTCCCCGGCAACGGCGCCAAAAATTCCTTTTGATGCGGCTTGAAGCTACATCGATATTTCCCCAAAGAGGAAGGGATGATGCAGCATAGCGGCGGTAGGTATTTCCCTCAGTTATGAGACCAAGGTTATCGAACCAGTAGGAGAACCAAGCAACACAACGTAAACATCCCCCTCACACAAGTAACAAATACTCGCAACCCGACGTGTAAAAGGGGTTGTCAATCCCTTTCGGGTAGTAGCGCCCCAAGATAGGCAAACGGACGTGAATAAAATTGTAGTAGATTGATAGATCGAACTTCAAATAAAATAAATAAGAATAAAACGCAGCAAGGTATTTTTGTATTTTTGGTTTAATAGATCTAAAAATAGAAGGAAAGGAAAAGTAGACCGCAAAGGCAAATATATGAGAAAGAGACCCGGGGCCGTAGGTTTCACTAGTGGCTTCTCTCGAGAAAATAGCAAACGGTGGGTAAAGAAATTACTGTTGGGCAATTGACAGAACTTCAAATAATCATGACGATATCTAGGCAATGATCATTATATAGGCATCACGTCCAAGACTAGTAGACCGACTCTTGCGTGAATCTACTACTATTACTCCACACATCGACCGCTATCCAGCATGCATCTAGTGTATTAAGTTCATGGGAAAACGGAGTAATGCAATAAGAATGATGACATGATGTAGACAAGATCTATATATGTAGAGATAGACCCCATCGTTTTATCCTTAGTAGCAATGATACATACGTGTCGGTTCCCCTTCTGTCACTGGGATCAAGCACCGTAAGATCGAACCCACTACAAAGCACCTCTTCCCATTGCAAGATAAATAGATCAAGTTGGCCAAAGAAAACCCAAATATCAGAGAAGAAATACGAGGCTATAAGCAATCATGCATATAAGAGATCAAAGAAACTCAAATAACTTTCATGGATATAAAAAGATAGATCTGATCATAAACTCAAAGTTCATCCGATCCCAACAAACACACCGCAAAAAGAATTACATCATATGGATCTCCAAGAGACCATTGTATTGAGAATCCAGCGAGAGAGAGTAAGCCATCTAGCTACTAACTTCGGATCCGAAGGTCTACAAAGAACTACTCACGGATCATCGGAGAGGCACCAATGCAAGTGGTGAACCCCTCCGTGACGGTGTGTAGATTGGATTTGGTGGTTTTGGACTCTGTGGCGGCTAGAATTGATTTTCATCAACTCCCCTAGGGTTTCTGGAATATTGGGGTATTTATAGAGCAAAGAGGCGGTCCGCGGGCACCCGAGGTGGGCACAACCCACCAGGGCGTGCCTGGGCCTCCTGGCGCGCCCTGGTGGGTTGTGCTCCCCTCGGAGCACCCCCCAGGCACTGCCTTGGCCCATCAGGTGTCTTTTGGTCCATAAAAAATCTCCGTAAAGTTTCGTTGCATTTGGACTCCGTTTGGTATTGATTTCCTGCGATGTAAAAAACATGCAGAAAACAGCAACTGGCACTTGGCACTATGTCAATAGATTAGTACCAGAATATTATATAAAATGATTATAAAACATCCAAGATTGATAATATAACGGCATGAAACAATCAAAAATTATAGATACGTTGTAGATGTATCAGCATCCCCATGCTTAACTCCTACTCGTCCTTGAGTAGGTAAGTGATAAAAACAGAATTTTTGATGTGGAATGATGCCTAACATGTGATGCCATAGTTCTTTTCTTTATAGCATGGACATTTGGACTTTTATATTGTTCAAAGCAATAGTCTAGTTTTTACATGACAACTTAAATACTCAAGCATATCAACAAGCAACCATGTCTTTCAAAATATCAACGAGCTATCCCTAGCCCATCATGCTCAGTCATTGATCCATTCACGAAACACACTCGAAGATTAACTACACCCAATGCTCAAGTGTGATCATAGTGTCTCCTAGCTGGTGCTTTATAAGAGAAGATGGAGACTCAAATTCAAAATAAAAATTGCATAAAGTAAAAGGAAGGCCCTTTGCAGAGGGAAGTAGGGATTTGTAGAGGTGCTAGAGCTCAAAGCGAAAATTGAGAGATAAAAACATTTTGGGAGGTGTGCCTTTCCTACCAACGAAAACAACTTAGAGTTCCCAACACTTTCCATGCTAGATATATCATAGGCGGTTCCCAAACAGAAAATAAAGTTTATTCCCTTTCCCACCATACTTTCACTTTCCATGGCTAACCGTATCCACAGGTGCCTTCCATACCAACACTTTCTAAGGGATTTATTATTTGACAACATAAAGTAAATTCATTTTCATTTCGGGACAGCGCATCCCTAATACCTTTGCCTTCTCTCGTGCAATGACAAGTGAATAAACACTCATCGTGAGAATAACACATCTAGCATGGAAAATATTAGCCACCCCTCACCGCTCTGCGAGCGGTACGAACACAGAAAAGAGAAGTTTACTTTGAAATTTAGAGATGGCACATACAAATTTGCTTAGAACGGCAAAATAATACCGCATATAGATAGGTATAGTGGACTCATGTGGCAAAACTAGTTTAAAGGTTTTTGGATGCACAAGTAGTGATCATACTTAGTGCAAAATGAAGGCTAGCAAAAGATTGAGAAGCGACCAACAAAGAAACGAATAATCTCATAAGCGAGCATTAAGCATAATTAACACCGAATAATGCACCACAAGTAGGATATAATTTCATTGCATAATTATTGACTTTCGTGCTTGCATAGGGAATCACAAACCTTAACACCAAACTAAAGCATAATTACTCATCAACATGACTCACATATCACATCATCATATCTAAAATCTATTACTAAGAATCAAGCTTATTCTGTCCAATGATCTTCATGAAAGTTTTTATTATATCCTTCTTGGATATCTATCAATTTGGAACTAATTTTCATATGTTGCTTTTGATAAGCTCAAACAAATATAGGTGAAGATCATGAGCATAGTATTTCTTTCTCTCAAATTAATTTAAGTGAAGCTAGAGAGAATTTCTTGAAAAAATTCAATAACTCTAAAATAAATCTAAGTGAAGCAAGATAGCATTTCTTCAAAAATACTAAAGCACACCTTGCTCAAAAAGACATAAGTGAAGCACTAGAGCAAGTCCATAGCTCATAAAAATTTAGGTGAAGCATAGAGAGCAATTCTAACAAGTCATGACATAATTTTGGCTCTCTCAAATAGGTGTGTCCAGCAAGGAATCAAGACTTAAAACAAAAAAAATGAAACAAGCACAGACTCATATCATACAAGACGCTCCAAGCAAAACACATAGTATGTGACAAAAAATATAGTTCGAGTAAAATACCGATGGTCGTTAGAAGAAAGAGGGGATGCCACTCATGGCATCCCCAAGCTTAGTTGCTTGCTCTATTTTGGATAATAGCTTGGGATGCCGGGGCATCCCCAAGCTTAGGCTCTTCTTACTCCTTATTCATTCGTCCATCGTAAGATAACCCAAAACTTGAAAACTTCAATTACACAAAACTCAACAAAACCTTCATGAGATTCGTTAGTATAAGAAAGCAAATCACTACTATAAGTATTGTATAAAACCAATTCATATTTTGTTTTTGAATTATATCTACTGTATTCTGACCTTTCTATGGCAAAAACTCATCAAAGAAACCCATAGAGCCATCAAAACAAGCACACAACGCAAAGAAAACATAATCTGTCAAAAACATAACAGTCTATAGCAATATGGATATTTCGAATACTTATGCAACTCCAAAAATTCTGAAAAATTAGGATGTCCGGAGCAATTTGTATATTGATCTCCTGCAAAAAGAATTGGTATTTTATCACTCTCTGGTAAAAAATTAGAATTATTTTCGTGAGCGCAAAAGTTTTTGTTTTTTCAGCAAGATCAAACAACTATCACCCAAGAAGATCCTAAAGGCTTTACTTGGCACAAATACTAATTAAAACACAAAAACACAATCATAATAGTAGAATAATTGTGCAAACACTCAAGAACAAAAAGCAAAAATAAATTTTATTCATTGGGTTGCCTCCCAACAAGCGCCATAGTTTTACGCCCTTAGCTAGGCATAAAGCAGGGATCTATGTTTTGTCATCTTTGTCCTTTTGAAAGCAAAGAGAAAATTTCCTATAAATGGCATTTAATTTTCTATTTTGTGAAAGCACATGGCCATTGATAGCAGAAGAAAGATTAAGCACGTTGCGAAAATTTGTATCTAAACTAGCCTTCATCTCTTTGATTATTTCATTTTGGTAAAAGCATAAAAGGGTAATTGATTCAACATTTTCTCCCTTGGGGTGCCCAAATATGGTTTTCATCTTTTCATTAGTATCAATGGCATCCCCTTCAAGAAAACCGTTTTCAAATATAGAATCCAAAACTTGCTTCAAGGAAGAAGGTAAACCAGCATAGAAACTTTTCAGGTATATCTCTATCTGATATTGGGGCACAAAGCTAGCTCGAATCCTCAACGGCCTATCCCAAGCATCTTTCAAAGATTCATCAAGCAAATAACAAAAAATTCCGGGATCATCTTCATCAAAATTGTCAGAGTTTTCCTTAACAACCCCGGTAAGTCTTTCCATAGCATCATTATTTATGAGCTTAGAGAGGACAGAGGGGTTATCGAAAGCATTAAAACTCGGGAGAAAACCCTTAGCTTCTCTATGGTCGGTCATGGCGACAGAGAAGAGAGTTTACGAAAAATAGCGAGTGAAAAAGAGGGCGAATAAAACAGCAAATTTCTGTGAAGTGGGAGAGAGGAAAATGAGAGGCAAATGGCAAATAATGTAAATTGCGAGGAGATGAGATTTGTGATTAGGAAGTTGGTATATGTTGAAGATCCTCCCCGGCAACGGTGCCAAAAATTCCTTTTGATGCGGCTTGAAGCTACATCGGTACTTCCCCAAAGAGGAAGGGATGGTGCAGCATAGCGGCGGTAGGTATTTCCCTCAGTTATGAGACCAAGGTTATCGAACCAGTAGGAGAACCAAGAAACACAACGTAAACAGCCCCTTCGCACAAGTAACAAATACTCGCAACCCGACGTGTAAAAGGGGTTGTCAATCCCTTTCGGGTAGTAGCGCCCCAAGATAGGCAAACGGACGTGAATAAAATTGTAGTAGATTGATAGATCAAACTTCAAATAAAATAAATAAGAATAAAACGCAGCAAGGTATTTTTGTATTTTTGGTTTAATAGATCTAAAAATAGAAGTAAAGGAAAAGTAGACCGCAAAGGCAAATATATGAGAAAGAGACCCGGGGCCGTAGGTCTCACTAGGGGCTTCTCTCGAGAAAAATAGCAAACGGTGGGTAAAGAAATTACTGTTGGGCAATTGACAGAACTTCAAATAATCATGACGATATCTAGGCAATGATCATTATATAGGCATCACGTCCAAGACTAGTAGACCGACTCTTGTGTGAATCTACTACTATTACTCCACACATCGACCGCTATCCAGCATGCATCTAGTGTATTAAGTTCATGGGAAAACGGAGTAATGCAATAAGAATGATGACATGATGTAGACAAGATCTATATATGTAGAGATAGACCCCATCGTTTTATCCTTAGTAGCAATTATACATACATGTCGGTTCCCCTTCTGTCACTGGGATCAAGCACCGTAAGATCGAACCCACTACAAAGCACCTCTTCCCATTGCAAGATAAATAGATCAAGTTGGCCAAACAAAACCCAAATATCGGAGAAGAAATACGAGGCTATAAGCAATCATGCATATAAGAGATCAAAGAAACTCAAATAACTTTCATGGATATAAAAAGATAGAACTGATCATAAACTCAAAGTTCATCCGATCCCAACAAACACACCGCAAAAAGAATTACATCATATGGATCTCCAAGAGTCCATTGTATTGAGAATCCAGCGAGAGAGAGTAAGCCATCTAGCTACTAACTACGGACCCGAAGGTCTACAAAGAACTACTCACGCATCATCGGAGAGGCACCAATGCAAGTGGTGAACCCCTCCGTGACGGTGTCTAGATTGGATTTGGTGGTTTTGGACTCTGCGGCGGCTAGAATTGATTTTCATCGACTCCCCTAGGGTTTCTGGAATATTGGGGTATTTATAGAGCAAAGAGGCGGTCCGGGGGCACCCGAGGTGGGCACAACCCACCAGGGCGTGCCTGGGCCTCCTGGCGCGCCCTGGTGGGTTGTGCTCCCCTCAGAGCACCCCCAGGCACTGCCTTGGCCCATTAGGTGTCTTTTGGTCCATAAAAAATCTCCGTAAAGTTTCGTTGCATTTGGACTCCGTTTGGTATTGATTTCCTGCGATGTAAAAAACATGCAGAAAACAGCAACTGGCACTTGGCACTATGTCAATAGATCAGTACCAAAATATTATATAAAATGATTATAAAACATCCAAGATTGATAATATAACAGCATGGAACAATCAAAAATTATAGATACGTTGTAGATGTATCAGCATCCCCATGCTTAACTCCTACTCGTCCTTGAGTAGGTAAGTGATAAAAACAGAATTTTTGATGTGGAATGATGCCTAACATGTCATGCCATAGTTCTTTTCTTTATAGCATGGACATTTGGACTTTTATATTGCTCAAAGCAATAGTCTAGTTTTTGCATGACAACTTAAATACTCAAGCATATCAACAAGCAACCATGTCTTTCAAAATATCAACGAGCTATCCCTAGCCCATCATGCTCAGTCATTGATCCATTCACGAAACACACTCGAAGATTAACTACACCCAATGCTCAAGTGTGATCATAGTGTCTCCTAGTTGGTGCTTTATAAGAGAAGATGGAGACTCAAATTCAAAATAAAAATTGCATAAAGTAAAAGGAAGGCCCTTTGCAGAGGGAAGTAGGGATTTGTAGAGGTGCTAGAGCTCGAAGCAAAAATTGAGAGATAAAAACATTTTGGGAGGTGTGCCTTTCCTACCAACGAAAACGACTTAGAGTTCCCAACACTTTCCATGCTAGATATATCATAGGCGGTTCCCAAACAGAAAATAAAGTTTATTCCCTTTCCCACCATACTTTCACTTTCCATGGCTAACCGTATCCACGGGTGCCTTCCATACCAACACTTTCTAAGGGATTTATTATTTGACAACATAAAGTAAATTCATTTTCATTTCGGGACTGGGCATCCCTAATACCTTTGCCTTCTCTCGTGCAATGACAAGTGAATAAACACTCATCGTGAGAATAACACATCTAGCATGGAAAATATTAGCCACCCCTCACCGCTCCGCGAGCGGTACGAACACAGAAAAGAGAAGTTTACTTTGAAATTTAGAGATGGCACATACAAATTTGCTTAGAACGGCAAAATAATACCGCATATAGATAGGTATAGTGGACTCATGTGGCAAAACTAGTTTAAAGGTTTTTGGATCCACAAGTAGTGATCATACTTAGTGCAAAATGAAGCCTAGCAAAAGATTGAGAAGCGACCAACAAAGAAACGAATAATCTCATAAGCGAGCATTAAGCATAATTAACACCGAATAATGCACCACAAGTAGGATATAATTTCATTGCATAATTATTGACTTTCGTGCTTGCATAGGGAATCACAAACCTTAACACCAAACTAAAGCATAATTACTCATCAACATGACTCACATATCACAGCATCATATCTAAAATCTATTACTAAGAATCAAGCTTATTCTGTCCAATGATCTTCATGAAAGTTTTTATTATATCCTTCTTGGATATCTATCAATTTGGAACTAATTTTCATATGTTGCTTTAGATAAGCTCAAACAAATATAGGTGAAGATCATGAGCATATCTTTCTCTCAAATTAATTTAAGTGAAGCTAGAGAGAATTTCTTGAAAAAAATCAATAACTCTAAAATAAATCTAAGTGAAGCAAGATTGCATTTCTTCAAAAATACTAAAGCACACCATGCTCAAAAAGATATAAGTGAAGCACTAGAGCAAGTCCATAGCTCATAAAAATTTAGGTGAAGCATAGAGAGCAATTCTAACAAGTCATGACATAATTTTGGCTCTCTCAAATAGGTGTGTCCAGCAAGGAATCAATACTTAAAACAAAAAAAATGAAACAAGCAAAGACTCATATCATACAAGACGCTCCAAGCAAAACTCATATCATACAAGACGCTTCATAAACTTTCGTTGCATTTGGACTCCGTTTGGTATTGATTTCTTGCGATGTAAAAAAACATGCAGAAAATAGCAACTGGCACTTGGCACTATGTCAATAGGTTAGTACCAAAAAATGATATAAAATGACTATAAAATGATTATAAAACATCCAAGATTGATAATATAACATGATGGAACAATCAAAAATTATTGATACGTTGGAGACGTATCACATACCTAGTTCAAAATCGTTACCGGCAAGTCTCTTTACTCATTCCGTAATGCATCATCCCGTAACTAACTCATTACTCACATTTCTTACAAGGCTTATCGTGATGTGCATTACCGAGAGGGCCCAGAGATACCTCTCCGATACTCGGAGTGACAATTCCTAATCTCGATCTATGCCAACCCAACAAACACCTTCGGAGATACCTGTAGAGCATCTTTATAATGACCCAGTTACATTGTGACGTTTGATAGCACACAAGGTATTCCTCCGGTATTCGGGAGTTGCATAATCTCATAGTCAAAGGAATATGTATAAGTCATGAAGAAAGCAATAGCAATAAAACTTAACGATCATTATGCTAAGCTAACGGATGGATCTTGTCCATCACATCATTCTCCTAATGATGTGATCCTGTTTATCAAATGACAACACATGTCTATGGTTAGGAAACTTAACCATCTTTGATTAACGAGCTAGTCTAGTAGAGGCTTACTAGGGACACGGTGTTTTGTCTATGTATCCACACATGTATCAAGTTTCCGGTTAATACAATTCTAGAATGGATAATAAACATTTATCATGATATAAGGAAATATAAAATAACAACTTTATTATTGCTCTAGGGCATATTTCCTTCGGTCTCCCACTTGCACTAGAGTCAATAATCTAGTTCACATCGCCATGTGACTTAACACCAATAGTTCACATCACCATGTGATTAACACCCATAGTTCACATCGCCATGTGACCAACACCCAAAGGGTTTACTAGAGTCAGTAATCTAGTTCACATCGCCATGTGATAAACACCCAAAGAGTACTAAGGTGTGATCATGTTTTGCTTCTGAGAGAGGTTTAGTCAACGGGTCTGCCACATTCAGATCCGTATGTATTTTGCAAATATCTATGTCTACAATGCTCTGTATGGTGCTACTCTAGCTAAATGCTCCCACTTTCAATATGTATCCAGATCGATACTCAGAGTCATCCAGATTGGTGTCAAAGCTTGCATCGACGTAACTCTTTACGACAAACTCTTTGTCACCTCATAACCGAGAAATATTTCCTTAGTCCTCTAAGGATAATTTTGACTGCTGACTAGTGATCTACTCCTAGATCACTATTGTACTCCCTTGCCAGACTCATGGCAAGGTATACAATAGGTCTGGTACACAGCATGGCATACTTTATAGAACCTATGGCTGAGGCATAGGGAATGATTTTTCATTCTCTCTCTATCTTTTGCCGTGGTAGGGCTTTGAGTCTTGCTCAACTTCACACCTTGCAACACAGGCAAGAACCCTTTCTTTGACTGATCCATTTTGAACTTCTTCAAAATCTTGTCAAGGTATGTGCTTTGTGAAAGTCTTATTAAGCATCTCGATCTATCCCTATAGATCTTGATGCCCAATATATAAGTAGCTTCACCGAGCTCTTTCATTGAAAAATTCCTATTCAAGTATCCTTTTATGCTATCCAGAAATTCTATATCATTTCCAATCAACAATATGTCATCCACATATAATATCAGAAATGCTACAGAGCTCCCACTCACTTTCTTGTAAATACAGGCTTCACCATAAGTCTGTAAAGAACCATATGCTTTGATCACCTTATCAAAGCGTATATTCCAACTCCGAGATGCTTGCACCAGTCCATAGATGGATCGCTGGAGTTTGCATACTTTGTTAGCACCTTTAGGATCGACAAAACCTTCTGGTTGCATCATATACAACTCTTCTTTAAGCAATCCATTCAGGAATGCAGTTTTGACATCCATTTGCCAGATTTCATAAAATGTGGCAATTGCTAACATGATTCAGACAGACTTAAGCATCGCTACGAGTGAAAAATTCTCATCGTAGTCAACACCTTGAACTTGTCAAAAACCTTTTGCGACAAGTCGAGCTTTGTAGACAGTAACACTACCATCAGCGTCTGTCTTCCTCTTGAAGATCCATTTATTCTCTATGGCTTGCCGATCATCGGGCAAGTCAACCAAAGTCCATACTTTATTCTCATACATGGATCCTATCTCAGATTTCATGGCCTCAAGCCATTTTGCGGAATCTGGGCTCATCATCGCTTCCTCATAGTTCGTAGGTTCATCATGGTCTAGTAACATGACCTCCAGAATAGGATTACCATATTGTCGGCGTTCTGAGAACGGGGGTCCCCAGACTTGCCTGCCTGCGGCCCACGGCGTGGCTTTGCTAGCTGGCCCGTACGACCCATCTTCATCAACAAGGCATCCAAGACCCTCGCGAGGGGCCAAGCCTCGCGAGGCGGACGACGCAAGACCTCCTCAGGAGCGGCCTCGCCAGGCAGGCTCGCGAGGGGTGGAGAGATCAAGGCAAGGCAAACATCGCGAGGTTCTCGTGACGTGAGCCATGACGATCGAGACCAGGCGGGCGCCAGCGCGCGCAGCATCCTTGTTTCCTCTTTGGTGCAAAGGAAGCAAGCGCAGGTGCGAACTACCGAGGCGTCAAGCAAAGGTTTCCATATCAGTGCAACGAGACCAAGACCAGCAGGACGGCAAGACGGAGGTCACCATGGAGCCCAAGGCGGCGTCACCACCAGAGCCTTTTGCAGGAAAAGACTACTTTTGTCAGGATAAGCTGTACTAGTTGTCCCCTTTCAAATTCGCCGTTGTTGGCTCCCTTCCCGCTCAATATTTGGGGAGAGGACCAGGGCCTCTATAAATAGGACTAGCCACCACAGTAGAAGGCAATTGAGCCTGAGTTGGTCGAATCCTCACCCACACAAGTTCGCCAAGCACAAGAACACCTCAACCTCAGGAGGCTGTTCTTCCCCCTTGTACTGTTCATCCTCAGCCCGAGAGGCAATCCGCCACCACCACACTGGAGTACGGCATTACACCACAACGGTGGCCCGAACCAGTATAAATCTTGTGTCCCTTGTGTTGTGAGTTCGTCGAGCTAGCCCGTAAGATCTTAGCAAACCTAGGACGTGGATCGGTAGGGGGAATCTTCATGCACACCCCGGGTAATTAAGCTACAGTGAACCTCTACTAATGATGCCATGTCACCTCGGTTACTGTCGATAAACTCGTGTTAGTTTAAAACCGATTCAAATTCAAAATCAAGCAAACAATAAAAGTTTTCAAATATTGAAACTAAAATGTTCATCATGTGGCAAATAATCCCTAACTAGTTTTGGTGGTGGAACCAACCTTTTTCAAAGTGTTTAAATGCCCTAAAACTAATTAAAACCAGTGCTAAAATAATAATTTATTTGCTTTTGAAAATATAGAAATATTAAACTAATTTATTTTGGTCCAAACTAGGTTTGACAGTGGCATAATTAATAATACTATTTTAGCTACAACTTTTGTATTTTGTAAAACTAAAATTAAATAAAACAGAAAAGAAAAAAAAAGAAAAAAAGGCAAAGCAAAAACAAGGTAAAACAAATGGGGTAACACCCCCCCCCCCAACTGGGCCTCAGCCCAGCAGGCCACCAGGCCGGCCCAATCAGCCCCTACAAGGACCCCGCCGCCCCAGCCTAACCCTAACGCCCACCCCACGATCCCCACTCCCCCTGTCCCCCCTCTCTCTCGATCTGGATCGAGCCCGACGCCCGCCCCCGACACGTCCCCGGCGCCATCGCACCGGCACCACCCCGCTGCCGCCATGCCGTCCCGGAGCCGCCCCGCGCCCGACCCCTTGCCGCGCCGGAGCCCCACCTCACCGGCGTGCTCGCGCCGAGGAACCGTCGCCTACCGCCATCGCCTGAGGCCGCCCGGAGCTACCTCACCGCCGAGTTGCCGCCCCGTCGCCGGATCCCGCATCCCCGACTCCTCCCCGAGCCCCACTGCCTTGACCCTACGGATCCGCGGTGAGGCCCCCGGCCTCTCTTCCTCTTTGCTCCTCGCGCCGTCCCGCAGTTGTGCACGCGCCGCCCGGTGCTCGTGCTCGCGGTGAGCACGCGCGCACCAGCCTCGCTTCGCTGTCGACGTTGTCCGCATGTCGCTCGCCTCCCGCGCCGCTACCCCCACTGATGTGCGCCTGCTCTGCTCCTGTCGCTCGCTCGCCTGGGGCACGCTCCGGCCTCCACGGCCATGCGCCCGCCTGGGCCTCGACTGCCTAGGGCCGCGACTCCGCAGCCCGCACTCACCATTGCCATCGCTGACGCGCTGTGCTCGCCTCCTCCCCTGCATGCCGCTTGGGGCCGCGCCCCTGCACGCACGTCGAGCGTGATGCCCGCGCCCCTGCCCCCGTGCGGCCGCCTTGCTCCGCCTGCGCACAGTGGGCATGCTTCGACGATCACCCTCGCCTCTACGGCCTTGCCGCACCCCCTGGTGGCTCGGGCGTGCGGGCACCCCTTCGCCCCGCTGCCCGCTATGCCCACCCGAACCCGCTATGGCCCTTAGGGCCTATGACATATGGGCCCCACCCTCAGAACGTTTAATAAAAAAAGATTTAAAAAATAAATAAATAATAAGTAAATAAAAATGTTAATTAATTAATTAACCAACTAAATTATTTAACTTAATTAATCATGTTTAATTAAACATTAGTTACCTAATTAACTAATTAAACTGATTCATAGGTTTATTAGGTTTTTGTACCTATGACATGCGGGACCCACACGTCAGCGACCCAGTCAACATGTTTGTTGATTGCTGATGTCATGCTGACGTCAGCATGCACTATTTTGGATAATGTTGAATTAAATTAATTAAATAAATGCTAAAAATGATTTTAAAACATTAGAAATTAATATACAATAATCTGTAGCTCGGATCGAAAAACTTTCTACATGAAAGTTGCTCAGAACGACGAGACGAATCCGGATACGCAGCCCGTTCATTCGCCACACACCCCTAGCATATCAAACACACAACTTTCCCCCTTCGGTTCATTTGTCCGAAAACGCGAAACACCGGGGATACTTTCCCGGTTGTTTTCCCCCTTCGTCGGTATCACCTATCCCTGCGTTAGCTCACCCGTGGCACCGCGTATTGCCTTGTTATATTTTGTGACGCTATTGTTTGCTCTGTTATTTATTTGTTTCCCCTTCGTTGCTTCTTTTCGGTAGACTTCGATACTGCGATAGACCCCGAGACCTTTGATGCTTCGGTGTTTGCCTACGGCTACGCTTCCGAAGATTCCTTTCGTCTGCAGAGCTTCCAGGCAAGCCCCCCCTTTGATCACCAGATATCGCCTATTCCTTCTCTATACTTCTTGCATTAGAGTAGTGTAGCATGTTACTGCTTTCGGTTAATCTTATTCTGCTGCATAGCCTGTCCTTGCTACTATTGTTGTTATCTTTACCAGCAAACCTAAATACTTAGTATAGGATGCTAGTTTTCCATCAGTGGCCCTACATTCTTGTCCGTCTGCCATGCTATACTATCGGGCCGTGATCACTAGGGAGGTGATCACGGGTATATACTATATACTTTATATAAATGACACATGTGGTGACTAAAGTCGGGTCAGCTCGTTGAGTACCCGCAAGTGATTCTGATGAGGGGGCTGAAAGGACAGGTGGCTCCATCCCGGTAGAGGTGGGCCTGGGTTCCTGACGGCCCCAAGCTGTTACTTTGTGGCGGAGCGACAGGGCAGGTTGAGACCACCTAGGGGAGAGGTGGGCCTGGCCCTGGTCGGCGTCCGCGGATACTTAAAAATAACACGCTTAACGAGTTCTTGGTATTTGATCTGAGTCTGGCCATTTGGTCTATACGCACTAACCAACTACGTGGGAAAGTTATGGGCACTCGACGTCGTGGTATCAGCCGAAGCCTTCGTGACGTCAGCGACTGAGCGGCGCGCTCCAGATTGGAACATAAGCCTGCTCTTGTATTAAGGGGGCTAGTTCTGCTTCCGGCCGCGTACGCAACGTGTGGGTGTGCAATGGGCGATGGGCCCAGACCCCTGCGCGCCTAGGATTTAGACTGGCGTGCTGAGCTCTCTGTTGAGCTTAGTTGGGGTTGCGACGTGTTGATCTTACACGGTCGGGCATGACCCAGGAAAGTGTGTCCGGCCAAATGGGATCGAGCATGTTGGGTTATGTGGTGCACCCCTGCAGGGAAGTTTATCTAATTGAATAGCCGTGATCTTCGGTAACAGGACGACTTGGAGTTGTACCTTGACCTTATGACAACTAGAACCGGATACTTAATAAGACACACCCTTCCAATTGCCAGATACAACCCTGTGATCGCTCTCTCACAGGTCGATGATGAGAGGATCGTCGGGTAGGAGTATGCTATACGATGCTACTTGGTGAACTTACCATCTACTCTCTTCTACATGCTGCAAGATGGAGGCTGCCAGAAGCGTAGTCTTCGATAGGATTAGCTATCCCCCTCTTATTCTGGCATTCTGCAGTTCTGTCCACCGATATGGCCCCTTTACACATATACCCATGCATATGTAGTGTAGATCCTTGCTTGCGAGTACTTTGGATGAGTACTCACGGTTGCTTTTCTCCCCCTTTCCTTTCTTCCTGGTTGTCGCAACCAGATGCTGGAGCCCAGGAGCCAGACGCCACCGTCGACGACGACTCCTACTACACCGGAGGTGCCTACTACTACGTTCAGGCCGCTGACGATGACCAGGAGTAGTTTAGGAGGATCCCAGGCAGGAGGCATGCACCTCTTTCGATCTGTATCCCAGTTTGTGCTAGCCATCTTATGGCAACTTGTTTAACTTATGTCTGTACTCAGATATTGTTGCTTCCGCTGACTCGTCTATGATTGAGCACTTGTATTCGAGCCCTCAAGGCCCCTAGCTTGTATTATGATGCTTGTATGACTTATTTATGTTTTTAGAGTTGTGTTGTGATATCTTCCCGTGAGTCCCTGATCTTGATCGTACACGTTTGCGTGCATGATTAGTGTACGATTGAATCGGGGGCGTCACAAGTTGGTATCAGAGCCGACTGCTTGTAGGAATCCCCCTTTCCAACTCCTTGGCCGAAGTTGAGTCTAGTCATTGAAAAAGTTTTTGCTAACATGGCTGTGCGGCTTACGGGCCCACGCCGCCATTGGGTGGTATTAGGATCTTTTACTCCTCATCTATGCTCTGGGAATCTGGTCTCTCTACTATTCGGGTTAAATGATTTTGCTAAAAACAGACTAACTTTAGGTTCTCGAAAATACTTTCTCCCAGAGAGCCCCCCACTCCAGATGATCGCTTGCTGCACCAGAAGATTTCGAAGATACTCTCCGATATTATCCCGAGAACTTGTGCTCATTGTGTTTGCAATCCCCTACCCCCGATAACATCCCTATGGATAAATACTTACACCTGTCCTTCCTACTTTCATTCCCAGCTGCTCTTGTTATTACAAGATGCATCGAATTATTCTTCGACTTTTAAGAATCCCTTGTGTCTACTGCCTTGCAGTTCTTTACCACATGAATACCCTTGCAAATAATTACTCGCACTTATCGAGTATTCATCCATCCCCGGTTGTTCATATGTTTCATATGATACTTTGAAATTCTATCTGCTCTTTCGAGAATCCTCTTTAAAACTATTGCTCTACATATACTTGTCTGCTTGCATTATGGGTGCTTCCCATAGGTCTAGCAACATTCATTGGTCTCCTTTGACACCGTCATTTTGAATCCTATTGATTCACCATGAGTGCGAATGCACGCCATCATCGATTGATCCTTTTAAAATTATCTTTTCGGCTGAGATGTCATTTTGAACATGAGCTGTTTATCGACCAATCAAATTGTCGTCGATTGTACCCCTAAGTCTATTCGGCTTACCCATCCTTAATCAGAGCGTTTGCTTCTAATCCCTTGAATCAGAAATCATAATTCTTTACATTTGAGCTTTGAATTAGTCAGTTGTTTCTATAATCCAATACATTTGTATTGTTTCTTCCTCTGATTGTGTGCCGATGCTCACATCAGTTCCATTATGGACCGTCGGATCCTTTGTTGAATTATCATCCGACAGTGTCCTTTGTATACAAAAACCTTGAGAAGTTCTTTCCCTGATACATAATGCCATTGGTAAATCGTATTCCTTGATTTTGCCAACTATGCTCTGCTTTTGAGCCGGTGATATTTACTATTGAAGCTTGTGGTATATGTTTCCACGATGCCCCGATGGGTTGAACCTATGCCTTCCTTAATATGTGTGAACTCGAAAGTTTTCACGAGTCATACTCTTCTGGTATTTTGCCAGATAAAATTTCAACACTACAGCTTCCTCGAACGTGAGAAGTGAATCAAAGATATGCATTGAAGAAGTGGGAGTCGACCTTGAACTTTGTGTTCATGCCCGTGGACACGATGTAAATCTTATCATTAAAACTTCTTTCAATTTAATATTCCTTTTATAAGTGCATCTTATATCTGGGATCTGTCCTTTTGCAATCGTGGTTCCGGCCATGTTCTCCTTTAAATACCGTTTCTCGTGCAAGTTTAAGCACTTGTCTTCTGCAGAGCAATACCCTAGTCCAACCAATACTTTGATCTGTCATCGAGTATTACACTCTGGTATGTCGAGATTATCGTGGAACTGCATAACTTCTTATGGTTTCTTCATGAACTGTTATTTCTCACCAATTCCAATTTTCCTGGGTTCTGGGTTGTCGTCAACCGAGAACACCAAATAGTGAATCGAGTCCGCACTCTGATTCAATAACTCGAAGTAATTTTCGTTGCTTATGAGTTTAATAATCCTTCAATTCATCCCAAGCCTGATTAGCTATATCATTATCGTGCTAAATTTTAACTGTGCTACCTGGTCCTTATTCCCGGAGCACAACTTTTGACAATGAGCCAAGCTTACGTCGATCTTCCTCGTCTTATCAATTCGCTCTGAACATCAAGCTTGATTCCGAGTGTGTGTCGTACCCATGGTTCCAATAACCTTTTGCTTCATCATACCTTTGACTTGATGTCATCGCTGATCGATTACATCTTCATGGAATCTCTCGACAAATGTGTCATGATCATCATCAACATTCTGGGTTCTTCCAGGATATCACTTGAATTCATGATGAGAAATACCATCCTTGCCTCTCGATGGTTTGTGTTATCATCGGCAACGTTATTGCCCTCCCTCCAATTCAAACTTGATTATGTTATGGAGCTCCTTGCTATCTAGCTTATGTTATGTTCCATCTTGAAGTATTACTGTCTTTTATGTCAAAGATGTTGTGAGGATTGCTCCACCTCTTGAGAATTCTTGATAAAGTAATACTTCTCGCCATCTCCATTCATTTCCAGGTTCCCGTGTTGATTCTAACCAGGATAGCAACAGGTGGAATATGCTGTTTGGATTCTGCCCTTCTAGCAACCTTATTGCTTTGAAGTTAGTGGTTGACATTTTATTCTTAGACCATCGATTATCGAATCACCATTCTAACATCGGTGATGCTACCTAAGCCCATATCTCGGGTGCACCTTTTCAACCAATGTTTAATTGCGTATGTTTCCCTCGAGCATACATCATTATACCATTTCATCTCACAAATGTTATCTCCTTGTTCACCTAATCGTGGAATCCGTCTTGTTGGTAATCTCGATGAATTGTCGCTGAGTCCATCAACCACCTACTCATCCTTTCCTTGGTTTAACGATGAACTCTTGTTTCGGAACTCACTTCCATAGTTCATTTCTCGAGAATTTTACAATGTCATCTCGTCAATTTGTATTGCACCTTTTCTTCTCAGGCATCCCGAGTCTGAGGTATCATAACACCGATCAGATCTGAATCTCGGTCAGATATGATGGTTGGAACATTTTTCCAAGAGTTATAACACTGTTTTTTATGATCCGGTAAGGTGATGGCATGCCCAGGACACCTGGCCGGATGACCTGCTGTTATAGTTTCCTTTTTAACAAGGTTAACCATTTTTCCATGAGTAAATTGAATGCCTTATTTAATAAGTTTATCCTGATGGATCCTTTGTGTATCCAAAGTCTGACCTTTGCTTGAAGACCATGACAATGCTATCTCGAAGCATGCCTGTGGTACTTCGATTTTCAACAAAAACATTTGAAGCCCAATGCTAAATGTTTCTTGCTCAATTATCCAAACACCGTTGCCTGGGTAATGTCACGAAATTTCTCCCCCTTACCTAAAGGGTTTTCTACATTATATCCTGTCATGGATATAATGCTCTACTTGTCCTTGGGAACGATATACCCCTGAAATATGTGTTTAAACATATTTTCCTTTCCATTGTTTTGTTTAATCTTTCTTGTGATCTATATGATCTAAGCAGTAATAATTTACTGCTTATGTAAACACCTCGATGTACAACTCTGTCTGTAAGACCATGTTGCTTTTGTTGATGGCATTCTGGTAACCACCGATGGACGAGAACTTTGCCTATTGGTCCGCCTCGTTTCAACGAGCAGGATAATGGTTCTCTTCGTCCCTCGCCCTAGGTACCAACGTTGTTGCCAACAAAACTGACAGGCTATCCTCTGACATACTTTGCTATCTTGACCGTGCAAATGTTAGCGCCTTCCTGCTTTTAACCCACATGGTGGGCCCATAACCCACAGTTCCACAGGATCGAAACCTGACTCTCCTATACACCCCCTGTTTCCAAAGTTATTCCTCGCGCGTGGCCTCATATGTAATTCACGAGCCACCTTCCGAGATATCATCAATTCTGGTATCAGACACAAAACTTATTCCCATTGCTCTGGACCCCTTTTACACTTTGTTTCAGGCATCGAACGATTGCCTACCCGCTTGAAACTTCTCATGGTACCTTCTTACTTTGCTCTCGATATTTTCTTAAGTTCTAGTTCGAGAGTTACTTTCTGCCACCTTCCCCGATGTTAGCTACCAGATAGTCAACCTTGCAGAGGTCCGTTCTCCTGGAATACCCCCTTTATTCTTTTGTAAGTACGACGGAGTTCCCGAAGAAAGGATGATGGCTTCGTCATGATGGCCTGAAGCAGAGGAATGAGGACGTCAATGTAATGGATCGACCTCTTCGAGAAGAGCAACCAACACCGAGAAGACCCGTTAGAATTTCGTAATCAAATCCCTTCCCCCTTACACTACCTCTTAAACCTCGGGACGAGATTTCTTGTAGTGGAGGAGAATTGTGATGCCCAGGTAATTAAGCTATAGTGAACCTCTGCTAATGATGCCATGTCACCTCGGTTACTGTCGATAAACTCGCGTTAGTTTAAAACCGATTCAAATTCAAATTCAAAATCAAGCAAACAATAAAAGTTTTCAAATATTGAAATTAAAATGTTCATCATGTGGCAAATAATCCCTAACTAGTTTTGGTGGTGGAACCAACCTTTTTCAAAGTGTTTAAATGCCCTAAAACTAATTAAAACCAGTGGCTAAAATAAAAATTTATTTGCTTTTGAAAATATAGAAATATTAAACTAATTTATTTTGGGTCCAAACTAGGTTTGACAGTGGCATGATTAATAATATTATTTTAGCTGCAACTTTTGTATTTTGTAAAACTAAAATTAAATAAAACAAAAAAGAACTAAAATAAATAAAAGAAAAAAAGGCAAAGCAAAAACAAGGTAAAACAAATGGGGTAACCCCCCAACTGGGCCTCAGCCAGCAGGCCACCAGGCCGGCCCAGATAGCCCCTACAAGGACCCCGCTGCCCCAGCCTAACCCTAACGCCCACCCCACGATCTCCACTCCCCCTGTCCCCTCTCTCGCTCGATCTGGATCGAGCCCGACGCCCGCCCCAGACACATACCCGGCGCCATCGCACCAGCACCACCCCGCCGCCGCCAGCTGTCCAGGAGCCGCCCCCGCGCCCGACCGCTTGCCGTGCGGAGCCCCACCTCACCGGCGTGCCCACGTCGAGGAACCGTCGTCGCCTACCGCCATTGCCTGACGCCGCCCGGAGCTACCTCGCCGTCGAGTTGCCGCCCCGTCACCGGATCCCGCATCCCGAATCCTCCCAGAGCCCCACTGCCTTGACCCTACGGATCCGCGGTGAGGCCCCCGGCCTCTCTTCCTCTCTGCTCCTCGCGCCGTCCCGCAGTCATGCACGCGCCGACCGGTGCTCGTGCTCGCAGTGAGCACGCGCACACCCGCGCGTTACCCGCGCGCCAGCCTCGCTTCGCTGTCGACGCCGTCCACACGTCGCTCGCCTCCCGCGCCGCTACCCCCACTGATGCGCGCCTGCTTTGCTCCTGTCGCTCGCTCGCCTGGGGCACGCTCCGGCCTCCCCAGCCACGTGCCCGCCTGGGCCTCGGCTGCCTAGGGCCGCGGCTCCGCAGCCCGCACTCGCCATCACCATCGCCGCCGCGCTGCGCTCGCCTCCTCCCATGCATGCCGCTCGGGGCCGCGCCCCTGCACGCACGTCGGGCGTGATGCCCGCGCCCCTGCCCCCGTGCGGCCGCCTTGCTCCGCCTGCTCACAGTGGGCGTGCTCCGACGACCACCCTCGCCTCTACAGCCTCGCCGCACCCCGTGGTGGATCGGGCGTGCGGGCACCCCTTCACCCCGCTGCCCGCTACGCCCACCCGAACCCGCTATGGCCCTTAGGGCCTATGACATATGGGCCCCGCCCATAGAACATTAAAAAAAGATTTAAGAAAATAAATAAAAATGTTAACTAATTAATTAAGCAACTAAATTAATTAATCCTGTTTAATTAAACTAATGAAACATTAGTTACCTAATTAACTAATTAAACTGATTAATAGGTTGATTAGGTTTTTGTACCTATGACATGCGGGACCCACACGTCAGCGACCTAGTCAACACCTCCGTTGACTGCTGACATCATGCTGACGTCAGCATGCACTATTCTGGATTATGTTGAATTAAATTAATTCTAAAAATGATTTTAAAACTTTAGAAAGCAATATAAAATAATCTGTAGCTCGAATCGAAAAACTTTCTACATGAAAGTTGCTCAGAACGACGAGACGAATCCAGATACGCAGCCCGTTCATCCGCCACACACCCCTAGCATATCGAACACACAACTTTCCCCCTTCGGTTCATTTGTCCGAAAACACGAAACACCGGGGATACTTTCCGGGTTGTTTTCCCCCTTCGTCGGTATCACCTATCCCTGCGTTAGCTCACCCGTGGCACCGCGTATTGCCTTGTTATATTTTGTGATCTTATTGTTTGCTCTGTTATTTATTTGTTTCCTCTTCGTTGCTTCTTTTCGGTAGACTCTGATACTGCGATAGACCCCGAGACCTTTGATGCTTCGGTGTTCGGCTACGGCTACGCTTCCGAAGATTCCTTTTGTCTGCAGAGCTTCCAGGCAAGCCCCTCCCCCTTGATCACCAGATATCGCCTATTCCTTCTCTATACTGCTTGCATTAGAGTAGTGTAGCATGTTACTGCTTTCGGTTAATCCTATTCTGCTGCATAGCCCGTCCTTGCTACTACTGTTGTTACCTTTACCAGCAAACCTAAATACTTAGTATAGGATGCTAGTTTTCCATCAGTGGCCCTACATTCTTGTCCGTCTGCCATGCTATACTATCGGGCCGTGATCACTAGGGAGGTGATCACGGGTATATACTATATACTTTATATACATGACACATGTGGTGACTAAAGTCGGGTCAGCTCGTTGAGTACCCGCAAGTGATTCTGATGAGGGGGCTGAAAGGACAGGTGGCTCCATCCCGGTAGAGGTGGGCCTGGGTTCCTGGCGGCCCCCGACTGTTACTTTGTGGCGGAGCGACGGGGCAGGTTGAGACCACCTAGGATAGAGGTGGGCCTGGCCCTGGTCGGCATCAGCGGATACTTAAAAAGAACACGCTTAACGAGTTCTTGGTATTTGATCTGAGTCTGGCCATTTGGTCTATACGCACTAACCAACTACGTGGGAAAGTTATGGGCACTCGACGTCGTGGTATCAGCCGAAGCCTTCGTGACGTCAGCGACTGAGCGGCGCGCGCCAGATTGGAACGTAAACCCGCTCTTGTATTAAGGGGCCTAGTTCTGCTTCCGGCCGCGTACGCAACGTGCAGGTGTGCAATGGGCGATGGGCCCAGACCCCTGCGCGCATAGGATTTAGACCGCCGTGCTGACCTCTCTGTTGAGCCTAGTTGGGGCTGCGACATGTTGATCTTACGCGGCCGGGCATGACCCAGAAAAGTGTGTCTGGCCAAATGGGATCGAGCGTGTTGGGTTATGTGGTGCACCCCTGCAGGGAAGTTTATCTATTCGAATAGTCGTGATCTTCGGTAACAGGACGACTTGGAGTTGTACCTTGACCTGATGACAACTAGAACCGGATACTTAATAAAACACACCCTTCCAAGTGCCAGATACAACCCGGTGATCGCTCTCTCACAGGTCGACGAGGAGAGGATCGTCGGGTAGGAGTATGCTATACGATTCTACTTGGTGAACTTACCATCTACTCTCTTCTACATGCTGCAAGATGGAGGCTGCCAGAAGCGTAGTCTTCGATAGGATTAGCTATCCCCCTCTTATTCTGGCATTCTGCAGTTCAGTCCACCGATATGGCCCCTTTACACATTACCCATGCATATGTAGTGTAGATCCTTGCTTGCGAGTACTTTGGATGAGTACTCACGGTTGCTTTTCTCCCCCTTTCCTTTCTTCCTGGTTGTCGCAACCAGATGCTGGAGCCCAGGAGCCAGACGCCACCGTCGACGATGACTCCTACTACACCGGAGGTGCCTACTACTACGTTCAGGCCGCTGATGATGACCAGGAGTAGTTTAGGAGGATCCCAGGCAGGAGGCATGCGCCTCTTTCGATTTGTATCCCAGTTTGTGCTAGCCATCTTATGGCAACTTGTTTAACTTATGTCTGTACTCAGATATTGTTGCTTCCGCTGACTCGTCTATGATCGAGGACTTGTATTCGAGCCCTCGAGGCCCCTGGCTTGTATTATGATGCTTGTATGACTTATTTATGTTTTTAGAGTTGTGTTGTGATATCTTCCCGTGAGTCCCTGATCTTGATCGTACACATTTGCGTGCATGATTAGTGTATGATTGAATCAGGGGCATCACAGTATTACACCAGAACGGTGGCCCGAACCAGTATAAATCTTGTGTCCCTTGTGTTGTGAGTTCATCGAGCTAGCCCGTAAGATCTTAGCAAACCTAGGACGTGGATCGGTAGGGGGGAAATCTTCGTGCGCACCCCTGTGTTCGAACCTTGAGGGTTTTGCCGAAACCCGTGATCCGACATTTGTCGCGCCACGTAGGGGTGCGCCGAAGCCTCCCTCCCTTCGATCTGCGCTCCGTTGCTTCATCGTCTCCATGGCGGACGCTCACCGTGCTCGCGCTGAGCGCCGGGCTACCCTCGCCGCCCGTGTTGCTCAGACGGCTCCCGTCGGCGGGCCACCCCGTCGTTCTCCGTTGCCTGCCGCCAACGCCGCCACCGGCCCGGCGGGGAACAAGCAGCAAGCATCCTCGTTGCACCCCTCGGTGCGGCGGGACGGCCGCACCGCCACTCCATCGCTGAACCTGGCCGGTTCGTCATCCCATGCTCTTCGCGCTCCCGTGGATGCGCAGGCTGCTCTATGCATGGCGCGCGAGCTCCTACGCAACCGCCCCATCGACGACCTCTACAAGGACTGGCTCGACCGCATCGCCGAGATCGTCAGCGCCGCAGGGGGCTCCCCTGCGCCGTCCCTCTCGCTGCCTTGTCCTCCATCAGCCATGGGCGGCGTGGCCCATGGAGCGCCTCTGCCACCTCTGCCCCCAAGACGGAGTCTTGGCGCCAAGGCGAGCGGCCCCACTGCGCGGCCTGCCGCGTGCGGCGCCCGTGCAAGAAGAAAGAAGCTGCCAAGTGGTCCCACGGCCACGTGAAAACGCCCCCGCGCTCCTTGCAGCACCACGGCAAGACCGCGCGCCACCTGCGGTGTAGGTGCGCGGACCCCACCAAGAACAAGTTCTCCACCAGCGTCGAGTCCATGTGACCACGGCAGCCTGCCGCGCCTTCACCCCTGAGCTGCGTAGTGTCGCCTGGCCTAGCAAGTTCAAGCCGGACCTACCTCCTCGCTACGACGGCACCCCCGACCCCGCGGAGTTCCTGCAGCTCTACGAGCTGAGCATTGAGGCGGCCAATGGCGACGAGAAAGTCATGGCGAACTGGTTCCCCATGGCTCTCAAGGATGGCGCTCGCTCCTGGCTCCTGAACCTGCCTCCAGGCTCGATCTCCTCCTGGGACGAGATGCGCAACCGTTTCGTTGCCAACTTCCAGGGCACTCGCGACCGCCCGCCGGCCGCGGGTGACCTGCGCCGCGTTAAGCAACAACTAGGAGAGACCCTCCAGAAATACATCCAGCGCTTCAACAACGTTCGCCTCAAGATTCCCAAGGTGACGGACGAGGCCATCATCTCCGCGTTCCCTGATGGCGTCTGTGACGTCAAGATGAAAGAGGAGCTCGCCATCCACGAGGAGCTGTGCACGTCTCTAGAGCTGTTCAACCTGGCGACCAAGTGCGCAAGAGCTGAGGAGGGGCGCCTCTCCCTCCTCGACCTCCTAGCTGTGGACCCAGAGGAGAAGAAAGCCAAGGCCAAGGACGTGAAGCGTAAGGGAGCAGCCGTGCTCGCGACGGAGCCGGACACGTAGCGCGGCAAGGACCAGCCCGAGTCATCCAAGAGCAGCCGACCATTCTGCGCCTTCCATAACCTGCATAGCCACAACACCAGCGACTGCCAGGAGCTCAGAGCCATTCGAGAAGGACGCTTCGGTCGACGCCCCGAGCGCAACAACCGGGGCTACGGCCGAGGAGCAGGACATGGTGGCGGATGCTGGGATGACCGCGGCCTGCACCAAGAGTGGCGCGATCGGCCTCGTGAGGACCGCTGGCAGGATCAGCCTCGCGAGGGCGCCTGGAGGGATCAGCCGCGTGAGGATCGTCCTCAGGGCAGCGCCGGTCTTCCTCCGCTACCGCCACCACCAAGAAGGAACGATGACCACCATCAAGACGAGGGGGCTGGGGGCTTTCAGGAGCCGCGTGCTATCGCCTGCATCTTGGGCGGAGCTCAAGCCCCAGCCTCGCAGCGTATCTATTGGGGAACGTAGTAATTTCAAAAAAAATCCTACGCACACACAGGATCATGGTGATGCATAGCAATGAGAGGGGAGAGTGTTGTCCACGTACCCTCGTAGACCGAAAGCGGAAGCATTAGCACAATGCGGTTGATGTAGTCATACGTCTTCACGATCCGACCGATCAAGTACCGAACGCACGACACCTCCGAGTTCAGCACACGTTCAGCTCGATGACGTCCCTCGAACTCCGATCCAGCCGAGCTT
This sequence comes from Triticum aestivum, assembly GCF_018294505.1. Taxonomy (NCBI): domain Eukaryota; kingdom Viridiplantae; phylum Streptophyta; class Magnoliopsida; order Poales; family Poaceae; genus Triticum; species Triticum aestivum. The sequence continues at coordinate 115,116,590 of NC_057805.1, forward strand.
TGAGGGAGAGTTTCGTCAGCACGACGGTGTGGTGACGATGATGATGTTCTTCCGACACAGGGCTTCGCCTAAGCACCGCTACGATATTATCGAGGTGGATTATGGTGGAGGGGGCACCGCACACGGCTAAGAGATCAAGAGATCAATTGTTGTGTCTCCAAGGGGTGCCCCCTCCCCGCATATAAAGGATTGGAGGAGGGGGAGGGCCGGCCCTCTCTATGGCGCGCCCTAGGAGGAGTCCTACTCCCACCGGGAGTAGGATTCCCCCCTTCCAAGTAGTAGGAGTAGGAGTCAAGTGAAGGGGAGAGAGAAGAGAAGGAAGGAGGGGGCGCAGCCCCTCCCCCTAGTCCAATTCGGACTAGGCCTTGGGGGGCGCCCAGCCTCTCCTCTCTCTTTCCCCTAAAGCCCAATAAGGCCCATATACTCCCCGGTGAATTCCCGTAACTCTCCGGTACTCCGAAAAATACCCGAATCACTCGGAACCTTTCCGATGTCCGAATATAGTCGTCCAATATATCGATCTTTACGTCTCGACCATTTCGAGACTCCTCGTCATGTCCCCGATCTCATCCGGGACTCCGAACTACCTTCGGTACATCAAAACACATAAACTCATAATATAACCGTCATCGAACTTTAAGCGTGCGGCCCTACGGGTTCGAGAACAATGTAGACATGACCGAGACACGTCTCCGGTCAATAACCAATAGCGGAACCTGGATGCTCATATTGGCTCCCACATATTCTACGAAGATCTTTATCGGTCAAACCGCATAACAACATACGTTGTTCCCTTTGTCATCGGTATGTTACTTGCCCAAGATTCGATCGTCGGTATCTCAATACCTAGTTCAATCTCGTTACCGGCAAGTCTCTTTACTCGTTCCATAATACATCATCCCGCAACTAACTCATTAGTTACAATGCTTGCAAGGCTTATAGTGATGTGCATTACTGAGTGGGCCCAGAGATACCTCTCCGACAATCGGAGTGACAAATCCTATCTCGAAATACGCCAAGCCAACAAGTACCTTTGGAAGCACCTATAGAGCACCTTTATAATCACCCAGTTACGTTGTGACGTTTGGTAGCACACAAAGTGTTCCTCCGGTAAACGAGAGTTGCATAATCTCATAGTCATAGGAACATGTATAAGTCATGAAGAAAGCAATAGCAACATACTAAACGATCGAGTGCTAAGCTAACGGAATGGGTCAAGTCAATCACATCATTCTCCTAATTATGTGATCCCGTTAATAAAATGACAACTCATGTCTATGGTTAGGAAACATAACCATCTTTAATTAACGAGCTAGTCAAGTAGAGGCATACTAGTGACACTCTGTTTGTCTATGTATTCACACATGTATTATGTTTCCGGTTAATACAATTCTAGCATGAATAATAAACATTTATCATGATATAAGGAAATAAATAATAACTTTATTATTGCCTCTAGGGCATATTTCCTTCAGTCTCCCACTTGCACTAGAGTCAATAACTAGTTCACATCACCATGTGATTTAATACCAATAGTTCACATCACCATGTGATTAACACCCATAGTTCACATCGTCATGTGACCAACACCCAAAGAGTACTAAGGTGTGATCATGTTTTGCTTGTGAGAGAAGTTTAGTCAACGGGTCTGCCACATTCAGGTCCGTATGTATTTTGCAAATTTCTATGTCAACAATGCTCTGCACTGAGCTACTCTAGCTAATTGCTCCCACTTTCAATATATATCCAGATTGAGACTTGGAGTCATTTGGATCAGTGTCAAAATTTGCATTGACGTAACCCTTTACGACGAACCTTTTTGTCACCTCCATAATCGAGAAACATATCCTTATTAAACTAAGGATAATTTTGACCGCTGTCCAGTGATCTACTCCTAGATCACTATTGTACTCCCTTGCCAAAATCAGCGTAGGGTATACAATAGATCTGGTACGCAGCATGGCATACTTTATAGAACCTATGGCCAAGGCATAGGGAATGACTTTCATTCTCTTTCTATCTTCTGCCGTGGTCGGGCTTTGAGTCTTACTCAATTTCACACCTTGTAACACAGGCAAGAACTCTTTCTTTGACTGTTCCATTTTGAACTACTTCAAAATCTTGTTAAGGTATGCACTCATTGAAAAAACTTATCAAGCATCTTGATCTATCTCTATAGATCTTGATGCTCAATATGTAAGCAGCTTCACCGAGGTCTTTCTTTGAAAAACTCCTTTCAAACACTCCTTTATGCTTTGCAGAATAATTCTACATTATTTCCGATCAACAATATGTCATTCACATATACTTATCAGAAATGTTGTAGTGCTCCCACTCACTTTCTTGTAAATACAGGCTTCACCGCAAGTCTGTATAAAACTATATCCTTTGATCTACTTATCAAAGTGTATATTCCAACTCCGAGATGCTTGCACCAGTCCATAGATGGATCGCTGGAGCTTGCATATTTTGTTAGCACCTTTAGGATTGACAAAACCTTCTGGTTGCATCATATACAACTCTTCTTTAATAAATCCATTAAGGAATGCAGTTTTGTTTATCCATTTGCCAGATTTCATAAAATGCGGCAATTGCTAACATGATTCGGACAGACTTAAGCATAGATACGAGTGAGAAACTCTCATCGTAGTCAACATCTTGAACTTGTCGAAAACCTTTTTGCGACAATTCTAGCTTTGTAGATAGTAACACTACTATCAGCGTCCATCTTCCTCTTGAAGATCCATTTGATCTGAATGGCTCGCCGATCATTGGGCAAGTCAATCAAAGTCCATACTTTGTTCTCATACATGGATCTCATCTCAGATTTCATGGCCTCAAGCCATTTCGCGGAATCTGGGCTCATCATCGCTTCCTCATAGTTCATAGGTTCGTCATGGTCAAGTAACATGACCTCCAGAACAGGATTACCGTACCACTCTGGTTTACCTACGAGGTTCAGTAGTAACTTGATCTGAAGTTACATGATCATCATCATTAGCTTCCTCACTAATTGGTGTAGGAGTCACAGGAACAAATTTCTGTGATGAACTACTTTCCAATAAAGGGCAGGTACAGTTACCTGATCAAGTTCTACTTTCCTCCCACTCACTTCTTTCAAGAGAAACTCCTTCTCTAGAAAGGATCCATTCTCAGCAATGAATATCTTGCCTTCGGATCTGTGATAGAAGGTGTACCCAATTGTCTCCTTTGGGTATCCTATGAAGACACATTTCTCCGATTTGGGTTTGAGCTTATCAGGCTGAAACTTTTTCTTATAAGCATCGCAACCCCAAACTTTAAGAAACGACAACTTTGGTTTCTTGCCAAACCACAGTTCATACAGTGTCGTCTCAAACGGATTTAGATGGTGCCCTTTTAATGTGAATGCAGCTGTCTCTAATGCATAACCCCAAAACGATAGTGGTAAATCAGTAAGAGACATCATAGATTGTACTATATTCAATAAAGTACGGTTATGACGTTCGGACACACCATTATGCTGTGGTGTTCCAGGTGGCATGAGTTTGTGAAACTATTCCACATTGTTTTAATTGAAGGCCAAATTCGTAACTCAAATATTTTCCTCCACGATCAGATCGTAGAAACTTTATTTTCTTGTTATGATGATTTTCTACTTCACTCTGAAATTATATGAACTTTTCAAATGTTTCAGACTTATGTTTCATCAAGTAGATATACCCATATCTGCTCAAATCATCTGTGAAGGTCAGAAAATAATGATACCCGCCGCGAGCCTCAACACTCATCGGATCGCATACATCAGTATGTATTATTTACAATAAGTCAGTTGCTCGCTCCATTGTTCCAGAGAACGGAGTCTTAGTCATCTTGCCCATAAGGCATGGTTCGCAAGCATCAAGTGATTCATAATCAAGTGATTCCAAAATCCCATCAGCATGGAGTTTCTTCATGCGCTTTACTCCAATATGACTTAAACGGCAGTGCCACAAATAAGTTGCACTATCATTATTAACTTTGCATCTTTTGGCTTCAATATTATGAATATGTGTATCACTACGATCGAGATCCAACAAACCATTTTCATTGGGTGTATGACCATAGAAGGTTTTATTCATGTAAACAGAACAACAATTATTCTCTAACTTAAAGGAATAACCGTGTTGCAATAAACATGATCAAATCATATTCATGCTCAACGCAAACACCAAATAACACTTATTTAGGTTCAACACTAATCTCGAAAGTACAGGGAGTGTGCGATGATGATCATATCAATCTTGGAACTACTTCCAACACACATCGTCACCTCGCCCTTAACTAGTTTCTGTTCATTCTGCAATTCCCGTTTCTAGTTACTACTCTTAGCAACTGAACCAGTATCAAATACCGAGGGGTTGCTACGAACACTAGTAAAATACACATCAATAATGTATATCAAATATAGCTTGTTCACTTTGCCATCCTTCTTATCCGCCAAATACTTGGGGTGGTTCCGCTTCTAGTGACCAGTCCCTTTGCAGTAGAAGCACTTAGTCTCAGGCTTAGGTCCAGACTTGGGCTTCTTCACTTGAGCAGCAACTTGCTTGCCGTTCTTCTTGAAGTTCCCCTTCTTCCCTTTGTCCTTTCTCTTGAAACTAGTGGTCTTGTCAACCATCAACACTTGATGTTTTTTCATGATTTCTACCTTCGCCGATTTTAGCATCGCGAAGAGCTTGGGAATTGTTTTTGTCATCCCTTGCATATTATTGTTCATCACGAAGTTCTACTAACTTGGTGATGGTGACTAGAGAAATCTGTCAATCACTATTTTATCTGGAAGATTAACTCCCACTTGATTCGAGCGATTGTAGTACCCAGACAATCTAAGCACATGTTCACTGCTTGAGCTATTCTCCTCCATCTTTTAGCTATAGAACTTGTTGGAGACTTCATATCTCTCAACTCGGGTATTTGCTTGAAATATTAACTTCAACTCCTGGAACATCTCATATGGTCCATGACGTTCAAAATGTCTTTGAAGTCCCGATTCTGAGCCGTTAAGCATGGTGCACTAAACTATCAAGTAGTCATCATATTGAGCTAGCCAAACGTTCATAACGTCTGCATCTGCTCCTGCAATAGGTCTGTCACCTAGCGGTGCATCAAGGACATAATTCTTCTGTGCAGCAATGAGGATAATCCTCAGATCACGGATCCAATCCGCATCATTGCTACTAATATCTTTCAACATAATTTTTCTCTAGGAACATATCAAAATAAACATAGGGAAGCAACAACACGAGCTATTGATCTACAGCATAATTTGCAAAATACTATCAGGACTAAGTTCATGATAAATTTAAGTTCAATTAATCATATTACTTAAGAACTCCCAATTAGATAGACATCCCTCTAATCTTCTAAGTGATCACGTGATCCATATCAACTAAACCATGTCCGATCATCACGTGAGATGGAGTAGTTTCAATGGTGAACATCACTATGTTGATCATATCTACTATATGATTCACACTCAACCTTTCGGTCTGAGTGTTCCGAGGCCATATCTGTTATATGCTAGGCTCGTCAAGCTTAACCTGAGTATTCCGCGTGTGCAACTGTTTTGCACCCGTTGTATTTGAACGTAGAGCCTATCACACCCGATCATCACGTGGTGTCTCAGCACGAAGAACTTTCACAACGGTGCATACTCAGGGAGAACACTTATACTTTGATAATTTAGTGAGGGGTCATCTTATAATGCTACCGTCAATCAAAGCAAGATAAGATGTATAAAAGATAAACATCACATGCAATCATAATATGTGACATGATATGGCCATCATCATCTTGTGCCTTTGATCTCCATCTCCAAAGCATGGTCATGATCTTCATCGTCACCGGCATGACACCATGATCTCCATCATCTTGATCTATATCAATGTGTCGTCACATGGTCGTCTCGCCAACTATTGCTCTTGCAACTATTGCTATCGCATAGCGATAAAGTAAAGCAATTATTTGGCGCTTGCATCTTATGCAATAAAGAGACAACCATAAAGCTTTTGCCAGTTGCCGATAACTTCAACAAAACATGATCGTCTCATACAACAACTTATATCTCATCACGTATTGACCATATCACATCACAACATGCCTTGCAAAAACAAGTTAGACGTCCTCTACTTTGTTGTTGCAAGTTTTACGTGGCTGCTACGTGCTGAGCAAGAACCATTCTTACCTACGCATCAAAACCACAATGATAGTTCGTCAAGTTAGTGATGTTTTAACCTTCTCACGGACCGGGCGTAGCCACACTCGGTTCAACTAAAGTTGGAGAAACTGACACCCGCCAGCCACCTGTGTCCAAAGCACGTCGGTAGAACCAGTCTCGCGTAAGCGTACGCGTAATGTCGGTCCGGGCCGCTTCATCCAACAATACCGCTGAACCAAAGTATGACATGCTGGTAAGCAGTATGACTTGTATCGCCCACAACTCACTTGTGTTCTACTCGTGCATATGACATCTATGCATAAAACCTGCCTCTGATACCACTGTTGGGGAACGTAGTAATTTCAAAAAAATCCTACGCACACACAGGATCATGGTGATGCATAGCAACAAGAGGGGAGAGTGTTGTCCACGTACCCTCGTAGACTGAAAGCGGAAGCGTTAGCACAACGCGGTTGATGTAGTCGTACATCTTCACGATCCGACCGATCAAGTACCAAACGCACGGCACCTCCGAGTTCAGCACACGTTCAGCTCGATGACGTCCCTCGAACTCCGATCCAGCCGAGCTTTGAGGGAGAGTTCCATCAGCACGACGGCGTGGTGACGATGATGATGTTCTACCGACGTAGGGCTTCGCCTAAGCACCGCTACGATATTATCGAGGTGGATTATGGTGGAGGGGGGCACTTCACACGGCCAAGAGATCAAGAGATCAATTGTTGTGTCTCCAAGGGGTGCCCCCCTCCCCGTATATAAAGGAGTGGAGGAGGGGGAGGGCCGGCCCTCTCTATGGCGCGCCCTAGGAGGAGTCCTACTCCCACCGGGAGTAGGATTCCCCCTTCCAAGTAGTAGGAGTAGGAGTCAAGGAAAGGGGAGAGAGAAGAGAAGGAAGGAGGGGGCGCAGCCCCTCCCCCTAGTCCAATTCGGACTAGGCCTTGGGGGCGCCCAGCCTCTCCTCTCTCTTTCCCCCAAAGCCCAATAAGGCCCATATACTCCCCGGCGAATTCCCGTAACTCTCCGGTACTCCGAAAAATACCCGAATCACTCGGAACCTTTCTGATGTCCGAATATAATCGTCCATTATCATGTGCATTATCAAGTAGGCCCAGAGATACCTCTCCGACAATCGGAGTGACAAATCCTAATCTCGAAATACGCCAACCCAACAAGTACCTTCGGAGACACCTGTAGAGCACCTTTATAATCACCCAGTTACGTTGTGACGTTTGGTAGCACACAAAGTGTTCCTCCGGTAAACGAGAGTTGCATAATCTCATAGTCATAGGAACATGTATAAGTCATGAAGAAAGCAATAGCAACATACTAAACGATCGAGTGCTAAGCTAACGGAATGGGTCAAGTCAATCACATCATTCTCCTAATGATGTGATCCCGTTAATCAAATGACAAGTCATGTCTATGGTTAGGAAACATAGCCATCTTTAATTAACGAGGTAGTCAAGTAGAGGCATACTAGTGACACTCTGTTTGTCTATGTATCACACATGTATTATGTTTCCGGTTAATACAAGTCTAGCATGAATAATAAACATTTATCATGATATAAGGAAATAAATAATAACTTTATTATTGCCTCTAGGGCATATTTCCTTCAGTATCTTGAAGCAGTTTGCTCGTGAAGTGAATGCAATCCTCCCCAAGCTCGAGGCCACGCGCCCGTTCAGATGGTCCAAGTGCCCCATCACGTTCAGTTCGGCAGATCAACTCAAGTCCGCAGCTACTGCAGGCGTCGTCCCAATGCTTTGTTCACCAGTCATTAGCAATGTGCAAGTCACCAAGACCCTCATCGATGGCGGCGCAGGGCTCAACGTCCTGTCCGTCAACACGTTCGACAACCTCCAAGTGCCGTATGACCAGCTTCAGCCTACCAAGCCTTTCTCAGGAGTGACCGACGGTTCCACCACACCGATAGGGCAGGTCCGCCTCCCTGTCACCTTCGGAGAACGCAACAACTACCGCACCGAGCTCATCGACTTCGACGTTGCCTAGATCCGCCTGCCATATAATGCGATCCTCGGGTACCCAGCCCTGGCCAAGTTCATGGCGGTGACCCATCACGGCTACAATGTCCTCAAGATGTCGGGAAGCGGCGGAATCATCACAGTCCCGTGCAAAGAAAGAGATGTGGTGTGCTCCCTCGAGCGTGCCTTCCTAGCTGCAGGAATCGACGACCCCGGCAGCAAGGGCGAGCGCCCTCCTGAGGCCACCCCCAAGAAGAAGAAGCAGCTACACCGCGCAGGACCTCAGGCATGCGGCGCCTCGTCAGGATCGGCGCCCGCACCTGGGGCGCCTCCCTCCATCACATAGGAAAGCGCACCCCGCGCCCCTCTTGGGCAGGGCTCGGGGGCTCTCTTCTGGAGGGTCTCAGACTTTGCCAACATCACGGGGGAGGTGCTTGGGCACCACTTGGAGGCGTGCTTCACGGCACGTTTCCCTCAGGAGGTGTCACAGCCCTAGAATTGCTTGTAGTTAATTGCATGAAAGCATTCATGTCATCATGTTTAATTCAAATGAATTTGAATTGGGGATGACCAAACCCTAGCACCAAATGAATTCAACTAGGTTCAAAATAAAAATATTTTCATTAAACCCAAAATTCCCTTCAAAAATGTTCATTATTTATGGAAAAAGGTTAAAACCTTTACCAGAGGTCATGCACATTTTTCCAAGGCATTTATGGTCTTTGAATTAATTCAAACATATTTGAATTGGAGCTATTTAAATGCTATATACATTTTAGGTGCTCCAAAAATGTTGGAAATTGTTATGGGTCACTGGAATAATTCAGACAGCACCCCTAATTATTTCCAGGATTTTATAAAATGGTTTAGTATTTTACTAAATCAAAACAAAACAGAATAAATAGAAAACAGAAACAAATTAAACTAGAAAACAAAAACAATGAAGTAAGAGAGAGAGAGAAGGCCACTGGGCCCCTCACCTGGACTTACCTGGCGCCCCACCACGGCCCAGGAGCTGGCCCAGCCCACCAGAGCCGCCACCGTCTCCCACCTCGCGCCAGAAGGACGCCAGAGGGACGCCGGGCGTGTGGTCGCCGCGCGCGAGGCCACCTCCTGCTTCCGCCGCTTCTGGACGCCTCCACGAGTGCCACGGCACCTCCCCGACCCCCTCTCACTTCTCCCTCACTCTCTGGTTCCCTCTCCCTCGCTGTTCCCCACCTCACCAAACCGCGCCGCCGCCACCGACGAGCTCCACCACGGCCACAGCCACTCCCTCGCTCCCTCTCCGCATCCCCGAGTTCCGTCTCCTCGCACTGAAGCTCTCCGCTGAGCCACGCATCGTCGGCAGCCCTGAAACGGCCTCACCAACCTCGTCTTCAACCTCGGGCACCCGAGCTCTTCGTCGTTGATTCGCACCATCAAGGACGTCCCCGAGCCCACTGACCTACTGCGCCGCCTCCCTGTGAGCTCCTGCTCCCAACCCCTCTCTCCCCGCCGTCCAATCCCTCCTCTAGCCCCCTGGCCACCGCGGCCCAAGCTCGCCGCCGCCGCGTTTGTCGCCGTCGTCGCTGCGATGGGCCAACGTCGCGGCTGAGTACCCGGTCAAGCTCGTGCCGCCAGTAGCTACCTCCTGTGCGCTCCGTTTGCTCGGAAGCAAGCTCCAGCCGTGCCCGCATCTAGTCGAACTCCGGCCGCCGCCGCAAGCTCCACTCCGGCGAGCTCTGACCACCCCGCATCCTCCCGTCGCCTCCTACGGATGCGCACGATTGCCAGGAACCCACAGAGCCTATCCGCGCGGCGTTTGGTCGCCGGAGGGCGAAACCCGAGCTGTTCCGTCGTTGCTGACCTCGCCGGCGGCTTAACTCCGGCCGTGCCGACGTGGCAGCGTCATTAGCAGCTAATGGCGCCACTAATTGAACCCACACTCACTAACATGTGGCCCAGGCCCTAATTAACTTAGTTTAACACTGTCTCAATGACATGCGGGTCCCAGCCGTCAGGTTTGACCTGGGCTGGCGCCTTTGACCTGCTGACATCACCACGACGTCATGCTAACGCAGTTAATAATTTTCTGGATTTAAAATAATTCAGAAAATTCCAGAAAATCCTATAAACTTCTAAAAATCATAGAAAATCAACCGTAACTCCAAATGAAATAATTTATATATGAAAAATGATCAAAAAAATCCAAGGAATCCGAATATGGAATTCATGCATGTTTGAACAACTTAACCTCACTGTTTAGTCCAAAACATGATAATGCACTATTTGAATTCATAGTTTGAACTTGAATTTGAACCTTGAGTTCAAATCAACCCAAACCTTTCTGTTGGTAGCTGCATTAGCTCAATCCACAGCATATTGCCATGTCACATTCATGCATCATATTGTTGCATTGCATTGATTGTGTTTCCTCTCTGTTGCCGGTGTTTGTCCCCTCTCAGTAGACGACGTTCCGGCGATTCAATCGTTGACACTAATGAAGACTCAATGCTATCTTCAGAAGTGCCAGGCAAGCAAAACCCCCTTGTTCATTCCGATACAATCCCACTCTCTCGCTCCTGCTCTCTTTTATTGCATTAGGATAACAACGATTCATCTGTTACATGCTGCGGTAGTTGAACCCCTTTCCTCTGCATGACCTTTCATTGCCACAGTAAATAGATGAAACCCACTAGCATGAGTAGGAGTTGTCTGAGCCCTGATGTGCCTACTCATCCATGCTTGTTTGTCATGCCTGCTATTGCTTAGAGTTGTGTCAGGTCTGATTCATCGGGAATGAATTGGAAAGTGGTGAACATGTCCTACTGTGTGAGAGCTAAGGGTGTGAACACGATTTGGTAAAGGTAGCGGTGAGAGGCCATGTAGGAGTACATGGTGGGTTGTCTCATTGAAACCGTCCTCAGGAACTGAGTTCTGTGTTTGTGATCCATGAACAGTTACTACCACACATTGGAATGCTTAAGTGCCCCTCTCGACTTATTAATCAACTTGATCTCTGTCCAGGAGTTGCAACTAGTTTCTGGTGTTTGTAGGTAGTGTTAGTAGTCTACCAAGTGGTACCCGGTACAGGTGGGCTTGGGACAGACTAGGCACCGTGGCACGGTGTACCAAGCGTAGATCCATCCGTCGAGGTGGGCTTGGGAACCCTGCACACATCGTTTGGGGCCGTGAGCGACACCCCGGACGGATCTCCTTGCGGATGGAACCCGAATAGGCGATAAACCTGGACTAGAGACTTGTGTGGTTAGTCAGGTCGTGGCCAAACTCCCTCGCCGGGCTTCCGCTTGAAGGTTGCCGAGGTACATGACGTGTACATGGTGGTAAGTGGCGAGAGCGTGTGTGAAGAAGTACACCCCTGCAGGGTTAACATCATCTATTCGAATAGCCGTGTCCACGGTAAAGGACTTCTGGGTTGCCTGTACAGTTCATAGACAAGTGAAAGTGGATACTCTAAAATGCGCAAGATAAGCGTGAGTGCTATGGATGGCGTTCTCGTAGGGAGACGGGAGCGGATCCATAGTGGTGTATTGATATGGTGAATATGTGGACTCGTGTGCGCCACCTCAAAAGAGTTACTTGCAGTCATAGTTTAGGATAGCCACCGAGTCAAAGCTGGCTTGCTGCAGTCAAACTCCACCACCCCCTTTGTTGATACCGATGCTTATGTAGATAGTTTTGATGTAAGTCTTGCTGGGTACATTTGTACTCATGTTTGCCTATTTTATGTTTTGCAGAGAGACGTCAGTCTCGCTAGTAGTTCCGTGTGGACTTCGACGTTTAGCTTGATACTTCAGCTACGATCTTGTGCCCTCGGCAGGATCTGGTAGATAGTCAGGCTTCGCAGCCTTTTTCTTTTGTAGTTGTCTGTACTCAGACAAGTTAAGCTTCCGCATGTGCTTGTTGCTTGTATGCTCTGAATGTTGGGTCATGAGACCCATGTCTGTAATATCTAGCTCTTCGGAGGCTAATGAATAAATACTCTGAGTCGTAGAGTCTAGTTGTGATGCCATGTTGTATTTGCACATATCGAGCATATTGTGTGTATGATTGAAATGCTTGGTATGTGTGGGATCCGACAACCTAGTTTTTTATCCTTGGTAGCCTCTCTTATGGGGAAATGTAGTCTTGTGCTTCCATGAGCCATAGTAGTGCGCTACAGCCCGGTTCACCGGAGTCCTACTAGCCCAGCACTACTGCTCCGGAACACTTGACTGGCCGGCATGTGATTCACTTCGTTCCTGTGTCTGTCCCTTCAGGGAAATGTCACGCGGTGACATCCGGAGTCCTGCCTAGCCTGCTACAGCCCGGTTCACCGGAGTCCTGTTAGCCCAGTGCTACAGCCCGGATTCGCACGCTGCTGACCGACATGCTCGATGTTGATTCATGTATGCCTATCCCCGTAAGTTAGTGCCACTTTGGGTTCACGACTAGTCATGTCGGCCCGGGTTCTCTGTCATATGGATGCTAGCGACACTATCATATACGTGAGCCAAAAGACGCAAACGGTCCCGGGCCATGGTAAGGCGACACCCGTGGGAATACCGTGCGTGAGGCCGCAAAGTGATATGAGGTGTTACCGGCTAGATCGATGTGACTTGGAATCGGGGTCCTGACAGGAGGACACAGGGCGAGGAGCGCCCACCGCTCAGGAGTTCATCACCAAGACCACTCAGGAACTGCAAGACGCAAGGGCCATGCGCGGCGGCCACCGCTCACCAGGCGCAGCTCCCCATCCAGGTGAGGATGCCGGCCTGCGCGTCTGCATCGACGTCCCAGGGCTCAACAAGGCCGCTTCTCAGGAGCTTTTCTGGCCTTCGTGCGTGGGACACTGCGAGGGCCCACCTCACAGCTACGTCCGCATGCCTTTTGGCCTACCGAGTGTGGCGTCCGCCTATCAGCGCAACCTGCGGAGCATCCTGGCGGCTCAGGAGGCCAGGCATCACGCCGTCCTGACGGAGATGGAGACGGTCCTCAAGGAACCACCAGGACCCCCAGAGCCTCCCGAGGCTCAGGGCCCCGGTGGCTCATGAGGAGCAACCCCTTCGCCGCGTACCTTCAACTGCCCCAACTCTCCTTCATCAACAGAACCAGGTGACATTTTCCAAGTTTATTTAGCTGGGAGCGCCCCCAGGGCTGCATCATTCCCAGGCCGCGTGGGTCCGTCCCTGTGGCATGTATCCCTTTTATGTCTTTAGCTTACCTCGCTGGGAGCGCCTCTCGGGTTGCATCATCCCCAAGACGCTCGGGCCTGACCCAGTGGCATATATCTCCCTTGCATTTACTTAAGCCTGCTGCTTCCATGCTTGATCTGCTTATGACTGCTACTTGTTCGATCGTCACCCACCACGGGGGCTACTCACGTTGGCACGATGCTTGTGCACGGGTCTGTCCCTGCAGCATCGACAAACCTGAGCGGCTAAGCTCTTGTTCGCGGCGCGCCCCGCGTACGTCACCTCACCAGGCCCTCAGTGTCGTTATTCCCTTGCGAAGCAACCGGCGCCCGACCGGCAACCATGATGGCAAACTGTGTTTCTCCTTGTGCTGGCTTACAGGAATCTCATGAGAATGACAGCAGGCGGCACTGCGAGCTCCCTCTTCTCACATGCAATCCGCTTGCGCGTTAAAAGGGGGGCTCCTGAGCATCACGACTCAGGAGCTCCTACTGGCTCTCCAGCCCTCACCCCCTGGCCTTGACCACGGCACGCGACCTGGCATACCAGCGGCGGCTGAGCTCGCTCGGGGGCCGGGACCTGAGGACATAGAGCATGAGGGAGAGCGTGGGGAAGAGGGGGAGGCTCGTATGGGCCTGACCTGGCTACTCTGCGGACGCCTACGCACGAACCTGGCCCATCGTGAAGAATCAACCCCGACTCGTCAAGATAAGTCACACGCTCAGATCAGCTAATCGTTGGAGTCTGGGGGTCATGCTCGCCGCAGTCCTGTTGCGGCAACACCGCCTCCCTTTCTTACCTTACCACGGCTTCTTGAGCGCTAAAGGGGACCTCCTGAGCATCGCGCCTCAGGAGCTCTTACTGGACCTTGGGCCGCACCTCCTGGCCTTGACCACGGCACGCGACCTGGCATACCAGCGACGGCTGCAGCTCGCCTGGGGACCGGAACCTGTCAGCGTAGAGCAACAAACCGTCGCGAGGTTGGAAAGGGGAGACCGAGCCGAAACAGGACATGCGTTCACAAATTTCCATAATAAGGATAATATCAACAAAAGACATTACAGACCCTTTACGCGCCCTCACGGGGTACTACTTGATTCCTCGCAGGGAACAAAAGACGAGAACTTAGGAGAATCCTATCTACACGCCCCTGCGGCCGACGTCATCATCAACAGTGGGCCACGGGAGGTCGGCGCCAACCCCATCCAGATCAGCGACGGCGGCGGCTGGACGCTGCAGCCTTGCTCCGGGCACGGCGAGAGCTCGGGGGCACGTAGTTGTCGTCGCTCGTCTCCGGAGTCTCGTAGAGCTCAGGAGAACCGCTGGACTCCCAAGAATCGCTGCTGCTGGAGGGGCCACAGGCAGCGCGCTGATGTCTACTACACAACCTTCTTCTTGTAGACGTTGTTGGGCCTCCAAGTGCAGTGGTTTGTAGGACAGTAGCAAATTTCCCTCAAGTGGATGACCTAAGGTTTATCAATCCGTGGGAGGCGTAGGATGAAGATGTTCTCTCTCAAGCAACCCTGCAACCAAATAACAAAGAGTCTCTTGTGTCCCCAACACACCCAATACAATGGTAAATTGTATAGGTGCACTAGTTCGGCGAAGAGATGGTGATACAAGTGCAATATGGATGGTAGATATAGGTTTTTGTAATCTGGAAATATAAAAACAGCAAGGTAACTAATGATAAAAGTGAGCGTAAACGGTATTGCAATGCTAGGAAACAAGGCCTAGGGTTCATACTTTCACTAGTGCAAGTTCTCTCAACAATAATAACATAATTGGATCATATAAATATCCCTCAACATGCAACAAAGAGTCACTCCAAAGTCACTAATAGCGGAGAACAAACGAAGAGATTATGGTAGGGTACGAAACCACCTCAAAGTTATTCTTTCTGATCAATCTATCATAGAGTTCATAGTAAAATAACACGAAGCTATTCTTTCCATTCGATCTATCATAGAGTTCATACAAGAATAACACCTTAAGACACAAATCAACCAAAACCCTAATGTGACCTAGATACTCCAATGTCATCTCAAGTATCCGAGGGTATGATTATATGATATGCATCAAACAATCTCAGATTCATCTATTCAACCAACACATATAACTTCAAAGAGTGCCCCAAAGTTTCTACCGGAGAGTCAAGACGAAAACATGTGCCAACTCCTATGCATAGGTTCATGGGCGGAACCCGCAAGTTGATCACCAAAACATACATCAAGTGAATCAATAAAATACCCCATTGTCACCACGGGTATCCCACGCAAGACATACATCAAGTGTTCTCAAATCCTTAAAGACTCAATCCGATAAGATAACTTTAAAGGGAAAACTCAATCCATTACAAGAGAGTAGAGGGGGAGAAACATCATAAGATCCAACTATAATAGCAAAGCTCGCGATACATCAAGATCGTATCACCTCAAGAACACGAGAGAGAGAGAGAGAGATCAAACACATAGCTACTGGTACATACCCTCAGCCCCGAGGGTGAACTACTCCCTCCTCGTGATGGAGAGCACCGGGATGATGAAGATGGCCACCGGTGAGGGATCCCCCCTCCGGCAGGGTGCTGGAACAGGGTCCCAATTGGTTTTTGGTGGCTATAGAGGCTTGCGGCGGCGGAACTCCCGATCTATTCTGTTCCCCGATGTTTTTAGTGTATATGGATATATATAGGCGAAAGAAGTCGGTAAGGGGAGCCACGAGGGGCCCACGAGGGTGGAGGGCGCGCCCAGGGGGTGGGCGCGCCTCCTGACTCGTGCCTTCCTCGTTGCTTCCCTTACGTACACTCCAAGTCTTCTGGATTGCTTCCGTTCCAAAAATAACTCTCCCGAAAGTTTCATTCCGTTTGGACTCTGTTTGATATTCCTTTTCTACGAAACACTGAAACAAGGGAAAAAACAAAAACTGGCACTGGGCTCTGGGTTAATAGGTTAGTCCCAAAAATAATATAAAAGTGTTTAGTAAAGCCCATAAACATCCAAAACAGATAATATAATAGCATGAATACTTCATAAATTATAGATACATTGGAGACGTATCACGCGCGCATCGTCCTGGTGCTCCCCACCATGGCAGCACTCCAGGCGGCGGCCCTCCGCATCGAAGACCTTGAAGGACAGCGTGGAGGCGCCGTCATAATTGAAGTGGATCGCGAGGGCGCCCTCAGCGCGGCAAACCCGCGCAACCTCACCCCAGCCGCAGGTCATGAACACCTTGCCGGAGGAGACCGCTTCATCCTCTGCTCCGGTCGCCGGAGAGTCGCAGTCGACATGCTGCAACCAAAGCTCGAGGGGTCCCCTCGGCGGCATCACGTCGGAGAAGAACCACGGGAAGCGGATCCAAGTACTTGGGGGCATCGCCGCCCACAACACAAGCTCGCGCAAGGATTCAGTGGCGTGGACCCCAGGGGCGGCGACCCGCGCCACGGCGGCACGTCAACCTTGGCCAAGGCGCGCGCGCCGACACTCGTCGCCTCTCCTTCCTGAGCCCTCGGCTTGGGCGTATAGGGGCAACGGATACCCAGGAGGAGGCCGCTCGCACCAAGGCCTCGTCACCACCTGCATCGTCGCTGCGTCGCGGCGAACCGGCCTCTTCTTCGGCGGGAGCGGCGCCGGCCCGTCGAGGGGAGTCTTTCCTTTCTCCGTAGCAGAAAACCTTCGGATGGGCGCCATCGATGTCGACGGTGGAGCAGAGGAGGAAGAAGCAAGCGGAATGGGAACAAATGGCGACGGGGGCTCTGCCCCCTCCTCATTTATAGCAGGAGAAGGCCAACCAGCGCCCCCCACGATCACAGGTAATTATGGTTTTCCTTGCATGTCGCAGGGACTTGTCAAGTCGGGCAGTTTCCGAGGCAGCGTGGGGAAGCGGAGACGCCCACGTCCAATCAACCACCATGCATCGACCAAGGCCGCAGGCTATTGGGGACCGCGGAGCTCCGTACTTGACCTTTGGCTTCGCCTCGAAGCCAAGCCTGAGCGCGTCTTGGGCCCGGGGGCTACTGTCGGCGTTCTGAGAACGGGGATCCCCAGACTTGCCTGCCTACGGCCCACGGCGTAGCTTTGCTAGCAGGCCTGTACGGCCCATCTTCATCAACAAGGCATCCAAGACCCTCACGAGGGGCCAAGCCTCGCGAGGCGGATGACGCAAGACCTCCTCAGGAGCGGCCTCGCCAGGCAGGCTCGCGAGGGGCGGAGAGATCAAGGCGAGGCAAACCTCGTGAGGTTCTCGTGACGTGAGCCATGATGATCGAGACCTGGCGGGCGCCAGGCGGGCGCCAGCGTGCGCATCATCCTTGTTTCCTCTTTGGTGCAAAGGAGGCAAGCGCAGGTGCGGAGTACCGAGGCGTCAAGAAAAGGTTTCCATCTCAGTGCAACGAGACCAAGACCAGCAGGACGGCAAGACGGAGGTCACCATGGAGCCCAAGGCGGCGTCACCACCAGAACCTTTTGCAGGCGAAGACTACTTTTGTCAGGATAAGCTGTACTAGCTGTCCCCTTTCAAATTGGCCGTTGTTGGCTCCCTTCCCGCTCAATATTTGGGGAGAGGACCAGGGCCTCTATAAATAGGACTAGCCACCACAGTAGAAGGCAACTGAGCCTGAGCTGGTCGAATCCTCACCCACACAAGTTCGCCAAGCACAAGAACACCTCAACCTCAGGAGGCTGTTCTTCCCCCTTGTACTGTTCATCCTCAGCCCGAGAGGCAATCCACCACCACCACACTAGAGTAGGATATTACACCACAACGGTGGCCCGAACCAGTATAAATCTTGTGTCCCTTGTGTTGTGAGTTCATCGAGTTAGCCCGTAAGATCTTAGCAAACCTAGGACGTGGATCGGTAGGGGGGAAATCTCCGTGCGCACCCCAGTGTTCGGACCTTGAGAGTTTTGCCGGAACCTGTGATCCGACACATACCAGTCTGGTGCGGAACGTGCTCTGGTTGACCTACGAGGTTCGGTAGTAACTTGATCCAAAGTTTCATGATCATTATCATTAGCTTCCTCTCTAGTTGGTGTAGGCATCATGGGAACGGTTTTCTGTGATGAGTTACTTTCCAATTCGAGATAAGGTACAATTACCCCCATCAAGTTCTACTTTCCTCCCACTCACTTCTTTCGAGAGAAACTCCTTCTCTAGAAAGGATCCATTCTTAGCAACAAAGATCTTGCCTTCGGATCTGTGATAGAAGGTGTACCCAACATTTTCTTTTGGGTATCCTACGAAGGCGCACTTCTCCGATTTGGGTTCGAGCTTATTAGGCTGAAGATTTTTCACATAAGCATCGCAACCCCAAACTTTAAGAAACGACAACTTAGGTTTCTTGCCAAACCATAGTTCATATGGTGTCATCTCAACGGATTTAGATGGTGCCCTATTTAACGTGAATGCAACTGTCTCTAATGCATAACCCCAAAACGATCGTGGTAAATCGGTAAGAGACATCATAGATCGCACCATATCCAATAAAGTGCGGTTACAACATTCAGACACACCATTACGCTATGGTGTTCCAGGTGGCGTGAGTTGTGAAATTATTCCACATTGTTTTAAATGAAGGCCAAACTCATAACTCAGATATTCGCCTCCGCGATCAGATCGTGGAAACTTTATTTTCTTATTACGATGATTCTCCACTTCACTCTGAAATTCTTTGAACTTTTCAAATGTTTCAGACTTGTGTTTCATTAAGTAGATATACCTATATCTGCTCAAATCTTCTGTGAAGGTCAGAAAATAATGATACCTGCTAAGGGAGTCCTGGATTATGGGGTCCCCGGGTGTCCAGGCTGCGTAGCATGGGCCAGACTGATGGGCCACGAAGATACAAGATAGAAGGCCTTCCCCCATGTCTGGGTGGGACTCTCCTTTGCGTGGATGGAAAGCTTGACGTCCGGATATGTAGTTTCATTTCTCTGTAAACCGACTTTGTACAACCCTAGGCCCCTCCAGTGTCTATATAAACCGGAGGGTTTAGTCCGTAGAGGCTATTACAAATCATGGAGCCTAGACATCTAGGGTTTAGCCATTACGATCTCGAGGTAGATCGACTCTTGTAACCCCTATACTCATCAAATTTAATGAAGCAGGAAGTAGGGTATTACCTCCATTAAGAGGGCCCGAACCTGGGTAAACGTCGTGTCCCCTTGTCTCCTGTTACCTTCGATCCTCAGACACACAGTTCGGGACCCCCTACCCGAGATCGGCCGGTTTTGACATCGACATTGGTGCTTTCATTGAGTGTTCCACTATGTCGTCGATGGTGGGATCGATGGCTCGCCTTGTCATTAACGACAACATTACCTCTGGAGAGGCCCTAGCTTTGGGACAGCTCCTCCAGCTCGGCGGTTTCACCATGGGCGCCCATGCGGCCGTTAAGCCAAAGGCAGCCCTCGAGATCGCTAAACATCGTCTACGCGTCGGCCTTGAACACCCCGAAAAAGATGGATCCAGCAGATGTCTCATCCTTAAACGAGCTACTTTGGGAAGACTATGATCGGATTGGGATTGGGATTAAACCCGATCAGAGGGAAATCAGGTCCCCGCCGATCACCCATCTGGTAGCGGTCGTGGAGGAACAAGCTGAGAATACTTGTCCCCCTAAGTTAAGAACGAGCTATGTTCGGATTTCTGAGTCCTGCGAATTGGATACCCATCTTTGGGAAGAGACCTCGTGTCCTCCGAACATAGAACCGGGTGTTGAGCCCAAAGGCCGCCAGGACACTCCGGACCCTGGGTCTGTGAGCTCGCAAATTCTTCAAACTCCGGATGCAATAATGGGTCAGGGTTCGGATTTTAACCCGCCCAACCACCACAAGCAATATTCCCCAAGCAATTCAGGTCCTCCAGATGTATGCGACCTAATGTATGTACGGTAGCAACCTGAGGAAATAGTCCACCACTTTTGGGCCAGATTCCTCCTTGTTAAAAACAAGATCAAAGATTGTTGCGACGACAACGCGGTTTCAGTATTTTGCCGCAACTGTATGGACGAGGGAATCCTTAACGCCCTCAACCTCTGCCGCATACTGCACTTTACAGATTTGGCACACATCATACAGAAGTACAGTGCAATGGAAAGCACCTAGAAGGCCCAGACAGCTCGGTGGGAACCTCCTGCCTTCAAGCAACCCACCGGACGGACAAAAAGGATGCACCCTTACGGAGCACCTGATCATCATCTCATGGAAAAAAAGTCAAGCCCTTTACGGGACACAGAACTGTCCTTGACGACCTTCTGGACAAACCCTATCAGATACATACGACGCCGAATACCGAACCAACACATAGCCTTTGGGCATGTTGGGTACTCCGGCAGGTGGCTAAGAGCGGAGAGGCCATCCTCACCAACATTACTCCAGAGAGGCACTCTTCGGAGGATGTCGATCTCAATGTTTTTTCGATCTTCGAGACCTTTTCTTCCAACAACCGGCGCAAAAGGGCATTACGCGACCTTGCCGAAGTCAACCAGGTAGCCGCAGTAAATCCTTGGAACGACATGGCGATAACCTTTACCGCCGATGACTAGCCAAGGGCCAGATCAGTCCGAGCACCAGCCGCCTTTCTCCTAAACCCAATAGTGGATGGCTTTCGGCTCACCAAAGTGCTCATGGCCGGCAGCAGCGGACTAAACCTCATCTACGAAGATACGCTCCAGAAAATGCAGATGGACAAAAGTCGCATTGAGCAAAGAGGCACCACTTTCCGAGGCATCATCCCCAGTTGAGAAGCACGAAGCTCGGGGAAGATCAAACTCGAAGTCATATTCGGCACGCCGGAGAACTACAGGTCCGAAGAGTTGCTCTTCCACGTGGCACCTTTCAACAGCGGATATCACGCCTTGTTAGGGCGAGACGCGTTCACACGCTTTCAAGCCATACCCCATTACGGGTATATGAAGCTCAAAATTCTAGGGCCCAACGGAGTTATCACTATCACTAGTGATCCAGATATAACACACCGCGCCGAAAACAAAACTACATCCCTAGCCCTCCAGGCGCTATCCGAGGCCCTTGCGGCCGAGGAACTAACCACTCTGCGCTCCACAGTGGACAAGGACGATGTAATCCTCGACAAGAGGCCCAAATCCACTTCCTTCAAGCCAGCACACGAAATAGTCAAATTTCAAGTACACCCAACGGATCCTAATAAAACGGCAGCCATTGGAGCACAGCTGGATCCAACTATAGACACCGCTCTAAGGGCGTTCCTGCGCGAAAATTGGGACATCTTTGCCTAGCATCCCTCGGATATGCGAGGAATCCTACGCAGATTGGCCGAACACAGCCTCAACATAATAAAGGGGTTTAAGCCAGTCAAGCAAATGTTGCGGCGATTTTCCGAACCCAAGCGGCAAGCTATGGGGAGGAGCTAGGCAAACTACTTGAAGTCGGGTTCATCAGAGAGATCAAACACCCGGACTGGCTAGCAAACCTGGTGATGGTGCAAAAGAAGGACAAATCTTGGCGCCTTTGTGTCGATTTCAAAGACCTCAACAAGGCCTGCCCTAAGGACCCCTTCCCGCTGCCCCGCATTGACCAAATCATTGATGCAACTACAGGACACGATTCAATGTGCTTCCTCGACGCATACTCCAGATACCATCAAATTAAGATGAAGGAATCCGATCAGGCCACAACGGCATTCATTACTCTGTATGGGCCTTTCTGCTTCAACACTATGCCTTTCGGACTCAAAAACGCCGGCGCCACTTACCAACGCATGATTCAAACATGCCTGGAAAAACAAATTCGCAAGACGATGGAGGCATATGTAGATGATGTAGTCATCAGAACTAAACATGTTGAATCATTGGTGGACAACTTGCGCCTTACATTCGACAACCCCCGAACATACGACATACGGCTCAATCCTGAAAAATGTGTTTTCGGCGTCCCGGCCGGAAAGGTGCTCGGGTTCATTGTTTCCAATAGAGGAATCGAAGCAAATTGATACGTCTCCATCGTATCTACTTTTCCAAACACTTTTGCCCTTGTTTTGGACTCTAACTTACATGATTTGAATGGAACTAACCCGAACTGATGTTGTTTTCAGCAGAATTGCCATGGTGTTATTTTTGTGCATAAATAAAAGTTCTCAAAATGACCTGAAACTTCACGGAGAATATTTTTGGAATATATAAAAAATACTGGCGAAAGAATCAATACCAGGGGGCCCACACCCTATCCACGAGGGTGGGGGCGCGCCTGCCCCCTAGGCGCGCCCCTGTCTCGTGGGCCCCCTGAGGCTCCACCGACCTCAACTCCAACTCTATATATTCAAGTTCGGGGAGAAAAAAATCAGGGAGAAGGATTCATCACGTTTTACGATACGGAGCCGCCGCCAAGCCCAAATCTCTCTCGGGAGGGCTGATCTGGAGTCCGTTCGGGGCTCCGGAGAGGGGAATCTGCCGCCGTTGTCATCATCAACCTTCCTCCATCACCAATTTCATGATGCTCACCGCCATGCGTGATTAATTCCATCGTAGGCTTGCTGGACAGTGATGGGTTGGATGAGATTTATCATGTAATCGAGTTAGTTTTGTTAGGGTTTGATCCCTAGTATCCACTATGTTCTGAGATTGATGTTGCTATGACTTTGCTATGCTTAATGCTTGTCACTAGGGCCTGAGTGCCATGATTTCAGATCTGAACCTATTATGTTTTCATGAATATATGTGAGTTCTTGATCCTATCTTGCAAGTCAATAGTCACCTACTATGTGTTATGATCCGGTAACCCCGAAGTGACAATAATCGGGACCACTCCCGGTGATGACCGTAGTTTGAGGAGTTCATGTATTCACTATGTGTTAATGCTTTGGTCCGGTACTCTATTAAAAAGAGGCCTTAATATCCCTTAGTTTCCAATAGGACCCCGCTGCCACGGGAGGTTAGGACAAAAGATGTCATGCAAGTTCTTTTCCATAAGCACGTATGACTATATTCGGAATACATGCCTACATTACATTGATGAAGTGGGGATAGTTCTGTGTCACCCTATGTTATAACTGTTGCATGAGGAATCGCATCTGACATAATTATACATCACTGATCCAATGCCTACGAGCTTTTCACATATTGATCTTTGCTTAGTTACTTTTCCGTTGCCACTGTTACAATTACTATAAAACTGCTACTGTTACTTTTGCCACCGTTACCGTTACTTCCGTACTACTTTGCTACTAAATACTTTGCTGCAGATATTAAGTTTTCTAGGTGTGGTTGAATTGACAACTCAACTGCTAATACTTGAGAATATTCTTTGGCTCCCCTTGTGTCGAATCAATAAATTTGGGTTGAATACTCCACCCTCGAAAACTGTTGCGATCCCCTATACTTGTGGGTTATCAAGACTATTTTTTGGCGCCGTTGCCGGGGAGCATAGCTCTATTCTTTGAGTCACTTGGGATTTATATCTGCTGATCACTATGAGGAACTTGAAAGACAAAAAAAACAAGATTTATCCCTCAACTACGAGGGGAGGTAAGGAACTGCCATCTAGCTCTGCACTTGATTCACCTTCTGTTTTGAGTAAACTTGCGACACCTAAACCTGCTTCTGCTATTAATTCTGATATGTTGCATGTTATTGATGATGCCACTTCTATTATGCATGATACTTATGATGAAACTACTTCTATGCTTGATACTACTGTGCCATTAGGTGAATTTCTTGATGAACAACTTGATAGGGCTAGAGAGAATGAAATTATTGAAACTGATAATATTGATGAAAGTGATGATGAAGATTCTCCCCCTAGATATGAATTGCCTGATGTACCTGAGGGTTATGTTATGGATGAACAAACTGATAGAGACTTTCTTGCTTGCAATGATAGATATGATCTTAAGAAATTATTAGCTAAGCTGAAAGAAAAATCCTTGAATGCTAGAATGAAATATGACCCTACTTTCGCTACTTCACCTATCTGTATTTCTGATAAGGATTATGATTTCTCTGTCGATCCTGAGATAATTACTTTGGTTGAATCTGATCCTTTCTATGGCTATGAATCTGAAACTATTGTGGCACATCTTACTAAATTAAATGATATAGCCACCCTATTCACTCATGAGGAGAAAATTTGTTACTACTATATCCTTAAATTATTTATGTTCTCATTAAAGGGTGCTACTAAAACATGGTTTAATTCTCTTGATCCTGGTTGTGTGCGTAGTCCCCAGGATATGATTTATTACTTCTCTGCTAAATATTTCCCCGCTCATAAGAAACAAGTTGCTTTAAGGGAAATATATAATTTTGTGCAAATTGAAGAAGAGAGTCTCCCACAAGCTTGGGGAGGCTTCTTCAATTACTTAATGCTTTGCCTGATCATCCTCTCAAGAAAAATGAAATACTTGATATCTTTTATAATGGACTAACCGATGCTTCCAGAGACCACCTGGATAGTTGTGTTGGTTGTGTTTTCAGGGAAATAACTGTTGATCAAGCTGAATTGCTATTGAATAATATGTTGAGTAATGAAAATAATTGGACACTTCCTGAACCAACTCCTAAGCCAACTCTGAAGAAGAGGGGTATTCTATTTCTCAGCCCTGAAGATATGCAAGAGGCAAAGAAATCTATGAAAGAAAAAGGTATTAAAGCTGAAGATGTTAAGAATTTACCACCTATTGAAGAAATACATGGTCTTGATAACCCGACACAGGTAGTAAAGGTAAATTCTCTCTATAGATTTGATAAAGGTGATATTCCTTGTTATAAGTTTGCTAGCCAATGCTTAGATGAGTTTGATAATTTTATTGTTAAACAAGAAAACTTCAATGCTTATGTTGGTAGACAATTGAAACGCAATGCTTATATGATTGAACACCTGAGTGATTATATGTCTAGAGTTAAAGGTGAACTTAAACTCATTAGTAAACATGCTTCTATGGTTACCACTCAAGTAGAACAAGTGCTTAAAGCTCAGAATGATTTGCTCAATGAATTAAATAATAAGAAAAATGATAATGTTGTTAGAGTTATGACTTGAGGGGGTAAGATGACTCAGCAACCTTTGTATCCTGAGGGCCACCCTAAGAGAGTTGAGCAAGATTCTCAGAGAACTAGTGTTGATATGCCTAGTCCTTCTAAGAGGAAGAAAAAGAAAAATGATAGGACTTTGCATGCTTCTAGTGAACCTGTTGTTGACACACCTGAGAATCCCAATGATATTTCTATTTCTGATGCTGAAACACAACCTGGTAATGAACATGAACCTAGTGATAATATTAATGATGTTCATGTTGATGCTCAACCTAGCAATAACAATGATGTAGAGATTGAACCTGCTGTTGATCTTGATAACCCACAATCAAAGAATCAACGTTATGATAAGAGAGACTTTGTTGCTAGGAAGCACGGTAAAGAAAGAGAACCATGGGTTCAGAAACCCATGCCTTTTCCTCCTAAACCATCCAAGAAAAAGGATGATGAGGATTTTGAGCGCTTTGCCGAAATGATTAGACCTATCTTTTTGCGTATGCGTTTGACTGATATGCTTAAATGAATCCTTATGCTAAGTATATGAAAGAAATTGTTCAAATAAAAGAAAGATACCGGAAGCTGAAATTTCCACCATGCTTGCTAATTATACTTTTAAGGGTGGAATACCAAAGAAACTTGGAGATCCAGGAGTACCAACTATACCATGCTCCATTAAAAGAAACTATGTTAAAACTGCTTTATGTGATTCTGGAGCCGGTGTTAGTGTTATGCCTCTCTCTTTATATCGTAGACTTGATTTGAATAAGTTGACACCTACTGAAATATCTTTGCAAATGGCCGATAAATCAACTGTTATACCTGTCGGTATTTGTGAGGATGTGCCTGTTGTGGTTGCAAACGTTACTATTTTAACGGACTTTGTTGTTCTTGATATTCCCGAGGACGATAATATGTCGATTATCCTTGGTAGACCCTTTTTGAATACTGCAGGGGCTGTTATTGATTGCAACAAAGGCAAATCACATTTCATGTTAATGGTAATGAGCATACAATACAATTTCCGAGGAAACAACCTCAAGTCCACACTATCAATTCTATTGGAAAAATTCCAACGATTACTATTGGAGGTTTTGAATTTCCTGTTCCCACTGCCAAGAAGAAATATGATATTCTTTTTGTTGGGGACGTGCATATCCCCGTTGAGGTAACCTAGTGCTATTCAAAAATTCTCCGGTTTCATGCAATTCGGAATGAGTTTGTTAACAAGACTTGATCAACCTTGTTAGTGGATTCCTTTTGAGGATCATGAGATGGATGAAGTTAGAAAGCACAACTCTCTGTACCCTCCTTTTACTTTCTGTTATTTAGATTAAATAAAGCAAAAATAGTATTTTATGTCTGTTTTCCGAATTATCCTTGCAATAAAAAATACCCCAAAAATAAAAGTTCTCCAAATGCCCTGAAATTGAAATATGATTTTTTGTAGAATATTTAAGAATATCCGGCACTGAGAACACACCAGAGGGAGCCACCACCTGGCCACGAGGGTCTAGGGCACGCCCTACCCCCTGGGCGCGCCCCCTGTCTCGTGGGCCCCACGTGGCCCCCTCCACTTATTGCAGCACCCACACACTTCGTCTTCCTCCAGAAAAAATCACCATACAGCTCAAACTCGTGTTCTAGCTCATTTTGCTGCGATTTTCGATCGCCTTGCTCAAAGCTCCACTCACAAAACTGCTTTGGGGGATTGTTCTTCGGTATGTGACTCCTCCAATGGTCCAATTAGTTTTTGTTCTAGTGCTTTATTTATTGCAATTTTTTGCTGCTTAGGTGACCCTGTTCTTGAGCTTGCATGTCAAATTTATTTGGTCCCAAGTAGTTCTAATGCATGATATAGTCTCTAGGCACTTGTGGGAGTAGTTGCTATCAATTTTGTTTAGTTTGGTTCAGTTTTATTTTGAGTCACTAAAAATTACAGAAATTTTCAGAGAATGATGAAGAGATTATTGAGGGGTTCTTCGAGCCGAAGCTCGAAGGATAAGCAAATTGAAGATGATAAGAAGAAGATGCTTAAGTATAAATTGATATTTGATAAAAATTATTGTGAGATTATTACCTTGCATGCGCCCTCTTTGTTGAACATATTTTCAGGCATGTACCTCATTTTGCCGCAGGCCATCACTACAAAAAAGACACATCCGTGACATTTTGGGCCGAACGAAAAAAAGACACACCCGGTTTGGGCTGGATGAACAGGACCCCGTGGAGGGCTGGATGAACAGGACCACCCCGTGGAGGGCAGGATGAATAGTAGACGGTGGAGGGGTGGATGAATAGTAGCCCGTGGAGGGGTGGTTGAACAGGAGCCGGTTGAGAGGGCTGGTTGAACAGTAGCCGGTGGAGTAGCGCGCGGTGGAGGCTGGATGAACAGGAGTCCCTGGATGAACAGGAGCCCCTGGATGAACAGTCGCAGGTGGAGGCTGGAGGAGGTCGACGGTGGATAATAGTAGCCCGTGGAGGCTGGAGGGGGTCGACGGTGGAGATGAACAGTATCCCGTGGAGTCCCGTTTTGCGGTACGCCACACCCCTCCCGATGAACAGGACCCCCGTTTTGACGGTAGCGCTCCAACACAAGTCCGTTTCCTCCGTTTTGCGCTACGCCACACCCCTCCCGATCAACAGGACCCCTGTTTCGACCGTAGGAGGTCCGTTTCCTTCGTTTTGCGGTAAGCCAGACCCCTCCCGATGAACAGGATCCCGTTTCGACCGTGGCCGGTCGAACACAAGGCCGTTTCCTCCATTCTGCGGTACGCCATGCCTCATTTCCATCGGCTGTTCCGTCCTAGCCTGTTGGCTCCCACGCGTTCCGTTGCCTCCCGATGAACACGACGCATTCCGTTGCCTCCCCATGAACACGGCGACGACGCAGTTTCTCCGTTCCGACCGAGCCATGTACACGAGCCCTGGCCGTACGTATGCGCGAGTAGGCGTTCGAGACCCTGCCCATATGTATGTATGTGGCCGTATTTTCTTTCTTGCACACTGGCCGCTGTACGTACGTGTACATGCTACGTGCGCGCCTCTACTACAACACGTGCGCGCCTCTACATTGACCAGTATGTACGTACACGTTCGCGACCAGAATGACAACGCTACATACGCTTCAACCAGGTGGGTCCCGACTGTCAGGCACTTCCTTGCCTGTGAAGATGTAGCTGGTGGGTCCCAGCAGTCAGGGGGGCGAATCGTTTTTTTTTTGCCCGGACGCACTTCCTTGCATGCGAAGATGTAGCTGGTGGGTCCCAGCAGTCAGGGGGAAACATTTTTTTCATGAAATACGATGGCCCGTCCGGTGGGTCCCTGCTGTCAGGTGGAGGAATAATTATTTTGCGCGTAATAAGGAGGCACTTCCTTGCGGCCGCCGTGGACCCAGCTGTCAGCCTCTCCACGTACAGTACTCTTTCGATGGAAGTCGTTCCTTGACCACGTTGACCACGCCGCGCCGAGAGCACCAGGGCGGTGGATGACGGCGAGGCCTAGGAAGGGGACGACGCGGAGCCGGGGAAGACGCGACAGTGGAAGCCCGCGCGAAGAGGAGTACGAGGGTTCACTGGTTCGGCTGCGGTGTGAGGCTGCTGTCGCCGCAGGGCCTGGCCAATGGTGGGAATAGTAGGGGGCGGTGAGGCCTTTGCGGCAGCACAGCCGGCCACGGGAGGCAGGAGCATGCGGCACGACCGGCGCTGCTTTGGGCGCCTGGAGCAAGAAGACCAGAGGTTGAAGAAGCACTACGGCCGTTGGATGGACATCGTACGGTCACTGGAGCTAGAATTGTTCATATTGACTAAGTTGACAAAGCACTCCGTCCCCGTCAACTTAGTAGGCCCACAAGTCATCCTCCCACCAAGGTGGGTCCCAACTAGAAAGGGGAGTATTCATTTTTTTGTGCGTAATAAGGAGGCACCTCCGGTGGGTCTGAGCTGACAACGGGGGGGGGGGGGCGTTTTTTCGCGAAATACTGGCCCGTCCGGTGGGTCCCAGCAGTCAGGGGGGAAACATTTTTTTCGCCAAATACGGTCGCCCGTCCGGTGGGTCCCTGCTGTCAAGTGGAGGAATAGTTATTTTCCGCATAATAAGGAGGCACTTCCTTGCGGCTGCCGTGGACCCAGCTGTCAGCCTCTCCACGTACATTACTCTTTTGATGGAAGTCGTTCCTTGACCACGTTGACCACGCCGCGCCGAGAGCACCAGGGCGGTGGATGACGGCAAAGCCTAAGAAGGGGACGACACGGAGCCGGGGAAGAGGCGGCAGTGGATGACCACGCGGAGAGGAGTACGAGGGTTCACTGGTTCCGCTGCGGTGTGAAGCTGCCGTCGCCGCAGAATAACAGGGGGTGTGGGTGAGTGGAGGGATGCCCTGGCCAGCGGTGGGAGTAGTAGGGGCGGTGAGGCCTGCGCGGCAGCACAGCCGGCCACGGGAGGCAGGAGCAGACGGCACGACCGGCGCTGCTTTGGGCGGCTGGAGCAAGAAGACCAGAGGTTGAAGAAGCATGACGGCCATTTGATGGACATCGTACAGTCACTGCAGCTAGAATCGTTTATATTGACTAAGTTGACAAAGCCCTTGGTACGCGTCAACTTAGTAGGCCCACAGGTCAGCTTCCGAAACAGTGCGCCCCAGATGTCAGGGGGAGGAATCATTTTTTGGGCAGGTGAAGCTAGAATATCCGAGATTGAAGAAGAAGCACGGCATCCATTGGATGGACATCCAACGGCCACTGCTGCTAGAACCGTGTGTTGACTATAAGTTGACAAAGCCTTGCATACGCGTCAACTCTCTTTCTTTGAGGGGACGTGTCAACTTAGTAAGGCCACAAGTGTGTGGCAGAGAACTTATGGCCCATTTGAGATTTATAAGAATGTGCAGCCAATTTTTGAATTCTAATGGAATTTACTACAGCCCATTTACAGTTTGTTAAAAGTACAACTCATTTCAACCAACCGTTCAAAACAGAATTCAATAAAATTTCCCACATTTTGATGGGATCCGAAGTATTTTCATCCAGAAATTTCTAGTCAGATTAAATACAATTTCAATATAAAATTATATTACGTAAAAATCCAACGAAACATTGCGCTCGCAACAATTAATGAAATTAAAATTTTCAATATCCAAAAATAATATTTTATAAAGTAATTACGTGTTTGGTGCATTTTTTATAGTTACTGCCCAGTTTTTATAATTACATCTCATTTATTATTTCTTAAAGCCCATTTCCTTGTTAAGCCTAATGCATCCCTCCTAGGAAAGATTTGCAGCCCAGCGGGGCGGAGAATAACAACTTGACCTTGCCTGGGTATTCCTAAAAATAGTATAGTTGCGCTAGCCATTTTCAGCTTGAAAAAAATTAATATCTGGGCTGGATATCTGGCCTGGGCTAGACGGGCCACAGCCCGCCCAGTTAATAGCTGCAGCGATGTTTTCGTTGTTGTTCGGAGGAGAAAAATTAATATCTGGGCTAAACATCGCTCATGAAAAACTCTGCAGTGCTCACACCTCAAAAACCTACTTGGTCCCAGCTGTCGGCCGCTTCTTGTGCAATTCTCTCATTTATTGACTACATAGGTTGACAATGGTGTGGGACCGTGATGTCAGGAAACCAGGAGGAAGCAAAAAAATTATAGTTTTATATACTAATAAGGAAGCACTTGCGTACGTGCGGCTATGGCCCTGGTGGGTCCCCACTGTCATCCTCTCCAAGTAAAGTCATCTCCTCATCCTCATGTCCGTTGACCATGTTGACAATGCGAGACAGCGGTGCCACGGCGAGCGCAACAACTCGAAGGACGACGGAGAGGGCCTCGCAGGCCCTACGGATGGTCTGATACAGCGCCCGCTGCTCATTCGGGAAGCCAGGATCATAGGGCCACATGTCCGCGACGGCATTGTCGTTCGCTTGTTCACCGGTGCTCGTTGAGGAGATGGAGGTTGCATCATAGGTCCTCCTGCGCTGGTAGCTCTTCCGCCATTAGGGCGTCGAAGTGCGGCCGCACCTTCTCTATGGTAAACACGGCATGAACCGGCTTGGACAGTGGCGCCGGCTCCTGGTCGGAAGCTACGTCCATCGTCTGATTGTCGTCGCTCAGCTCGGCGAGGTAGCTGGCGAGCCAGCATGTCCGGCTGCTGGACCGACCCGCTGCCAAGCACAAGTCTGACTGCCCTAGCCCACCAAGACTGCCTCCCTCGCCCGCGTGCGCTTTTCGCCCGAAACGGTCAGCGCCGCCCGCCCCGCTTCCCAGTGCATGCAATTGCTCCGCCTTCAAATGACACAAGTGTCGTCCGTCCGTCCTTCTGCCGCCCACATTAATGATACGCAGTTGCCGAGGCGGCTACTCCGGCGCCACACGTCCGTCCCTCCGCCGCCCACCATTGCTATATAAACTGTTGCGCCGTCCATAGCCGCAGTCATCCGCATCCATTCCTATTCTCCTGTCCACACCACTACTGCCCACCATGGCTTCCTCGCGCTCCAGCGCTCTTCGGGACGGGCAAACGACGGACCACAAGGAGATGGCAGCCATTGCTGCCGACTGGATGGCCGGCCGGCAGCCGAAGGAAGACGACATCCCAATGGAGAACATGGTAGTCGACGATCCGGCGCCAACCCCCTCCTCCGCGCCATCCTCGCTGGTGCATTGCACCATGACCATCGGCAAGGCTCGTGCCCAATATATGGACACGGTGAGGCAGAAGCGTGAGGAGCAGTTCCGGGAGGCGCAGGCTGACGCCGCCTACAACCACCATCTCCTCCAGGAGCACCTGCAGGCGGAGGAGCAGATCGCCGCGGAGCGGGCAGAGCAGGAGGCGCTGCTCGACTCGTACCGCTCCGCCCGCGAGGGCCGCCTCGAGCGCTGGCGGTACCGCATGCAGGTGGCGGAGTCTGCGGCCGCCTACAAAGAGGGCGATGAAGCGGGCAAGGCGTTGTTTGGCGAGACCGAGGACAAGGCAGAGGACAATGCCGGATCCGACAAGTCCCCGCTCCGCTGGCGTCGACGAGGCCCTGCTCCGTCGAGGCCCCGTGGCGCCAACAACGAGGCAGAGGAAACCGCCGGCTCCGCCGAGGCCTCACCCTGCCGGCAACAAGGGGGAGGATTTCCCCCCGCTCCGCCGAGGCACCGCCCGCCGGCAATGAGACAGAGGACATCGCCGGCTCCGCCGAGGCCCTGCCCCGCTGCCAACGAGAGGTCGTGCCACACAGAAAAAAGAGTAGAACACGGTAGGTCGCCGCCGCTCGGGTCCAAGTAAGGCCACCGCTGCTACCCTCCGGGTGCTGGCACTGAGCTGTACATCATGGAGAAATTCTATGATTACAGGATGATTGAAGAGCGCTCCGTGGTTGAGCAAGCTCATGAGATACAGTCATTTGCTAGAGAACTTGAGCACTTCAGTTGTATGCTACCGGACAAGTTTGTTGCCGGAGGTATCATCACTAAGCTTCCTCCTTCGTGGATCTCATTGGCACTCTTGATGTGGAAGAAAAGGCGAGAGCAAAGGACACATGTGCTCGAGGAATTGAGGGAGGATCTAGTGCCAATCTAGTACAGAAGAAGAACTTCCAGCCCCACAAGTTCAAGAACAAGGGCAAGTTTGATGGTAAAGCAAAGTTTGATGGGAAGAACAAGGTTGTGCAACACACGAACTTCAAGAAGAAGAATGACAAGAAGAAAGGTGTTTGTCATGTGGGGATCCTGATCATTGGGCTCCTAGTTGCCCTAATCCCTATGACAAGCTATGCGGGTTGACCTCTGACGGCCGGTTAGCTTCTTGGCGGCGACGTGGAGTCGGAGAGCTATGTTGGAGAAGGACGCTGCTTCTACTTAACTGCTGGTGCAGTTGGCTGATTGACACGTGGGCCCAACAGGCATCTGGGCCACATGTCAGTTACGCAACCGCACCTGTAGTTAAGTCACTGAAGCTTCTGTTCGGCTCAGCCGGACACAGGTGGGTAGCTTCAGTTAATTAATTATACCTCCAGCGCACCCCTTTTTAGTTGAAGAATGTATGAAATGTAATGAAATCTGGCATGTTTATATGAAATCCGACCGTGTATGAATGAATTTATTTCGATTAGTTCGAATTCTTGTATCACTGGCATTGGATGAACATGCAAAACAATACGTACTAGCATTATTCCTAGGGTGATCACCTCGTTTGCAGCAGTTTCACATGTACTCCCTCCGATCTTTTCTAGTCTGCATACAAGTTTTGTCTGCAGTCAAAGTATCTCTACTTTGACCAATCTAATAGAAAAAAGTATGCACTTTCACAATGTGCGAAGTAAAAAGGAACAGAAGGAGTACAAAGAGTTTGAGCAGTTTTTAGCGTTCCTGTACATTGCAATCAAACACACAGGCCTGGCAATTCATAGAGAACATTCAAAACAATCGATGATTATGCATCTCAGTGATTCACATGTCAGAGCCAATATTTACTTCACAACTAAAGAAAAAAGAAAAAATGGATCGACGTCGCTGACAGCAAAGGGCGTCCCATTCGAAAATATCAAACGCATGTCTTCTTGCTAAAATCAATGAGCAAAATTTGACAAGGTTTTCCCATTCCAAAATATCAAATGCCTACGATTGTGGAATGGGTAGGGTTTGCCATCAGTTCGGACATTGACATGGCACCTCGTGCTAAATAAATCAGCTGTTCTTTTTATGCAGCTCCATCAAAATCAACCAAATTCGCACGTAGCTTGTATGATTTCGCCCTTATATGTTTGTAACGCCCCGGATCTGATGCGGCAGGTGTCTTCCAGTTATTCGTCGTTGTTGCCATGTCATTTGCTTGAGTGTTGCATTTTTCCATGTCATCATCTGCATTTCATCTGCATGCTTTTCAAAACTTGCATCCGTCCGGGTCCTCCCAGTTCTCTCTGTTGTCCATTTGGAGCCCAGACCACTCTCGCACGCGCCCGCGGCACCTCCGAAATATTATTTTATAAGTGGCATAAAAATGCTCTCGGAATGGGATGAAACTTGTCGAGCGGTCTTATTATAGTGTAGACAGACCGCCTGCCAAATTTCGTCGCATTCAGAACCCGTTTGATAGCCCAACCATTAAACATGTAGCGGTACCGTTGCCGGTACATTCGTCGGACGTTTCGGTCTCTGAAACTGCTGTCGGGCCTGTCTTCTATTCTCTCCCTAGCCACTCTACACAGCCCCCTAGACCCACCTAACCTCCCCCTCCGCTCCCGGCCATCCGATGGCGATCGAATGGTCCAAGAACGGATGAAAACCACCTCTCCTAACCCCCTTGCCTATTTAATCAACCCACCTTGCCATTTTTGGGCAATCCTAGCACCCTCCACCTACCTCTAGCTGCAGCCAACCCCCCTCTTCCTCGCATTCCGTGCCGCTCCAACCCTGCTCCGCCACTTGGCGCCGCCGCCGGCGCGCCCCGGACCAATCTAGGCGCGCCACGTCGCCCCCTGGCCGTCTCCAGCCACTGCCCCGCCGCCATTTGGCATCGCCACCTCACCCGCTCTTCCCCACCGTCGAGGCCTGCAACCGGCCCGCCCTGGGCCGATCTGGGCCCCGAGCGAGCCCGTGCCTCCCGCCGCCGCCCGCACAGCAGGAGCTCCCGCTCTCGCTCGATCCTCGCGTCGCTCGCCTCCCGCTCCTTCGCCGGATCCTGCCCGCCAGAGACCAAGGCCGCCGGAGCAGCCCACCGTCGGCCACCTCGACCCAGGCCAGCGCCGCCCCGCTCTCCCTTCCTCCCCTAACCTCCCTCTCCCTCTGCTGCAGCGCCGCCATGGCTTCCATGGTGCTCCGCAGCCGGTGCCGCCAAGTTCCTCCACCGCCGGATCCGGCCGGAATAGTTCCGGCGCCGCCGGATCTACCGTCCCCGCCACCGGATCAGACCCCTCCGTGCTCGTCGCCGTCGCCGGAGAGGCCCCCCTGCCGCCGGTCTTCTTCTGCCATGCAAGGTGGACGAGGCAGCGCCCGCTGCCGTTGACCACGCCGCCGCCGCACGCGTCTCCGTGGGCCGCGTCCCACGCGAGGCCCAGCCCAGCAGCCACCGGCCCAACCGCCTCTGCCCCGGCCTGCCTCCTCAACCGACCGGCCCAAGAGCCCATGGTGAGCAGCCCCTATTCACCGCCCTGAGCGTAATATAATGTGCCACGCTCATCCTGTTGTTTTTAAAACGACCAAGTCCCTGAAAAATTGCATTATGTTGCTTTGTTCATCATGCCATAACTCTCTGACCGTACATCCGTTTTGCATGATATGTCAAAATGTTCATCATGAGATGCTCTTCATTTTGTTCCACTATGCCATGCTTGTTTGAGTTCATCTTGATGCCCTAATCATCGTTGCAAGACTGCTATGTGATATTAACTGTTGTCTGTTATCAGAGCTTGATGATTTGTCTTTTTCATTGCATTTTGTGTGTGCATCCTATGAGCGTAATTTCTACATGTTCGTGAAGCATCTCCATGCTATCTTTTCTGTGGTGCAATCCATGTATTTTTGTGTGCTTTGTGGTGAGTGCATCAAGCTCATGAAGTGGGCTACTTGCTGTTAATGTTCTGTCAATGCTGAAACTATTATATCATGTTGCTACCTTTGATTGATGCTAACAATTAATCCATGCATATTCTAGAGATGTTCTCTAAGGATGTTTTTCTGTACATGGGGTGCTCCATCAATCCATGCCTTTGTTTGCATTTATAGTCTGCTGTAGCTTGTTGTAATCTTGCTCCAAACTTGCTAAATAATGTTGTTGTCAGCCTGTTAACATGAAGCCCAGTATTGTCATGTGTTTTGCTAGTGATCCATGCACCCTATGGTCTTGCTCTTGCCATGCTTGGCTTCATAATTGTGTCTTCTTACTGTTGGTCACCTTTTCATGCCATGTAATGCTCTATGGTGAGTGGTACAAGCTCACCAACATGCCTACTTATCGTTGTTCCTGCCTTGTGCTGTTATTTTCACTGTCTGAACCTGTCATATCACTTGCCATGTTTGCATGGGTGCTACCATCTTGTATGTTGATCTTTGGAATTAGTTCAGTAAGGGAGTTTTGTTCTTTGTCTTCAGTATTAGCATTCTATGCTTAAGTTTTCCATGATAGCTTGCTGTACCTTGCTGTTTTATAGCTCTAAACATTGCAACCTGATGTTATTTCTGTCATGCCCAGTGATTTTCTGCTATGTCTGTGAACTGTTATTATTTGCAATCTTGCCATGTCCTTTTGAGCATGTTCTAGTGGTTTCTGGAGATATCTCAGTGTTCATGTTTTGTCATGCTTTACCTTTAAATCATGCTCATGCCTTTTGTTTTCATGTTTAGGTGTTGTAGCATAATTGCATGATGCTTGCAAGATGCCTAGTTGCTGTTTTGGGCAGATTGTTGCTATATCTTGTTTGGAGTGTATGTGTTGCACTGTTGCTCCGTTTTGAGCATGCTCTATATGAAACTTGCTTAGAATTGCATGTAGTTTCATCTTATCATGTTCATCCATGTTTTATGTGTGTTTGCTTGATGTTTGTATGCATTTTTCATCAATGTCATGTTTAACTTGTTTTGCTCATATCTTCTAGGCCGTAGCTCCAAATTAAATGAACTTTATATGTAACTTGACTAGAATTTCGTGTAGATCATCTTGGTGCATCTTAACTTGCTGTTTAACAACTTGAACATAAGGTTTATTCAGATCTGGACCAATTTTGAAATTTGCATATGGGGATTTACCGGAATTGCTATATGTTGTTTCCGGCCTCATTTAAACTTGCTTTGATGTGTTGCTCTTGTGTGCATCATCTCTTGCCACGCGTAGCCTCATGTAGCCTTGTCATGCATCATACTTGGTTGAGCATCATGCCTTGTTCATGTGTGGTGTGTTTACCATGTTGTGTGCTTCTTCTCGATAGTTCCCGTTTCGTTGCGATCGTGAGGATTCGTTCGTCTACGCTTGGTTCATCTTCGTGGCTTCATCTTCTTCATGGACTCATTCTTCTTCCTAGCGGGATTTCAGGCAAGATGACCGTCACCTTGGATCTCACTACTATCATTGCTATGCTAGTTGCTTCGTTCTATTGCTATGCCGCGTTACCTACCACTTGCTTATCAAGCCTCCCAAATTGCCATGAACCTCTAACCTTTGTCACCCTTCCTAGCAAACCGTTGTTTGGCTATGTTACCGCTTTTGTGCAGCCCCTCTTATAGCATTGCTAGTTGCAGGTGAAGATGAAGTTTGTTCCATGTTGGAACATGGATATCATGAACTTTGTTGGGATATCACAATATCTCTTATTTAACTAATGCATCTATATACTTGGTAAAGGGTGGAAGGCTCGGCCTTATGCCTGGTGTTTTGTTCCACTCTTGCCGCCCTAGTTTCCATCATACCAGTGTTATGTTCCTTGATTTTGCGTTCCTAACGCAGTTGGGTGTTATGGGGACCCCTTATTAGTTCGCTTTGAATAAAACTCCTCCAGCATGGCCCAACCTTGGTTTTACCATTTGCCTATCACCTATTTCTTTTCCCTTGGGAGTCGCGCTCCCAAGGGTCATCTTTACTTTAACCCCCCCGGGCCAGTGCTTCTCCAAGTGCAGGTCCAAACTGAGCGATGTCCGGCGCCCCCTGGGCAACCAGGGTCTATGCCAACCCGACGTCTTGCTCATCCGGTGTGCCCTGAGAACGAGATATGTGCAGCTCCTATCGGGATTTGTCGGCACATCGGGCGGCTTTGCTGGTCTTGTTTTACCATTGCTGAAATGTCTTGTAAACCGGGATTCCGAGACTGATCGGGTCTTCCCGGGAGAAGGAATATCCTTCGTTGACCGTGAGAGCTTATAATGGGCAAAGTTGGGACACCCCTGCAGGGTATAAACTTTCGAGAGCCGTGCCCGCGGTATGTGGCAGATGGGAATTTGTTAATGTCCGGTTGTAGAGAACTTGACACTTGACTTAAATAAAACGCATCAACCGCGTGTGTAACCGTGATGGTCTCTTTTCGGCGGAGTCCGGGAAGTGAACACGGTTTTTGGGTTATGTTTGACATAAGTAGGAGTTCATGGTCACTTCTTGATCATTGCTAGTTTCACGACCGTTCCGTTGCTTCTCTTCTCGCTCTTATTTGCGTATGCTAGCCACCATACATGCTTAGTCGCTGCTGCAACCTCACCACCTATCCTTTCCTTACCCATTAAGCTTTGCTAGTCTTGATACCCATGGTAATGGGATTTCTGAGTCCTCGTGGCTCACAGATTACTACAACAACAGTTGCAGGTACAGGTTATGCGATGATCATAACGCGAGAGCGATGTTTATTCGTGTTGGAGTTCTTCTTCTTCTTCGTCGATCTTGGGTTAGGTTCCGGGTCGGCAGCCTAGGCTAGCAGGGTGGATGTCGTTTGAGCTTCTGTTTGTGTTTCATCCGTAGTCGGATGTTGATCTTATGGATGATGTATTGATGTATTCTTGTGGCATTTGTATGGCTCTTGTATGTATCCCCAACTATTATGTAATGTTGATGTAATGATATCCACCTTGCAAAAGCGTTTCAATATGCGGGTCTATCCTTGGTGGGACCTTCGAGTTCCTCTCGGATAGCGTCGCATATTGGGCGTGACAATGTTGCAATGCCTTGAACTTATCGGCACCTCCTTTCTTGTGGTGGAAATGAATGATTCGATGTATTCATGAACATTTTGTGCAGTTCCCATTGAAATCAAGCTGAGCACCCCTGTTTGCACAAATACAAAAAAAGTGATTAGTATAAAGCAAACTGTACTATGAATTGACAGTTTAAACAGGCACCTACATGGTCCATGTAACTTTTAGGAAAATGGAACTCACCGGAAAGAATCCTAGAACAACATTGTACTCGCGCATCACAGCAAGAAAATGGAGATTTGTGAGTCCTTTTGAGCTGAAGTTAGTTTGGTCTTGTAGGGAGTAATGTAACCATCCTTCAAATGCTCCTTCTGATGAGAAGATAGACAGGGCTTCTTCATCCTGGCATAATCGGAACTAGTCACTTCACGTACTCCATATTCTTCTTCAGAGGAGGATGATCCTGTTGTGCAAAGACAAGAGGATAACTAAATCCTAGCATCCCTGTTTGCTCGAAAAAAAGGAAAGGAAATATTTAAAACAACACAGATGAAGCAATTCTCAAGGACAATACCACTTTTTGATGACAGTCTAAACAGTAGCACAACACCAATAGAGATGACAAAGCTCAATCATATGGATGAAATCAGTGGGCGAGTAGCAACCTTTGTATGGAGGCTTATTGTGTAGAGCATACAGATGAAGCACTTCTCCGGAACCATCTGTTGCTATCTGCTGTGGTGGCCATGCTTACTATATACTCCTCGATTAGATTAATGTTTCCAACATCTTCTTGTGCAGTTCCACTAAAATATATGGTATCTTCAAAGAAGATCCCTATTTGCACAAGTAGAGATAATTACGTATTACATTAAGAGTGGCATCAAATCAGTGGCAAAACAATTGCTCGTTCCAGCCATAGCAATAAATTAAGATGCAAACTATATCATTACTTGTGTCATCACAGTTCCAGTGCTTCATTACAGCACCAGGAGTTGATTTTTATTTTTCTTCCGCTTGTTCTTCCCCTTCATCACTTGGTTCAATAACAGACAAGCTTCGCCTTCAATGTAAGATTTGGCATGTCAATTAGGTTGCACAAGTATAGCACTAAACAATGACATTAATTTTCTGATGAAAGTGGCAAAATACAGGCCAACTGTTGTGAAATATCCTTATCTTACCTCAATGGGATATTGCGGTGCACATACAGATTGGAAGTCTTGTCTCCATTTGTGCAGTTCACTAAAATCAAGCAACATTACCGTACAAGTAGCACAACATATGAAAGCACACTGCAGAATCATGTGAAAGAAGGCTAGTACTGACCTCTCATGACGCGGAATTCAAACAACTCACAAGAAGAAGATCTGAACCAAATTTGCCAACACGGATAGGAAGTAAGATCTCCTCTTGTGCAGTTCCACTAAGATCAAGCAATCAAGCAACATTGTCGGTGTGACATTTTGGTTGAACTGCACAAAACACTCTTAAAACAAAAGTGTTTTGTGCAGTGCAACAAAAGGTCACAATGGCAACGAGGTGAAGTAGATAACCCTGTTTACACAGAGGTGCAAAGGAAACAACTAGTGGTCAATAACGGTGGATGACACAGAAGCCAACAAAAAGAAGCATCTACCTTATCTAAATGGGAAAGAAAGCAAGACAGTAGCATTTCTCAAACGGTGGCATTGATTAATATTAACAGAGAGATTATATTAACAATAAAATTCATTAAACATGTAATTTGCTTTTAACTGTGGCATTGCATCAATTTTCCAGCGGTATTATTAGAGGGTGCTTGTTTACAGGGACATTTTGGTGGAGGGACTAAAAAAACTCCGTGTCAGTCCCATCTAAACCAAACAGGAGGGACTTTTAGGGACTAAAAGTGGGCATTTGGGACTAAAGAAAGAAGACCCCGAGGGAGAGTCTTTTTGGGACTTTTTCCAACAGTTGCCCCTGCCACGCATCGCACCTTGTCTCTATTAGTTCATTACTAGGGGTAACATGGTCTTTTAGCATGTCATTTAATAACCTCTAGTCCATGTTTAGTCCCTGGAACCAAGCAGGTAGGGACTAGGGAGTTTTTAACCAAACAGGGCCTTAGATTAACAACAGCTAAAGAGTTGCACGGGACAGTGGACGCACCAGCACCATGTGCATCTACCGATGTACTGGGGTGATGCACAGTCTGTTGCAACAAAGAACAAACAACCAAGGAGCATATTTGTGTTGGTCCCAGTTTTGTTATCTTTAGACACCTTTCCCTATGTGAGCGCAGCAAATCTAGTCCTGCTCAAACTCTACAGCCTTGTCCCCCAAAACAAAAGATCAGTTCGTTACAGATGTGCGTACTGCGTTTGTCATTGTTTTCCCTTTTCGACCAACGTAGGTGCTGGATAGCCAGTCTGTACTAGTACTTTCCCCACTTCCTTTCCTCTGTGAACCACGTCCTAGATTTATGCTATACAACTTTCCCCACTACTTTCCCCCATTCCTGTCCTCTTTGAACCACGTCTTAGATTCATGCGATACAACTTTCCCCACTACTTTCCCCCTTCCTTTCCTTTTTGAACCACGTCCTAGATTCATGCTATACAACTTTTCCCACTACTTTCCCCCATTCCTTTCCTCTTTGAACCACGTCCTAGATTCATGGTATACAACTTTCCCCACTACTTTCCTGTTTGATCCAACACCTAGATTCGAGTGCAGAAGCGGAAAAAGCCCACATGCAGCTAGAGCAATGCATGTGGAATAAGTAAATTATACCTTAAGGTTCTTGGGGTGTGGTTCGGTGGGCGACCGGAGGCCGTTCGACCCACACTATGTACGACAATGAAGAAGAAGGGGTCGGAGGCCCTCCCGCGCTGCCGCTGGGTGAAAGTGAACAGCTGCGCCGGTAGTGGATTCCCTCCCTCGCCGACGGCGACAGCGTTAAGCCTCCTTCCCTTCCCGGCGGACGGATCCTGCCGGCTCTTTGACCAGCAGTGAGGGGAGAGAGAGAGGCCAACGAAGTCTTGTTTAGATCTGGAGAGGGTGAGAGAGTGTGAAGAGAGCAACTACAAGCAGACCAGCAGTGAGGGGAGAGAGAGAGGCCAACGAAGTCTTGTTTAGATCTGGAGAGGGTGAGAGAGTGTGAAGAGAGCAACTACAAGCGCTGAGGCTCCAGCGTGTATATATATACTGGAGAGAGTGTGAAGAGTGCAAACCCTAGAAAACAAGCGCCGAGGCTGCAGCTTATACATGATGAGGTGATTATACGGTCACTACGAGATCGTATAGCTCCGTATCCATCCATTTTGACCAGTCAAAGAATCCTCCTGGCACGAATTATGCTCAAGTGTAGTTATCGAACCCGAGACCTCAAGTTTGATGAGCGAACAGGCTAACCAGCTACACAACCCT
The DNA here is from genome assembly GCF_018294505.1 of Triticum aestivum. Classification (NCBI taxonomy): domain Eukaryota; kingdom Viridiplantae; phylum Streptophyta; class Magnoliopsida; order Poales; family Poaceae; genus Triticum; species Triticum aestivum. Next base: position 115,158,947 of record NC_057805.1, read on the forward strand.
CCCGTTATGTTCAACGAGAGGAAAATAACCTTTTATACATTCCTGCATTCGTGTGACAAGCATGCCGTGTTTTTTTGTGTGTGGGAGTCATTGGGATTTAAATCATAATCGTGTCATGTGGCTTTGGTGGTAAGACTATCCACAGTGGTGCAGAAATAATGCAGCCTTAGTCACCTTACCTCTCTCCACGTAGTACGTTGGGTCCCACCAGTCAGAGGGTGAAACAAACAAATTAATAAGAAAAATTAAAAGCGCCAGCGGTGTATCTTACCTCACACATCTCGCTACTGCTCGGGAACACTGTCCAATTGATCCCTCTGTTCGCTCACGTACTATTTTAAGTGAATCCTTATTATAACATGCACACAATTTTGGGCACTTGTATTCGACCTAAGTCAGTGTGCCACCGTATCTCGTACGACTCCCTCCGTCTAGGTGTAATAAGTCACGTTAGAAGGTGCAGCGGGACCAAGGTGCAAGCAGATTGGAGGAGAAGGAGAAACTTGACCGGTCATTCCTCCAATCAAAGCCCTGATTTCTGTCTCTAAACGCAACAATTAATCCAAACAACTAAGAGATGTCGTTTTAGCTACCATGCAGGGCCACGTATTAACTCGCATGCAAGCCGACTTTGATTTCTTGACTGATCAACGCATAGTTCCGCTCCATGCATTGGATTTCCGGGGGAGATAACAAGGCAGAGTAAGGAGCATTTGGTTACATTGCTTAGGCTGGTCATAGTGGTGAGTAACTTGGACTAGTACAAAATGCATATGTTACTAGTCTATGTTACCACTACGTGAAGTTTGCCATCGAAAGCGAGCCGATCTGGCTCTCCTGAGCTAGCAAGGTTTTTCTAGCCCACCCAAGCTAGCTGGCCCACAAAAGCTAACATATTTTAACAGTTCCAAACGCCTAACCTTGCCCGGCTATACTATAAGTTGTTCTTGCTAAGGGTTCAAACCCTCCCTAAGTAACAACGCTCGCTAGCAACGAGGCCGGGAGGGGATTGAGATGTGAAGTTAATAGACGACGCCTAACCATTTTGGGAATATCTGATTTCTGTAAGATGACTTAACACCTAGACGGAGGGAGTACTACTCCTCAGTCCAGGTTTGATGGAATATTCGTCACCTCTTCTCTTCTTGTATGTACTCCATTTGTATCTCACTTCCTGTGGCTTCGCACTCGCACGATTTTCCTATTCTATGAACCTGTGTGTGCGTGTGTGTGTTTAACAGCACATGTGTGTTAGAGAGAGCGATAGATCGACCTACTCCATCAAAGAGATGGTGTGTAGTGCACGATTTTAGCCGCGAGAGTCGGTGCATCCTCTCATTTCTGGGAGTCCGGTAGGAACAGGAGGACAGCTACCACGCCCGCTCCTGACCAGCCTGGCCCACCCAAAGCCCCTCCATCGCCCGCGCGCGCTTCCCGCTTGAAACGGTCAGCGCCGCTCAAGAATCGGTGCCGCATTCATGCCCGGGCAGAGTAGACGCGACCTCTCACTGGTGCCTGCGTTGAAGGGAGAAGTGGATTCAAGAGTGATGGTTGCTTCGTCCGTCCAACTTACCGCTGGGTCTATGTGATTTGACAGCTCATTGGTCATTATTACTGAGGTGGTAGGACTGCTGGATGTCCCACGCTTTCGGCGAAAGGAGGTACTACTAGATTACAATTTTCTCCATTCTTACGGCAGAGGAGTGCAAGAGCAGTGAAAACACGCAGGCTCAGTGATTACATGGCCCACCTCACACTATCACCATATTTTCTGGACACCGTGCGACACCTAACTCTTTACATAGTACTTCCTCCGTTCCTAAATATATGTCTTTGTAGAGATTCCACTAGGTGGACTACATACGGAACAAAATGAATGAATCTACACTTAAAATGCATCTATATACATCCGTATGTGGTTCATGGTGAAATCTCTACAAAGACTTATATTTAGGAACGGAGGAAGTACTTGTATAGTACGTACTGTAATTTATCAGCGAGATAGTACAATGCTATGAAGCTTCCAGCTTCTGTTACATGTATCTTGCGTCCAAGGTTGCCCATTGCAACATTTCATCAAATACAAAGGAGACTAACATGCATGCTATTGCATCTCAATGATTGACATATCATAGCAAATATGTACTCCCTCCGTTCCAAAATAAGTGTCTCAACTTTATGCTACATACGGAGCAAAATGAGTGAATCTACACTCTAAAATACGTCTATATACATCAGTGTTTGGAGTATGTACTAGTAGTTCATATTGAAATCTACTAAAGGACATACATATTCCAAACAATATGCTAATCTCTCTAACCAAGGTAGTAGGGACAAGGAGTAAACGGAGGGAGTAGTAAAATTTTCTCCTCGTCCTGCGAGCCACACCGCGCGTGGGCGAGGGAGCGGGCATAAGGCGTACAGTACTACTACTACTCATGCAGGCCCTAGCCATTGAAACAGAGACAGCTAAAGAAAAAAATGATCCATGCAGTCCCTAGCCCTTGAACCGTAAACCCTAACCAGGCTTTAATTTGCTCGCAACGTCGGCGCTTCCTAAGAAATGAAGTTTGCAACCCTTTGACCATCGGATCATTTTGTGCAGTTTCACCAAAATCGAGATGAGCATCCATGTGGCAAAGAAATTGAAGAAGCGTGATTAGAATAAGATTACTGGGACTAGTTGATGAGACATAAACTCATCACAAATACAGTACGTAGAAGCCAGTAGAGGTATGTGCGGGGCAAAGAAGTAGAGAAATATCCACATGGAGTGATGTGGGCAGCTGGAGCAGTGGTGCAAGCCGGCTGTAAAGGGAGTTGTACCTGAGGGATGTCGGGACGTAGCTCAACCTAGAGGAGGGCGGCGGGAGGAGGCAACTACCCACATCGCGGCAGTGAGCAATGGACGAAGGCAACCTCACCGGCTTTGTGAGAGAGAATGGCGGGGACCCCTGATCGGGACGTGCCGACAGTGGGTTTTCGCCATCGGCGACGGCGACCGCATCTACACTAAGCATCCACCCCTTCCCCCGGCGGACGTGATCCGCCGGGATGTTAGAGATGTGGACACAGTGGTTTTGTGCGAGAGAGTGTGAAAACTAAAGAGAGCAACCCCAGCAAGCAACCATGTAGGCTCGTCCTGCCTATGTATATAGTGGAGCGGTTTCCTTTTCTCTCCATATGAACCTATTTATATTGCGTACGTGCCACTGAAGAAAAAAAAACTTTATTTCTAAATGACGCGGCACCTACTACTCATTCTCCTATAAACCTTGCGCTTGGCATCTCCAAACTTTTAACCTTGCGATTGGCTCTTCGCCTCTTCGGGAAGTCGAGCAATAATGGTACTACAGTATATATCATTCTGGCTATATGAGACCAAATGAATTGCTGCACGTCCACCACGTGGTGAGGGTCGAGGGGGGAGGGAGAGTGCGTACTATTACGTCCGTTTCAATATGGACTACATACGGAGCAAAATGACTGAATCTACACTCTAAAATACGTCTATATACATCAGTGCTTGGAGTATGTACTAGTAGTTCATATTGAAATCTACTAAAGGACATATATTCCAAACAATATGATAATCTCTCTAACCAAGGTAAGGACGAGGAGTAAACGGAGGGAGTACTAGTAAAATTTTCTCCTCGTCCTGCGAGCCACCGCGCGTGTGGGCGAGGGAGCGGGCGTAAGGCATAGTAAGCAAGCTTCACCTCATCCTGCGAGCCACCACGCCCGTGGGCGGGGGAGACGGCGTACTAAGAAAGCTTCTCCTCGTTTTGTGAGTTGACGGGACACATCAAAAGTACTCCAGTGTATAGAGCCTTCCCTCTAAGGTAGGCCACACATGGTTTGCCTCTTTTTTAACATAACACGTCAAGTCACAATTTGTTTGTTCACCCGTGGTAGACGATCCTCCCTCCATCTAGTGGACAACCAGTACACGTGTCAAGTTACCACGTGGGCTGCCTTTTCGTACAGAAATGAGCTCCACCGTGTACTGTCACGACCGGTTTTTCAATAAAATAATTATTGAGAGACCAATCCCTTTTACGGACCAGCGAGGAAGAATTCCTTCTCACTGGTAGACAATATCTTGGTCACAGAAGAAAAATACCAGGAGTACTAAATATAATACAAGGTTGAACAGAGACTGCCCAACAATTTATTACATGCACGCCGCTAAAACAAGACGGCGGATAGGGTGGCAAACTACTAACTCACGATAATAACGGTGGTGGAAATATCATCGCGAAGCGAGTGATATGATTCCAGAAGACTACAACTCTTTGAGCGTCGGAGTGAGGCTCGAGAAGACTTATTGCGGGTGGCGGAAGCGTATACAATACAAGTGACCAATATTCGGGATCGCGCAGGACTGACTGGGACTCCTCTAGGCGTCGGACGCGCTATCAAACTCTTCATCCAAGAGATCGCCTTCGTCAACATCTGGCCAAATCAACAAGCCAGGTGAGTACTATGAAAGTACTCGCAAGACAGTTCGGACATAAGATATAACAAATGCAAAACATGAAGCATATGAACAAGTTAACCCGTGCGTTCAGACATAGAGATAATAAATACTGGGTGCCAAGCGAGGGTCTGAATGACGCCTCGAGCGGAAACTGCAGAATAGTAATACTGGTGCCAAACGAGTGTCTGAAAGACTCCTCGAGCGGAAAATGCAGAATAATAATACAGGTGCCAAACGAGTGTCTGAAAGACTCCTCGAGCGGAAAATGCGGAATAATAATACAGGTGCCAAACGAGTGTCTGAAAGACTCCTCGAGCGGAAAATGCGGAATAATAATACAGGTGCCAAACGAGTGTCTGAAAGACTCCTCGAGCGGAAAATGCGGAATAATAATACAGGTGCCAAACGAGTGTCTGAAAGACTCCTCGAGCGGAAAATGCGGAATAATAATGCCACAGTCGGGCGTCGAGGCGACACCACATAAAGGGCTTACAACAGGAAATAAAGACAGTGCATGCCACAATCGGACGTCTGGGCGACATCACATAAAGGGCTTATATTTAAAGTAAGAAACAAGAACACGCCACAGTCGGACGTCTGCGCGACGTCACATAAAGGGCTTGTATCACAACTCAATAATACAATAGTTCGGGAACATAAATTATCACAAGCATGAGACAAATATAAAGCTAGTCCATCCACAGGAATAACAATAAATCTGGATTTACTACTTGAGCTTGTTCACCGGGGACAAGTTTTTCACACGGATAGATATGGGTATAATGTTTACACTACTTGATCATGGATACAATGATTTGGAAAGAATTGACTCTGCAGAGTTTGTACTTAACCACAGCCAACGGATTTCAGTAGTCACGGGGACTAGTTCCGTCTACGGTGTTTTGGAAGAAACACGTCTAACCAGTACACACCCAATTCAACCATCCGAAGCCAGGGATCACCCTCGGCAACATTCAAGAAAAACCTTGAGACGCGGAGGCTACAACCTCACGTAGCATGGGATCAAATTTCTATACGCGCGCTCTAAGGGGGTGCCCCCCCTCTCGGTCCCAACCGGAAACACCCATGCCCCCTGACCGGATGACTGGCTTTAATCCTGGGCCAAGGTACCATCATCCCGGCCTCTCTGTTTGGTGTGTACACGGAAAGAGGTTACCAACTTACTAAACCGCATCCTGGCAATGAGACATGTGGTAGCACGGAAAGGGGAAAGAACGGTAACGTGGCTCCAACCACGTTAACGTCGGAGGAAGTCAGATGACGCAAGGCTGGTATGCTACAACAGTACCACCTTGCTGCCCTTCATGTCACCACATGATTTGGCCATCTCTCATCAGAGATCATCGCAACTTTGGAACAACCGGGTCGTTGCCTTACAAGCAACGAGGTATTTACCGACACTCATATGCCACGCACAAACTCTCACGTGAACATGTAAAACACCTGTCATATCAAATGTTCAAAACATGCTTGCCTGGTTCGGAGAAGTCGGAGTCTAGCTCGGCGAAGTTCGCGGCTCCGTCACCTCTTCCGGAACCTACAGCAATCACGAAACGGGCACTAACGTGAAAACCAACACTTGCACAGAAACTTTTCCAAATAATTTTCAAATAAATCCCATAAAAAACTAGACAAAATTTGAAGATTGTCAGAAAAAGAAACACTCAAACATTCCTTTTGATTAAAAAGTTATAAAGGTTTCTGTCCAGGGACTTATCTGTAATGAAACAGAAAAGTTTTAGGGTTTTAACTGAGAAAACAGAAAACGCTTCGGTTGGGAATGCGTAAGCGCAAAGGAGAAAACGTATTTGCCCGAAGGCGCCAACAGAAAACGGTTCGGAGGAGAATAGAATAGAGGCTGATAGGCGGGGTCCACCTGTCAGGTTTAAAAAGCTCGCCGGCGCCCGAAGACTGCGATGGACGCCGGCATCGAACCACGACGAGTTAGGAGAAACGGAGGGTACCAAGAGCTTCAGCGTCTTCTTCCGCGTCGGTGGGTGGTGGACTCGTCCAACGGGGAGCACCACGTCGACGGCGACACTATCTCCGGCGGACGGCGGCTCGAGTGAGGATGGGGAACTCGGGTGGAGGGCTGCAAACTACGAATTGAGGCGCGGGTCAGAACGAGGGATGCAAGGTGAAGCTACTGGCAAGAGAATGGGGGGCGGGGAAGCACACACGGGGGCGAATCGGGCTAGATCCCGTGGCGGGTCGCGGCGGCCGGAGTCGAGGAAGGGGACCTCCTCGGGGTTCTACCAGTGGCTAGGCTTGCTCTAGGGGGAGTGCAGGGATGGTGGGTGCTCGAGTTGAAGCTCGGGGCCTCTATTTATAGGCAGATCGACGGGGTGACCGTGAACGGAAAATCTTCGGTGAGCGATTACGGCGGAGCAGTGGATTGGCAGGTGGTTTGAGCGGCCAGGTAGCGTCAGTGGAGGTTACTGGAGTCGTTTCCCAGCTAAACGGAGATGGCCTTGGCGTAATGGCGTCGGTCCACGGTGAGGTGACCGCACGGGCTCAACGGCGGCAGAGAGCGTGCTCCGCGCCCTGCGGTTCACGACGAGAGCGGCAGCGCGTTCGGGGGAGTGGAAGGCCACGCGGCGAGCTCCGGTGGTTTGGGCGGCGCTGGGTGGCGTCGTCGGCGCCGTGTCTCCCGCTGGCGTCCGCAAAGCCGCCGCCGGCGTCGGTCACGGGGCGGCGCACCTTCTGCAAGGCGCCAGGCGTTCGTGCGGTGCAGGAACAAGAGGGCGGGGACGAGGAGCAACCCGACGCGGTGGTACTGGCGAGATCGATGTCCTTCTCTGAAGAAAACGACAGCAAGCCACTGACTGAATCTCTGAATTTTTCCGAACTTGATACAGACAGTGCACTGCAGGTGTTCGACAGGAGGATTTTGCAATGAGATAAATTTTTCTGGAGCTGTAACTTGGTGAGGTGACCACTCAATGCACCCAGAGGCTGCCTGATTTTACTTGGAATTTTTGGAGAAGGTTTTGAATGAATTTCACCAAATTTGACAAATCTGGTCCAAACTTGCAGCAGGTGTAGTTTGAAATTTTTCAACTGAAGACCAGTGGATCTTCATGGTTCTTGGTTGAGGGTTCAAAGGACTAGGAGGGAAAAAAGGTTTGGGGGCAAAAATCAAGATAGAAAGTGGAGTTCCTTTGCAAATCTCCAAGTGCTAGGAAAGAAGGCAGAAATTTATTTGAATAGAAATATAAATGGAAATAATCACATGGGGAGGTTCAACTTGCTGGATTTGATGCAAATCATGATCCAAAGGTGAGGAAAGGGTTAGGAGAGAGGATTTGCACTAAGGCCATGGCAAGAAGGAAATTGTTGAAAGTGGTAAAGGATTATTCCAAAAGCCATAGTGCATTTGCAAAAGATTTTCAAAAGTTAATTTCCCAAGTGAAAAGTGTTTTGTCTTGAGTCCAAATGAAAAGCAAGAACCTCCAAGACCAAAGACAGATCTTGGTTGAATCCAAATAAAACTTTTGCCATAAAGAAAAATATTTGAGAGTGAGAGTTCTCTTGAAGAAAAATTTAAATCACTCCCCTCAAGTCAAATAAAATCATTTGAAAAATCCAAATAAAAACTTGGGTGTCACATGTACCCGCGCGGGTGTGGTTGGGAAAGAGACGGGAGTACGTGCGCCGTGCGTGCACCTCTTCTCTTCGTGCATGTTCCCCACCTACGTGGGTGCGTGAGAGAGATACAAACCTAGACAAATGGCTTGTGCGTTCGTGAGTGTTTTTTTATTTGGGGGGGGGGGTTGATTTCGTGAATGTATTTGTGGGAATATGTGTCGATGACATCTCAAACAAAATTTTGCATGCAATGTGTATGAAATGGAGGCCTATCCATATCATATATAGAGGGTCGGGCGATCCACGAGAAGAGAGGGAGGGGTCATAGATATCGATAGAGTTGATGAGAGGATCAAGTGGTGGGTGCGAGATCGATGAAGAGATCCATCAAAATTGTGTGTGTGTGTGTGTGTGTGTGTGCAAGTCAAAGATATAGGGCGACTGGCCTAGCTACCGGAACGTCAGAGGGCACAGGTCAAGTTTGTGTGTGGCAGGGAGACATGACTAGAGCGCTCGATGTATCGGTGTGTGTGTGTGTGTGTGTGTGCGAGGGGGTGGGGGAGGGGTAGGCAGAGGCCTAATTATAGAGGTAGAACGACTCGTATATGTGTTGAGAAGGAGAGACCCAGCTATGTCTTGAGGGAGATCGGTCGACATCCATACATAACTGAAGGATGGGAAATAGGATGGGACACAGAGAGAGAGGAGAGAGGGAGGGAGGGAGAGGGGTAGAGTGCTGGATGGGTGATGGAGTTGCTTCTCGAAGATGGTGGGAGAGGCCTACTAGACAAACTGAGGGTGGAACTGCAATATTATCAATAAGAGTGGGGATGTGTTTCTGTGTGTGCCTGTGCGTGATAGATCTGTCTGGACACATCCATGGATGATGAAGGGGAACCATGTGTTTGGTAAGCAAACCTAACTAGATCGGTAGATCAATTGTTGTTTGTCGGAGGAAGGGAGAGACATAACTAATGAGGTAGATTGATCGACGCGTGGGGAAAAATGAGTTATAAGGATCTAGCTAGCTATATGTATAGCGGGAGATCGGTCGGTGTACGTCCATTTGTTAGAGGCAAATAAGGCCCGGCGAGACGGATAGACAGAGAGAATGGAGCTAGGAGGTGGTACGAGAGGCCCAGCTACTAGCTAGATAGGGGGAGGAGTGTGCGGTTGTGAGATCGATGAAAAGAGGGCCGAGAGTTTACACGTGTGTGGGACCGTATGAGAGACACGAGGCAAGGACACATAAAGGAGGAGATTGAAGGTGCGTGTATATGTTGTAGGCAGACATCGCTGGAGAGGTTTATCGATCGGTGTGTGTCGGAAAGGAGTTGTGGAGACTGTGGGAGAATGACCTAAAGAAAAAAATGAATGTGTGTGATGGATAGAATGCTGAGGGAGGGGGAGGGCGAGGAGGGCGTGTGCATGCACGAGAGAAAGTTAGTGGTAGCTACAAAGGTTAGAGGATTGTGTGGGTGTAAGAGACTAACAAAGATCATAATTTGATATGAAAGTGGATTCATATATTTGAATAGGAGATCATAGTGTTTTAAACATATGCATGCATGAATATAGCGGTGATACGCGTGTTGTGGTTTTGCACATGTTATACCATAATGTGATAATGCATGGCGTTTGCAACTCACAACTAAATGTCCAACAATCTAAACCATACTATACATCGAACAATCTCACATTTTATTTGAATTTGTGATAATTTGTGGCGTTTGCAGCTTACAACTAAATATCAAACAATCTAAACAATACTATATATCAAACATTCTCACATTTTATTTGAATTTGTGGTAATGTGTGGTGTTTGCAACTCACATCTAAATACTTGTAGGCGTAGGGGGTGGGGCACCATACATAATGTGATAAACACATTGTACATATGAGACATGGTTTAGTTTGTGAAGATCTAGCTAGAGCTTGAAATGTACTATGATTTGAAATCAACATAAAGTGGATTCAAAAAATCGAGTTCGAGTTCATATAGTACACATAGTTCATATGTAACTCGAGACTAATCATGTGGTGTGCTGTGAAGATAATACACAAACGATGGTTTAACTTGACAATAATGACGGTTGTAGATCTTATTAAAACAGAGAAATGAATTCAAATGCTTTGACTTCACAACAATAATTATTGTAGATCTTATTCAAATGAGAAACGAATTCAAATTTAGTTCATATTGAAGCAGTAGTATATACGTTTGGAATGCACTAAAACGTTCATTTGAGTACTAGGTTGCATGCATTATACACGTAGCGAAATATTTTAATTGAACATAACATGAATTCAAAGTTTTGAATGACATTTGTAGTGCGAATTGATTTGGTACAGTACACGTTAGGCTTGTCCGGAAATTTCAACCCGCGCCTTATTAGCCCAAAATATTTAAGATATATCTTTGTCTCGTTGTGCTCCGACAACTCCCTCCATATCAACCCACGCCTTGCTATTCCAAAATTACAACGCGTGCGAAAACTCCCACCTCCTGTGAAATCCCGACACACGAAATGCCCGTGATACCCCTGATCCGAAAGAACCGCCTCAAATCGGTGGGGGTACTTTCATAACTTACCCCACATTTCGGACAAGCGCGCCCCTAAGCCATGGTTCCCCACTCCCATCCCATCCGCCCACCCATTCGTACACCGAGGCCGGCAAAACCCGCGAAGCCCCACACCCTCCTCCGTCCGCCACCCAGCTGGAGCCTCTTCCCCGACGACGTCGTCCACATCAGCACCTCGACGTCCCTCATCCACCGTACCGGATGAGGATCCGTCGTCGATCTAGTCATCCCGCCGGTTCAGCCACCCCGTCCTCCACCTCCAAGGAGCTGCCCCGATGTTCCCCTCGCCACCTCCATTCCCACACCGCCGTCTTCACCTGCACCACCGGAAGAGCATCATCATTACCGTTTCCTCGGATGAAGCTGCGGCCTAATCGGCGCCACCAAAGAGGTTGTACACTAATCGTCGTATTTTCTTCTTGATTCGATCTCACGGTGCTGCCGGCGCTCGGTCCCGAGCCGACACAGCGCGGCTCCATCCACGGCGGCGTCGCCGGCCACTTCCTCCACGGCGTCGCTCCCTCGGTGGTGACGTCCACATCAGTAGGAGCTGCTGCTGCTTTAGCTCTCGCTCGCGCTGCTGCTCTGCTCTTGCTCTCGGTCCCCTGCCTGGTCTGCTCTTGCTCTTGCTCGCGCTGCTGCTCTCGCTCTTGCTCTTGCTTGCGATGCTGCTTCGATTTAGTTACACTTCAGTCGACTGAATCGACTTTTGGGTCAGTCGATTTTCAGGGGGTGGGGGGCTCGCCGGAGTTAAGGAAGAACCAGCCACAGCGAGGAGGGGGCTCGCCGGAGAGGTATCCCACTATATATCTTAGGGTTCAGGGTGGGGCGGTGGTCGCCGGCGGTGGTCGGGCGGTGGCGTGGGGATCGCCGGAGAAAAATCTCGGCACGGGGGCCTACAGGGATGGCCAGGGCGGCGGTGGACCGGCGGTCGGGAGTGTTTTCGGGGCGGGCGGGGCGGTGCACCGCCGGCCGCGGGCGGTGGGGGGCGGCTGTTTGGCTGGTGGTGGCTGGTGGCTCAGGGGGGTGGAGGTTGAAGATGAACTGCAGGCCCTTGATTTCATATCCAACGGCTGCAAAATCGACTGACCAGAGATGAAAAAGTCAGTGGACTAACATGTAGCCTCACCTCTAGTGCGTTCAGTTTCGACAGTAAAATTCAGTTTCGACAGCAAAATTCAGTTTCAACAGTTAAGTTCAGTTTCGATAGTTAAATTCAGTGTTGACAGTTAAGTTCAGAGATGAGCGGCTGATGTATACATATACCACTTTGTGGTTATGTATTTTACGTCATCTATTGGAGATGCTATTAGAATTCCACTCAGGTTAACATTGTCTCTCTTGTCCTGCTTCAGCCTCGGCATCGTACAACTCACCGGAGCTGCTCCAACGACGAAACCCTCCATCACAGCGGAGCAGTACCTCGGGCTCCATCTCCAGACGCCTAAGATCTTCTTCCCCTCCTCCGACAGCCAAGTCAGCCGGAGCATCCTCACCGGCCAACCCAATCACGCTGAGATCGACATGGCTTCGCCAAAGAGGTTGTACACTTCTTGTGGTTTGACTTAATCTCACCATGCTTCTTTGCATCCTATGATCTTCCAATTCTTGTGAACCAAACACCCAGATTGGCAGAAGTCCTGTGTTTTTAAATTCTCTGTTTTGCACGTGCATTCCTATCCTATTCCTATCTATTTCCTATCCCTGCTTTGTTAGAATCCTCAAATTCAAGCAAGCCCTTACACAATTACTTCTGTTACAGATATGTGTCAAAGAAAACCTTGTGTGGTTTGTCCTGCTCCTGCGGTGCTGTATTCCACCCCAGCTCAGCTACTCCAACGACGGAAGGGTTCACCACAGCAGGGATCCGCTCTCCAGACTGTCTTTCGCCGCCTCAGATCTTCTTCCCCGCCGTCGGCAGCCACGACAACTGCATTACCATCATCAACTGAGCAGATGACCTTGAGGACTACACGGGTCCGCAAGAGAGGTCGCACTCTTCCGAGTCTGCTTACGTTATGCATCGCTTAATATGATGACATGCTACTTTATCGTCGTGTTCACCTATTAGACTCCGACTCAGGTCCAAACTTATGCTGAAACTTGAGTTTTTAAATGGTTGTGGGGTACATATTGGGGCAGCAATCAGTACTATCTGTCTACTATCTGGTTAATCTCGGGTGTCTACTATGAGTTTCATGTTGGGTGCAAACAAACATTAAAGGAGCCATTATCTGTATTTTTTAACTAAAGCTATTATCTGCCTGCTATCATTGGTTTTGGGTCTATCCACAATTTGCTACCTTCACTCTGGATTTGTGCATGCACTCCTTACATAATCTCACTATGTTTTATTCCTATGCATGTCAGTTATTGTACACAATGGAACTGAACATGTAGAGCAAAAGAGACGAGCCTTGCGTGGCAATAAAATTTCATGCAGACGTCGCTCCATGGTGGGCGCAAAGGCAGCCCCCTCCACCCATTTCGGATCGTAATCAAGAGGAAGATAACTGTTCTGAGGGGGATTCAGAAGCAGAAGACCACTCCTATTTACCCCATGAGGTCTTCGCTCTAACTTGGCATGCTGATGTTGGTAATATCATGCATATGGTGCCTTGCATTGCTTACTGTATACATCAAAGATGTCATCTGCTTAGTTTAGACATGCTTTGTGTCAATGCCATCTGTTTAGTTTCTTTATCGTATATGTGAATCATGCAATGCCATCTTGTTTAGCCAGGCATCATATATGTGAATTTTGCAATGCCACCCTGGTTAGCCAGTCATCTTATATGTGAATTATATCATGACATCATTTTTTTATTACGTGTTAAATTTGTCAACAATTTTAGTACATTCAATTACTCTTCCTGTGCATCAGCCATTCAGCACGGTCATGGAAAAATCTGGAGTGGAAACAAGGTCTTCAGAGCAGACAATGCTATCTGACGAAGCGCATGTCTTGCTGGTTACAGATAGCTCCTCAGAGGAGGATTCAGAGACAGATGACCAGTCCTATTCCCCCCCCGAGGTGCATGCTCTAACTTGGCAGGGTTATGTTGCTCATATCGTGCGTATGGTATCTTGCATTGCTATGTCATTTGCTTAGTTTAGACATGATTTGTGTGAATGCCACCTGTTTAGTGTCTAATTACCATATATGTGAATTATGCAATGCCATCTTTTTGCAAGACATTATATATGTGAATTATGCAATGCTATCTTGTTGCAAGGCATTATATATGTGAATTATGCAATGCCATGCTGTTTAGCCAAGCGTCATATATGTGAATTATATCATGCCGTCCTTTTTTTGTATTTATCATTGCTTTTGTCGACAATGTTTGTATATTCAACTGCTCTTCCTGTGCATCAGCCATTTGAATTGGTGATGGAGAAATCTGGAGTGAAAACAAGGTCTTCAGAGCAGACAATGCTACCTGGTGAAGCAGATATGTTGCTGGTTACAGATAGCTCTTCAGAGGAGGATTCAGAGGCAGATGACCACTATTATCCCCCTGAGGTGTATGCTCAAACTTGGCAGGGTTATATTACTCATATCATGCATATGTTGTATTGCAATGCTTAGTTTTTACATCATATACACGATATTGAATGCCATCTCCTTAGTTGACACATCATATATGCGATTGCCCTCTGCTCACTTCCTTAGTATATAAATCATATATTTGAATTATATCATGCCATGATGTTTACATAGACAGCATGTATCTGAATTATGGCATGCCAACCCATTTTCTAAAGACATAATATAGTTATATCATCTCATCATGTTCACATAGTCATCATATTTGAATTATGTCATTCTATCCGTGAATTATATCATGCCATCATGTTTCCATCGACGGCATGTTTGTGATTTATGGCATGCCAACCACTTTAATAGACACATCGTATAGTTATATCATGTCATCCTGTTTACATAGTCATCATATTTTGAAGTATGTCATTCTATCCTGTTTAGTTAGCCATCATACATGTGAAATTGTGTCATGCTATCCTGTTTAATTAGCCATCATATATTTGAAATTATGTCCTGCTATTCTGTTTGGTTAGACAACATAAATGTGAATTATTTCATGCCCTGTTTTCTTCCCTACTGTCCATTGCACCTGTCTATCTTACAATGTCTGTACATTCAATTACTTTTCTTGTTTATCAGCCATTTCAATTGGAGGGGGTGATGGCAGTATCTGTGGGAGTAAAAACACGGTCTTCAGAAAAGATCGTGCTACCTGTCGATGGAGATAGAACCACGGTTGTACTTGCCCAAGAACCAGCCCCACCACACATAACCCAGACTCACGCAGATTGTACCCCTACCCAGTTGGACAGAGAACCAGCTACACCCCTTCTAACCCCAACCCCAGCAGATAGTAACCCAGTTCCCGTTGACACAGCACCGTCTCCACCACAGAGCACCCAAACACGAGCAGTTAGTAAGGCAACTGCAGTGCCCAAAGCACGAGGACCACCACTCCGAACCCCAAGTCAACGCTTAAAGCAGAAGAAGAATTGTTCTCAGGTCAGGTTCCGTAGCTATGGTTCATACTACTTTGCTCTTGCATCACTGTATTTACTCATACCAACTAATTTCAAATTTGAAGGATGCAATTGAAACTCCAATGGCGCAACAGGTATGTTTTAAACCTGTTTCTTTAACGTGTTTGCTGTTGTAACTTGCTCTATGTTGATTTCAGTTTCAATTGAATAAACAGTTATGTTCTCATGCCATGCACATTACAAGTGTTGTTATTGCTGTGTAGTTTCCCACACTTATATTCTGTCTATGCTGCTTTGTCTTAAATAGATATGATTCGAACTGTATCTATCTTGATTTGGCAACATAAACTAGAATGATATAGACCATACAGTGACCATACTACATAGATATATGTTTGTTTCATGCTGTTATCCTGTCCACCTTACTACTGAACTGGTTTACCAAAATGAGTTTCATATACTACATTGTAAACCTGTGATGTGTTTGTTTGTTTCTCCTTTAGAACGCGGATAAAATATTGGAGAAGAGTACCCCGTTATGCAATGGTAAAGGAAGTAATGCAGATCAGGTTCAAGATAGTGAGACATCCCTGTTGTTCTCCAAGAAAGCTGATAAAAACTATATTGAAGACACTGAGACAACCCCAAAGTCCTGTCTTGATGTAGTGTTCGAGTTACTGGCTACTACTGCTGGCACCAGCTCTTCGAACTCGCTGCCTGAATCAGTTCGGCTTCTTGAGTCTCAACTTCAAGTTGAAAGACATCGATCAGATGTTATGCGACAGGAAGCCGAAGGACTGAGGAAGTCCCTGCAGAATTCAGATGCATACTTTCTGGTGCAACAGCAAGTGCTGGAGGATTTAAGCGCCAAACAAGAGAAAGTTAATAAGCTTGCTAAGCATCTTGCCAGCATTATGGGTACCCAGGATATTGTTTCTTGAGCTCTTCTGAAGTGGTTTCAGTTCTGGACTTGTTTTGCTGCGGCGTTTATATGCTGCTTTGTTCCCTATATTTGCACTTGTGGCGAACTTTGATGCCCAGTGGATGTAATATGTGTAATAGCCGTGATAGCCTAGCGTAAGTTGCTTGCTTATTTATTTCCGTTGTCTTGTTTATTTGTTTTCTTGTAGTCAGTGCAGTTCTTTTTCCGCGGTTTGCTAGTGGCCGGAATAACCTATTTTTTAAAACTAGGCCACATTAACAATGGGCTACATATTTACTGTAGTTAACATGGGCCTCCTACGGGCCGTAGAAACAATGGGCCTTCTAAGGGCCGTAGAAACAATGGGCCTTCTACGGGGCGTAGACACAATGGGCCTTCTACGGGCCGTATCATCAATGGGCCTTCTACGGGCCGTATGATCGGTTGGCCAAACATGGGCCAATAACAGACCACATTATGGCCGTAAATGGGCTAGAGTTGAAATCGTCCGTTCATGGGCCGACCATAACGGGCCGTCGTTAATAGGCCGTATTTGATGACGCTATGAAAACGGCCCAACGTATTAACGGGCCACAAACGGGCCGACTGTAACCACGGGCTGTATTTGGCCCACAAGCAGAAAATGACAGTAACGGGCCGAAAGTAAACGAATGCTGGAAATGAGCCCAAGAATAAATGGGCCCTGAGAAGGCCGAAAGATAACATGGGCTGGAAACGGCCCAACGGAATAATGGGCCGTTAATGGGTATAAAGTGATACACTGTTCATTACGGGCCAGTTTTACCACGGGCCGTTAATGGGCCGAGGGTTACTAAGGGCCTCATATGGGCCAAAAGACGTCATGGGCCATACATGGGCCGGAAGTTAAAACGGGCTGGAATTATATTGGACGGCCCAGATGACGCTACTGGGCCTAATTCGGATAGGCCGTAAACGGGCCCTGGGTTAGCGGGCTGTAAATGGGCTATATGCGAACAGGCCGTTAACAGGCTTGCCGTGGGCCGGCCCGCCACCTTTTGACCAAGTCAAACGGGCCGGCCTTTTCACAGGAATGGGCCTCTGTTGGGCCGTGCCACGTGTCGACGTATCATAGGCGCTTTGGGTCCAATGAGTGGATGACATCTGTCCCAACGGTGAGCCGACACGTGTTTCCTCCAGCTAATGATGATTTTACACGTGGAAAATCCCCATTGGCCGGGGCTGTTAACGGGTTATCGGATCCAAAACTGGACCCGATAGCTTAACGACGTTCCATTACGGTGGATGCCACGTGTCAGTCACCTTTGACGAAAGCACTTCTGTGACGCGCGATTTATCGTCATGGAAGTGGACACTTCCGTGATGATAATTTTGGTAATGTCATGGAACACTTCTACGACAGCACAGGTATGACTATCTTGATTCTGTCATAAATTTGACATGGATGTACATGCATGACAGAAAACGTGACCTACTGTGACAAACACGTATCATCACGGAAGTGTATTTTTTTGTAGTGCATTCATGCATACTTGAGCGTGACACCTGCTCCAGAGGCTGAATCGGAACCACCACTTGCCCCTTTTCGACAGTATGTTTATCAGTGGGATTCGGAGGAGCTCGCTAACCAGTGGCACCCCGAGGATCCTCCTGAGTACATTGGGGAGGACCATTTTGATTCATGGGCATAGACCAACTTAGGCCAAAAGCCTAAGCTTGGGGGAGTACGTATTTCTCACCGACATTACATTCATGTTCACACACTCATTCCAGTTGTCGGTGCTCATACTTTTTCACTGTAATATCCATGCTAGTTTATTTTCCTTTTTCTCGCTTTCTTCTTTTGTGTTTGAAAAACCTTAAGAAAAACCCAAAAAACAGTTGTAGCTTTTAGCTAGTTTACTTTCCATGCATGTAGTAGTAACAATTAAATGAAAACCCAAAAAGATTTCTCGTTCTTCTTTTGTTTGTTGGGACATTTCCCGTGTAAATAGTTTTATTTCTTTTCTTTGGGGGTCGAGAGGAGAAGACCATGATGAAAATGTTGAAGTGGCTCTTATTTGCATTATTGTTAATTTAACCAAGAGCCCATATTACCTTGTCTTCTCCCTTGTATTAAAATGCTTGCAGATTCCAGCTTAGTCCAATGCACGTGCACTATTATTATTATCCGCACCGTTTGATTGTGCAAGTGAAAGGCAATAATGACGATATATGATGAACTGATTGAGATGAGAGAAGCTGGTATGAACTCGACCTATCTTGTTTTTGTAAATATGATTAGTTCATCATTCCTGATTCAGCCTATTATGAATGAAACATGTTTGGAATGACAATTAGATATTATAGTTGCTTATGCCATGCTTAATTAGCTAGGAGTTTATAATGGTCTACCTTGCATGCCAACATGCTATTAAAATGTTTGTGATGTGGTATGATAGGATGGTATCCTCCTTTGAACGATTCAAGTGGCTCGACTTGGCACATGTTCGCGCATGTAGTTGAAACAAAATCAACATAGCCTCCACGATATTTATGTTCATGGTGAATTATATCCTACTCATGCTTGCACTCAGTGTTGATTAATTTTAATGCATGTTCATGACTGTTGTCACTCTCTAGTTGGTCGCTTCCCAGTCTCTTTCTAGCCTTCACTTGTACTAAGCAGGAATACTGCTTGTGCATCCACTTCCATAAACCCCAAAATTGTTCCATATGTGTCCATTATACCTTCCTATATGCGGTATCTACCTGCCGTTCCAAGTAAATTTGTATGTGCCAAACTCTAAACCTTCAAATGAAATTCTGTTTTGTATGCTCGAATAGCTCATATATCAACTAGGGCTATATGTATCTTCCATGCTAGGCGGGTTATTCTCAAGAGGAGTGGACTCCGCTCCTCACTCATGAGAAAATGGCTGGTCACCCGGATGCCCAGTCCCATGCTTAAATCAAAATAATTGCAAACAAAACTCCCCCAGGACTGTTGTTAGTTGGAGGCACCCGTTGTTTCGGGCAAGCCATGGATTGATGCTTGTTGGTGGTGGGGGAGTGTAAAATTTACCATTCTGCTTGGGAACTGCCTATAATGTGTGTAGCATGGAAGATATCGAGATCTCTCGGTTGTTATATTGACAATGAAAGTATGCCGCTCAAAATATTATTTATCTCTATTTCAAAATCGAGCTCTGGCACCTCTACAACTCCCTGCTTCCCTCAGCGAAGGGCCTATCTATTTACGTTTATGTTGACTCATCACCCTCTTATTAAAAAGCACCAGTTGGAGGGCACTGCTATCATTTGCATGCATTACTATTAGTTTGCATTGAGTATGACTATGACTGGATCTCTTTTACCATGAATTACAATGTTTAGTCAGTCCTTGAGCTTCAGAGGTGCTCTGCATTTATGTTTTGCGGTCTCGGAAAGGGCTAGCGAGATACCATCTTGTTATATCATATTATGATTGTTTTGAGAAAGTGTTGTCATCCGAGATTTATTATTATTGCTCGCTAGTTGATTATGCATTGAGACCTAAATGTTATTGTGAATATGGTTAGTTCATAATCTTTGCTGAAAACTTGAATGCCGGCTTTACATATTTACAACGACGAGAGCAAACAGAGTTTGTAAAAGTTTTTCTTTATCACTTTCAGTTTGTCAACTGAATTGCTTGAGGACAAGCAAAGCTTTAATCTTGCGGGAGTTGATACGTCTCCATCGTATCTACTTTTCCAAACACTTTTGCCCTTGTTTTGGACTCTAACTTACATGATTTGAACGGAACTAACCCGGACTGACGTTGTTTTCAGCAGAATTTCCATGGTGTTATTTTGGTGCAGAAATAAAAGTGCTCGGAATGACCTGAAACTTCACGGAGAATATTTTTGGAATATATAAAAAATACTGGCGAAAGAATCAAGACCAGGGGGCCCACACCCTGTCCACGAGGGTGGGGGCACGCCTGCTCCCCTGGGCGTGCCCCCTTGTCTTGTGGGCCCCCTGAGGCTCCACCGACCTCAACTCCAACTCTATATATTCACGTTCGGGGAGAAAAAAATCAGCGAGAAGGATTCATCGCGTTTTACGATACGGAGCCGCCGCCAAGCCCAAATCTCTCTTGGGAGGGCTGATCTGGAGTCCGTTCGGGGCTCCGGAGAGGGGAATCCGTCGCCATCGTCATCATCAACCTTCCTCCATCACCAATTTGATGATGCTCATTGCCGTGCGTGAGTAATTCCATCATAGGCTTGTTGGACGGTGATGGGTTGGATGAGATTTATCTTGTAATCGAGTTAGTTTTGTTAGGGTTTGATCCCTAGTATCCACTATGTTGTGAGATTGATGTTGCTATGACTTTGCTATGCTTAATGCTTGTCACTACGGCCCGAGTGCCATGATTTCAGATCTGAACCTATTTTGTTTTCATGAATATATGTGAGTTCTTGATCCTATCTTGCAAGTCAATAGTCACCTACTATGTGTTATGATCCGGTAACCCCGAAGTGACAATAATCAAGACCACTCCCGGTGATGACCGTAGTTTGAGGAGTTCATGTATTCACTATGTGTTAATGCTTTGGTCCGGTACTCTATTAAAAAGAGGCCTTAATATCCCTTAGTTTCCACTAGGACCCCACTGCCACAGGAGGGTAGGACAAAAGATGTCATGCAAGTTCTTTTCCATAAGCATGTATGACTATATTCGGAATACATGCCTACATTACATTGATGAACTGGAGCTAGTTCTGTGTCACCCTATGTTATAACTGTTGCATGAGGAATGGCATCTCGAAAGCTGCGGCACTACTTTCAAGAGTTCTCGATCACGGTGGCCTCCAAAGTGCCACTCAACGACATCATAAACAATCAAGACGCCACCGGCAACATTGCCAAATGGGCTATCGAGCTCTTACCATTTGAAATAACATACAAGCCACGCCGAGCTATTAAATCTCAGGTGTTGGCCGACTTTGTCGTCGAATGCACAGAAGTCGAACTCCCTAAAGAGTACAACACATACTCCAATTGGGTGATGTACTTCGACAGCTCCAAAATGTTAGCCAGATTGGGGGCTGGTGTCATCCTAGCATCCCCTACAGGGGACACAGTCCGTTATGTATTACAAATCATGTATACGGACTCCAATAACACGGCCGAATATGAAGCACTACTGCATGGACTCCGGATGGCCGTTTCTATGGGCATACAATGCCTTGAGGTGCGTGGGGATTCGAACCTCACGATATCTCAAATAAATGGAGAATTCGATGCAAAAGATCCAAAGATGGCGGCCTACCGCAACGCCGTACTCCAAATATTAGCTCGGTTTGAGGGGCTTGAGTTTCATCATGTGGCTCGAGACAGTAATCAAGTAGCGAACATCCTTGCTCGAATGGGCACTAAACGCGACCCCGTCCCGCCTGTCGAATTCAGGGTTCCGCAGACCCTTCAGAGGTTCGAACTCTGGGGTGCGTGCAAAGAACTCTCTCCTCCCTTTCTGCCTGCCCAACGATTCCACAGCCTAGCTCGACGAACCCAAGGGACAAGAGACACATCAGTTTATCTTGGTTTGGGCCACCTTGCGGTGTAATACCCTACTCCAGGTTTGTGGTGGATTTCCTCGAGGGGCTGAGGATGAACTAGTACAATGGATGAACAGCCTCAGGAGGTGAGGTGTTCTTGAGCTCGAAGAGCTGGTGATGTGGTTCGGGTGGATCTGATCCGTCCCCTCTATGGTGGTGGCTAAGTCCTATTTATAGTGGCCTTGGTCCTCTTCCCAAATGTAGGCGTGAAGGGATCCTACAACGGCCAAATTTGAAGGGGAACAACTAGTACAAGCTATCCTGACAAAAGTAGTCTTCGCCTGCAAAAGGCTCTGGTGGTGACGCCGCGGTGGGCTCCGTGATGACCTCCGTCCTGCCGTCCTGGTGTTCTTGGTCTTGTTGCATGGAAATGGAAAACTTTGGCTGATTCCTCGGGACCCCGCGCCTGCGCTTGCCTCTTTAGCACCGAAGAGGAAACTGTTGTACTACGCCCTCTAGCACCTGCCTGGCTTTGGTCGTCATGGCTCACGTCATATGAACCTCGCGAGGTGCAGCTTGCATTGATATCTCCGCTCCTCAGGAGCCAGCCTAGTGAGGCCGCCCCTTGGGGAGGTCTTGGTGTCGTCCGCCTCGCGAGGCTTGGCCCCTCGCGAGGGTCTTGAGTTGTTGCTGCCGAAGCTAGGCCGTACTGGGCCATTGACGGAGCCACGCCGTGGGCTGCTCGCATGCAAGTCTAGGTAGCCCCGTTCCCAGGACGCTGACACCGCCTAACACCTTTTTGGAAGGGCTATTCAAGCCATCCGTGGTATGGCAGGAGGAGAGCGTAAATACCAGTCCGGCGCCGATCACGCCCTCGGATGCCGAACACGATTCAGATATCATCGGGGGCTCGGGCACCGAACCAACGCCTTCCGCCGATGTAATCATGGCGGTTATTACTCCATGGTCCGAACCCTTCTTAGCGTACCTTAAGAGGCAGGAGCTCCCTGATGAGCAGAACGAGGCCCGTCGCATAGTTTGACGCTCTAAAGCCTACAAAGTTCATGAAGGAGAACTCTACAAGAAAAGCACTACTGGAGTTCTTCAAATATGTATCTCTGAAGAGGAGGGGCAGCATCTCTTGGCCAAAATACATGCTGGCCTCGACGGCCATCACGCCGCAGCTCGGGCCCTCGTAAGCAAGGCCTTCCGTACAGGTTTCTTCTGGCCCACGGCCCGAGCAGATGCACAGGCCCTTGTACAGCGTTGTGTCGGATGCCAGCTCTTTGCCAATCAAAGCCATATGCCGCCCACTGCCTTAAGGACAATCCCCATTACCTGGCCTTTCGCGGTCTGGGGGCTAGACATGGTCGGACCCCTTAAAGGGGGAAGCCATAAGAAGAAATATTTACTGGTCATGGTGGATAAATTCACTAAGTGGATAGAGGCCAAACCAGTAAAAATAGCTGAAGCTGGACCGATGATAGATTTTATATCCGGTGTCGTACACTGTTATGGTGTCCCGCACAGCCTTATTACTGACAACGGCTCTAACTTCACAGCCGATGAGGTAAAAAATTGGTGTGCTAACCTGGGCATCAAGCTCGATTACGCCTCCGTATATCACCCTCAAACAAACGGTCAAGTCGAACGGGCTAATGGCCTGATAATGAGCGGCATCAAACCCAGACTAGTGTGATCCCTAAAGGAGTCGGATAAACACTGGGTCGAGGAACTCGACTCCGTACTCAAGGGGCTGCGGACCACGCCCAACCGCATGACCGGATACACAACGTTCTTCATGGTGTACGGCGCAGAGGCTGTCTTGCCTTCCGACATTATTCATGATTCACCTCAAGTGCGCATGTATGAAGAGAGAGAGAGAGAGGCCGAGCTCAATCGGCAGGATGACTTAGATGTCCTGGAGCATGAGCGCGATGTCGCAAAAGCCTGTTTTGCATTCTATCAACAACAAGCTCGAAGATACCAAAGCAGAGAAGTGCGGGCAAAGACTTATAACGTCGGTGAGCTCGTTTTACGCCTCCCAGAGAAGAAAAAGGACAAACTCAAACCAGAATGGGAAGGTCCCTTCATTATAGATGAAGTTCTCACTGGAGGGGCCTACAGCCTTCAAAATGCATCGGATAATTGCTTAGAGACAAACCCTTGGAATGCAGCCCGGCTCCGAAGATTCTACGCATAAGTACGGCCATGCTTCTTATTAGTTCTTTTGTCTCCTTTTCAATTTTTACCTTTTTCATTTTTATACGTTTCCCATGGTGTGTTCGGATAAGGCGAACACTTGAGGGGTACACATCCTTAAATGTACACACCCCGCCATGACTGGGGGCTTCTGTAATTAGAAGCTTATTATTGTACCAAGCCTAGAGCTCACAATATATGTGTCGTTTGCGGATATACATCTGTCGAATTTTGGGTTCCGGCAAACCCTTGTGAGGTTTGAACTCTGGGGTGCGCACAAAGAACACTCTCTTCCTAGCTCGCTCGCTCAACGATCGCACGGCCTAGCTCGACGGACCCAAGGAACAAGAGACACAGGAGTTTATACTGGTTCGGGCCACCTTGCGGTGTAATACCCTACTCCAGTGTGTGGTGGATTGCCTCGAGGGGTTGAGGATGAACTAGTACAGTTGATGAGCAGCCTCAGGAGGTGAGGTGTTCTTAGGCTCGATGAGCTGGTGAGATGGTCCGGGTGGAAAATGATCCATCCTGGGTGGAAACGATCCGTCCCGTCTATGGTGGTGGCTAAGTCCTATTTATAGTGGCCTTGGCCCTCTTCCCAAATGTTAGGCGGGAAGGGATCCCACAACGGCCAAGTTTGAAGGGGAACAACTAGTACAAGCTATCCTGACAAAAGGTGGTCTTCGCCTGCCAAAGGCTCTGGTGGTGATGCTGATGTGGGCTCCACGATGACCTCCGTCCTGCCGTCCTGCTGGTCTTGGTCTAGTTGCACCGATATGGAAACATTTGCCTGATGCCTCAGGACCCCGCGCCTGCACTTGCCTCCTTAGCACCAAAGAGGAAACTTGTACACTGCGCCCACTGGCGCTCGCCTGGCCTTGGTCGTCATGGCTCATGTCACGCGAACCTCGCGAGGTGTCCCTTGCATAGATATCTCCGCTCCTCGGGAGCCAGCCTAGTGAGGCCACCCCCAGGAGGTCTTGGTGTCATCCGCCTCGTGAGGCTTGGCCCCTCGCGAGGGTCTTGTGTTGTCGCTACTGAAGCTGGGCCGTACCAGGCCGCTTGTAGAGCCACGCCTCGGGCCGCAGGCAGGCAAGTATGGGCACCCCCGGCCCCAGAACGCTGATAGTAGCCCCCGGACCCAAGGCGTGCTCAAACAATGCTTCAAGGAAAAGCCAAAGGGCAAGTGCGGAGCATCGCAGGCCCCAACCACCTGCGGCCTTGATTGACACGTGGCGATTGATGGGACGTGGGCACCTCCACTTCCCCATGCTGCCTCGACAACCGTTTGACTTGACGAGATCCTGCTGCATGCAGAGGAAAACCATCATTACCTGCGATCGTGGAGGCCGGCGGTAGGCCTCCTTCTGGCTATAAATGAGGAGAGGAGTCGAGCCCCCGTTGCTCATCTTCTTCTCCATGCCGCCTGCTTCTTTTCCTTCCTCCTCGCCTCTCCATCTTGCCCCGACACTCATGGCGCCGACGAAGAGTGACGGATTTCGGGTTCCGGCAAAACCCTTGAGGTTCGAACACTGGGGTGCGCACGAAGATCTCCCCCTACCTAATCACGCCCTCAGCCTCACCGCAATCTCAAGGCCTAGCTCAACGAACCCGCAACACAAGAGACACGAGATTTATACTGGTTCGGGCCACCGTTGTGGTGTAATACCCTACTCCAGCGTGGTGTGGTGGATTGCCTCTCGGGCTGATGATGAACAGTACAAGGGAAGAACAGCCTCCTGAGGAGAGGTGTTCTTGTGCTTGGTGGGCTTGTGTGGGTGAGGATGATATCAATTAGTTCGTCCCCTCCTACTGTGGTGGCTAGTCCTATTTATAGAGGCCCTGGTCCTCTCCCCAAATATTGAGCGGGAAGGGAGCCAACAACGGCCAAATTTGAAGGGAGACAACTAGTACAAGTTATCCTGACTAAAGGTGGTCTTCGCCTACCAAAGGCTCCACGGTGACCTCCGTCCTGCCGTCCTGCTACTCTTGGTCTCGTTGCACCGATATGGAAACCTTTTCCTGATGCCTCGGGACTCCTCGCCTGCGCTTGCCCCTTTAGCACCAAAGAGGAAACGAGGACACTGCGCGCGCTGGCGCCCGCCTGGCTCCGGTCGTCATGTCTTGCGTCATAGGAACCTCGCGAAGTGTCCCTTGCCTTGATCTCTCCGCCCCTCGCTAGCCAGCCTGGTGAGGCCACTCCCGAGGAGGTCTTGTGTCATCCGCCTCGCGAGGCTTGGCCCCTCCCGAGGGTCTTGAGTGTTTGCTGGTGAAGATGGGCCGTACAGGGCCGCTGGCGGAGCCACGCCGCAGGGCGCAGGTAGGCAAGTCTAGGGACCCCCGTTCCCAGGACGCCGACAGTAGCCCCCGGGCACAAGGCGCGCTCGGACTTGGCTTCGAGGCGAAGCCAAAGGGCAAGTGCGGAGCGCCGCGAGCCCCAACAGCCTGGGGCCTTGGTCAACGCGTGGCGATTGATTGGACATGAGCGTCTCCGCTTCCCCATGCAGCCTTGGCAACTGCCCAACTTGACGAGTCCCTGGATCCGCTTCCCGCAGTTCTTCTCCGCTGAGATGCCGCCGAGGGGCCCCCTGGAGCTTTGGCTGCAGCATGCCGACTGCGACGCCCCGACGACTGCAGCGGAAGTCGAAACCGTTTCCCTAGGCAAGATCTTCAAGACCCGCGGCTGGGGCGAGGTTGCCCGGGTCTGCCGCGCGGAAGGCGCCCTCCCCATCCACTTCAGATACGACGGCGCCTCCATGATGTTTTTCAAGGTCTTTGACGCAGAAGGCCGCCGCTTGGAGTGCTGCCCCGGAGGGGGTCATCGGAACGGTGCAGCAGCCAGCGCCGGGCGCGCTGTTGGCTTCTCCAGCGGCTCCTCCAGCAGCAGCGGTGGCGCTTGGGAGTCCAGCGACTCTCCCGAGCCTTACGAGACCCCAGAGACGAGCGACGACCGCTACGTGCCCTCGAGCTCTCGCCGGGCGCGGAGCAAGGCCGCAGCGTCCGGTCGCCGCCGTCGCTGATCTGGATGGGGTTGGCACCGGCCTCCCATGGCCCACTGTTGATGATGGCGTCGGCCACGCTGGCGCATGTAGATAGGGCTCCTAGGAAGTCCCCTCTTTTGTTCCCTGCGAGGAATCGAAACGAACCCCGTGGGGGCGTGTAAGGGATGTGTAATGTCTTTTGTTCATATTATCCTTATTATGAAAATTGGCGAGCACATGTCTTGCTTCGGCTCAGTCCCCCCTTTCCAACCCCAGGCAGGCTGCAGCCGTCGCTGGTATGCTAGGTCGCGATGCCGTGGTCAAGGCCAGGAGGTGAGCGGCCCGAGGTCCAGTAAGAGCTCCTGAGGCGCGATGCTCAAGGGGTCCCCTTTGGCGCTCAAGCAACTACCGAGAAGCAGGAAAGGGTAGTGACGTTGCCGCAACAAGGCTGCCACAGGTGAGGATCTTATGCTGTAGCACTGGGTCGATCGAAGCGCGAGACTTATCTTGGCATTCTTGAGCTGGCTCCTTGTGTCGCGCCAGACTCGTGCGTCGACCGCTGTAGGGTATCTAGGTTAGGACCGTGTGAGCCTCCCCCTCCTCTCCACGCTCTTCCGTGTGCTTTGCATCCTCAGGTCCCGACCCTCAAGCGAGCTCAGCCGCCACTGGTATGCCAGGTCGCGATGCCATGGTCGAGGCCAGGGGGTGAGGGCTGGAGAGCCAGTAAGAGCTCCTGAGTCGCGATGCTCAGGATCCCCCCTTTTAACACGCAAGTAAAACACATGGGAGAAGAAGGAGCCCACGGTACCGCCCGCTGTCGTTCTCGGGAGGTTCCTGCAGGTCAGCACGAGGAAAAACACAGATTGCCACGATGATTGCCGGTTTGCTGCAGGTTGCCCTGCAAGAAGATGAAGGCACTAAGGGCCTAGTGAGGTGATGTGCGCGGGGCCTGCCGCGAGCTAGAGCTCGACCACTCAGATTTGTCGGCGCTGCAGGGACGGAGCCGAGCACATGCGTCATGCCAGAGTGTGTAGCTCCCGTGGTAGGTGACAATCAAGAAGGTGGTAACCATAGATAGATTATGCATGAAAAGCGAACAGGATTAGGCAAACGCAAGAATGATACGTGCCACTGGACTGGACCCAAGCGGCTTGGGGATGATGCAGCCCGAGGGGCGCCCCCAGCAGAGTAAGCTAAAGACGTAAAAGGATACATGCCGCAGGGACAGACCCACGCAGCCTGGGAATGATGCAGCCTGAGGGTGCTCCCGGCTAAATAAACTTGGAAAATGTCACTTGGTTCTGTTGTCGAAGGGATGTTGGGGCAACTGAAGACGCGTGGTGAAGGGGTTGCTCCTCACGAGCCACCGGGACCCTGACCCTCGGGAGGCTCTGGGGGTCCAGGCGGTTCCTTGAGGACTGCCTCCATCTCCGTCAGGACTGCGTGATGCCTGGCCTCCTGAGCCACCAGGATGCTCCACAGGTTGCGCTGGAAGGCGGACGCCACTCTCGGCAGGCCAAATGGCATGCGAACGTAGTTCTGAGGTGGGCCCTCGCAACATCCCACGCACGAAGGCCAAAAAAGCTCCTGAGATGCGGCCCTGTTGAGCCCTGGGATGTCGACGAGGACGCGCAGCCTGCCATCCTCGCCTGGATGGGGAGCCGTGCCAGGTGAGCAGCGGTCGCCGCGCATGGCTCTTGCATCCTGCAGTTCCTGAGTGGTCTTGGCAATGAACTCTTGAGCGCTGGGCACTCCTCGCCTGGTGTCCTCCTGAGGGAAAAGTGCTGCGAAGCACGCCTCCATGTGGTGCCCGAGCGCCTCCCTCATGATGTTGGCTAGGTCGGAGGCCCTCTAGAAGAGAGCCCCCGAGCCCTGCCCGAGGAGGGCGTCGGGCGCGCCTTCCTATGCGAGGGAGGGAGGCGCCCCAGGCGCGGGCGCCGATCCTGATGTGGCTCTACTTGAGGCACCGCTCCCCTGAGGCCCGGTGCGGAGTAGCTGCTTCTTCTTCTTGGTGACGACCTCAGGAGGGTACTGTGCTGCATTGTCATCGGGGTCTTCGATTGATGCTGCTTGGAAGGCGCGCTCGAGGGGCACACCGCATCTCTTTCTTCGCAGGGGACTGTGATGATCCCGCCGCTCCCTGGCATCTTGAGGACGTTGTAGCCATGGTGTGTCACTGCCATGAACTTGGCCAGGGCCGGATACCCGAGGATGGCATTGTACAGCAGACGGATGTGGGCGACGTCGAAGTCGATGAGCTTGGTGTGGTAGTTGTTGCGTTGTCCGAAGGTGACAGGGAGGCGGACCTGCCCTATCGGGGTGGTGGAGCCGTCGGTTACTCCCGAGAAAGGCTTGGTAGGCTGAAGCTGATCGTATGGTACTTGAAGGCTGTCGAACATCTCGATGGACAGGACATTAAGCCCTGCGCCGCCGTCAAAGAGGTCCTGGTGACTTGCACGTTGTTGATGACGGGTGAGCAGAGCATCGGGGGGGCCAGTGGTGGCCGCGCACTTGAGTTGGTCTGCTGAGCTGAAAGTGATTATGCACTTGGAGCGGGCGCGTGGCCTTGAGCCTGGGGAGGACTGCGTTCACCTCGCGAGCAAACTGCTTGAAGGTGCGCTAAGAGGCTGGGACCTGAGCTCCACCCAAGATGCAGGCGATAGCGCGCGGCTCTTGGAAGCCCCCAGCCCCCTCGTCCTGATGGTGGTCGTCGTTCCTTCTTGGCGGTGGCGGCAGCGGAGGAAGGCCAGCGTTGCCCTGGGGGCGGTCCTCGCGAGGCTGATCCCTCCATGCGCCCTCACGAGGCTGGTCCTGCCAGGGATCTTCGCGAGGCCGGTCGCGCCACTCCTAGCATGGGCCACGATCCTCCCAGCATCCTCCGCCACGTCCTCCTCCTCGGCCGTAGCCTCGGTCATTGCGCTCGGGGCATCGACCGAGGCATCTGTCTCGAATGTCCCTGAGCTCTTGACAGTCATTAGTGTTGTGGCTGTGGATGTTGTGGAAGGCGCAGAACGGGCGGCTGCTCTTGGATGACTCGGGAATGTCCTGGCCGCGCTTCGTCTCCGGCTCCGCTGCAAGCACGGCCACCCCCTTGCGCTTCATGTCCTTGGCCTTGGCCTTCTTCTCCTCATGGTCAGCAGCTAGGAGCTCAAGGAGGGAAAGGCGCCCTTCCTCAGCTCTTGCGCACTTGGTCGCCAGGTGTCGGTGTACAAAAAGAGGGGTGCGTTTTTGTACCCCTATACGTGTGCACGGGCAGTCGGAGCCGCGCCTACGGTCACGCTAAGGTAACACCGAAGCCCAAGATGATCAGAGCGGCGCCAAGACCAAGACCACAAAGAGCAGAGGGACGAAGGAGCCCCCCCGGCAAGACCCTTGCCGGGGGCAGCCTCAGCAGCCCCGGCAAGACCCTTGCCGGGGCAGCTCGCCCCACACCAACCGAGCGAGTCACCCTTGAGCCTACGGTCCCCAACGCCATCATCCACGTGGGGCCGGGGCTTGGGAAGGCACCTCTGTGGTGGCATGCAGATCTTTGTGAAGACACATTCAAGATCAGATGAGGATTAGAAGACGACGATCCTCGGCAAGATCCTTGCCGAGGATGGCCACCAGACCCCCGGCAAGGCCCTTGCCGGGGACGACAGCGCGCCACGGCAAGACCCTTGCCGGGCCACGCGGCAAGACCCTTGCCGGGCCACCCGGCAAGGTCCTCACCAAGAACGCCAGCAAGGCCACCGCCAGGCCCGCGCCAACCAAGCTTCCACCGCCATTCACATGCAGCTGCCTGCCCAACCAGCTGGGCGAGCACCTGCATGGCAACATGCAGCTCCCAGGCCAACTCATTGAGCGCATGCGTGGCGGCATGCAGATCTTCGTGAAGGCTCCACCACCGCGCCACCTCAGCTGCCTGCCTGCCTACATGGCGCCGCACGCATCACTGGCCTAGGCGCGTGTCAAAGCGAGGAGGAGCGGCGACGGACGGGATGGGCCTCGCCCCCGTCCCTGATAAAGCAAGGGGACACCTAAGCTACGCATTAAATGCGTCGTGTCCTGTAATACGAGCGATAAGCTCAGAGCACTGCACGCCTTTCCACCTCCTGTGTGTCACTGTGGCAACCCCTTTCAACTATAAAAGGAGGCCCATGGCATACTGGAGGAGGATTCGGCTCTTTCGAACCACGCACTGACCACAGCTAGTTCGAGAGCTCAAGAACTCTCAGAAATACACCCACCAAAGCAGGACTAGGGTTTTACGCATCCTCGCGGCCCGAACCTGGGTAAACGATCCCTGTGCTGTCTACTAGCCCTGCTCTCCTCGCAACCCTGCGCCCTGGCAACCGTAGTAGGGATTCTTGTGATCCCATAGGTGTCGTTCCACACCGACATCTTTGGCGCGCCAGGTAGGGGGCGCAATTGTGAGAACCTGGTCTAGTAGTTAGCCTAGCAGTCTTCGTCGCCATGGCTCCTAAGAAGAAAACGGCCACGGCGATCGGCTCGTTCGGTGCCGAACAGCCCGTGCCGGTGCGGACAAGCAGTGGACCGGTCGCGAACAGGACCCGGGCCGCGGTCCGCGAGCACCAGCATCGCCCAGGCAGTTAGAGCCTGGCGAGCGGCGTCATTCGCGCGCCAGAAAACCGGCCGCACGCCGCCAGATCCAAAGACGGAGTCGGGCCCCCCGCAGGCGGCGCGGGGCCCTCCAGGGGTGTCGTTGTGCCACCTCCAGGCGGCGCAGCGACCTCCAAGACGCCCACACCGGCGACCACCGCGCGCTCGTCCCATGGTGTGCATGCCGAGTAGCGTCACCATGTTGGTGACCCTGGGCACCGCCGTGGGAAGAGCCATGTGCGTCACCCGCAAGATGAAGGGGTTCAGCACACTCGCCGAAGCGCTGGCGGAAATGGCACACAACCGCTGGGTCGTAACGGAGCTCCTTCTAACGTAGTTAGAAGTCGAAGCGCGCCGCGATCCACACAGCTGTCGCCGCCGCCCACACCAGCGCAAGCTTTGGCGCGCGCACAGCTGCTCCTCGACTTCCCTCCTGCTGCGGAGAAGCTCGACGAGTGGAGGGCCACCATCCGGAGCCTCGTCGCCGTCGCAAACAAAGATGATCCGCGACCGGCGGGGCCCTCGGGTCGGCGCTCCACCGAGCCACCACATGCTGGCGCTGGGAGGACCGGGGGAGCTACGGCCACGGTGCACTCTCCTCCTCCTCGCCAGCCGCCGCGGGTGTCGGCCCGTCGCGACGACGCTTGTGATAACATCTCCATAGCGTCGTCCGACCCGCGGACCCTCCGCGACCAGCGCCAGGTCCTCCGGGAGCGAGCCCACAAAGACGCTCGAACCACCGTCGAGCGCCGGCACGAAATGCGCCGCTAGTCGGACAAGCGAGCGGGACCCGCTATGGACCACCCGGCACCGGGGGGCTCCGGCGGCCTACCTTACGAGGTGGGCTGCCCGGCCTTTACCCGTGAGCTGCGGCAGTTCCAGTGGCCGTCCCACCGCACGTTCAAGCCCGACGTCGGCGAGAAGTACACTGGCAAGACCCATCCGTCCGAGTTCCTCAGCATCTACACCATCGCGATGCAGGCTGCTGGAGCTCGCGACGACAAGGTGCTCGCCAACTATTTCCCGCTGGCGCTCAAGCCCAATGTGATGTCTTGGTTGATGCACTTGCCGGTGGATTCCATTTCTTCTTGGTCGGATCTGTGCCATGAGTTCGTTGGCGCCTTCACAGGAGGCCACCAAGCTCATGGCCAGGCCAGTGATCTGCATATCATACCCCAGAAGGAAGGGGAGACCCTGCGCAAGTACATCCAGAGATTCAGCCGGGTGCAATACAACATCCCCGACGTTCATCCCGCCGCTGTGATTAGCGCGTTCCACCAGAACGTGCGCAATCGCAAGATGCGCGAGGAGCTGGCGATGACCAAGGTTAAGGATGTGGCCGAGCTCTACGTTCTGGCCGATAGGTGCGCCCGGGCTGAAGAGGGAAGGAAGTACCCCGGCGAAGACGCCGGCGCGGAAACCGACTCTACCGATGAAGACGCCGCCACCCCGACGAAGAAGGGCCGGCGTCGCAACAGGAAACGCAAAGGCAAGGCCGTGCTTGCCGTTGAGGGATCTGACGATACCGGTGCCAGCAAGAAGGTCAGGGCAGACGCCCCCGGCAAGGAGATTGCCGGGTGCGCCGCCTGCCGGGCCTTGGTGGCTACCGACAAGCCAGGAAGCTCTGGCAAGCAATACTGCAAGATCCACCGCACCAAGGGCCACGACCTCCAGAACTGCCGACAAGTCGAGCTGCTTGCTGAGAAGCAAAAGGCTGAGTACGAGAGGCGGGACAAGGAGAAGGACCAGGACGGTGCTGAGGGATCCGGCAAGAAGCGCGGCGGCCAAGGAGGCCGCCCCGGCAAGGACAACCAGCAAGAGAGGCCCGCCCGGGGCCGCGACAAGAAACAAGAAGACGATGATCACGACGAGTCTGGTGAGCAAGGGTTCTAGAAGGCTACGGAAGCCATGTGCGTCGATGGCGGTGCCTTGCTGCATACCTCTCGCCGCCAGCTCAAGCAGTGGGCGCGTGAGATTACAGCAGCAGAGCCGTCGTTCGACGCTCAGAAGCCGCTGAAGTGGTCCAGCACGCCCCTCATCTTTGACGCCGAGGACCACCCTGACCGCACTACCGCGGTCGGGTGTTTGCCATTGTTGGTCTCACCAACGATACGCAACCTCAGGGTGAACAAGATGTTGGTTGACAGCGGGGCCGGCCTGAACCTGATCTCGCCTGTCGTGATCAAAAGGTTGCAAATCCCTGATGGAGACCTCGAGGAAACGGGCACGTTTCAAGGGGTCAACCCGGGGAGGAGCCAGCCGAAGGGAAAGGTCACACTGCCCGTGACATTTCGAGGAGAGTTGAACTACAGGACGGAGAGGATCGTCTTCGACGTGGCCGAGATCCCCTTGCCCTACAACGGGATCCTCGGCCGCCCGGCACTAGCCAAGTTCATGGCGGCGTCACACTACGCCTACAACATGCTAAAGATGCCCGGGCCGTTGATCATCATCTCCGTCCCCTCCGACAAGAAGGACGCGCTGATCTGCGCCGACCAACTCTACCGGGAAGCAGTTGCAGCACCTGCCGTCAAGGCACCGGCTCCTGCCGCTGAAGGCCCGGGAGGGAAGAAGGAGCCCGGCAAGACCTCTCGCACCCACTCTGGCAAGTGCACCTCCTCGGAGTGTTGTGCTACCGTTGAGGACGTGCCAGAGAGCTCTACCGACAAGAGCAATAGATCCAGAGCCGAGCCGCCGCAGACCAAGAAGGTGCCCGTCAGGGAGGACGGCACGGGAGGGGCCTTCACCATAGGCTCCACCCTCGATAGCAAATAGGAAGGCGCGCTCGTCACCTTCCTGCAGGAAAATGTTGACGTGTTTGCATGGCAAGCGTCCGACATCCCCGGTGTTCCCAGGGAGGTGATCGAGCACCACCTAGCTGTCTGCCCCCATGCGCGGCCCGTCAAGCAGAAGGTCAGAAAGCAGGCTCTGGAAAGGCAGGAGTTCATCACAGAGGAGATCGGGAAGTTGGAAGCGGCAGGTTTGGTGAGAGGAGTGCTCCACCCGACATGGTTGGCCAATCCGGTAGTGGTGCGCAAGGCGAATGGGAAGTGGAGACGGTGTATTGATTACACAGATATCAATAAGGCTTGCCCTAAGGACCCCTTCCCGTTGCCGCGCATTGACCAGATTGTTGACTCCATGGCCGGGTGCGATCTGCTATCATTCCTCGACGCCTACTCAGGCTACCACCAGATCTTCATGACGAAAGAGGATGAAGAGAAGACAGCATTCATCACCCCATGTGGTACGTATTGCTTTTTACGGATGCCTTTCGGGTTGAAGAGTGCTGGCTCAACGTTCGCAAGAGCAGTCCAAATTGGTTTTGAACCTCAGCTCCATAGAAATATGGAGGCCTACATGGATGACATAGTGGTCAAAACCAAGGACGGGCCAACTCTTGTGCAAGATCTGGAAGAGACATTTGCCAACCTGCGCAAGATCAACCTCAAGCTGAACCCTGAGAAGTGTGTCTTCGGCGTTCCATCCGGCAAGCTTCTCGGGTTCTTTGTGTCACAGCGCGGGATCGAGGCAAACCCAGACAAGATCAAGGCTATTGAGCAGATTGAGGCGCCCAAGCGGATCAAGGATGTGCGTCGGCTCACCGGCTGCATTGCCGCCATGAGCCGATTCATCTCCAAGTCCGCCGAGCGCGCCCTTCCCTTCTTCAAAATCTTGAAGAAGGCAGGCCCAATAGAGTGGACCCCAGAAGCCGAGGCAGCACTGTAGGATCTGAAGAAATACCTTTCCTCCACGCCAATACTGGTTGCGCCTAGACCACAAGAGCCGTTGCTGCTGTATCTGGCGGCGACGAATTAAGTGGTCAACGCTGCACTGGTGGCACAGAGGGAGGTCGACGAGGAGGCAGCAATGGCAGCAGAATCAGCGGATGGCAAGCCAAAGACTGCCCCGGCAGGGCCTGGTGCCGACAAGGCGCGGCCCCCGGTAGAGTCTGGTGCCACCAAGGCAGTGCCCGCGCAGTTGAGTGAGGTGGTGCCGAAGAAGAAGATGATGCAGCACCCAGTTTACTTTGTCAGCTCCCTCTTGCAGGGGGCTAGGTCGAGGTATTCCGGCGTGCAAAAATTGCTCTTCGGCCTCCTTATGGCCTCGAGGAAGCTGCGTCACTACTTCCAAGCCCATGAGATCACTGTCGTCACCCGCCTCCCATTGCAATGGATACTGCATAACCCAGATGCAACCGGAAGGATTGTGGAATGGGCATTGGAGCTATCAAGTTTCGGTTTGAAGTTTGAAAGTACCTCAACAATCCAGAGCAGAGTCTTGGCGGAGTTTATTGCAGAATGGACCTCAACGCCTGACGAAGAAATCCAGGAGACCACTCTCCCCGGCAAGGAAGCAGACCGCGACTGGGTCATGTAATTTGATGGGGCTTTCTCGCTGCAAGGCGCCGGCGCCAGGGTGCTACTCGTCGCGCCCACCGGAGAGCACCTCAAGTACGTGACCCAGATGCACTTCCCGAGGGAGATGTCCACCAACAACATTGCTGAGTACGAGGGATTGCTTGCCGGCCTCAGGATCGCGGCAGACCTCGGGGTTAAGAAGCTCATCGTCAGGGGTGACTCGCAGCTTGTTGTTAGGCAGGTCAACAAGGATTACCAGAGCCCATTGATGGAGGCCTACATAGATGAGGTGAGGAAGCTGGAGGAGTGTTTTGACGGTATTCAAGCGGAGCACATCCCCCGAATGGAGAACGACATCGCCGATTACCTGTCAAAGCATGCTGCATTCAAGCTACCTGTGGAACCAGGTACCTTTTTGCTCCGGTTAACTCAACCATCCGTCGAGCCATCAGCGGGGCAAAACAAGCGGAGGAAGTCAGGTCCCGGCAAGTACTTTCCTACTGAGCCCCCTGGGGCCGCCGGCAAGGGTGCTGCCATGGACGCTGAACCTGTCCAAGAGCAACTGGCTCCGGCAGGGCGTTAAGCCCTGGCCGTAGAGACAGCCGCTCCCATGGTGGAAGAAATGCCTTTGGTCCTTGCCGTCTAGCCCCAGGCTCCGGCATGGGCGCAGCATACCTTCCATTTCCTCCAAACAGGGGAGCTTCCTGAGGAGCAGGAAGAAGCGAAAAAAGTAGCCCGTTGGTCCGCCCTGTACCAGTTCGTCGATGACGTCCTATACAGGAGAAGGCCAAACGGTGTAAATTAAAGTGCATCCCCCGGGAGGAAGGACTGGAGCTGTTGGCGGAGATACACGGAGGCATATGTGGCTCCCACATAGGGTCGAGGGCCCTTGCCGGGAAGGCATTCCGGCAAGGTTTCTTCTGGCCCACCACTCTCCAGGATGCAACGGCACTAGTAACCAAGTGTGAAGCGTGTCAGTTCCATTCAAAGAAGCTTCATCAACCAGCTCAAGCCCTTCAAACAATCCCTCTCTCCTGGCCATTCTCGATCTGGGGGCTCGATATACTGGGCCCTTTCCCCCGCGCTGTCGGGGGCTTTGAGTACTTGTACGTTGCGATCGACAAGTTCACAAAGTGGCCGGAGGTGGAAGCAGTGAGAAAGGTGACTGCTCAGTCAGCTGTCAAGTTTTTCAAGGGACTGGTCTGCCGTTTTGGTGTGCCAAACAGAGTCATCACCGACAATGGCACGCAGTTCACGAGCCACACCTTCATGCAATACATTTAAGACCTCGGCAGCAAGGTCTGTTTTGCTTCCGTGGCACACCCACGGAGCAACGGCCAAGCGGAGAGGGCAAATGCTGAAGTGTTGCGAGGCCTAAGGACAAAGACTTTTGACAAGCTGCGCAAGAGCGGAAGGCGCTGGATTGATGAATTGCCGGCGGTTCTTTGGTCGATCAGGACGACGCCAAATCGAGCCACCAGCCAGACACCTTTTGCCCTGGTCTACGGGGCAGTTCTCCCCACGGAACTCATATACGGGTCACCTCGAGTGCTCGCTTATGATGAGCTTGAGCAAGAGCAGTTGCGCCAAGATGACGCGACGCTCCTTGAGGAAGATCGTCTTCGGGCGGCTGTGAGAGCAGCGCGCTACCAGCAAGCCTTGCGCCGCTACCATAGCCGCAAGGTTCATGCCCGAAGCTTTGAGGAAGGCGACCTTGTTCTTCGGCGCGTTCAGTCGGCCAAGAATACCAACAAGTTGACGCCGAAGTGGGAAGGCCCTTATCGGGTAATACGAGTCACCAGGCCCGGCGCAGTCCGCCTGGAGACCGAAGATGCCGTCCTAGTGAGCAACTCCTGGAACATCGAGCATCTTCGCAAGTTTTACCCATAAGGCGCGGCTTGCCGGGCCTCCCGGCAAGCCACCATTTGTACAAGCTTTGCCGGCAAGGCATGTGACCCTTTTTACAAAGCCAGGCGCAGACCCTGAGCATAAATAAATGAAGCGCTGGCGCCCTAAGTTATAGCATGCATGCTAGGTCGAGTCTCTTCCTTGGTTAGGGTTGATAGTGCTTAGCGGCGACTAACCCCTAGCCTAGAGGTCGAGTGCGCGTTCTATCTGTTCCTTTTCTGTCCTCCTTTGGTTCGCAGGGCACATGAGCACTTCTGTTGAGCTACTTGGAAAGAAGGAAACGGACCGGCACCCCGACCCTGGCAAACCAGGGTTGCCGGGGGCTGCAAGCACGAGGATCCAACCGCGGCAAGATGAGATTGCCGGGGGCTGCAGATCCAGATAAGTCTTTTATCTTCTGTCATGCATTTCGGAACCGGACTGGGGTATGTGAAACCTCGTTTTTATCTCTAGGCTGCCGTGCTCCCCTTTTTCCTATACCTAAGGATTATTTCCTGGGTCCGGATTTGGTTGTAGCCGCGGCGGCAAGGAGGTAGAACGAGGAGCCTAAAGCCCACCTCATCCCTGCCTCCGCCAAGAGCGCGAGAACGGTTGAGTGGAGTGGGGGGACGGCAAGGCCTGTTGCCGGACGAAAAACGTTTATCTTAAACAATAACAAGGATTCGCTCCTTGTCGCGGGATTTACCCACGAACGAAAAACCCGGCAAGCATCCCTTTTTCATTAAAAACATCCCATACAGGTACAGTTCGTGCGAGATGAAAAACATGAGCAAGGGGATTACAAGTTCTAAATTTAACGAAGGCCCGCAGGCTTACAAACTAAAAAAGAGATAAGATGCCCGTAATCCCTTTCTTGTCCCTCTCCTCAGGAGGCAGGTCAAGGAGGCGAAAGGGCAAAAGGGGCGCCTAGGCGAGCTACGAGCAGCAGGAAGCACCAAGAGAACACCTCGGTGGCCGCCCACGGGTGGGCCGGTGATGACGGTGCCGGGAAAGGAGCTGGAAGACGAGGCGGCAGGACCGGCAATACGCGATGAAGGCGTCGGTGCCCGTGTACTCCGAGTTGACGGCCTTGTCGCCCGCCCTCTTCCTCTTCCGCAGCCTCCCGATGCCAGCCGCCCAAGGAGACGGCCCCGAGAAGTTCAAGGAGCTGGCCCCGCCCCCGGCAAACCTCTGCCGGAGGAGCGGCCAGGTGCAGATGCTGCTGCTGCCACACCCGCCCAGGCGCAGGACGTCCGACGCCTATTCGGACTCATCCCCCTCATCTGCCCCGCTGTCCTCCTCATCACTTTCGCTCGAGGAAGAGCTTCCATCGTCAGAATCTCCATCGGAGGAGCTCTCCACGCAGCACTTCAGGCGAGTTTCGAACTCTCCGAAGACCTTGATGGAGAGCAGGCCGTCCTCCATTAATTGAAGTAGAGGACGATCCCCGCCGTCAGGCTGTGGATGCGAGCGAACGTCTTCCACCCACGACGGAGGTACATGACCCGAGGAGCCGGGAAGTCGACGTCGACCCGCGTGCCCCCATTCCCACAACCCCTCATGTGCAATATGAGGGATTGGGGCTATTCACGCTCCATCTCCCGAGCGAACGGGGGAGGAAGACAGAGACGACGACGCGGAGGCCGGCACAGCCTGATGAAGAACTCGCGGGGCTGGTCTCCAACATGGCCTTCGATCAGGAAAGGCACCATTGGCGGGGGCGAAGCCGGCGCGTCGCCCCGTCCTCCTCTTCCCCGAGCACTACGACCTCTGCCCCGGCCTCGCCCACGGCCTCGCCCCCTCCCCCTTCCCCTCGCGGCTGATTCCACCACCACGGGCTTAGGGGGAGGAGGGAAGCGTTGTCGAGCGGCAACCCTCGCCGCCACCGTCGAGGGACCGAGATTCCCCTTCTCCATGACGAGTGAGAGGAAGAAGCAGAAGCAGGAGGAGATAGAAGATAGAAGAATGCGGGATGCCATCCCCCCTTCCCTCTCTTTATAAAGGGGCAGGGTCGGGGCTCGGTCGCCCCCCTCGGCCAATCCAGCCACCGGAGGCGCAGGGAATCAGAACCGACCCGCTACCCCAACCAGCGACGGCCCGGTTTCCCGCCTCCACCGCTTGCCACCCCAGACGCATGAAGGACGCGTGGCGAACGTGCAGAACCGAGGGGACGGGTGAAGTGACCTCTCCTCACCCCGTGATTAGGGGGGTGTGGACGCCTTGAAGACCGCGGCCCGGCCCCATTCAGTAAATGAGCCGCGCCTCCACGCCTCCCTCTTTTTACGGGGAAGGCGCGATCTGCCTCTTCACTGCCATGTGATGCATGCATGCGGAAACCGCCCTACGCATGCCGCCGACGTCACGCACACCCCTCCACGCTGCACCGTGCGCGCGGGTCGTGGGAAGCACAGCGCGCGAAAAGTCTTACCGCGGTAAAAACTGCCCCGCCTGCCCGCGCACCGTTTTGGTCCTGACCCAAAAATGTGTCGCGCTTATGGTGGCCCAGGCCCGGGGGCTCCTGTCCGTGTACAAAAAGAGGGGTGCGTTTTTGTACCCCTATACCTGTGCACGGGCAGTCGGAGCCGCACATACGGTCACGCTAAGCAGAACAGGGGGTGAGCCAAGGTAAGACTGAAGCCCAAGATGATCAGAGCGATGCCAAGACCAAGACCACAAAGAGCAGAGGGACGAAGCAGGATCCCCCCCCCCGGCAAGACCCTTGCCCGGGGCAGCCTCAGCAGCCCCGGCAAGACCCTTGCCGGGGCAGCTCGCCCCACACCAACAGAGTGAGCCCACGGTCCCCAACGCCATCATCCACGTGGGGCCGGGGCTCGGGAAGGCACCTCTGTGGTGGCATGCAGATCTTTGTGAAGACACATTCAAGATCAGATGAGGATTAGAAGACGACGATCCTTGGCAAGATCCTTGCCGAGGAAGGCCACCAGACCCCCGGCAAGGCCCTTGCTGGGGACGACAGCGCGCCACGGCAAGACCCTTGCCGGGCCAAATGACAAGACCCTTGCCGGGCCACCCGGCAAGGTCCTCACCAAGAAAGCCAGCAGGGCCACCACCAGGCTCGCGCAAACCAAGCTTCCACCACCGTTCACATGCAGCTGCCAGCCCAACCAGCTGGGCGGGCACCTGCGTGGCAACATGCAGCTCCCAGGCCAACTCATTGAGCGCCTGCGTGGCGGCATGCAGATCTTCGTGAAGGCTCCACCACCGCGCCACCTCTGCTGCCTGCCTGCCTACATGGCACCGCACGCATCGCTGGCCTAGGCGTGTGTCGAAGTGAGGAGGAGCGGCGACGGACGGGATGGGCCTCGCCCCCGTCCCCGATAAAGCAAGGGGACACCTAAGCTACGCATTAAATGCATCTTGTCCTGTAATACGAGCGATAAGCTCAGAGCACTGTACGCCTTCCCACCTCCTGTGTGTCACTGTGGCAACCCCTTTCAACTATAAAAGGAGGCCCATGGCATACTGGAGGAGGATTCGGCTCTTTCCAACCACGCGCTGACCACAGCTAGTTCGAGAGCTCAAGAACTCTCAGAAATACACCCACCAAAGCAGGATTAGGGTTTTACGCATCCTCGCGGCCCGAACCTGGGTAAACGATCCATGTGCTGTCTACTAGCCCTGCTCTCCTCGCAACCCCGCGCCCCGGCAACCGTAGTAGGGATTCTTGTGATCCCATAGGTGTCGTTCCACACCGACACCAGGTTGAATAGCTCCAAGGTCGTGCACAGCTCCTCGTGGATGGCGAGCTCCTCCT
This sequence comes from Triticum aestivum, assembly GCF_018294505.1. Lineage (NCBI taxonomy): Eukaryota > Viridiplantae > Streptophyta > Magnoliopsida > Poales > Poaceae > Triticum > Triticum aestivum. The sequence goes on from NC_057805.1 coordinate 115,200,402, forward strand.
TCATCTTGACGTTGCGGACGCCATCAGAAAACACGGAGATGATTGCCTTGTCCGTCACCTTGGGGATCTTGAGGCGAACGTTGTTGAAGCGTTGGATGTACTTTTGCAGGGTCTGTCCTGGCTGCTGCTTGATGCGGCGCAGGTCACCCGCGGCCGGAGGGCAGTCGCGAGTGCCCTAGAAGTTGGCGACGAAGCGGTCGCGCATCTCGTTCGAGGAGGAGATGGAGCCCGGGGGCAGGTTTAGGAGCCACGAGCGAGTGCCATCCTTGAGAGCCATGGGGAACCAGTTCGCCATGACTTTTTCGTCACCATTGGCCGCCTCGATGCTCAACTCGTAGAGCTGCAGGAACTCCGCGGGGTCGGGGGTGTCGTTGTAGCGAGGAGGCAGGTGTGGCTTGAACTTGCCCGGCCATGCGACGCTACGCAGCTCAGGAGTGAAGGCGCGGTAGCCCGCGGTGGCCACCGGGACCCTTTGCTGATGCGGAGCCCGCCCTTGATTCTCGCGTACCGCCGCCGCAGGCGGCGCACGGTCTTGTCGCAGTGGTGCTGGGAGCGCGGGAACATTCTCTTGCGGCTGGGGAACTTCTTGGCAGCTTCCTTCTTCTCGCGCGGGCGCCCGTCGCGGTGGGTCACGCCGAGGGGCCGCACGCCTTGGCGCTAGAACGCCGTCTTGGTGCAGAGGTGGTGGAGGCGCTCCATGAGCCATGTCGCCCGCAGCTGGCGGAGGGCGAGGCAGTGAGAGGGATGGCGCAGGGTAGCCCCCTGCGGCACTGACAAGCTCGGAGATGCGGTCCAGCCAATCCTCGTAGAGGTCGTCGACGGGGCGGTAGCGCAGGAGCTCGCGTGCCATGAGCAGCGTGGCCTGCGCGTCCGTGGGAGCACGGCGAGCGTGAGACGACGAGCCAGCCGGGGTCAGCGACGGAGTGGCGGTGCGGCCGTCCCGCCGCACCGAGGGGTACAACGAGGATGCTTGCTGCTCGTTTCCCGCTGGGCCGGTGGCGGCGCTGGCGGCAGGCGACGGGGAACGGCGAGGAGGCCCGCCGAAAGGAGCGGTCTGAGCGACGCGAGTGGCGAGGGCCGACGCTCAGCGCGGGCTCGACGAGCTTCTGCCATGGATGCGACGAAGCGATGGGACGCAGATCGACGGAAGGAAAGCTTCGGCGCACCCCTACCTGGCGCGCCAAATGTCAGATTTCGGGTTCCGGCAAAACCCTTGAGGTTCGAACACTGGGGTGCGCACGAAGATCTCCCCCTACCTAATCACACCCTCATCCTCACCGCGATCTCAAGGCCTAGCTCAATGAACCCGCAACACAAGAGACACGAGATTTATACTGGTTCGGGCCACCGTTGTGGTGTAATACCCTACTCTAGTGTGGTGTGGTGGATTGCCTCTCGAGCTGTACAGCACAAGGGAAGAACAGCCTCCTGAGGAGAGGTGTTCTTGTGCTTGGTGGGCTTGTGTCGGTGAGGATGATATCAATTAGTTCGTCCCCTCCAACTGTGGTGGCTAGTCCTATTTATAGAGGCCCTGGTCCTCTCCCCAAATATTGAGCGGGAAGGGAGCCAACAACGGCCAAATTCAAAGGGAGACAACTAGTACAAGTTATCCTGGCTAAAGGTGGTCTTCGCCTGCCAAAGGCTCTCGTGGTGATGCCGTCTTGGGCTCCACCGTGACCTCCGTCCTGCCATCCTCCTAGTCTTGGTCTTGTTGCACCGATATGGAAACCTTTGCGTGATGCCTCGGGACTCCTCGCCTGCGCTTGCCCTTTTAGCACCAAAGAGGAAACGAGGACACTACGCGCGCTGGCGCCCGCCTGGCTCTAGTCGTCATGGCTTGCATCACTGGAACCTCGCGAGTTGTCCCTTGCCTTGATCTCTCCGCCCCTCGCGAGCCAGCCTGGTGAGGCCGCTCCCGAGGAGGTCTTGTGTCGTCCGCCTCGCGAGGCTTGGCCCCTCGCGAGGGTCTTGAGTGTTTGCTGGTGAAGATGGGCCCTACAGGGCCGCTGGCGGAGCCATGCCGCGGGCCGCAGGCAGGCAAGTCTGGGGACCCCCATTCCCAGGACGCCGACAAAGAGGTTCTCGGCCGCGGAGAAAGTGAAGGCTCGCCAGGAGGGGCCTGGCTCGCCACCGCCCAAAAGGGGGCGAGGTCGCCCCCGTAAGCATGCTACGACCCCCGCCATGGCTCCTCGGGGGCGCAGTCGCATTCCTTTGGGTGCCGGTGTCGTCCCCGGCGGCCGCAACGGTGCCTCCTCCCACAGCGGGGGCCGCTCTAGGCGGAGCAGCCCTTGTGCCGAGGGGAGGCGTGTCATGGTCGCCTGGCCTCCTCGGCCGCGCTTCCATTCGATGGAGGTGCTCCCGGAGTTCGTTGTGTGGTCGGAGAGCCCGGCAGGCACCTGGCTCCAGCTCCCGCACTCCTTTGCCAGCGAGCTGCCGGCCGGGGGTCTTGGCGGCCTCTGGCTGCAAGCCGACGGTTGCTGCAGCCAGGCCTCATGGGTCGCGGTGGAGACCTCTGTCGCCGTTAATGTGGCCCTGGCCCGCGGCTGGCAGACGTTTGCCCGCACGCGCGGCCTGAGTGGGAGGTGCACCCTCCACTTCAAGTATGACGGCGCCGCGACCCTCTTTGTGAGGGTTTTTGGGGAAGATGGTCGCCGCGCAGGGTGCTGCCCCCAAGATAGTGGTGGCGACGACGAGCTCAGCCTTGGCCATGGCCATGACGAGGTTGAGGGCGAAATCGCCCATGGCGACAGCCGCGGTTCGCCCAACGGCGGCAGATTCTCCGCCAGCAAGAGCACCAGCGGCGGCGACTACGACCAGCCGGCTTGCCGCCAGGCCCGCTTCGAGGATGGTGGCGGGTCGTCCCGCCGCCACGCGGCGGATGAAGCGCGAGAGGGGCTCAGACTGAGCTAAGTCCGGGGGGGCCATTGGTGCCGGGCCTCGTGAGCCGCCACGGCCGCGCGGGCTGCTTTTGTTTGGCTTTTCCCTCCTTGCATTTCAAAAGAAGTAGATGGTCCTGCTGGGGCGTGTAATGAACTGTGGTCTTTATGCTATTATGTTATGCTTGTTGTTCCGATGTTCTTCGTGCTCCACACAGATGTAAGAGAGGCAACTTAGCTTAATACGCTCGGGGTTGGTTTCCGTCTTGTGAGGGCGCGCCTCCTGGCATCTGGTGAGGCTTCCTTGCTGCTGACTCGGGAGCCACTGACCTTGGGAGGCACCACGAAGCTGCAAAAATTTGTTAGAACATCTGTCGGGTGCCTTGTTCCACCTTGCACGAGCCCTCAGGAATGGGCTAATCATGGCTTAGCGCACCGCGTCGCGGTACCCGTGGGGCACGGACTTAGGAGGGTGCGCCAATCACGAGCTCGACCAAGGGCGCCTCGCGAAGATCAAGGGAGCCAAAGCTCTGGGGTGGCAGGGCTTTGGCGAGGTGTGTCCGCAGTTTAGGCTAACCCAGCGCACGCACACACCTACCCAGCCCCCTCGCGATGCACACGAGGGAGAGGGTCGGGCAACTGTCGTCCTCCCTGGCACAAGGCAAAGAAGCGAGCGAAGAAGTAAAAGAGAGGGGAACTCAGCCAAGCAATCGAGAAACGCCAGAACTCCAAATTTCATTAAAAGGTTGCAAACCAACTACAGAAAGCAAATGAACAGCCGCGTCCGGCACCTAGTCTAGTCTTCTCACCAGCGCGGAGCTAAGTACTGCCACTAGGACGTGGGAGGGAGCCCCCGAGGCCCGAGGGCAGCACTCTGGAGACTCCGGGGCATGTACAGCCCCACTCATTATTACGTGAGAGTGTCACGGGCGGAGACCTTCATAGGCACCGGGCCTTGCTTCATGGGTAGAACTTCCGGAGGTGCTGGATGTTCCAGGTGTTCTGGATGGGGATCCCGTCCTGTGCCTCCAGGCGCACAGCGCCAGGCCTGGAGATGCGAGCAATCCTAAACGGGCCCTCCCACATGGGTGAGAGCTTATGCAGCCCTTCCCTGGAGAGCACCCGCCTCAGGACGAGATCGCCCACCTCGAGCGTCCTGGAGCGGACGCTGCGGGAGTGGTACCGCCGCAGCGCCTGCTGGTACCTTGACGCACGGAGCGAGGTTTAGCGGCGGCGTTCCTCCCCCAGCACGAGGTCCATCCCCCGCATGGCGTCCTGACGTGCTTCGTCAAACGCCAGGACCCGCGTGGAGCGATGCCTGACCTCATGAGGGAGAACCGCTTCGGCTCTGTAGACGAGGAAGAACGGAGTCTCGCCCATCGGCTTGGTGGCGGTGGTACAGATGGACCAAAGCATGGACTGGAGCTCGTCGTACCAGCCCCTGTCCATGCCTCGAGCTTCTTCTTAAAGGTCCTTGTCTTGAGGCCTCTCAAGACCTCCGCGTTGGCGCGCTCATCTTGGTTGTTGCTTCTGGGGTGCGCCACTGAGGCGTAGCATATCTGCGTTCCAAGATTAGCACAATATGTTTTGAAGAGATTGCTAGTGAACTGCGAGCCGTTGTCGGTGATGATGCGGTTAGGGACCCTGAAACGGCTCACTAGGCCCTTGATGAACTTGACCGCAGATCCGGCTGGGATGGTGCGGACGGCTTCCACCTCTGCCCACTTGGTGAACTTGTCGACAACGACGTAGAGGTAGCGGTAGCCCCCGGGCGCTCGAGGGAACGGGCCCAAGATATCCAGCCCCCAGAATGCAAACGGTCACGAGAGTGGGATAGTCTGGAGGCCCTGAGCAGGCTAGTTGATTTGCTTGGCATGGAACTGGCAGGCCTCGCAGGATCTCACCAGCTCGGTTGCGTCGTTGAGTGTCGTGGGCCAGTAGAATCTGCTGCGGAATGCCTTGCCCACCAGGGTGCATGAAGACGAGTGATGCCCGCAATCTCCGTCGTGTATGTCAGCTAGCAGTTCGCATCCCTACTCCCTGGAGATGCATCGCAAGGAAACATCATTCGGTCGTTTTCGGCATCATTCGGTCATTTTCGGTATAGCTCACTGTCCCGGTTGCAGTAAGATGTAGCTTGTCGAGCCACGCGTTCCGCGTCCTCCTCCTTCTCCGGCAGGACCCCTTGCAGCAGGTACATCTTGAATTCTTTGGTCCAGCACCCCTCCTGAGGCTCGAGCGCGAGGAGCAGGCATGCTCCCGAGGTCGGGCCGCACGCGGGGGCTCCTGAGGCTGGTGGCGGGGGAAGCTCCTCTCGAGACGGTGCCGGCTCCGCAGCCGGAGGGGGCGCTGAAGGCTTGAAGAGCCGCTCCTCGAAGACGTCGGGTTCCTGTGGCTGACGCTTGGATGCCCTCTTGGCGATATCGTCGCTTCCTTGTTTGTGCCGTGGGGCACATGCTGCAGCTCCAGGCCCAAAAATTGCTTCTCCGTTTTGCGTACCTCCACGAGGTATGCCTCCATGTGCTCGTCCTTCGGTTTGTACACCTTGTTGGAGAAGTTGATGAGGAGCTGCGAGTCACCCTTGATGGTGAGGCGCTTCACCCCCAAGGCCGCCACAGCCTTGAGGCCGGCAATCAAACCTTCGTACTCCGCGATGTTGTTGTGGACCTTCTCACCCTGCTGGAAGCAGAGCTGCACGGCGTAGTAGAGTTTGTCCTGGGTGGGCGAGATGAGTACAGCCCCGGCACCCGCGCCTTGGCGTGCGAAGGCGCCGTCGAAGTACATGACCCAGCCGCCTGGTGCTTCGCTCCCTGGCGAGAGAGACCGATCCTCACCTACTTCTGGCGCTAGAGCGTCAGTCCATTCCGCCATGAAGTCGGCGAGTGCAGCTCCCTTGATGACCCTGGTGGTGCTGAACTCCAGCTGGAATGCCTGCAACTCAATGTTCCATCCGGCGACCCTTCCCGCAGCATTGGGGCTCCGAAGTACCCTCTCCAGTGGGTAAGCTGAGACGACTTTGATGGGGTGGCCTTGAAAGTAGTGGCGTAACTTGCGCGAGGCCACGAGGAGCACGAGAAGAAGCTTCTGCGATATGGGGTAGCGCGCCCGCGCGTCTCGTAGCATCGTGCTGACGAAGTACAACGGGTGTTCGACGAGGACGGGAGCGTTGGTGGGGTCCGAGATCTCCTGAGGCTGGGGCGCTTCCTGAGGCTGGGGGCCCTTAGCAGGTCGGTCGCCTGTCGGTGCTACCGCGACCTCGTGAGGGTGGTCTTGTGGGGCCCGGTCATCTGCTGGCACTTCAGCAGCTTCAGTGGCGCCGTCTTGGTGCTGCATCATTCCGACCGAATGCGCAGCGTCACGCGGCAGACTCTTGGCCTGACGCTCCTCCCGGACGGCTACCAGCGCCGCGCTAGAGGAATGGGGCGTGGCGGCCAGGTAAAGCACCAGGGGCTCGAGGGGACGCGGTGCCACCATCACCGGTGACTGGTTAGGTATCTCTTGAGGTCTTGAAACACTGTGTCGGCCTCCGGGGTCCACTCGAACGGGCCCTTCTTCTTCATCAGCTGGAAGAACGGGAGGGCATGCTCCCCCAGGTTAGAGATGAAGCGCCCCAGCGAGGTCACACAGCCTGCGAGCTTTTGCATTTCCTTGAGAGTCTGCGGCGCGCTCATGTCTTCTATTGCCTTGACCTTCTCCGGGTTCGCCTCGATCCCCCTGTGCGACACAAGGAAACCCAGCAGCTTGCTGGAGGGGACGCCGAACACGCATTTCTCCGGGTTGAGCCGCAGATCTACTGCGCACAGGCTGGCAAAAGTCTCCTCCAGATCCTGAAAGAGGGTCCTTGCCTCCCGAGATTTTACCACAATGTCGTCGACATAAGCCTCTGCATTCGTCCCGAGCTGTTGACCCAGAGCGATGTGCATCAGCCGCTGGAAGGTCGCCCCAGCATTACGCAGCCCGAACGACATGCAGGTGTAGCAGTACACTCCGCACGGGGTTAAGAAGGCCATCTTCTCTACGTCCTCCACCGCCATCTTGATCTGGTGGTAACCTGAGAAGGCATCTAGGAAACATAACAGGTCGCACTCGGTGGTGGAGTCGACGATCTGATCGATGCGAGGAAGTGGGAACGGATCCTGAGGGCAGGCCTTGTTGAGGTTAATGAAGTCGACGCACATGTGTTCCTTCCTGCCCTTCTTGGGCAAGACAACGGGGTTCGCCAGCCACTCTGGATACCGGACTTCGCGGATGACACCTGCTGCCTGTAGCCTACGAGTTTCCTAGACGATGAAGGACTGCTTCTCTGTAGACTGCCATCGTGCCTTCTGCTTTACCGGGCGCACATTAGGGCACACTCTTAAGTGGTCCTCAATTACTCCCCTTGGGACCCCCACTAGCTTCTTGGGCTCCCAGGCGAATACCTCCTTGTTCGCGCGCAGGAATTTCACCAGTGCCTTTTCTTGGTCTGGGTCGAGGTTGGCGCCTATGGTGAAGATGGCTCCCGAGGTCCCATCATCATCCACTGGTACTTGCTTCGTCTTGGCCCGATCTTGCGAGAACAACTGCTTCTTCTTTGCCGGCACAGCCCCCTGTGCTCCAGATACTGCTTCGTTAGTAGGGTGAGCTGCCGCTGCGGCCCTAAAGGCGAGCCTGAGGTCCGTCAGGGCCTCCTTGGTGTCTCCGGCCACGGTGAGGACACCGATGCTCCCCGGCATCTTCATGAGGTTGCAGGCGGGATGGGTTTCCTCCATGAACTGAGCCAGGGCAGGGTACCCGAGGATGGCATTGTACGGGAGGCCGATGCGAGCGATGTCGAAGTCGGTGAGCTCGGTGCGGTAGTTATCACGAGTGCCAAAGGTGACGGGGAGGCGGATCTGCCCTAGGGGGCTGGTGGAACCACCGCCAACTCCGGAGAAGGGCTTGGTGTGGCGGAGCCGGCCGAGCAGCACATGGAGCAAGCTGAAGGCTTCCACGGAGAGCGCATTGAGGCCAGCTCCTCCATTGATGAGGGTCTTGGTGACTGCTACATTGCACATGGTGGGTGTGCAGAGCATCGGGAGCGCGCCCGTCCCTGCGGTGATTGCTGGACAGTCCCCCGAGTCGAAGGTGAGGACGGCCTAGGGTGCCGCCCATCCCGGGGGAGCCCCCCGCTGTGCACGGGTGGTACCCATCTGGCGGACGAACTACTTGATGTGGTGACCCAAGGGAGGCGCCTGTGAACCACCAAGGAGGGCTGCTACGGCGGGGGGCGCCGGTGCCGCGAAGCGCGTAGTGAAGAGGTCGCGCAGCTCCTCCCAGGAGGCCACAAAGGACTCCGGCAGGTTGAGCAACCAGGCGCGCGACGCGCCAGCGAGGGCCATGGGGAACCAGTTGGCCATGACCTGGTCGTCGCCTCCGGCCTCCTGAATGGCCTCCTCATATGCCTGGAGGAAGGCCGCTAGATCTGCCGCGCTGAAGTAGCGGGGCGGCATCTCCGTCTTGAACTTGCGCGGCCACCGCACCTGCCGCAAGGCGGGGGTGAAGGATCGGAGCCCCACAACACCCCTGCAACCTCTTGAGCATGCGTTGGTTTTCCCTTGAAGAGGAAAGGGTGATTCAGCAAAGTAGCGTAAGTATTTCCCTCAGTTTTTGAGAACCAAGGTATCAATCCAGTAGGAGACTACACGCAAGTCCCTCGTACCTGCACAAACAAATAACAACCTTGCAACCAACGTGATGAAGGGGTTGTCAATCCCTTCACAGCCACTTGCAAAAGTGAGATCTGATAGAGATAATAAGATAAATATTTTTGGTATTTTTATGATATAGATTGGAAAGTAAAGATTGCAAAATAAACGGCGATAGAAATAGCAAATTGATGGGAGATTAATATGATGGAAGATAGACCCGGGGGCCATAGGTTTCACTAGTGGCTTCTCTCAAGATAGCAAATTCTACGGTGGGTGAACAAATTACTGTCGAGCAATTGATAGAAAAGCGCATAGTTATGAGAATATCTAGGCATGATCATGTATATAGGCATCACGTCCGCAACAAGTAGACCGAAACGATTCTGCATCTACTACTATTACTCCACACATCGACCGCTATCCAGCATGCATCTAGAGTATTAAGTTCATAAGAATAGAGTAACGCATTAGGCAAGATGACATGATGTAGAGGTATAAACTCAAGCAATATGATATAAACCCCATCTTTTTATCCTCGATGGCAACAATACAATACGTGCCTTGCTGCCCCTGCTGTCACTGGGAAAGGACACCGCAAGATTGAACCCAAAGCTAAGCACTTCTCACATTGCAAGAAAGATCAATCTAGTAGGCCAAACCAAACTGATAATTCGAAGAGAATTGCAAAGATATTAGATCATGCATATAAGAATTCAGAGAAGAATCAAATATTGTTCATCGATAATCTTGATCATAAACCCACAATTCATCGGATCTCGACAAACACACCGCAAAAAGAATTACATCGAATAGATCTCCAAGAGAATCGAGGAGAACTTTGCATTGAGATCCAAAGAGAGAGAAGAAGCCATCTAGCTAATAACTATGGACCCGAAGGTCTGTGGTAAACTACTCACACATCATCGGAGAGGCTATGGTGTTGATGTAGAAGCCCTCCATGATCGATTCCCCCTCCGGCGGAGCACCGGAAAAGGCCACAAGATGGGATCTCATGGGTACAGAAGGTTGCGGCGGTGGAAATAGGGTTTCGTGGTGCTCTTGGATGTTTTCGGGGTATATGAGTATATATAGGCGAAAGAAGTAGGTCGATGGAGCCACGAGGGGCCCACGAGGGTGGGGGCGCGCCTACTCCCCTGGGCGCGCCTCCCTACCTCGTGGCCGCCTCGTTGCTTCCTTGACGTCCACTCCAAGTCTCATGGATTGCGTTTGTTCCAAAAATAACTCTACCGAAGGTTTCATTCCGTTTGGACTCCGTTTGATATTCCTTTTCTGCGAAACACTGAAATAGGCAAAACAACAGCAATTTGCAGTGGGCATTCGGTTAATAGGTTAGTCCCAAAAATAATATAAAAGTGCATAACAAAGAACATTAAACATACAAAACGGATAATATAATAGCATGGAACAATAAAAATTATAGATACATTGGAGACGTATCAAGCATCCCCAAAGCTTAATTCCTGCTCATCCTCGAGTAGGTAAATGATATAAACAGTATTTTTGATGTGGAATGCTACCTAGCATAATTCTCAATGTAATTTTCTTTATTGTGGCATGAACGTTCAGATCCGAAAGATTCAAGACAAAAGTTTAATATTGACATAAAAATAATAATACTTCAAGCATACTAACACAGCAATCATGTCTTCTCAAAACAACATGGCCAAAGAAAGTTATCCCTACAAAATCATATAGTCTGGCTATGCTCTATCTTCATCACACAAAATATTTAAATCATGCACAACCCCCATGACAAGCCAAGCAATTGTTTCATACTTGTGATGTTCTCAAACTTTTTCAATCTTCACACAATATATGAGCGTGAGCCATGGACATAGCACTATATGTGAAATAGAATGGTGGTTGTGGAGAAGACAAAAAAGGAGAAGATAGTCTCACATCAACTAGGCGTATCAACGGGCTATGGAGATGCCCATCAATAGATATCAATGTGAGTGAGTAGGGATTGCCATGCAACTGATGCACTAGAGCTATAAGTGTATGAAAGCTCAACAAAAGAAACTAAGTGGGTGTGCATCCAACTTGCTTGCTCACGAAGACCTAGGGCATTTTGAGGAAGCCCATCATTGGAATATAAAAGCCAAGTTCTATAATGTAAAATTCCCACTAGTATATGAAAGTGACAACATAGGAGACTCTCTATCATGAAGATCATGGTGCTACTTTGAAGCACAAGTGTGGTAAAAGGATAGTAACATTGTCCCTTCTCTCTTTTTCTCTCATCTCTTTTTTTTATTTGGGCCTTTTTCTCTTTTTTTATGGCCTCTTTTTTTTCTTTTCTTTTTTTTTTCTTTTCGTCCGGAGTCTCATCCCGACTTGTGGCGGAATCATAGTCTCCATCATCCTTTCCTCACTTGGGACAATGCTCTAATAATGATCTGTCATTTTGAACAAGAGAACCTAGGACTTTGCTTTCCAGCAGGATGCCCTTCCTTTGCTGACATGGAAGGAGTCGGTACCTGCTCGACCTGTGGCTAGAGCATTATTTGTGGATGAAGCTGACAGGGTTGTGCCTGTTGTCCCTTCTCCTCCTGAGCGTGCACCTACAAGGAGGCCACGCAAAGTTTTGGCGCCAACTCCACTTGTTGAAACTTCTGTTCGTAGGTGTACCAGAAGTTCGGCCCAGCGGGATGGGTTTAAGCCCACTTTCCATGAGCTGGTTCTGCAGCCCAAGAAGAAGAAGCCCAAGGCCAAGCCCCTTTCTGCGGAGATGTCTGAAGACCCAGCATTTGGAGATGGTTTTAATGGTCTTTTCTTCAAAAGGTGCTGGCACATAATTTCTCAGGATTTTTATGAACTGGCCCAGGCTTTCTTTCAGGGTACTGCCCATCTGGAGAATATCAATGACTCTTACATAACTTTGGTGCCCAAGAAGCCCTCCCCTGAGGAGGTGGGTGACTACAGACCTATCTCTTTAACAGGAATGGGTCTTAAGTTCTTGTCTAAGATGGCAGCCAATAGGTTTCAAGAGGTGATTATGCAGTGTGTTCACAAGAACCAATATGGTTTCATAAAAAGTAGAACAATTCAGGATTGTATTGGGTGGACCTTTGAGTATTTGCACCAGTGCCACCAGTCCAAGAAACCTATTGTGATTCTAAAGTTGGATTTTGAAAAGGCTTTTGACTCCCTTGAGCATGAGGCCATTGTGCAAATTTTGAGATATAAGGGTTTTAATGAGAAGTGGATCCTTTGGATGAAGCAACTTCTCTCCACAGGTACCTCCTCTGTTCTGCTTAATGGTGTCCCTGGTAGGAAGTTCAGGTGCAAAAAGGGTGTTAGACAGGGTGATCCAGTCTCTCCTCTCCTTTTTGTCCTAGCTGCTGATCTCCTGCAGACTGTAATTAATGACATGTTCAGAAGGGGCATTCTTCAGTTACCTATTCCTTGTCACGATCAGGATTACCCTGTGATTCAGTATGCTGATGATACTCTTATTATCTTGCCTGCTGACAAGGACCATCTTCTAGCTCTCAAGGATATGCTCAGGATCTTCTCTGAGTCCACTGGTCTGGATGTGAACTATCACAAATCCTTTATTATTCCCATCAATGTGGACACTACTGTCATGGCTGAATTAGCTTCTGCATTTGGCTGCCAGATTGGGAAAATGCCTTTTACCTACCTTGGGTTGCCAGTGGGAACTACAAGGCCTAAAATGCTGGATTTTATGCCACTGGTTGATTGCATGGAGAGGAGAATGACAGCTAGTTCATCTTTTCTGAATCAGGGGGAAAGGCTACAGTTCCTTAACTCTGCTCTGTCATCTATGCCCATTTTCTTCTTGTGCAGTTTGGCTGTCCCAGCTGGAATTCTTAAACAATTGGAAAGAATCCAGAGACAATGCCTCTGGAGGAAGAATAGGGGTCAGCCTGCCCCCTCCCTAGCTGCGTGGGACCTTATTTGCAGGCCAAAAAACAGGGGAGGTCTTGGCATTCTCAACCTTGGTTCCCAGAACGTTGCACTTTTGATCAAACATGCCAATAATTTCCTTAATAAAAAGGATCTCCCTTGGGTTTCTTTAATTTGGGATACCTACTACCATAATAGGGTCCCTCAGGGAACTTCTGATTGTGGCTCATTCTGGTGGAAGGATATTTGCAAGGTCATGCATCATTTTAGGTAGTGTGCTTGGGTTCAGATTAATGCAGGGAACACTGCCCTCATGTGGTCAGATAACTTGCAGTTTGATGGTCAGGTGTCTAGCCTTCAGCTCAGATTTCCCAGGCTCTATTCCTATGTTAAGGACCCCTGGGTTACTGTTATGGAATTCTTGGGCTCTCAGGACATTTTCCAGCATTTCCACCTTCCTTTGTCCAGCCAGGCTTTTGATGAACTGACTATTCTCCAGTCCATGTTGGGTGGCCTTATTAGAGCACCTGGGTCCAAGGATATCTGGTTTTGGAAGGGCACTGCCAAAGGATACTCACCAAAGTTGTTTTACTCACATACTTTTGTCTCAGCATCTTTCAACCCTTTGATAGCTTGGATCTGGAAGTCCTCTTGTACAATGAAAATCAAAGTTTTTGCTTGGATGCTTATTATGGACAGGTTGAACACCAAGGACATGGTGGATAGGAGGCATTGGCATTTGGAGGATGGAGTGAGCTGTGTCCTTTGCCCTTTGCAGACTAGGGAAACAAGGGATCATTTGTTCTTCAATTGCAACTTTAGTGTCAGAATTTGGAACTATCTGCAAATTGATTGGTCTTCTGGTGACTCCATGGCTCATTTGGTTCTTAATGCTAGCAGGAGTTTTAGGAAGCCCTTCTTCACTGAAGTGGTGTTCATTGCTTGCTGGAATATCTGGATCATCAGGAATGCTAAGGTCTTCAGGCATGAGAGAGCTGGATTTAATAAATGGAGATCTGCTTTCATCCATGACATCAGCTTAATGCAATATAGAGTGAAAGCTGCCTACAAAGATGATCTTCTACGCTGGATTTCATTCCTCCACCTTGAGGCCATTAATATGTATCTTCTAACTTGTTTTTCTCCTTCTTCCCCTAGATTCTTTGATTACCTCTTGTAATCCCCCTTTGGTACTTGTACTGTATGTCTTTTCTCAATAAAGTTTTGATATGCTGTGGGGGTTTCCCCTACAGTTCCCAGTCAAAAAAAACTCAAAAATTACAACTCAATACTTAGAAAAAAATATGACTCTATGTGAATGCCTCCGGCAGTGTACCAGGATATGCAATGAATCAAGAGTGACATGTATGAAAGAATTATAAAGGTGGCTCTGCCACAAATACGATGTTAACTAAATGATCATGCAAAGCAATATGACATTGATGAAACGTGTCATAACAAACGGAACGGTGGTAAGTTGCATGGCAATATATCTCGGAATGGCTATGGGAATGCCATAATAGGTAGGTATGGTGGCTGTTTTGAGGAAGGTATATGGTGGGTGTATGATACCGGCGAAGGGTGCGCGGTATTAGAGAGGCTAGCAATGGTGGAAGGGTGAGAGTGCGTATAATCCATGGGCTTAGCATTAGTCATAAAGAACTCACATACTTATTGCAAAAATCTATTAGTTATTGAAACAAAGTACTACACGCATGCTCCTAGGGGGATAGATTGGTAGGAAAATACCATCGCTCGTCCCCGACCGCCACTCATAAGGAAGACAATCAATAAATAAATCATGCTCCGACTTCATCACATAACGGTTCACCATGCGTGCATGCTACGGGAATCACAAACTTTAAAACAAGTATTTCTCAAATTCAAAACTAATCAACTAGCATGAATCTAATATCACCATCTTCATATCTCAAAACAATCATAAAGAATCAAACTTCTCATAGCATTCGATGCACTTTATATGATAGTTTTTATTATACCTATCTTGGATGTTCATCATATTAGGACTAATTTTATAGCCAAAGCAAATTACCATGCTGTTATATAAGACCCTCAAAATAATATAAGTGAAGCATGAGAGATCAATAATTTCTATAAAATAAACCACCACCGTGCTCTAAAAGATATAAGTGAAGCACTAGAGCGAAATTATCAAGCTCAAAAGATATAAGTGAAGCACATAGAGTATTCTAATAAATTCCGATTCATGTGTGTCTCTCCAAAAGTTGTGTACAGCAAGGATGATTGTGGCAAACTAAAAATCAAAGACTCAAATCATACAAGACGCTCCAAGCAAAACACATATCATGTGGTGAATAAAAATATAGCCTCAAGTAAAGTTACCGATGGACGAAGACGAAAGAGGGGATGCCTTCCGGGGCATCCCCAAGCTTAGGCTTTTGGTTGTCCTTGAATTTTACCTTGGGGTGCCTTGGGCATCCCCAATCTTAGGCTCTTGCCACTCCTTATTCCATAATCCATCAAATCTTTACCCAAAAACTTGAAAACTTCATAACACAAAACTCAACAGAAAATCTCATGAGCTCCGTTAGTATAAGAAAACAAATCACCACTTTAAGGTACTGTAATGAACTCATTCTTTATTTATATTGGTGCTAAACCTACTGTATTCCAACTTCTATATGGTTCATACCCCCTGATACTAGCCATAGATTCATCAAAATAAGCAAACAACACACGAAAAACAGAATCTGTCAAAAACAGAACAGTCTGTAGCAATCAGATTTGTTCGAATACTTTTGGAACTCCAAAAATTCTGAAAAACTAGGACGACCTGGATAATTTGTATATTGATCTACTTCAAAAGAATTGGTATTTTATCATGTTCTAGTGAATTTTAACAATTATTTCCGTGAGCGCAAAGTTTCTGTCTTTTTCAGCAAGATCAAATAACTATCACCCAAGAAGATCCTATTGGTTCTACTTGGCACAAACACTAATTAAAACATAAAAACACATCTAAACAGAAGCTAGATGAATTATTTATTACTAAACAGAAGCAAAAAGCAAGAAACAAAAATAAAATTGGGTTGCCTCCCAACAAGCGCTATCATTTAACGCCCCTAGCTAAGCATAAAAACAAGGATAGATCTAGGTATTATCATCTTTGGTATGCAATCCATAAGTGGCTCTCATAATAGATTCATAAGGTAACTTAATTTTCTTCCTAGGAAAGTGTTCCATGCCTTTCCTTAACGGAAATTGGAATCTAATATTTCCTTCTTTCATATCAATAATTGCACCAATCGTTCTAAGGAAAGGTCTACCAAGAATAATAGGACATGTAGGATTGCAATCCATATCAAGAACAATAAAATCTACGGGCACATAATTACTATTTTCAACAATAAGAACATCATTAATCCTTCCCATAGGTTTCTTAATGGTGGAATCCGCAAGATGCAAGTTTAAAGAACAATCATCAAATTCACGGAAACCTCACACAACACACAAAGTTTTTGGAATCGTGGAAACACTAGCACCCAAATCACACAAAACATAGCATTCATGATCTTTAATTTTAATTTTAATAGTAGGTTCCCACTCATCATAAAATTTTCTAGGGATGGAGACTTCTAATTCAAGCTTTTCTTCATAAGATTGCATTAAAGCATCAATGATATGTTTAGTAAAAGCTTTATTTTGATCATAAGCATGAGGAGAATTTAACATGGATTGCAACAAGGAAATACAATGTATTAAAGAACAGTTATCATAATTGAATTCCTTGAAATCCAAAATAGGGGTTCATTGCTATGCAAAGTTTTGACCTCTTCAATCCCACTTTTACCAATTTTTGCATCAAGATCTAAAAACTTCGAATCATTGGGACGCCTTTTAACTAAAGTTGAATCATCTCCAGTCCCATAATTATCAAGATTCATATTGCAAAACAAAGATTTAATAGGAGACACATCAATCACTTTTAGATCTTCATCCTTATTGTCATGAAAACTAGAAGAACACGCTTTCATAAAGCAATCTTTTTAGCACGCATCCTAGCGGTTCTTTGTTTGCAATCATCAATGGAAATTCTCATAGATTTGGGAGACTCATTGATGTCATGCTTAGGTGGAATAGATCTAAGTTTCAAAGAATCAACATCAAGAGAAATTCTATCCACGTTCCTAGCCAAGTCATCAATCTTAGGCAATTTTTCTTCAAGCAAAGCATTGAAATTCTTTTGCCAAATCATAAATTCTTTAGCACTAGTCTCAAAATCAAAGGGCATCTTATTAAAATTTCCATAAGAGTTGTTGTAGGAATTACCATAATTATTAGAGGAATTACTAGGGAACGGCCTAGAATTAAAGTTTCCTCTATATGCGTTGTTACCAAAATTGTTCCTACCAACAGAATTCACATCCATACATTCATTATTATTCTCAATCAAAGTAGACAAAGGCATATCATTAGGATCAGAAGAAACACTCTTATTAGCAAACAATTTCATATGTTCATCCATCTTTCCACTTAAAACATTAATCTCTTCTATTGCATGAACCTTTTTACTAGTAGATCTTTCGTGTGCCATTGAGAATAATTAACCATAACATTATCTAGGAGTTTAGTAGCTTCTCCTAAAGTGATTTCCATAAAACTGCCTCCCGCAGCCGAATCTAAAAGATTTCTAGAAGCAAAATTCAATCCAGCATAAACATTTTGTATGATCATCCATAAATTCAAACCATGTGTAGGGCAATTATGTATCATTAATTTCATCCTCTCCCAACATTGTGCAACATGCTCATGATCAAGTTTCTTAAAATTCATAATATCATTTCTAAGAGAGATGATCTTAGTGGGAGGAAAATACTTAGAGATAAAAGCATCTTTGCACTTATTCCATGAATCAATACTATTTTTAGGCAAAGACAAAAACCAAGTTTTAGCACGATCTCTAAGTGAAAACGGAAATAGCTTCAATTTAACAATATCATTATCCACATCTTTCTTCTTTTGCATATCACACAAATCAACAAAGTTGTTTAGACGTGTAGCGGCATCTTCACTAGGAAGGCCACAGAATTGATCTTTCATGACAAGATTCAGCAAAGCAGCATTAATTTCACAAGATTCAGCATCGGTAATAGGAGCAATTGGAGTGCTAAGAAAATCATTGTTGTTGGTATCGAAAAATCACACAATTTAGTATTGTCTTGAGCCATCATGACAAACAATCCAACACACAAGCACATAAGAAGCAAGTAAAAAGAGGCGAACGAAAAAGAGGGCGAATAAAATGGCAAAGGTGAAGTGGGGGAGAGGAAAATGAGAGGCAAATGGCAAATAATGTAATGCGAGGGATAAGAGTTTGTGATGGGTACTTGGTATATCTTGACTTGTGCGTAGATCTCCCCGGCAACGGCGCCAGAAATCCTTCTTGCTACCTCTTGAGCATGCGTTGGTTTCCCCTTGAAGAGGAAAGGGTGATGCAGCAAAGTAGCGTAACTATTTCCCTCAGTTTTTGAGAACCAAGGTATCAATCCAGTAGGAGACTACACGCAAGTCCCTCGTACCTTTGCAACCAACGCGATAAAGGGGTTGTCAATCCCTTCATGGCCACTTGAAAAAGTGAGATCTGATAGAGATAATAAGATAAATATTTTTGGTATTTTTATGATATAGATTGGAAAGTAAAGATTGCAAAATAAACGGCGATAGTAATAGCAAATTGACGGGAGATTAATATGATGGAAGGGGGCCATAGGTTTCACTAGTGGCTTCTCTCAAGATAGCAAATTCTACGGTGGGTGAACAAATTACTGTCGAGCAATTGATAGAAAAGCGCATAGTTATGAGAATATCTAGGCATGATCATGTATATAGGCATCACGCCCGCGACAAGTAGACTGAAACGATTCTGCATCTACTACTATTACTCCACACATCGACCGCTATCCAGCATGCATCTAGAGTATTAAGTTCATAAGAACAGAGTAACGCATTAGGCAAGATGACATGATGTAGAGGGATAAACTGAAGCAATATGATATAAAACCCATCTTTTTATCCCCGATGGCAACAATACAATACGTGCCTTGCTGCCCCTGCTGTCACTGGGAAAGGACACCGCAAGATTGAACCCAAAGCTAAGCACTTCTCCCATTGCAAGAAAGATCAATCTAGTAGGCCAAACCAAACTGATAATTCGAAGAGACTTGCAAAGATATTAAATCATGCATATAAGAATTCGGAGAAGAATCAAATATTGTTCATAGATAATCTTGATATAAACCCACAATTCATCGGATCTCGACAAACACACCGCAAAAAGAATTACATCAAATAGATCTCCAAGAGAATCGAGGAGAACTTTGTATTGAGATCCAAAGCGAGAGAAGAAGCCATCTAGCTAATAACTATGGACCCGAAGGTCTATGGTAAACTACTCACACATCATCGGAGAGGCTATGGTGTTGATGCAGAAGCCCTCCGTGATTGATTCTCCCTCTGGAGGAGTGCCGGAAAAGGCCCCAAGATGGGATCTCACGGGTACAGAAGATTGCGGCGGTGGAAATAGGGTTTCGTGGTGCTCTTGGATGTTTTCGGGGTATATGAGTATATATAGGCGAAAGAAGTAGGTCGGTGGAGCCACGAGGGTGGGGGCGCGCGTACCCCTTGGGCGCGCCCCTTACCTCATGGCCACCTCGTGGCTTCCTTGACGTCCACTCCAAGTCTCCTGGATTGCGTTTGTTCCAAAAATAACTCTCCCGAAGGTTTCATTCCGTTTGATATTCCTTTTCTGTGAAACACTGAAATAGGCAAAAAAACAGCAATTTGCACTGGGCCTTCGGTTAATAGGTTAGTCTCAAAAATAATATAAAAGTGCATAACAAAGCCCATTAAACATCCAAAACAGATAATATAATAGCATGGAACAATCACAAATTATAGATACATTGGAGACGTATCAACCCCCGCGCGGGCCCGCCGCTCCAGCCGGAGGAGCAACGCTCGCCATGGGGGCTAGATGGAGAAGCGAAGCGGGTGAAGAAGCAGAGCGGACGGAGAGGCGCAGCTTCGACGCACCCGTACCTGGCGTGCCAAATGTCGGATTTCGGGTTCCGGCAAACCCTTGTGAGGTTCGAACTCTGGGATGCGCATGAAGAACACTCTCTTCCTAGCTCGCTCGCTCAACGATCTCACGGCCTAGCTCGACGGACCCAAGGAACAAGAGACACAGGAGTTCATACTGGTTCGGGCCACCTTGCGGTGTAATACCCTACTCCAGTGTGTGGTGGATTGCCTCGAGGGGTTGAGGATGAACTAGTACAGTGGATGAACAGCCTCAGGAGGTGAGGTGTTCTTGGGCTCGATGAGCAGGTGAGATGGTCTGGGTGGAAAACGATCCGTCCCGGATGGAAACAATCTGTCCCGTCTATGGTGGTGGCTAAGTCCTATTTATAGTGGCGTTGGTCCTCTTCCCAAATGTTAGGCGGGAAGGGATCCCACAACGGCCAAGTTTGAAGGGGGGACAACTAGTACATGCAATCCTGACAAAAGGTGGTTTTCGCCTGCCAAAGGCTCTGGTGGTGATGCTGATGTGGGCTCCGCGATGACCTCCATCCTGCCATCCTGCTGGTCTTGGTCTTGTTGCACCGATATGGAAACCTTTGCCTGATGCCTTGGGACCCTGCGCCTACGCTTGCCTCCTTAGCACCAAAGAGGAAACTGGTACACTGCGCTCGCTGGCGCTCGCCTGGCCTTGGTCGTCATGGCTCATGTCATGCGAACCTCGTGAGGTGTCCCTTGCATAGATATCTCCGCTCCTCGGGAGCCAGCCTAGTGAGGCCACCCCCAGGGAGGTCTTGGTGTCGTCCGCCTCGCGAGGCTTGGCCCCTCGCAAGGGTCTTGTGTTGTCGTTGCTGAAGCTGGGCCATACCAGGCCACTGGTAGAGCCACACCTCGCGACGCAGGCACGCAAGTCTGGGCACCCCCGGTCCCAGAACGGCGACAACATCCTTTTTCCCATTATATGCACCTCTATGACTTAAGATTTTGCCAAGCTGGGTTGCCTCGCTCCTGTGCTTATGCCCTACGTTCCCGATTGTCCGGCTAGGGCATAAAGGGAGCACCTCTGCAATTGTTACAACCGGGTTATTCGGACATTTACCTCAGACAGGTGAAGTCGAAAGCTAGCGTTCTTAAGGGAATAATTGGTCGGCACTAAAACAATAGATTGTTTCCGTCTTGCTACCATTTTAAAGCACTTCGAGATAGTTTTTCCGTATTACGGACTACACACCCCGGCACGTGTAATCATACTATGCTGACCCAAGGAAAGGAACCTTTAACAGTACTATTTTCCTTGGAAGATGTTTCTTACATACGTAATATAACATACATCCCGAACTCTAATTTTTTGTCTGTTCGAGCACAATGACTGGGTTGCCTTGTTTCGGGAAAGATACTTCCTTTTGTTCTTAGTATCCGGAAACACTACACCATTTGGGTCCCGAGGTTAAAGCCGAAAGCCTGCGATGACAAAATCATTTCACATGTTCGGATCTAACCAAAGGTTGATCATAAATGTACATTAATACATTAAGTCAAAAACCTATTCCTTCTCTATTCCGTCTATAAGGTTGTCTAATCTACAGTCTTCCTGCGAATATTTTGCAGCGATCATTACTTGATCATAGACCAAATTTAAAGGGATTTCCTTCCCATCTTTTCCCTGTGGTCCTACTCGGGCCATATGATTCGGGTCCAGTTTCGTGAAGCGTGTCTTCACCATGGCCCAGGATTCTCGTGCACCTTCACGACAGGCTGACATCTTCCATAGCTCGAACTGGTGCCGGGCACCTTTGAACAGGTTTGCCAAGCCCTCCACACTTTCTGGAGGGATATCAGATGGCCATAACGCCTTCACCATACTCCTCATGGCTTTCCGGGCCCGAGCATGCACGACGGACAACTCCTTTAGCACGTCGCCTTGAAACCCGAATACTTCCTCTTCTGGCCGGCCAGTTAACAGACCTGAGGCAACAAATTCAT
The DNA here is from genome assembly GCF_018294505.1 of Triticum aestivum. Lineage (NCBI taxonomy): Eukaryota > Viridiplantae > Streptophyta > Magnoliopsida > Poales > Poaceae > Triticum > Triticum aestivum. The sequence goes on from NC_057805.1 coordinate 115,221,883, forward strand.
GATATTCCGCATTATGGACTAAACATGAGTACCTATGGTGGTTCTGAATAAGAGGGGAAGACATACCGAACATGCCGCCCTTCAGCTTTTCATTTTCCTTCTGAGCGGCTGATAGCTGAGCCTTCAAGCTCTCTATCTCTTCGGACTGTTTGTCCTTTTACTCCTCAAGTTTTTTCTCCCTAGACGCGGCCGTTGCGGTCTCTTTCAATTCCGCTATCACGGGTAGTCGGCGGTGATAGCCACTTCCGAACCGTCAAGGCTCGCTTGATAGAATACCCCATCGTCAAATTCTATATATATGTCTGGATCCTCGCCAAAGCCAGGATCTTCATCACGATTATGATCCTCTGGCTGGGGAGCAGGACAGTGGACGTCCTCAGTCATCCTCCTCCATGACTGTTGGTGGCAACAAAAAGTAAATTCGATTAGTGTCTGCAACGCAATGAAATAAGCACAGAACGATCGAGATCTTACCCATTCAATAGGGGTGTACATGGAATAAGCCTCCCGGCAGTTTAACCGAAGAAAATCTTCTTTTTCACCCTTATACAGATTAGCCAAAATTGAGGCCAGTTTGGGTGGGGTATCCGGACCTTTCCGTCTGTAGCTGGACACGTCATCTTCTCCGTTGTAGCACCATAAAGGAGTTACTCTGGATTGAAGAGGGTGGACACACCTCTTTATTGCAATGGCCATGACTTCAACAATAGAGAGCTCGGTATGGGCTAGCAACCTGACCTTGCTGACCAACCTCTTTATCTCCACATTGTCCTCTTCCTTGGGACTGCGGGGACGCCAGTTGAGGCGCTTCCTTAAAGGAGCATTGGATAATTCAGGGAGGCCCTGCCGAACTGGGTCCGGCAGTGGAACGTCGTCCATATAAAACCATTCCGAGGACCACTACGGGTATGCCTCTTTAGGTGTTCCTACAAGGTATCCAGATCTGGCAATACGCCATACTTCGGCACCGCCCACTTCAAATATGGAACCCCCTTAGGTGGCGGGGAATGAGGCAAAAGAATTTCCTCCATAATCCAAAATGGGCCTCGATGCCTAGGAACAACTCGCAGAGGGGAACAAAACCTGAGTTGTGCAGAATCGAACCTGGGGTGAGGTTGTGCAGTTGGATGCCGTAAAATTTCAATAACCCCCGGAGGAAGGGATGGATTGGAAATCCCAGGCCCCACAACAGAAAGGGGATGAAGCACACCCTCTCCTCCTTATTTGGGTTGGGGAAGTTCTCAGCCATCGCGTCGTTGCCTATTGAATATAATCCCGCTCAAACGGAGACTAGATCTGCGAGGGGGAGGTAGCCTTGCGTCTAGAGCCGGCTTAGCTGAAGATGAGGCACGGAGCAACTCTGCCAATCGCCCTCTTGAGGGCCATGGGGACGCGAAGAGGAGCCTGGGGCGCTGGCCATGATGGAAGGCTTTGTTTGTGGCTAGACTTGGCCGTTTTCCTTCTGCGCAATGTGAGATGGCATGTGGAAATCCATATCTCCTTATATAGATGTCATCCGAGCGTGGTGAAGGGCTTATTTGTAAAAAAAGCATGGTCGTTCGTATCCGCCCGACGTGCGAAAATCAAAGCATCGACAGGGGGGAATCATAAAATACATCGAGGTTATCACCAGATTGTCATTGGTCCGGACTATAATGAAGAACCCGCCTTGCAAAGTCAAAGACATGAGCCGAATATTACGTCGCCATTGAAGGCAAGTTCAGGGGCTACTGAGGGAGTCCTGGATTATGGGGTCCTTGGGTGTTCGGGCTGCATAGCATGGGCCGGACTGATGGGCCATGAAGATACAAGATAGAAGGCCTTCCCCCGTGTTTGGATGGGACTCTCCTTTACGTGGATGGCAAGCTTGACGTCCGAATATGTAGTTCCCTTTCTCTGTAAACCAACTTTGTACAACCCTAGGCCCCTCCGTGTCTATATAAACCAGAGGGTTTAGTCCGTAGAGGCTATCACAAATCATAGAGGCTAGACATCTAGGGTTTAGCCATTACGATCTCGAGGTAGATCGGCTCTTGTAACCCCTGTACTCATCAAAGCTAATCAAGCAGGAAGTAGGGTATTACCTCCAATAAGAGGGCCCGAACCTGGGTAAACATCGTGTCCCCTTGTCTCCTGTTACCTTTGATCCTCAGACGCACAGTTCGGGACCCCCTACCCGAGATCGGCCGGTTTTGACTCCGACACCCGCCGCGAGCCTCAACACTCATCGGACCACATACATCGGTATGTATTATTTCCAATAAGTCAGCGGCTCGCTCCATTGTTCCGAAGAATGGAGTCTTAGTCATCTTGCCCATGAGGCATGGTTCGCAAGCATCAAATGATTCATAATCAAGTGATTCCAAAAGCCCATCTGCATGGAGTTTCTTCATGCGCTTTACACCAATATGACCTAAACAGCAGTGCCACAAATATGTTGCACTATCATTATCAACTTTGCATATTTTGGCATCAATATTATGAATATGTGTATCACTACGATCGAGATTCAATAAACCATTTACATTGGGTGTATGACCATAGAAGGTTTTATTCATGTAAACAGAACAACAATTATTCTTTGACTTAAATGAATAATCCTATTGCAATAAACATGATCCAATCATATTCATGCTCAACGCAAACACCCAATAACATTTATTTCGGTTCAACACTAATCTCGAAGGTAGAGGGAGTGTGAGATGGTGATCTTATCAACCTTGGAATCACTTTCGACACACATCATCACCTCGCCCTTAACTAGTCTATGTTCATTCTTCAACTCATGTTTCGAGTTACTAATCTTAGCAACTGAACCGGTATCAAATACTCAGGGGCTACTATGAACACTAGTAAAGTACACCTCAATAATATGTATATCAAACATACCTTTTGTAGCGCCCCGAATTCGATGCGCCAGGTGTCTTTCGTTTATTTGTCGTCATTGCCATGCCATTCGCTTGCGTGTTGCATCTTGACATGTCATCATCAGCATTGCATCCTTATATTTTCAAAACTGCGCCCGTCCGCGTCTCCCAGTTCTCTCCGTTGTCCTTTCTGAGCCCAGTCACACCCGCACGCGCCCGCGGCACGTCCGAATATTATTTTTATAAGTGGCACAAAAATGTTCTCGGAATGGGATGAAACTTGGCATGCGGTGTTTTTTTAGAGTAGGTAGACCGCCTGTCAATTTTTGTTCCATTTGGAGTTCGTTTGACGCCCTAACAATTAGCCACGTAGCCCGAAACCCCTCTCTCTTTGCAGCCCATCCCCTCTTTACCATAGCCCATGAGCCCATCCAAACCCCCTCCATGCTCTCGGTCGTTCGATCACAATCGTGTGGGCGAAAACCGCTCCCCATTTGGACACTCCTAGCTCCCTCTACCTATAAATATGTGCCTCTCCCCGAAATTTCCGCAGATGAAACCCTAAAAAAACCTCCCACTCGCCGCCGGACACGTCCAAGTCCACCGAACAAAAACCCGCCGCCGCGCCCGCACCACTCACATGGCGCCACGTGGCCCTGGCCACCGCGCGCCGCCGCCGGCCCGCCAGGCCCGCGCGGGGCCCCGAGCCCATCCGCCGCCGCCGCCTGAGGCTCCGCGCCGCCCGACCGCGCCTCGCCCGCGTCCCCGCCGGCGCGCCTCCGCCGACAGCTCCGCCTTCGCCGCCACCGCGCCCGCTCGCCGGACCCTGCCGGCTCGCGCGCCGCCGCGACCTCCGCCGCCCTGCGCGCCCACGCCTCGCCTCCTCGCCGTTGCCCCGCCTGCACCGGAGCTCGCCGCAACTGCCGCCCCATCGCCGGAGCCACCTCGTCGGCGCTCCCGCGACCTCGCCGTCCTCGTCTCCGGCGACATCCACCCCGGTTGGATCAGATCCACCCATCCCGCAAACCAAACACGGCGCCCCGTCCCGGATCTCCTCATCCCGCTCCACCTCTACCCGTTGACTTTTCGGAGGGGTATATTTTCTCTACGTCCCTGGATATGTGTCATTATGTGCCCATGTTCATCATGTCATAACTTCATGCATGTTGCTCCGTTTTGCGCATCTGATATATCAAAATGTTCATTGTGAGTTGCTCTTTGGTTTTTTCCATTGTGACATGCTTGTTTGAATCCATCTTGATGCCCTTACCATTATTGCAAGAGTGCTATATGATGTTGTCTGCTGGAAACTGTTATAACTTGCTCATTTGTCATTTTTATATCTTTTTATGTGATTTTCTTTTGAGCATGATGTCTACATTTGTTATGAGCTACAAAATGCCATCTGTACAGTGGTGCCATCCATGTATTTTGTTTTGACCTGTAGTGAGTGCATCAAGCTTGTGAAGTGGGCTACTTGCTGTTACTGTTTTGCCAAATCTGAAACTGTTATGTGGTGATGCTATATAAACCTGCTTATACTAGTCATTCTATGCTTAACATGGAGATGTTCACTAAGGATGTTTTGTTATAAATGTTATTTTGAATCCATAAATGCCTTGTTTTGTATTTATATCCTACTGTAGCTTATTGATATCATGCTCCAAATTTGCTAAATAATGTTGCTGTCAGCCTGTTAACTTTAAGTTCAGTTTTGCCATGTGTATAACTAGTGATCCATGTACCCTATAGACTTGCTATTGCCATGCTTAGCTTCAGAATTATGTCATCTTACTGTTGGTTTGCTTCACATGCCATGAAATGCTCTGTGGTGAGTGGTACAAGCTCACCAACATGCCTACTTATCGTTGTTCCTGCCATGTGCTGTTATTTTCACCGTCTGAATCTGTCATATCATTTGCCATGTTTGCATGGATGCTACCATGTTTTCTGTTGATCTTTGGAATATGTTCAGTAAGATAGTTTTGTTCTTTGTCTTTAGAGTTAGCATTTCATGCTCTATTTTGCCATGATAGCTTGCTGTATCATGTTGTTTGACAGCTCTAAACATTGGAACTTGATGTTAGTTCTGCCATGTCTAGTGTTTTCTGCTAAGTGTGTGAACTGTTATTATTTACAATCTTGCCATGTCCTTTTGAGCATGTTCTAGTGATTTCTGGAGTTAGCTCAGTGTTCATGTTTTGTAATGCTTTACCTGCACATCACGTCCATGTCATTTTTGTTCATGTTGAGGTGTTGTAGCTTGCTGTTTTGATACTTGCAAGTTGCCTAGTTGCTGTTTTGGACAGCTTGTCCTTTAAACATGTTTCATGTGTATGTGTTGAACCGTTGCTCCGTTTTGAGTGTGCTCTACATGAAACTTGCTTAGTTTTGCATGTAGTTTCATGTTACCTTGTTGCATCCATGTTTTGAGTGTGTTTGCGTGATGTTTACTTGCATTTTGCATCAATGCCATGTTTAACTTATTTTGCTCATATCTTCTAGGCCGTAGCTCCAAATTAAATGAACTTTATATGTAACTTGACTAGGATTTCGTGTAGGTCATTTTCGTCCATCTTAACTTGTTGTTTAACAACTTGAACATAAGGTTTATTCAGATCTGGACCAATTTCGAAATTTGCATATGAGGACTTACCGGAATTGTTATATGTTGCTTCCGGCCTCATTTAAACTTGCTTTGATGTGTTGCTCTTGTATGCATCATCTCTTGCCATGAGTAGCTTCATGTAGCCTTGTCATGCATCATACTTGGTTGAGCATCATACCTTGTTCATGTGTTGAGTGTTTACCGTGTTGTTTTGTTTCTTTCCGGTTGTGCTTCTTCTCGTTAGTTCCTGTTTCGTTGCGATCGTGAGGATTCGTTCGACTACACTGGGTTCGACTTCGTGGCTTCATCTTCTTCATGGATTCGTTCTTCTTCCTAGCGGGATTTTAGGCAAGATGACCGTCACCTTGGATCTCACTACTATCATTGCTATGCTAGTTGCTTCGTTCTATCGCTATGCCGTGTTACCTACCACTTGCTTATCAAGCCTCCCAAATTGCCATGAACCTCTAACCTTTGTCACCCTTCCTAGCAAACCGTTGTTTGGCTATGTTACCGGTTTGCTCAGCCCCTCTTATAGCGTTGCTAGTTGCAGTTGAAGATGAAGATTGCTCCATGTTGGATTATGTTTATGTTGGGATATCACAATATCTCTTATATTATTAATACATCTATATACTTGGTAAAGGGTGGAAGACTCGGCCTTATGCCTGGTGTTTTGTTCCACTCTTGCCGCCCTAGTTTCCGTCATATCGGTATTATGTTCCCGGATTTTGCGTCCCTAACGCGGTTCGGTGTTATGGGAACCCCTTGATTTCGCTTTGAATAAAACTCCTCCAGCAAGGCCCAACCTTGGTTTTACATTTGCCTAACAACCTATTACCCCCTTCCATTGGGTCGGCCAACCCGAGGGTCATCTTTATTTAGCCCCTCCCCCCCCCGGCCAGTGCTTCTCTAAGTGTTGGTCCGAACCGAGCCGCCTGCGGGGCCACCTTGGGGAAACTCGAAGTTTGGTTTTACTCGTAGCCTGTCTCAACCGGTGTTGCCCTGAGAACGAGATATGTGCAGCTCCTATCAGGATTGTCGGCACATCGGGCGGTCTTGCTGGTCTTGTTTTACCATTGTCGAAATGTCTTGTAACCGGGATTCCGAGACTGATCGGGTCTTCCCGGGAGAAGGAATATCCTTCGTTGATCGTGAGAGCTTATCATGGGCTAAGTTGGGACACCCCTGCAGGGTTTTGAACTTTCGAAAGCCGTGCCCGCGGTTATGTGGCAGATGGGAATTTGTTAATATCCGGTTGTAGTAAACTTGAAGTAAACTCTTCTAAAATACACCAACTGCGTGCGTAACCGTGACTGTCTCTTTTCGGGGTTGTTCGAGAGGAGAACACAGTTTTGGGGTTATGTTTGACGTAAGTAGGAGTTCAAGATCACTTCTTGATCATTACTAGTTGATGACCGTTCCGTTGCTCCTCTTCTCGCTCTTATTTGCGTATGTTAGCCACCATATCATGCTTAGTCGCTGCTGCAACCTCACCACTTTACCCCTTCCTTACCCATTAAGCTTTGCTAGTCTTGATACCCATGGTAATGGGATTGCTGAGTCCTCGTGGCTCACAGGTTACTACAACAACAGTTGCAAGTACAGGTTATGCGATGATCATGACGCGAGAGCGATGTTTACTTATTTTGGAGTTCTTCTGCTTCTCCTTCGATCAGGGGATAGGTTCCAGGTCGGAAGCCTGGGCTAGCAGGGTGGATATTGTTTGAGTTTCTATTTATGTTTCATCCATAGTCGGATGTTGCTCTCATGTATGATGTTGATGTATTCTTTGGGGCGTTTTTGCCTTATGTATGTATCCCCAACTATTATGTAATGGTATGATGTAATGATATCCACCTTGCAAAAGTGTTTCCAATATGCGGGTCTATCCTTGGTGGGACGTTCGAGTCACTCTCGGATAGGGTCGCATATTGGGCGTGACACCTTTGTTTACTTTGCCATCCTTCTTATCCGCCAAGTATTCGGGGCAGTTCCACTTCCAGTGACCAGTCCCTTTGAAGTAGAAGCACTCAGTCTCAGGCTTGGGTCTAGCTTTGGGCTTCTTCTCGGGAGTGGCAACTTGCTTGCCGTTCTTCTTGAAGTTCCCTCTCTTTCCCTTGCCCTTTTTCTTGAAACTAGTGGTCTTGTTAACCATCAACACTTGATGCTATTTCTTGATTTCTACCATCACCGATTTCAGCACCGCGAAGAGCTCGGGAATCATTTTCCTTATCCCTTGCATATTATAGTTCATCACGAAGTTCTAGTAGCTTGGTGATAGTGACTAGAGAACTTTGCCAATCACTATCTTATCTAGAAGATTAAGACCCACTTGATTCAGGCGATTGTAGTACCCAGACATTCTGAGCACATGCTCACTGGTTGAGCTATTCTCCTCCATCTTGTAGGCAAAGTACTTGTCAGAGGTCTCATACCTCTTAACATGGGCATGAGTCTGAAATATCATCACTACTGCAGGATGCTGCTAACGCGACACTACGATCAGATACCGTTCGAGAAACTGTGTGCGATGCAATAATCGCAAACGGTGTTGTATGAAAACCGTCAGAAATGTATAAAACGTTTGCGATGATGGATGCATCAAACACGGTTCAGGTTTTAGTTGCGTGTGCGATGAAGGGCATACGGTTCAGTTTAATTAACTGTTTGCGATGAGGAGGAACAAAAGAAACGGGCAGCCAGATGAAGGCGTGTGCGATACATAGCATATGGTTCACTCGAATGAACTATTTGTGATTAGGCAACACAAAAGAAACAGTCAGCCAGATCAAAGGTGTGTGCGATATACAGCTTGCGGTTCACTCGGATGAACTGTTTGCGTTGAGACATGAAACAGAAACAGTTCAAATGAACAAGATGTGTGTGATACGAGGCAAACAGGTCTGTAATCGGAAACATGTGCGAAGACCGATAACAACACACACGATTACTACTAACAAGCCGTGTGTGTTGTGAGCAAACGATTGCTGGTATAAAATTGTGAGTGATTGATGAAAACATCACTGACGGGTTCCATTGTTTAGTCTGTGTGCGATGTGATTTTCTTTGTTCGCACAACATCTACGCTCTGTCTACAGAGCATCAACATATATACTTAAAAAGACAGCATTGCATAACCAAATTAAGCATACAATTACACAAGTGACTACACACATAACATTTCCACACACCAAAGAAAGCAATTACATGCATAATAAAGTAGGAGAAACGAGGATCTAATCATCTACTTATTGTTGTGACGACGCTTGCCATTGCTCTGCTTCCGGCAGGATCCCTGGTCGTTTTGGGGAAGGAGGGACTTCCTCATGTCAACGATCTGCATGTACATGTCGTAGCTCGTGTACGCCTCCTTGGCCGCGTACACGGCGTGAGCTTTGTCGAGTTTCTCCATCCAGGCCGAGTGCCAGGCATGCTTGTCCTTGTTGCACGAATCCTTCATGTCTCTGTAGTGGGGGTCGATGATGGCCTCAGCGAGGTGAACCAGTGAGTCCTTCTCATGCTCCTTGTTGCCCCTGATCTTGTATTGGCCCTGGATGTCGACAAGATTCTGGCAGGCGATGCCCGAATTCTCGAGCGCCTTTACATCGTTGGTGATGTCCACCGTAGCGAACATGTAGTGGGGGTTGTTGACAAACCTGGCAAAACACTCGCAAGGCCTTGTGGCCAGGCAGTAGTGGTAGACGAGGACGTGGTGGCGCACGCACATCTGGGCTACGGCGACCTTGGGACGAGACCCGGCACGAGCGCGGGTGTACTCGAGGTCGAACCAGACCACCTTGTACTTCTCCTCGGCAAGAAACAGCTCCATGATGTGGATGGCGTGCTCCACCCAGACCGAGTCGTTGGTGTACACCACCGAGAGGTCCATGAACCTTCTGTGGGTGTCCACCACGGCACGCCTGGTGAACTGCTGCTCGTCGTCGGCAGCCGCTCGGAGCGCCATTGGAGCCGCGCAAGATACCCTCTAAGAATTTCTTGTGGTGGGTGTGCTTCTTGCAATGGTGGGGCGCGATCGAAAGGTTGAAGAGACACAAGGGTAGGTTAAATGGCCGTTGTAATAAATGGGGGCCGGCCGGCCTGTAATCGTCACGTCTTGTCACGGTGTTCATAGCGGAGGATTCCAGTGCACGCTTGACAACACCGCACCGCACGCGTGGTCTCGAAGAGGCGCCAAATGTATCGTCGGTGAGCCTGTTCCCACGCTACCGCGCTGTTTACCGTGCAAGCTTCCCACCCGGCTAGTTTGGCCACGCGTCGGCTAGAAGAGGGACAAATCGTGGGTGTTTATTGGCAAAAAGCTTTGTAAAAACAAAGTGTGTGGAATGACTTCGGTCATAAGTTTACCCTTGGGTGATGAGGTCAAAGTTACATAGAAGGATGATGATGGACACTCGAGGGCGATAATTAATTCTGCGCTCTACACTGCACACGGTGGAAGAAACCAACTGTGTGCAATAATGTCGAAGATCGCGGTCGAGTTAGCTATACAGATCGTGTGCTGTGAGATCGACAAGGTAAACTGATTCGAGAATGGTCAATAAAATCTAAGACCATTGCATATTAAGGTCAAAATAGTGCTAGCAATATACGAGTCTCATACGATGCCATTTCAACGATTGTACCACAAAAGCTCAAAATGTTACAAGGTTCAAATTCTAGAGTTATATGGCTCAAATTCGAAGATTACAAGGTTCAAACTGATATTAGAAATGAAATTCAGCTCATCAGCTGCAAACGCTCCCGCTGATCTGCTGAACATGGATATCAGAGAGGTTCATACTAATATCATCGCTTCTAAGTCTGGCTTCGAAACCTCACAATTTTTGCAAAGGGGCCAGCCACTGAGAAGTCATGTATGGGGTTGACACGATGACTTCCGATTGCTTTGTCATCTGAAGTTCCAAAATGAAATTCAGCATTTTTGGAGCCTACTCCATTCTGCCGCAGGCGCCAGCGCTGATCAACAAACTATTCATTTTTGCGAAATAAATGTAGGGCAAACCTCATTGCCTTCAGCACCCTTGCTCTGAGAACAAAGAACCTGGTGAATATAATCTCCGGTAAGGTCCCTCGGTAGGAGTTCAAAGAAATTTCTAAGAGATGCATATCTAGGCATTCGACGTGATTGTTATATTATGTCACATTATCCACCACTGGGCCTAATCTTATCTGTAAAAGAAGAAAATGTGTTAGTGCCTACATGCAGTTTTGAACATTACTACAGGCCTAGCTGTTTGGTTTGCAGGATTTGTAAAATGCACTAACATGCCATCTTTGATCTGACATGATTAACATGGGCATTTGATTACATTCTAGAAAAATGTAGCCTTCTTCACAAGAGGTTGGAGTGGATGAAAAGTTCCCTAAGAAAACTAGTACAGATGAATCCAAAGAGAAATGCTTATTGATTGTAACCATATGGATCAAGCAACCAATATGGGGGGGGCATGTATGTACTGAAATCCTCCAAAAGAACCTTCAGAAATCGTAGTAAATTGTCATTGTAAACTTGGAAAAAGGTGTCACAAATAGAACTCCCTTATGGTTAACATTTAACAGGAAAGGAACATCACCTCGATATATAGCTTCTCCAGGCACGGAAAACATCTCAGGAAACTGACAACTTGCTCCAGGTCGAGGCCGATAGATTCTAGTGCCAAGACCTTCATTGTGCGCAGTTTCGGGGTCAAGCTTGTCAAAATCATTTTCTGAATGACAGACGAACAAACATCTTCAAAATTAGAAATAATGTTAATTTGTAGAAGGAGAGGTAGAAGGCGGCTGTTGTACCTGAACGGGTGTGGATCCAATAACAAGTTCGGAGTATTTGTCAGACGAGTAGCCCACCACTATCAATTTCGGCGCAGAAATGACATTGATTCTTGTTGGACTTTCTTGATCAACTACAAGTAATCTCTCTAGTGCAAGTGTGTCCTGGATGACCATACCGTCGTCCACCTTTTGTGATGTCTTCCTGCCGCACCAACAACACACATAAGTAGTCCGGAGAGTCATGGAGGTGATGTGGAAGGTACTCAACCCATTGATCGCCTGAAGACGAAGGTATTCGAGTGCAGTACAGCCATGGAGCAGGCGCTCCATGTCACCCTTTGAGAGGCAGATGGCGACGAGCTCGAGGTGCTTCAGTCATGGTAGAATAAGAGCGGGCACGTCATTAAGGGGCGGGAAATGGCAGTTCCTGAACTCGGCGATGCGCAGCATGGGCGCGAGGCGGAGTGCGGACGTTGGCAGCAACCGCATATTCCCATCATCAAAAGTGAGCTCCTCTAGCTGATCTAGGGCGAGGGATCGGAACCAGTCGTCAAGCTTGGCTCGGTCCTTGCCGTTGGAACGGAACTTGCCCATTCTAAGGCCTTTGGTTGGGCCTAGGTGACTGCCGAGGATCTTGGAGAATGCATCCAAGCTTTTGCGATAACCATGGCAGAGCTCGTGGGTGTCGATGAAGTCGAGAGGGCTGGAGTTCCATAGGGGGCGCTGTCGGTGTTCTGGGAACGGGGGTCCCCAGACTTGCCTGCCTGCGGCCCACGGCGTGGCTTCGCTAGGAGGCCTGTATAGCCCGTCTTCATCAACAAGGCATCCAAGACCCTCGCGAGGGGCCAAGCCTCGCGATGCGGACGACGCAAGACCTCCTCAGGAGCGGCCTCACCAGGCAGGCTCGCGAGGGGTGGAGAGATCAAGGCAAGGCAAACTTCGCGAGGTTCTCGTGACGTGAGCCATGATGATCGAGACCAGGCGGGCGCCAACGCGCGCAGCGTCCTTGTTTCCTCTTTGGTGCTAAGGAGGCAAGCGCAGGCGTGGAGTACCGAGGCATTAAGCAAAGGTTTCCATATCAGTGCAAACGAGACCAAGACTAGCAGGATGGCAAGACGGGGTTCACCATGGAGCCCAAGGCGGCGTCACCACCAGAGCCTTTTGCAGGCGAAGACCGCTTTTGTCAGGATAAGCTGTATTGGTTGTCCCCTTTCAAATTGGCCGTTCTTGGCTCCCTTCCCGCTCAATATTTGGGAAGAGGACCAGGGCCTATATAAGTAGAACTATCCACCACCGTAGGAGATAACTCATTCGGAGGCATCTCATCTCATCTTGAGTAATCCTCACCCACTCAAGTTGGCCAAGCACAAGAACACCTCATCCTTAGGAGGCTGTTCTTCCTCTTGTACTATTCATCATCAGCCCAAGAGGCAATCCACAACCACCACACTGGAGTAGGGTATTACACCACGACGGTGGCCCGAACCAGTATAAATCTTGTGTCCCTTGTGTTGTGAGTTCGTTGAGTTCGTTCTTGAGATCTTAGCAAGCTAGGACGTGGATCGGTAGGGGGAGAACTTCGCACGCACCCCAGTGTTCGAACCTTGAGGGTTTTGCCGAAACCCGTGATCCAACATTTGGCGTGCCAGGTAGGGGTGCGCCGGAGCCTCTTCCCCACCAGTCGATCCGCCGATGCTCCGCGGTTCCGATGTCCGGCGACCCGAGGGCCGACGCCGACCGCTGGGCAGCCTGGCCCGCCCGGGCGGTGCCGCTTGCCCAGGAAGACCTCAACCCCGCACTCCAGGCGGCACGGGAGCCACCTAACGCTACTGGGCGCGGGCGGCACGGCCAAGTGTCGTCCACCCTTACTCCACGACAAGCGCGAGCCGCCGCAAGGGCCGCAAGCCACGCCGTGGCAACGGCACCGCACACCCGGCGAGAGCAGGCAAACATGCGGGCCGCACTCACAGTGGCGCGGGAGCTGCTGCGGTGCCGACTGATGGAGAGCGGTCGGGATGCGCTGCTGGAACGCATCGCCGAGCTACTGGACGCGGTGGCCACTGGAGCGCCGCCATTCTACTATCAGCTCACGCCTCAGGTGGCGGCTGGGTCCCATGGCGGGCCTCGCCGTGCCCGCGTGCTCCCGGGTGCACCTGGGGGCCTTGTCGACATCAACATGACCCATGGTGGAGGGCGCCCTACCGCGCCCGCACCACCCCAAATGGGTGCGGGCACAAGTGTCGCCACGTACGGCCCCATCGGAGCACCACCCTGCCATCCTCAGGACGGCATGACAGGCCGGGCAACATGGAGCGTGGGGCACTTTGGCGAGGTCTTCGGGGCAGCGGCCTCGGAGGCCTATGTGCCCTGCATGATGGACCAGGAGTACACGCCGGAGGACGACCCTAGCTCGTTCCTCGGGCCAGGTTGGGAGGAGGAGGCATTAGGAGCTGAAGCCTTCAGGGAGCCGCCAGAGAGCCCCACCAACCGCGCCGTCGACAACAGATACAGGGTACCACTAATCCCTCAGGAGCAAGCTTACGCTAACCATGAGTCGCAGGAGGATCAGGTCACCACAACGGCTGGCGGCCCCAGCTCGGCGGCCTCCCTTCCGCCAGGGGGGTCACGCTGGGGGCTGTAGGAGAGGGGCCGGGAGCCAGATCCCTCCCCGCGTCGCACGGAGCAAGGCGCCCCCCGGAGGTAGGCCCTCTGCTGGGGAGGTGCTGAAAAGCCTACCCCCGGCAGAGGACCCGTGGTCGCCGAGGGCGCCGCTAGCGTCCCCTTTGCCCCTTTGGTGGCGTCCTGGTTTCCGGTCGCCCCCAATGGTGGCCGAGGGAGGCGCGAGGAGGGGCCCTCGTCTGGCGATATGAAGTAAGGCTCATGCCTATGAAGATCGCCACCCGTGACACTCTCACGTAATAATGAGTGGGGCTGTACACACCCCGGAGCCTCAGGAGAGCCGCCCTCGGGCCTTGGGGGCTCCCTCCCACGTCCTAGTGGCAGCACTTAGCTCCGCGCTGGTGAGAAGACTTGAAGAAAAGATGACTAGACTAGGTGCCGGACGCGGCCATTTGCTTTGAATCCCTTTTTGTAGCCTTGCCTTCTGGATTTGGATTTAAGTTGAAGTTGAATTTTCATTGGTGCGCGCGGGGGGTGCCTTTTTCTCGCTCGAGCAATTTCTTGCTTTCCGGTTCTCACCTTATCTGGAGCTCACACCAGTTGCCTCCCCTCACGAGCCCCTCGCGAGCGGGACTAGGCGAGGCACACGCGTGCCACGCAAGCGCCAGCGTCACAACAGATGCTTACCTCTCACGAGGCCCCCTCACATGGATCGGCAGGCCCCTCACGAGCCTCGGAAACGCACGACCCCACGACCCAGCTCGGGACATGCGCTGGCTAAGGTAAGCCGTACCAAAGACTCTCCATCGGACTCATGGTCACGCAAAGACGCATACCCAACTTGACATAGAAGAATAAAAACTGCGATTTGTTTACATGAGGGGCTCCCCCTCTCAAAATGCTCTCACAACCTTTAGGGGCCGCGCCCAAGTTTTTACAGGGTAAACAGCAGGGAAATGTGAGATCAGCCGGATATGTCGCTTGCCGCGTCCCCCATGTCATCTTTGGATGCACCGCTAGCGTCGTTGTCGCCGTCGTTGGCGTCGCCTCGACCTTCACCGGCGCCGGCATCGCCGTCGTCAACCACGTCACCTTCGTCTGCAGCAACCACCACGGCGTCATCCTCAAAAGCGAATGCTCTGACCAGCGCATCCACGTTGTCCTCCACCCACCGCGCCAGGTCGCCCCGGATGGCCTGCGGTACATGAGCAATGGCGGCGTCAAAGTCAAAGTCGGGCAAGGTGTTCCGAAGATGGCTGAAGACACGGGAGAACGCACGCCCGAGCAGGCCCCGGCTTCTCTCTTCCACAAGCTGGCGAGCTCTATCATACCGGGCTTCCAGGCGCGTGACCACGTCGGCGAAGAAGCACAGGTGACTGGCGTAGTCATCCGAGTGGGGATGCGGTGCATTCTCATCACAGACGTGGCCCAGCGCCGCATTGGCCCTGACCCTGAGGTCCTGGAGCATGGGGGCGTGCTCGTGCTCCAATGTCCGCCGCTGAAGCACTTCCTCCCTGTTTTGCCGCGCAACGGCCTCGGCGTCATCAACCCGTTTCTGAAGAGAGAGCAGCTCAGCGCGGGCGGAAGCCAACTCCGCCTGCGCGGTAACCAGGGCGGCCGCTGTGGCCTCCTTGCACCTCTCTACCTCATCCAGCCTGGGCCTAAGGGCAGCGGCCCTACGTGCAGCCTCCGTCTCTGCAGGTTGCAACTTCAGATCATGCCAACCCTCAAGACCCGTGCAAACCTGGGCCACCTGACGATCGACCTCCTCCTGAGCTTTGGCCTCGCGTGCGCCAACGACATCTTCCGCTTGGGAAACTTGACGCTCCCACGTCTCCAGCCGCTCAAGCTCGAGGCTACGCTCCACGGCTTCCAGAGCCAACGCTTCCTCGCGCCTCCGGACCTCTTCTTCCTCGGTGGGCATCCCCCTCAACGACGCAAGGGCGGCTTTGCGCGCCTCCACCTGCTGCTTCTCCGCAGCCTCGCGACGACGGTCAGCCTCGCGAGCTTCCTCCAAAACTCTGGAGCAAGCCTCACGAGAGACCTTAAGAGGCGCCTTGGCCTTCGCATTGTCAAGATCACGCTAATGACGGCCGAGGTTGATAGCCACCTTCAACTTGTGCCACTCCTCAGCCAACCGAAGACCCTCGGCCTCAAGGCGCGCGTCGACACCCGCAAGTTCTTCACCGAGTCGGTTCATCGCGCCCATCGCCTCCTGGAAGAGCTCATGACGAACAACGCTCCGCCCGTGCTCGAACTCAAGCGCACGGCCCACCTCGTCCTCCGCCACGGGAGCTGTGGGCGAGGCCTAGAGCAGTGCGCCCCCTCTCAGCACGGGGCTGGGGGCTGGCGCTACCTCAGGCGCTAGCCGGGCCTCGCGAGGGGCCCGAACTAGACGGGGCCCATTGCCTGAAGAGGAGCCGAAGGCCGAAGCCAACCAGCCACCGTCCATAACCAGAGGAGGGGTTTTGGGCACGCCCGCCAAGCTCCAAGCAAGGCCGCCAAGGAGGGGAAACGAGGCCGTGGGCTCAAGGCGCCATGGAGGCGAGTGCGCCTCTCCATCCGACCCCGCGCCGGGAGCAGCACGCGGGTGCGGGGCGCTCAAGGCCAGCGGGGGAGTCGAGGAGAGAGGAGGCCGCTCCTCAAGAGATGCAACGGCCTTGGCAGAGGGGACCCTGAAGGACCACCGTCAGGGAGGAAAGCAGCACTCAAGAAATCACAAAGGTATAGTACTTACTCGTCGACGGCGATGTACTTCCTTCGCTTCAATGGCCCGAAGATACCGCTGCTACTCGGGGATCCTTTCCTCTTGCGGAGCTCCTCGAAGTCCACGCAAAGCCGGCCGAAGCGCTGGACATGGCGGCTGGCACGGGGTGCGACTGGAGAAGCGCTCAAAGGGACAGCTTCAGGGGTGCCGGGCTGCGGAGAGTAGTCGGGCACCGTCTCACCACGGCCTCTTGAGACCTCCGGAGCTTCGGCCTCAGGAGCCGCGTGCTGCATCATCTCAGCGACTGACACCCCAGGGAGGGATCATGAGTTCCTAAGGATGACGCCCCAGGAGCCCCAGACGACATCTGCACCTCAGCACTCGGGCCACCAGCCTCCGGCGGTGCTCGCCCCCCTGCATCCACATTCGGGGCGAGCTCGGCGCCAGCGACGAAGAAGGGAACCACATTGACAGGATTCTCACGGGGCCCCACCATGCCGTCCGGGCACAACCCCCACTCTTCAAAGGAAGGCATGCTCTCTACCAATTCAGCCTTGTTCGTGCAGCGGTACAACAGACAGCTCTTCCCAGGCATGTCGTCCGGCGAAGGAACACCCGTCAGGACCCCGAGCACTGTTTGTCGCGTCTCAAGAGGGAGCCCAGACTCCTGAAGCCTCATATGGTCCTGACCGCTGAGCAAAGCCCACATCGGGCGAGAATGGCGCTGAAGCGGAGCGACTCGGCGCCTGACGAACTCCTTCACCACCATAGGCGCAGTCACGCCGCGGTCCTTCAACCTCCTCAGCCTGAGCCAGCCGGGGACAAGAAAGGAGCTCACGAGCCTCTCGTGGCCCCAACCGGAGTTGGGAACGACAGGTGCTGACGGAGAATGGAGCAGACGGCTGAGCACCCTGGCATCGACAAACACCCACCGTGTCTGAAACTCGCTCGTGGATGGAGGAAGCTCGAAGTCGATCCCTGCGCCTGTCGTCGCAGCCACAGCCTGGAAGCTCACGCACCCCGAGCTTTGCCGAGGATCAATCAGGTGCAACAAGAAGAAGTGGCGAAGAAGGGCCACGGAAGGGGCAATGCCCACCATGGCCTCACACACAAAGGCGAAGATGGCAAGGAGGGTCACGGATTGGGGGTCAAGATGCAGCAAGTGGATCTGATAGTGTTCCAGCACTGCGTTGAAGAAGGCGGAGAAAGGGGGATCAGGCCAGCCCAAAGAGCATTGATGAAGATTGGGACCTTGGTGGCTGCCCGGTCAATACGAGCACGAGACGCAGGCCAAGCCGCCGTCTTTCCCCACTCGTTGAAGCTGGTGGCGAGCATGGGACGCACCTTGCCCATGGCCTCATCGTTGAGCACAGCGATCGGCCAACTGCGGGCTCGACGGCTGGAGGCGCACTTGGCGAAGACAGAGGCTTCTTCCCCTTGTCTGCTTGTTTCGGTGCCATGGCGAAGAAGCGGGCGGAGCACAGGTCAGATTGGAGAGCAGAGCCTCGGGGAAGCAGAGGAATCGGGGAAGTAAGGTGTGGGCGATGGAAGAATAACTGTGTAGGCAGCGGGGGCCACATAGCCAGGCGGACTCCAAGGCAGCATGGGGAAGCGGAGACGCCCACGTCCAATCAACTGCCACGCGTCGACCAAGGCCGCAGGCTTTTGGGGCCTGCGGCGCTCCGTACTTGACCTTTGGCTTCGCCTCGATGCCAAGCCCGAGCACGCCTTGGGCCCGGGGGCTACTGTCGACGTTCTGGGAACGGGGGTCCCCAGACTTGCCTGCCTACGGCCCATGGCGTGGCTTCGCTAGCAGGCTTGTACGGCCCATCTTCATCAACAAGGCATCCAAGACCCTCGCGAGGGGCCAAGCCTCACGAGGCGGACGACGCAAGACCTCCTCAGGAGCGGCCTCACCAAGCAGGCTCGCGAGGGGCGGAGAGATCAAGGCGGCAAACCTCGCGAGGTTCTCGTGATGTGAGCCATCACGATCGAGACCAGGCGGGCGCCAGCGCGCGCAGCGTCCTTGTTTCCTCTTTGGTGCTAAGGAGGCAAGCGCAGGCGCGGAGTACCGAGGCATCAAGCAAAGGTTTCCATATCAGTGCAATGAGACCAAGACCAGCAGGACGGCAAGAAGGAGGTCACCATGGAGCCCAAGGTGGCGTCACCACCAGAGCCTTTTGCAGGCAAAGACCGCTTTTGTCAGTATAAGCTGTACTGGTTGTCCCCTTTCAAATTGGCCGTTGTTGGCTCCCTTCCCGCTCAATATTTGGGAAAAGGACCAGGGCCTATATAAGTAGAACTAGCCACCACCATAGGAGATAACTCATTCGGAGGCATCTCATCTCATCTTGAGTAATCCTCACCCACTCAAGTTGGCCAAGCACAAGAACACCTCATCCTCAGGAGGCTGTTCTTCCCCTTGTGTTGTTCATCATCAGCCCAAGAGCCAATCCACCACCACCACACTGGAGTAGGGTATTACACCACGACGGTGGCCCAAACCAGTATAAATCTTGTGTCCCTTGTGTTGTGAGTTCGTTGAGTTCATTCCTGAGATCTTAGCAAGCTAGGACGTGGATCGGTAGGGGGAGAACTTTGCGCGCACCCCAATGTTCGAACCTTGAGGGTTTTGCTGGAACCCGTGATCCGACAGGCGCCACCGCCGGGAAAGGAGGGTTGTTCGCGCCCCATATTTGATTGGGGGAGGGAGATGATTACTCTCAACATATCATCGGGGAGGTTGTTGATTAAGTCTAGGCCTGCTGGAGTCGCTTGCAGTTCTAGCTTGCCCCGCCTCCGCTTGTTGGCAGCCCCGTTCTCCACCTCCGGAGTCTCCTTGTCAGCGGCGCTTTCTGATAGAAATGGGAGTACAGGGAATATTTAGTTAAAACAGGGCAATAGAAAAGTATATTGGTAACTAGAAGTTATTAGGTACGAATATAGTAAGAAAAGGGAATAACAATTCGTTGCTTAAATACTACACAATTCATTTGACATTGCTGGGTAAGTCAACATATGCAGATAGTTGAAAAGAAAACTTACTTCGAACAAAGTCTGGACGGATGATTTTGTCAGGGAAGTTAGCATATATCTCATGACCAGGCCCTTCTATGTGCAGTGCAATTTTGGTGCCAGCTTTCAGTACATAAAACTTTGCAATTTCATTCCAAAAACCAGTGGCAAAATAGGAGTCACCACGTTCATCAAGTCTTACAGTAGCAACGATTGTAAATCCATGGTTTGTGTGGAGTATGACATTAGTGGAGCCTTGATCTATGTAAAGGGAAAAATTGTGCACTACATAATCTGTTGCATAGCGAGGGGTGTCCTGCAGAAAATGGTAGGATTGTTAAAGAAAATATGGTAACATGCAAATATGGGCCCAAATTGAAAGAACTGTACAGCAGTTGAAATCGAAGGACAAAAATCTATAATTAAACAGATAGGGTAAACATGATGTCATGGAAAAATGAGAGTAAACAAAAGAACAATACATCATTAATTTACCTAATATAGAAAGAATAGGGGGAAAATCCCCTTTGACATGTATGGTGCATGTGGCACCTCTTATCCAAATGTAGCAATATTTAGAATATGTTCAGGAAAGTAGGCCATGCCAACCGATTTAGGGTGAGATTGAACATACCGCACGCGTCCTCAAGTTATCTGGTACGGTGAGATGGAATCTCTGGCGGCGGTCGCCAAGTCCTGGAGTGTCGGCGCACTGTACATTCTATGAATGAAAGAAAACCCTCAAATCAGCTCGAATAAAAATTAATTCACGGTGATTTCCGCCGGGTGATTAAAGGAGGCAGATGAACTGGGATAAGAGATGAGATAATATCTCGTTAAATTAGTTACCTCGTCGTCCATGACAAAGAACCCTCAGTACGGCAGATTCCCCAACCGAGCGGAGCTGGGTTGACCGCGAGCAGCGTCGAGAAAGTCGATGGCGATAGGCGGCAGCAAGCCGAAGTGGCGAAATGCGGTGGGCTTTGCCAGCAGCCTGACGGCGGCGGCAGGCATCGAGCTAAGTGTTTACCGCCGCGATAGGCGGTGCCATGGCATAGACGCGGAGGAGCTTGTGCAGGTGTGAATGGGGAACGCACCGGAGGGGCCGAGGGGGTGGTGGGCGGGGTGAGGGTTTTTGTGACGTGGGGATGGTGAGGGTTTTCTTTTTTCTTTTTTGAATTGGGTGGTGAGGGTTTTCTGTCCCACAAAGAATTTTGGGGGCGACGGTTTGCTAGAGCGAACCTTGCGTGATTAACGCATCAGGCAGAATGAAAGCCATTGCACACGGTTCCAATTTTGGGAACCGTGTGTGATTGACGTACTACCTCCGTCCTGGTTTATTGGTCCCCTGTTGTAATTTTTACCAAAATTTGGTGAAATATTTAACATACTCAGACATAGATAATAAGCGTACACGTACATAAGCATAGTTCAACCATAAGTACATAGTTCAACCATCATTAAGCATACTCAAGCGTACATACTTTGATCCATCCCACATCTCATCTCACATGCGGCCGGCACGATCCTGAAGCTTCTCCAAGTAGTCAGCGTACATGCCGTGCGCCACCCTGCGAGAATACTTCTGCTTGAAGGAGCCAACGGCCCGTCCTCTTGCATGCGCCATAACACTTAGATACGCGTCATGAATCTTGTGGTTGCAAAATGGGCATCCATAGCCGTCGTTCCAGGTCCTAATATGCCTGTTATGCATTCCCGCATAAAGCACCCTCAGGATTCGCCTCTTGTACCTCCTCTGGGCATCTTCATCCTCGTTGTCCACATCGTCAGACAGCACCTATACAAATAGTAAAACAAATTTGGCATCAAATCACTGATTACATGCCGTGAAGTGGGATTAGGAATTTATGGCTATTTATTTATACATATCCAGAAATTATGGTTTGATTTTTAAGCACAGTCGTCTATGAGACCAATCATGAAGAAAATAATGGCACAAACATATGTAGGTCATTCAAAATCAATTGTCAAGTCCTGGCTAGGAATTATTAGCACGAACACTAACCCTAGTCGGATTACTAGCAGAAATCATTTGCACAGATGAAACAACTAATCACTTATCACCTGTACCATTCAAACAATCAATACACTGCACGGATCTAACGAAACTTACTCAGATTTCATGGATTGGGAGATCATAACCACATGATTTCTATTCCAAAAAAGGGGGAGGCATGAGTAACCAGAGAAACCCTATGATCTATTTGACACATAAATGGGCATAGATGACTAACCAGCCGTCCGTCGTCATCAATGTCGTCGCCGGAGTGGTCGTCGGAGTCATCGCCGGAGTGGTCGTCGGAGTCGTCGCCGGAGTGGTCGTCGGAGTCGTCGCCGGAGTGGTCGTCGGAGTCGGTGTGGAACTCCGCCTCCGACTGTGGAAGCTCGACGCCGTCGACGATGTCAGGGCGCAGCGATAACTCGCTGGCGGTGACGGCAACCTCTGTCTTCATTTCCATGCCGTGCTCCGGTGCTTTAGCAGCCCTGGCGTCGCCACTCCCTCCGATGGGGCGCTTCGGCGGCATCCTCATACACTGACGGCTTTGAGGACTGAGAGCGGCATCGAGGATGCAAGCGGAGAGAGAGGATTGTGTGTGCGTAGCGAGGATGGGGGGTGCGGCCGCTCGAGCGCACCATTAATATGGAGTAGTGGGAGTTGTGGGAGAGAGGCGGGCGGCGGTCAAACCGATGGCTCGCCTCCCGGTGAGCCTGCGCACCGGACTGCTGGCATGCCTACCAAAATTTCACACAGCTACTCGCACGCCTCCCGATGACACTACGCAGCGAGCACGCCTCCGTCAATTCACACACCTGCACGCACGCCTCCCCTTCTGCCTGCGCGGCGGACTGCTCGCATGCGTCCCGTCAACTCACGCCTGCTCGCATGCCACACGGGTCGCGCGGCGGCACGTATATTGTTTTTCTATTTGGATGATTAATGCTGCCGCTTTATTGCTTAACCGAAGCATGGCACGTATCCATTGTTGGTCTAACATTCACGGTTCGAATAAATAATCCATTTGGGATATTGGTTCCCAATTATTAATAATCTCCCGTCTGTAAGTAGATAAAGATTACATCAAAACTGGTCTCAAATTTGATAAAAAAAGGTACAATGCCACTTTGTATTGGTGACCATATGACAACACGATAAGTTTCATGAACTTCAAATAAGTTTTGGATGTACTAGAATTTAAAAATCAAGATTCTCAATATTTGAAATTTGTTGCACGGGGAGTAAACATGCACCCAGTGAGACACATGTGTTTTTGCAATCCATTTAGGTGCACTGTCACGTGTGCATGTAGCTCAAATTTGTTTTTTGCACATTATACCCATAGAAAATCAATCAATCAATGTACTAAAACGTCTTAATGATCTCTGTGATTTTTTTGAAATTAAAACGTCCCTCCTTTGGTAACATGTATGTTCATCGCGGGATACTTAATTTAACATGCATCGTAGTTGCGGTGGATTCGCGGTGTGTGTGTGGGTGTGTGCATCTGGGGGTGGCGGGTGGCTCGCGGTACACTACGAGTTGTGATCCACCGTGTGGGTTGGCCGTTTTGTTAGGCAGGCTAGTGCCACATCAGAGTCATGAAATCGTTATTTAAAACATTACACAACCCTTTCGTACATAAATGTTTTGGCCACATGCAGTCGATGGTTGTCCTACACGACACTCGATACTCGCGTGTGACGCTTTTTGTGGGCCCGCGAGGTTGTCGTCCATCACTTTGACGAACAGCCGGCAGTGTGGTTAATTTGACCAGCAAGGTAGAATCTTTTTTGTTTGTGTTATGGTGGTATATAGTACGCGTCGAAGACGTGGGAGGGTACTAGCATATATACTATACGTATGCGTCCGTGAATAAGTACACCTCACTCAGTGTCGGGACTTTTTGGTTACCGAGGCACGTGCCACATCAAAATTGTGAAATTGGTTATTCAAACATCACACAACACCTTTTTGGGCCACATGCATATATATCCTAGCTAGGACACTCACGTGTGACGCTTCCATCTGTGGGCCCACGAGGCCATCGTCGATGCATGCATGCATGCATCACTTTGACCTACATCGGGAGAGGTTAATTAATTTCACCATCGATGAGGATTCTTTTGGGTTGTACATATATTACGGCAGGAGCATATAGTATGCGGTGAAGAGGGGGGAAGGGGACCATCATATGTAGTACGCTTGATATGAACCTCGCTCTGTGTGGGTGCATGGTTTATGGTTTTTGAGGCATGTGGCACATCAAAGTTGTGCATTTTGGGTATTCAACATATATATGTTTGGCCCACATGCAAAGCGGTGGTGGTTGTCCTCTCGCACCCACTTAAGCGGTTATCAGCGATATCGATGCTTTCCATCTGTGGGCCTGCT
Source organism: Triticum aestivum (assembly GCF_018294505.1). Lineage (NCBI taxonomy): Eukaryota > Viridiplantae > Streptophyta > Magnoliopsida > Poales > Poaceae > Triticum > Triticum aestivum. The sequence goes on from NC_057805.1 coordinate 115,245,906, forward strand.
TGGTCCATCACTTCTTTTTGCCTGACAACAAGAGAGGTTAATTTGACTTAGGAGGGGATTATTATTTTTGCTCTGGGATGACATGCATGATACACTTTGAGCAAACACACATGCATGTGTACGCATGAATCCCTCCCATCGAGTCGAAGTGGCTAGTACAACGACACCATCATGAACCGATCTCGCTCTGTGTGGGGAGCTAGTGTACGATTTTTGACACACGCGCCAGATCAATGTTGTGTATTCAAACATGCATGTACGCATCACCTCCATACATATGCATGTAGTGGTTGCCTTCGAACGGTACACTCCCTCGCGTGGTTATCGGCGACAAGCCTATATATTCGTGGGCCCGCATGGACATCCATGATCACCTTGACCAACAACAAGATAGGTTACCATGGCGGATTCTTCATTTGGTTCGTGTTATCGTAGTATAGGTCATGGTGAGATTCAGACCTAATTAAGTTTGAGCGCATATACTATGCACGCATGCATGCATATATGAATCCCGGTCGTTGGCTTGAAGTGTGGTGTAACATACATATGCATCGTTAACCTAACCCTCACTCAGTGTGGGGATTTCTAGTTCGAAATCACGGTGCCACATCAAAGTTGTTCCATTGTTACTCAAAAACACACCTCTCCATACATATGTTTGGGCCACACGCATGCAGTGGTTGTCTTCGGGGACTAGCTACTTGTGTGATTATTAGCGAGCTAGCCCATCTCCGTGGTCGCATGGACGACCATCACTTTGACCAACAGCACGAGAGAGGTTGTACGACCAAGGTGGATTATGCTTGGTCCGTTTTACGATCCATCTTGGTGAGATATATGCCTCTCTGGCCCGCCGACTGAAAGTGTGTGTGGGGGGTGCTACATCGCACTTTGCTAGGTGAACCTCGGTTGGGGGGCATGCATTCATAGCTTAATTAGGATTCCCTTCGTGGCAACACGAGGGGGTGGGGGCTACTAGCTACTTCGCACTTTGCTAGGTGAACCTCGGTTGGGGGGATGGGGCATGCTCATAGCTTAGGTTTCCCTTCGTGCCGACACAAGGGGGGACTGCTAGCTACTTCGCACTTTGCTAGGTGAACCTCGGTTGGGGAGGGGGGCATGTGCATTCATAGCTTAGGACTCCCTTCGTGCCGACACAAGGGATGGGTGGCTGCTAGCTACTTCGCACTTTGCTAGGGTGAACCTCAGTTGGGGGGGAAGGGCATGCATTCATAGCTTAGGATTCCCTTCGTGCCGACACGAGGGAGGGGGTCTGCTAGCTACTTCGCACTTTCCTAGGTGAACCTCGGTTGGGGGGGGTGTGCATTCATAGCTTAGGATTCCCTTTGTGCCGACACGAGGGAGGGGTGGCTGCTAGCTACTTCGCACTTTGCTAGGGTGAACCTCGGTTGGGGGGAGGGCATGCATTCATAGCTTAGCTAGGATTCCCTTCATGCCGACACGAGGGAGGGGGCTGCTAGCTACTTTGCACTTTGCTAGGTGAACCTCGGTTGGGGGGGCATGCATTCATAGCTTAGGAATCCCTTCATGCCGACATGAGTGAGGCGGGGGCTCCTAGCTCTACTTCACACTTTGCTAGGTGAACCTCGGTTAGGGGCATTCATTCATAGCTTAGGATTCCCTTCGTGCCGACACGGGGGAGGGGGGCTGCTAGCTACTTCGCACTTTGCTACGGTGAACCTCGGTTGGGGGGCATGCATTCATAGCTTAGGATTCCCTTCGTGCCGACACGAGGGAGGAGGGGGGCTGCTAGCTACTTCGCACTTTGCTAGGTGAACCTCGGTTGAGGGGGAGGGGGCATGCATTCATAGCTTAGTATTCCCTTCGTGCCGACATGAGGGGGCGGGGGGTGGGGGCAAGCAATACCGTGCGCTTTGCGAGAGAGGTGCCACATCGAAGTTGTGTTTGGTATTTGAAAATCAAACCACCCTTTTGATACATAAATTTGGTCCACATGCAAGTGTGTTCGTGTTCTGACCCTCTCCCGCGTCATTTTTCGCCAAATTTATGAACATTAGACAAGTCGGATGACGCAACAGACACGGTTCACTCAAACTAACCGTGTGCCACGCCGGTGCACCTATCGCGCACACATCCGCACAGTACATTGGGCTCCATGAGGCTCCCCCTCTCAAAAATATCTGCCCGCCTCGAGGGTTTTTCTGTTTCATAACACACGGTTGTTATCTCCAGACTGTGTGCGATGTTTCTTGTTCCCAATCCCGCCTGCATCCCTAGAAAATATCTGCCCGCCTCGAGGGTTTTTCTGTTTCATAAGACACGGTTGTTATCTCCGGACTGTGTGCGATGCACTATCATCAAATTTTTCAATAGCCAGGAATTTCACTCCCGCGTAGTAAAATTTTCAGTACCCATGTCATTTCCTCAAACACCCCCCCCCTCCACACACACACACACACACCAAAACCTCCTCGGGCGTGCGTGTGTGCGCACACACACACCCTCCCTCGCTCGAAACCCTATCAAAGTCCCCACCACCGCCGCAAGGCCTCCATTGTCAACTTCTGCTGGTTTGCCCATGCAGCTTACCCACCGATCTCCATACCCAGGGCGCCCTGAGTTTCTTAGATGACGCCTGCCAAACGCCCCCTTTGCCACATATCCCCATCCCCATCCCCCACTCCAGAGCGTCGCAGCCTAAGCCCGGCTACGCTTCCCGTGGAGCTCGAGGAGCGACTGGCCCAAAAGAGGTGTATAGCGGTCTCTTCGCCCGACGTCACCGAGGAAGCTGACGACCATTACTGGTGGCAGGCACTCAAGCAGTGGGCTAGAGTATGCGGGCATGTCTCGTCCGCCGGCTACGACATCGAGGTCATCGACAGCGACGCCCTGAGGCGGGCTGTGTCACAGGTTAAGTGGGCCACCCCCAACCCCTCGGGTTCAACCGCCGTCGATCTCATCCATGGCCCCGCCGCTGATCTCCTCTGGCTCGCTGTCAAAAATTTGCCATTCTACACCGCCATCGAGCCCCTTTTGTCATTTCTGAAGGACGTCGGCGACGCTGGCTTGGGATCCACAGCTTCCAAGTCAGGCCTCATCGACGGCGACCACGAGGAGGGCACCCTCTCCGGCTCTTCCAAGGGGAAAGAGCCCATCTGCTCTTCCAAGGGGAAAGCGCCCGTCTGCGACATCAGGGAGGGCACCCTACAACCGTGCTCTTCCAAGGGGAAGGAGCCCATCTGCGACAACATGGAGCGCATCCAGGGTCCGTGCTCTTCCCACAGGAACGAGCCCATCCGTGACAAGTGAGGAAACCCATGATTTGTTTTGCCGTGCCTCTTCACAGGGGGAAACCCACGATTTGTTTTGTCGAGTCCCTTTTGTAGTGTAGTGAGAATATGTCCATTTTTAATTGCTATATCTGGTTGTTTGCAGTATGCCTTGTTTATTTCAGTTGTTCACAATGTGATGCTCTATATGTGTAATTATTTACTGTGCGGTACATTTCATCAATCCAGTTTTAAAGATACCGATAGGAATGCATATATTTGCTTGCAGCCTGTTATAGCTAGCATATGCCTCTTTTAAAGTTCTTTGATTGTTCGGTTGTTTGTAGTTAGCATATGTTCTTCAAATGCTATCTTTGGTTGTTCGTAGTATGCCTTGTTTATTCCAGTTATTCACAACATGATGTTCTATATGTGCAAGTATGAACTGTGCAGTTCAATTTCATCAGTACCAGTTTCAACAATACCACTATGAATGACTACATTTGGTTGCTGCATCTTGTAGTTAACACGCCTTCCCATTTTTATTTAACCATAACCAGTGTACTTAGACCGGCACAATACCAGTTTGAATGACCATGTTTGCTTGTTGTTAAATGTTAGGCCTGTTGCAGTTAGCACACCTTTCCACTTGTTTTGCTTTACTAGCATGCTTAAACCTGCACACGGAAGCTATCTTTTGGAGATTATTTTGTCTGCCATGTGTAATTTTGGTTGATGTTTAGCCTGTTGTGCTTAACATGCTTCTTGATGTACCTACATAGGACAATTTTGGGAACGACTGTTGTTTTCCATCGAGGTTAGTTTCATCCCATGGCTTATATCTTCTCATTGTTCAGGATATCGGTAGCTGGTACCATATAGGCCGGCGGCTGATAAGGGACTAATCGGTGAATCGGACTTTTAACTGAATATATCTGCAACCCATTTTTCCTTAGGTTAACTAGGGCCATATGTAATATATCTGAGGCTACATAGCAACATGCACTGTACTTAATGTCTAAATATGCAATCCTAGGTTACATAGCAACAAAGAAGAGTGTTACATTAATGTTCTAATGATGTCTAGATATACATAGAAGAGCAGCAGCAGCAACAGCAACAACACAGCCCTGTTTGGATACTCAACTTAGCTAGAGGTTAGAGTTAGTTTCTAGCTCATTACTAACCCTGAACTAACTCCATCCAAAGAGTTGTTTGGATGGCAGGGTTAGATTAACAATAAATGCACTCACTACAAAAAAAATACACTTCCGTGATGATACGTGTTTGTCACAGTAGGTCGCGTTTTTTGTCATGCATGTACAACCATGACGATTTTATGACAGAATCAAGATAGTCATACATGTGCTGTCGTAGAAGTGTTCCGTGAAATCACCAAAATTATCATCACGGAAGTGTCCACTTCCATGACGATAAATCGCGTGTCACAGAAGTGCTTTCGTCAAGGGTGACCGACACGTGGCATCCACCGTAACGGAACGCCGTTAAGCTATCGGGTCGGGTTTTGGATCCGATAACCCGTTAACAGCCCCGACCAATGGGAAATTTCCACGTGTAAAATTCTTATTGGCCGGACGAAACACGTGTCAGCTCGTCAGTGGGTCAGATAGGCGCCTATGATATGTCGACACGTGCCACGGCCCACCACTGGCCCATTTAGCTTACAAAGCCGGCCCGTTTGACTTGGTCAAAAGTTAACGGGCTGGCCCATGAAAAGCCTGTTAACGGTCTCTTCGCAAATAGCCCATTTTACGGCCTGTTAACTCACGACCCGTTAGGCCCTAAAGGAAATCGGGCCAACAACGTCATGTGGGCCGTCGAATATAACACCAGCCCATTTCACTTTCGGCCCATGTATGGCCCACGACGTCTTTCGGCACTTTACAGGCCCACGGTGACTCTAGCCCATAATGAACAGTAATTTTCTTTATACCCGTTAACGGCCCGTGATTTACATGGGCCGTTTCCAGCCCGTGTTAACTTTCGGCCTATTGACGGCCCATGCGTTCTTGGGCTCCTTTTCGGCCCTCGATTACTTCCGGCCCTTTACTGGCATGTTACCCTAATGGGCCAAATTCGGCCCATGGCAAGAGTCGGCCCGTTACTGGCCTATTCCCCTAATGGGCCAAATTCGGCCCATGGCAAGAGTCGGCCTGTTACTGGCCTGTTACCCTAATGAGCCAAATTCGGCCCAAGAGTCGGCCCGTTTCTGGCCTGTTAACCCGTTGCGCCGTTTCCAGCCCGTCCTATATTCTGGCCCATTAACGACCCGTTATGCCTGTGACAGAATTAAGCCTTTGCTGTCCTACGGCCTGTTACCATGCTAGGCCGATACCAATTACGCCCGATTACGGCCCATGTAGACCCATTTATCCGAAGGCCCGAGGCCCACCGATAATAGGCCCATTTATCGATGGCCCGTAGGAGACCCATGGATCCTACAGCCCGTATATGGCCCATCGTAGTTGCGGCCACTAGCAAACCAGGGAAAAAGAAGACTAGGAAATAAATAAGGTCGAAACTAACGCTAGGATATTAAGGCGATTGCACAGATTACATCCACTCGGCATCAAAGATCGCCACCAGTGCAAATATAGGGAACACCCTACACTATACAAAAATGGCTTGCTGTTTTCTTCAGCCGGTGGCTGCACGTTAAGAATAAATTTTGTATCGCACCAAAACAAATTACAACTATATAACAAAAGGAAGGTTGGCATAAAACTTAACAGTCTAGCAGATAAATGCACCACCAGAAGTTCAGAAGCTCAGTTCATTTGACCTGACTGTTACGTTTTCATGTTGTATTGTCCGATGGAGCACCATAACCCTCGCCTTCATTTCCCCTAGGCTCCTGAACAACATAGCAAATGTCTGATAGTCTGGTTTCAAAACCATGCATATCTTGACGACATTGAGCAATGTTTCTCCTTGTTTCACAAAGGGTCTCTGTTAGGGAATGGACTTGTGTCTGGAGCGCAGATACAACATTGCTTTGAGCTTGCATATCTTGATCATGAGGCAGTTTGGACGATATTGCCTTAACAACCAACCCAGTATTACGCAGGAACGTGCTTTTGGCACTGTTAGTGGACAGGTACTGACCCACTGCAGCAAGAGCTGACATTGCGGTTATAGTTGCCTCGCCACCTTCAGAAGGTGGCGGTTCCACCATTTTTCCATAGCTTGCTGAAAAGTTGAGGTTTTACATTAGTAGTACCAGAACAGAAGATATTAAGGAGGCAGCAAAACCAAACAAAATAGCTTTGGTCTATATACAGAACTTATTCTGGTGAACCCATGTAAAATATTAGTTGTATTTTATTGCAAAGTACATAATAAAACCAGGTTCCAAACATATGACCATGTACCATCGCTAATGTATTGTCTATTTCTTCACATTGTATTGAGGGCTAAGGATAAAGAGACGAAGTTTATAATACGGTAAGCATAGTATGACATCATTCATATCACAAAACAACTGAGAACAGACAAACAGGCAATTGTAACGTTGTGTGGGCAAGTCCAGCACGGAACTAGATTACGGGTCAAGATCAAAGGAACATCACTCCTCTCTTTTAAACCTTGTAAGGTGCAATGATACGCTAAGACAATTGTGTATAAAATTGAAAAGAGTAATAGACATTGGCTGCAAACCATGCAGTTCAAGGCACAAGTCAGAGTAAGTAGTAGTTAAAAGGCATGAGGATTAAGGACTTACAACAGCGGCTTTGACTGGTGTAGTCATGCCCTTCTTCTTGCTGGTGTGACAGTCCTTGAAGATTTCCACAGCATTTGGTTCAGGTACTTTTTGGTCCTTGCGGGCTTTCCTCTGCATTTCGAACAAGTCAATATAGATCTGATAATATGGTACAGCGAAAAGAGTGAAACAGCAGCTAATTACAAGAGCCTCGCAGTGTGCAATATAGCTACGAGATCCTGTCGTCTGTTGGAATTTCACTTTCGTACGGTTGGCCTTGTTCTTTGAACAGTTCACCTACAAGAAGATAGATTTGTGTGGCACATGCGTAAATAGGACTTCAACATGTGATCTGATCACATATATATAATGTACCTGATACTTCGGATCAGACCAGTGTTTAACAAGGCCCCTCCAGTCTTCATCCGATATATTTTCCACTGGAGATGTTTGGGAAAGTTCACTGTTAGCCTTGCCTTCAAAGTGAGTTTTCCTCAAGTTATACCGATACTGTCGCAGAGCAGACTTGAAAACATGGGTGCAAGCTTGTCTGGTTGCATCATCTTGGCTATCCAACTTGAACCTCATCTGTTGAAAATTATGGGAGTCTCATTATCAGCAACCTAGAAAGTATGGGACAGAGCAAGACGATATTACTAGTTTCCATACATAACCATACTTACAGATAAATGGTCGAGGAAGGTGTTGAACTGGGTTTCGTCTTTGTCATTCCTGTACTGAATCCATGTTGGGAGGATACGTACATGACACCTAACGGCAACCGCTGCCTCTGATACTAACTTGGCTGACTCTGTAGCATCACGTGGCCTTTTTAAACCTGCCTCAAAACGGATCTCCATTCTTCCTCCTCTAGATTTAGTTAACCTATCGAGCATTATCCCTGATGTTTGTTTCCTCTTGCGCCTAGGTGCTAGTCCAACAACGAACATAGGAAGTGTTAGTGTACATCAAACTGTGAGACTACATATAAAGAAGCATGCAACTGTAACTTGACTCCAGCAACTACCTTCTTGCTGTTGAAGCTCACAAGGTTCATCTGATATTGCCAACTCGTCTTGTGTCAAGAGTGCTTGGGAAGTAGTGTCAGGTGGCAAGGGAGCTTGGGAACGTGCTGCTAGCTCAGTTGACGCACGAGTAAGTCGTGCAGCTGGTAGTACTGTGGTAGGTGTTGCAAGAACTAGGGCTGTCTCTGCTTGTTTGGTGGCAGCTATTTGTTTCTGTTTGGCTTTTTTTGCAACTCGTGTAGCATGGGATGCCGTGTTTGTAGAATTTTCCGCTGGACTTTGACCTTCTATTGCACCATCAGTACCAGCAGAATCTGCAGGATTCATCCGCTTCTCATTCCCTGCCATTCTGTGTTTCTTCCTCTTTCTCTGTGCCATGTTAAGTCAAGCCGACAAGAAAAACGAATAACAATTTAGTTCTTCAGAACAAATTGATGCGTGATGCAGACGAACTGAACTTTGATGTTAGACAACCACATGATAGGAGGATGTAATATGTATGAAAAACAGGACGGAAGAGATAACCAGAACTATGATGTGTAAACTAAGAAGAAGACATTTCACCAAATTAGAAGCAATGCAATGGAAGGTAGACACCATATGAAAGATGCTACAAATATCGCTCTGCCAAGTTAACAGTGTCTCATCATAAATGGCGTTTAAACAAATGTGAAGCAGTACAAGAAATAAATCATATGCAAGATGCAAACAACATCACACTACCATGTTAGAGGTCTCTCGTCATTAGTGCCATTGCATATTCACAGCATTGCATATTCACAGCTTATGATGTGTAAACTAAGGAGAAGGCATTTCAACAAATTAGAAGCAATGAAAGCTAGACACCATATGAAAGATGCAACGAATATCACTCTACCAAGTTAAAACTGTCTCGTCATAAGTGCCATTTCAACAAATTAGTAGTACAAGCTAGAAAAGAATGTGAGATGTAACCTATATCACACTCCGAAGTCAAACGTGTCTTATGATAAGTGATTGTTGCAGGTTACACAACAGTAGTAATTTGATGTAAGAACATGGTGTGATAGACAGATATTGTATGTTCTAGAAACAGGAACACGTGTCTTATTCAAGTATAATGTGTAAAGTAAGCAGATGGAATTCAACAAAATTAGAAGCAATACAAGCTAGACATCACACATAACATGCAACCACATATAACAGTGCCAAGTTAGAGGGAGCACCGGTGATGCTGCACTAGGGGAGACGTGCTCATCATAAACACAGCTTTGTTGAGTGTCTATGCATGTGTTGTCTTGGAAATCATCTTGGGGGTGTGGAGGAGTAGAAACTGTAGAGGCCCTCCGTTCGGAAGGAGCACCTTTATCCGCTGCCTTGCTAACTTCCTTCCGCTTTATTGATTTTGAATTGTCAAGTAAAACCGACAAGAAAAAGCAATAAAATTCTCTCCTCAGAACTCATTCATGCATGATACTGACAATCACTACTTTGATGTAAGGCAAACACATGATACCATGATGGAATATGTACGAAAAACAGGAAGGGGAAATGCTGTAATCAACTACAGAGCTACGTTCACTATCTTCATCTAGCATTTCTATTTCTTGAGAATCATGTTGGGAGGCTGACGCTGCATTCTTTAAATGAGGAGTAGTCCCCTTGCCCGCCTGCCTCGTCATAATTGATTGATGAGGGATACACAAGAACATTAGTTTGATGTAAGAACATGGTTAATACACAGATGTACTAGTATGTACCAAAAACAGAAAGGCATGTCATATTCAAAGGTATAATGTGTAAGCTAAGTAGATGCAATTTAACCAAATTGGAAGCAATACAAGCTAGACATCCGGCTGGAGTGGTGAGCATGATCATCTAGGACCTGAGAGCCTGGTGGGAGGCGGGCTGCTTCGCCACCATCGCAGCTTTTTAGTTGGCTTCCAGGTGATGCCTATCTTTGCTGGGCTTGTCACTGGCTCGGCCAGTGCCCTGACTAGCTATTTGTCTTCTGGTGCTCACGGGATGGTGGTTCATGTAAAAAAATATCTTTCCTTATCTTACCGACTTCGGCCTTTCGAATACAAGCTAGACACCATATGGAACATGCAACCACATATGACACCGCGAAGTTAAAGCAAGCACCTGGGATGGTGGTTCATTGCGAGCGAGGTCATCAACTCCAGAGCTACGTTTACCGTCTCCATCTGCTGACACTGCACCCTTTATAGCGCTGTAACGTGTCTTGCCTACCCGCACACGAAGCTGGAGCGACTTCTCTCTTTTCTTTTTGGCTTCTCTCATGGCAGCAGAGTCTGAAATACCCTTGCATAAAAACACAATAGTGAGAGTAAGGGTGAAGTGTGTGCAGAACTAGTGCACTGTAAAAGTAGCAGATAGCAGGTGGCTGAAAAATAAATGACAGGAGACATATGATAGCTCTACAACATTGCATGGCAAACAAAATTAGATTCTACTCCGTATGATTTTGTAATATATGAGCACAGGAAATGCAGGTACTCCTCCAGCACACCACCACATGTGGTCATATCTAAGATAACAGTCGACTGAAAATAAATAGGTCAGTCGATTTTTTTAATGAACCGTCCGATCTATAAGGAACGGGCAGATGGCCTTCGTCTACCTCCCGCCAGTCACTGTTGACGATCTTTCTCGAACCGCCAGCGACCACCGGCCCAGACCCCTGCCTCCGCCGCCCCGCCCTCCCATCGACCTCACACCACCGCCGTGCTTGGCAGCGCCCCCAGGCCATCCCTTTAATCCCGGCCGACCTCCAGATCGGGCGCCAGTAGCTCTAGGCCGCACACGCCCCTAAGATAAACACCAAGGCGCTGCTTCCCCGGCGTAATAGGCGTACTAGCGCCTGTTACGCCGGGGAATGCTTCCGTTAATTGGGAATCAACTGGCCAGAAATTGAAATTCAGGGGGGCGACGGACCTCTAGCTAAGGTGAAATAGTATATGAGGAGAAACCTTGTGCATCGCGAGTTACTAGGAACATCTAGTATCAAGAAGAAGCGGTCAACTAGTGTCTTCTGTGGGATGAATACCGTGCAAGCAGAGACGTAAGATTTGCACGAATAAGGGAAGAGGAGTACCTTTTTCGGTTGCCGGTGTGGTCACCTCCACATGTCGCGCCGATCTTCTTCTTTTTACCGGGGAAACCGATGTTCTGGAGGGTGCAGGCTTGGACGAACCCATGGCCAAATTGTTGACTGTGTTGCCGTGGCCGTATGTCGGCGGAGGGGAAGCAGATCCGAGGCGGCGAAGGACGGCGTAGCAGGAACAGCTCCGGTGCGGTGGAGGGTGGCGAAGTTGGAGCGGCAGCGGTGAGGCGCAGGACGGCGTGGTTGAACTGGCTCGGGTACGGACGGCTCGGCCTCGGCTTCAACTACTAGCCGTGGAGGGCGTTGCGGTTGAGGTTGCGGTGGACGACGACGTCGGGGTATCGGCTCCGGCGTGATGGAGGAGGGCGGCGGTTGATGGGTGGGATGGGGTGGCGGACGGAGGACGCCGGGGTTTCGCGGCTGGTGGAGAGGTAGTTTTGGCGCCCACGGAGTACGAATGGGGAATCGGACGGGTGGGGGGGAACCATGTTTCGGTCTGGGACGCGCTTGTTTTTGGCTTTTTTGAACAGAAGATGGGACGCGCTTGTTTGAAATTTGGGGAAAGTACAAACTTTGCCCCCTCTTAAATTTCGGACCTACTGCGGGTCGGGGGTAGGATGGTAATCCCAGGTGTCCCAAATAGTGGGCGGGAGCGATTTCGGCCGCGCGCATGTGTGCTTAGGCGGCCATTGTGTATGAATGTTTTTCGGATGCGGTTGCGTGGCGTCTAGATGAAGCTACAAACCTACCCCGGTTTAGACCTTTGGACGTCGGGCCGGTAGGTTTCACGGGTCGGAGTTATTAGAAAAGTAATTTCCTTGTACTACCAAACATTGGTCTCACGCGGTTTCGGGCGAGTAGAGGCTCTTTTGGCGCTTCGTTCGAAATTTTGAAACACAAGCATTCACGTTTAGAGTACTCTTGAACTATGAGGATTGACCTAAATAGACAACGTTATATTTGACCTTGTATGTTTGAAAACCTCATTAAATTATCCGCTTCTTTTTGAAATTTTGACACTTGAAAATCCTATAACTACGATTATTTTGGAATGGAGGAGCTAAATTTGAATCTATTTTGTACACGACTACATATGCTATTATGTACAAAATCAGAGCAAAGATTGGTGCCCCCATAATTTAGGTATGGTTTACAAATGCCATGATATCAAATTCAAATAATTGAATGGACTTCATGTTGAATTCGATTTTTTTAAACCACCTTAAGTTGAATTCAAATGTATGCTAGTTCATAGGTAGCTATTTATAATGTCCATTGTGTAACTTTCGTATGTATAATGTGCTTTACACACACAACATGAACTATACTCACGTTTATATTCGATTGCTAAAGCGATGCATTGTCTGGAGTTCAAAATACTAACTATGTGGATCAATTGTGTCGAATAATAACATAGACATGCTCAAATTCGATAGAATCTAGATGTCTGATGGATCAATGACCGCTCCTTACGCGAATTGCAAATATCATGATCCCATCCTAATATTTGGATACAATTTATATCTTTAATCAATGTGTAGAGCAGTCTTTTACGTGTAGTTTCACTCTCCATCGGTGGTCTCTCACACATGCTCACACACTCTCTCCCGAGGTGTCTTTCTCGCACACATGCTCTAGATATAACCCTCCCTCCCTCTCGTAACCATTTACAACTGTTTTCACTAACCTTTATCACAAGCACTCTTCCTCTCGCAAACATACACACGCACAATCCTCATCGACCCTTTCTATATACATGGACCTGCCTACGTGTCTCATGTACGCACATTATCTTTACGCCTGTCTCTCACGCATTGTCTCACACCTCTCTTCCTAATCGACGAGTATGATTCTAGCAGAGCATTCTGTAGGATGCCCCTTAAAGTTAGGTTGGATGAATAGTAATATCAGAGATAAAGGGGTTACCTTAGTCCGAGAACCTAGGGTTACAAATCCTAGCCGGCTTTGTCAGTGGACATAGAGTCCTTCACAATTCTGCTATCTTTGTCTTGTACGACTAGTCATCCATGGGTCTTCCTAAATGCGTCACGGGCCGACCAATGTGGCGCAGGTCGGAACCGAACGAAGGGCCTCACCTCGACCCACCGGACCTCACGCGGTGACACACCCTCTGCCCCCACGTCTCATTATCTTCTCACACCCACACATACCAACACAAACACCACACACACAGAAAATTTCTCCTGGTGCCTCTATTCCCTCCCCCCTTGCATATACACACTCAAGGGAATGGAATCTCTTGTCGTGACGTCATATTCGTCTCTCTCTCTAGACCACTCTCATTTCTCGTGCTATCTCTCCCACGCCCCCCCCGTCGGCCCCTCTATCCATGCCTCTCTCGAATACGTAATACACACACATACCTCTCTAGGCCCCGCCAAATGCATCAACTACACATTCACACATGTTACATCACGTACCCCATTGATCTAAAAAGCCCTCTCTTCACGTTTATTTCGCATACAACATTCCTTTTGAATAAAGTGTGGCCAAAAAATTATTTTAGAGTTTCTACATATATACAACATTACAAAGTTATATGGAGGAGTACGAACGCTAATTTGCATTGCATGGTGCCCACAATGATATTTATTCCGCACTGTGAATTTGTATATTTTTATACTATATACAAAGTTAGTCATAATAAAGAGAAACGAAGAGCATCTCTCTCTCCATCGCATACCCCCCTGTACGCCCCTTTCACGTATGCACACAAAACTATCTCCAGGTCCTCTAAAAGTAAGCCCCCAGAAAATTCACGCATGTTTCATCTTTCTCTCGCGATATATGCAATGACGATCATTGTATTTGAAGCGAAAGCACGATACATACATTGGACTTCAGAATCCACTCATTACGGTCACCATTTACGTTTAGTGGTTATTATACAGTCACGGGCTCACCGTACAACTCTGTATTTGCTCATGACATGACTAGTTGACCAGTTAAACGCTCCACGTGGCACCTCTAGTGTTGCATCACATTATCTCACTACCATCGTGCCCACCTGTCGACTTGTATCTACTCTACATCTACACTCTTATAAAATACATAAAATACACTCTTATAAAAAACAGAGTTGGTGATGATGGTGTGCCTGCCATCCTGCAATATAGGCCGTCCGATTTATATCTGACGGATAGGAAAGAAACTATGGCAATTTTGCAAAAAGGTACCCACACACCTCTCCACATTTGCAAATAAGGCCTTCCCTCGTTCATCCTTTTCTCTCACAAGATAAACAAGTCATACAAATGCATCTTGATGTTACGTGCAACGCACGGGCATCTTGCTAGTAAGAATGAAAACAAACGACAAAAAATATTTGGACGGTGGTTCGAAGTCATGACCGCGGGCACAGCGGACAAGGTGGCCTTGTATTGGTATGCTGAGCCGTCTGTTTTAACACACATGAGCTGGTGTGGTGATTATACACACACGCACGCATGCACACGAACTGCATCCACGCAACACTCACACAAACACATGCACCCACGCACGCACGCAACACTCACACGTACACACGCAGCCACGCACGCACGCAACACTCACACGCACGCACGCAACACTCACACGCACACACGCACGCATGCATGCACACACCAGTACACCACACGACCAACACACACTCTCACGCTCAAGTGCTCAACCTACACGTGCATGCGCACACATCAGGCCCTGACAGACACATACACAACCAGGTGATTCCCGCGCACGGGTTGGAGCCTTGTCGCGCCTGCGTAAATTTGTGTTTATCTGACCTTTTGCCTATGCGAACTGACAGGTGGGACCCACAAGGAACGTGGTCAATTTAACTAGTCAACATGGCGCCACGCAGACTATTTGGCCGGTCAACAGAGTGCAATCCGATGCTGAACTGTGAGCAAGTGACCGTATAATCACCGCAAAACGTATATAGTGACCGTAATCAGCTTATTCTGAAGTTCGGTGACCGTATTACGCTTTTCTCTCTGTAGGCCCTCCAAAACTACATCTCTACACGTTCTCGCATGTTACATCTAACAACTATGCAATACAGCACTACTACTACACTCTAACACAATAAATCATATGTGTTTTTAGTTTTACTAGATATCATATTGTTACTTATAATTATTCAGTTTGCATACATTAAAATTGCCTTTGAAATGTATGGCCAGTATCATCTACCGCGCGGGAAAAATCCCGCCCTTTCCTGTTTAATCGGGTTTGTATCGATGGATCGTGCGAAACAGCAAAACTATAGTACTATACAGTACTACAAGTGACAGTTCACTGGGCCGTCGTGTCGTCTACTCCTCCGTCGTAAGAGTGGAGCGCTCGCTTTCATAAATCTTCTAGTCCCTTTCGCCGACATGTGGGACATCAAGCTACCGGGTCCACGTGCCATACCGGAATACAGTGCAGAGCAGCCGGGGTGAAGCACCCCAGTCATGGCGCCGGCGTAGTAATGAGCAATGAGGCGTCAAATCACAAGCTGCACCTTTCCCGCAGTTAAGTTGGAGGGACGAAGCAAACCATCATTTCACTCGTTGCTGAATCCGCTTCTCCCTCATCTTCTTCAACTTAACCACGTGTTGCTTCTGCCGTTGTTCTGCCTCATGTGGGACGCGGATCGGCTTGGTAAAGCACTGACACGTGGGACCGCATGTTAGCAAACCGCCAGGACAACGTCCTCCGAAAATAAGAAGCCTAATCCTAGACTTACAAAGGGCTACGTAGCTGCTACGTATACTTTCCATCTAATCTATATATGCCCCCCTGATTTTCAGGTGGGGTGGGCCTAATCCTCTCCTTTAATCCAATCAAATAGTCCCACATCACATCAGTTCGTAACTTTACGTAAACCATTACGTGGATGTAGCATTGCTCAAATAAGAACCTCCCCCGCCATCCGCGCGGCAAAATCACCTCCTTTTTACTAAACTTGATTCTATAATTTTTTAGATTAATTTAATTGAGATTTGTATAGATAGCACACAGGAGCAAAACCAAGTAGTACGGTTAAGGGCATCCACAATGTGTAGCCAAAAGTGAAAATAGCTTTTGGCATCGTGGGAACCATTGTGGACGGAGTTGCCAAAGCCAAAAAGATGGAACCAAAGCTCCCTGATTGATTGATTGAAGGAACAGAAAAATGAACCATCTCTCCTCTTTCTCCCATGCTTGGACACATGTAGTACAATATAGAGCATAGAGTCTACTCCCTGTCCCTTCTGTCACAAATCACAAAGTAGTGAGGCGTCAAATCACAAAAGCACGAACGAAGCAACCATCATTTTACTCTTCGCTGACTCCGCTTCTCCATTGTCTTCTTCGAGAAACCATCTCACCGCACTAGTACTCCTAGTAGTACTAGTAAAGGACTTCCTGGATGCAAATAAGGCGGTTGTCTCGGCTTGCAGGCGGCACTTGCGAACGACTTACCGTGGTCTCCCTCAATGGTGTTCTCCGTCGAACGCACTTCGCCAAACCACCAAAAAAATATCGTCGACGTCACCGCAATGGGGAAGGAAGTCAAATATAGTTACTACCTCCATTTTTTTGTACACAAGGCCAGTATATCAAAATTACAATTTGCAAAGGGCCACTAACACTAATCGAGGCAAAATTGATGGGGTTAGCAACCAAGGACATTAATATCCCCTGCATGCATGCGGAAGTGAGAAGGTTGGTTTGCATGGCGCTGCATTAATCAAGCGATGAGGAGTGAGTATGGTGGTAGATTGCTTTGGTCTTGATGAAAAAAATACGCATTAATTGAACGTGAAACTGAGATTTGTGTCGATTAAATCCGCGAAGGAAAACCCCGCCTTTTCTTTTTTAAGCTAACTAGTACTCCCAGTACGTACGTACTTATCCTGTTTGGGTCTAGGCCTTGCATTTGCCAAAACTTCCGCCCACAACTTTTTGGCCAAGCCTTGCCCTAAAGTTTTCAAATCAGAAGGAGGTACACTTGCGCACAGGCTGTCGCGGAGCTCCCCACCGCACCCTCACACGTTCGCTCCTTGCACGCCGCAAACCCAACCAAGGGAACGCACCCTCCACTGACACGTGATGTCGCATGTGAACAAACCCAAACTCAGCCATCCACTCGCTGGACACATAATTTTCTTCAACCGAGGTAAAGTTTATCCAACCGCATGTTTGGGGAGTAATACGTACGACCCGTTGTGGTGGTCTGTTTGGGGCAGAAGACGCAGGTGAGGAAGAAGGAAAGAAGGGTTAGGAGATGTAGGATATTCCATCCACCGCCTGAAATGGTAGACTGGACCCAAGTCAGGCGACTTGCATAACAAATATATTGTTTTTAACAGCAAAAGATCCATAAAACAACAACATAAAGAAAAACTATCACTGCTCGCGGAAAGAGACAGCCTCGTCGTCTTTGGCTGCCGGCGCGAACCAGCCGTAGCTGCCGACGTGTGTCTCCGCACCGTGGTTGTCCTTGGCCTACAACTACTCGTTCAAGCGGAGCGTGCGGGCGCTCTGCACGGACGAGAGCACAGCCCGGTTCAAGTCGAGGACGTCCGGTTCCACCTGCAGGAGGGCTCGATGGCAGCGGCATCCGCGCGCTCCGCGTCGAGTCGAGCTTCCGCCGCCCGGTTCAAGTCCAGGACGTCCGGTTCTGCCTGCAGAGGGTGTCAATGAGAGCGGCATCCGTGCGCTCTGTGTCGAGCCGAGCCTCTGCCGCCCGGTTCAAGTCAGGACGTCCGGTTCCGCCCTGCAGGAGGGCCTCGATGGCAGCGGCATCCGCGCGCTCCGCCTCAAGTTGAGCCTCCGCCGCCCGATTCACATCCACGACATCCGGTTCCGCCTGCAGGAGAGCCTCGATGGCAGCGGCATGCGCGCGCTCCGCGTTCGAGTTGAGCCTCTGCCTCCCGGTCCTCCTTTAGTATCGCCATGTTGAACCGCTGGTCCGCCTGCACCATGGGGACTCGGACGCCGGCACGAAGTCACGTCCATCGTCTCATACCCATCGGGGGCCTTCTGCGCCGCGACCTCCGCCATGAACATTGGATCGGCTTCCTCCTCCTCGTAGCTTGGCTCCAGAGAACTCGGGGATTGGCCCGCCGCAAAGCGAGCTTGGGAACGGAGGTCTGTGGCGCCGACCGCCGCCGCGATTTCTGCGCGGCGCTCCGGCGTCAGCATCTTGTAGTAAGTGATCTTGCGGCGCACCATGGCTTCCGGCGAACTAGGGGACGCTTGATGCGGGCTAGGGGATCGAAAGGTGGGGGAATGGGCTGGAGATTTGGTGTGGTTTTAGGGCAGTGGCTGGCGTAGGCCGAGCAGCGAAGGTTCTGGTGTGAATAGTGGTTCCGGTGACGACCGGTCAATCGGTTTTGACTGTACATCGCTCTTGTCGCGTTCGCGTTGCAGCCCGGCACGCTGGACCCTCCACGTCGCTCACCGAATGGAACGCGCTTCGTCTTGCGTTTTCGCTCGCTTGTGGGACCGCAGTTGAGAGCAAACCGACGTCCCTCCCCCTCCCCCGCCCGCGTCATTTATTATACACCACTCCCTCCGTTTTATGCGGAGTAAATAAAAACAGAGGGAGTATACTACGGATGAGGATCCCCTGACGTGGCCGAACCCATTGAGTAACTGACATGCGGGGCCTAGCAAGCATGGGGTCCGCCAGTAAGTGACCGAAAGGGAGGGTAAGGCAGGGATACCTACGTCAGAGGATCCACTTCCACTATACTACTTTGACCAAATGTTAGAGTAATAATATATGACATGCAACTTACACAAATGTTAGAGTAATAATATATGACATGCAACTTACACAAAGCATACAGGGTCTAATGCGTTTTTCGAGGCTAACTTTGACCAAATGTTAGAGTAATAATATATGACATGCAACTTACACAAAGCATACGGTCAAATTCGTATGTGAAAGGAGTTTCCAATGATATAATTTTCACATTATACATCTCATGTACTATTAATCTTGTCAATAGTCAAATTGGAAACCATCTCGAGTACAAATCTAGGAGTACGTACGAATCTAACAATATTGATTGGGCGTTGTTGAATGTTGATACCTTTTTGATCAAAGTAGAGATACTTTGACTACACATAAAACTTATATGTAAACTAGAAAGGATAGGGGGAGTATATTGTACGTTCAAAAACGAAACGAACATTGAATACCCTTTATATATGATTTGCGGATGCTATGATCACCGGTTCAAAATTTTGAATCCGCCTTAGGTATCACGTGCCCCCACTCGTTCCCTCTCGATTTCATCTCGGGGTCCGGAGATCTATTGAAAGAGGACTAGGGTGGGTACATGCGAATGATACTCGGCGGAATGTTCAAATGAGGCATGCGGGAGGATGGACTCGACTGGAGGGCGACATGATCGATGGAGAAGAGGGTTGGAGAGGAATGAGAAATAAGCAAACGCCACATGATTATACTTGAACGGCTCAAATAAACAATAAGTTGTCTCGCTTGGCCTACATAGTGAAAGGCCTAATGCGCAACGCGGAGCACTGACGCTCGAATATGGCCGGGAAAACAGGGAAACCGACATGTGGGGCACACCCGTCGGGACGACGTAGCGCAGACTAGTCCAATGGAGGAGCTGGCCCACGACCTCCTCGCCACCGACAACCGTTCATGTGGGTCGTTGGGGCCAACAACGGGGCGCAGCTCCAGCACCGCCTCTGGACACGGCGACCGCGGTGAGCGACACGCTCATATCGTCGCTAGACACGGTCGGTTTCAGTGTGCCGAGGGTGGCGTTAGTGCTGTGGCACGACCAACGGTATGTTTGGTTTGTGCCCAAGGTTGCCCCATCAAAGCATTGGGTAGCCAAAATTTTGGTTGAGGTATTGGTTGCCCATGATTTGGCCGACATTGGCAAGAAAAATGAACTAGAGTTGGCTAGAGTTCATTGGCATGCCAAAGAAATGGCAACCATCCAAACAAAGACCAATCTTTGGGTCATGACCAAAATTTTGGTTGAGGTATTGGTTGCCCATGATTTGGCCGACATTGGCAAGAAAAATGAACTAGAGTTGGCTAGAGTTCATTGGCATGCCAAAAAAATGGCAACCATCCAAACAAAGACCAATCTTTGGGTCATGACCAAAATTTTGGTAAGGTGCACTTTGGCCACAATCCAAACACACCCCAACACCCGGCTCGTCGAGGATGCACGGGGCGCCGCGACGCGTCCGCGGAGTGGTGTAGCGCGGCCAACTGCATCCTCTGGACCTGAGACCATGCCGGGTCGTCTTGCTTTTTCAATGACATGCGGGGATCGCATGTGAGCAAAGGGCATCTCCAACGTTGCCACGACCGCAGCTGACTACCCTGGCACACCAAAACCCTCGTCCCTCGCGCCGTCGCGCGGTGCGTTCCCAGCCGGCGCCAGCTGCCCGCATTCATGCCGTCCGTTCGTATGTCGTCGTTAAGAGGCTCGGTGCCCGAGGAACCAACTCCGGTGACTTAATGACGCACCCGGACGCTTGGCCTCACCGGAATGCGCTACTTAAAGCGGCAACGCCCAGCTAACCTCCACACCATAGCGCATCGTCCTCCTACCTGGCACCACATCCGCCATGACCGCAAGTGCGAACGCTCTGCGGGAGAGCTTGTCTTCGGGGATGAAGCTCGAGGTCGCCGCCCTCGCTCAAGTCGCCTCTCGCGACGCAATAGCGGCGTAGCCGGACGCGGACGCGACCGCACAAGCGGTGGCCACGCTGGCGGCCGACGACGGGAGCACCGTCAGCCACGCGTCCTACTTGCCGCCGTCCAACGTCCGGCACCGCCGAGGTCGGGGACTCCTCCGAGGATGAGTAGGGCATGGGAGGCGGCAGGGCATGGTGTGCCAACTGGCCGGTCCGTATCCCGTGTTCTACTCTTCCTCGCCGGAGACCGCACCTTCACTTCACGGGTCTTGAACCCCGCCCCCGTACATAGAGATCGCAGATGGAGGACGTCGGTCGCCGCCGTAGAATAGGTTTAGGGTCGGGTTTCTTTTATTTTTCTGTCCTATAAAAGTTCGAAATGTAATGAAAATCTGCCGTGTTTGCATTAATCTCGGCCGGTGTATATGAACTTTCACAATAATATACATATTGTAGGAGTACTAGCAAGATGCCCGTGCGTTGCACGGAAGATCAAGATCTTGTGGGAGAAAAGGATGAACGAGGGAAAGCCTTATCTGCAAATGTGGAGAGGAGTGCGGGTAAATTGTCATAGTTTCCTTCCTATCCGTTAGATATAGATCGGACGGCCTATATTGCAGGATGACAGGCACACCATCATCACCAACTCTGCTTTTTATTGAACCGAGACAAATCTAACATGCGAAGTAAAATAAACACATAGGGTCTATACATACACAAATTATCTTAGGCACTCCAATAGTACGTCCACTACACATTCACGCATTTCACATCTTTCTACATCTACGGGAACCTACGAAAGGGTTAACGTAAATTGCCTCTCTCTCTCCTCCCCTGATTTTCATGGTGGTGGGCCCCTCCCTCCCCCCAATCTACAATCAACAGCTCACACATTTCACATTACGTTAATTACGTAACTGGGATTACGTAGGTGTAGCATTACTCGTCCTAAAAAACCCAACTAAGCCAACCTCCCAGCATATCGCGCGGGAAAAGACCCGGCCGCGCCGTTTTAGTCGGGATTACCGGATTACTAGTAGTAGTATCGATGGATCGCGTGAAGCAACAAAAAAATTTTGAGGGGGCGAAGCACCTAGTTTAAAAGGAAAAAAGGCGGTACACTCACAGCACTCCTGTCGCGGTCGCATTGCACCCCACACACGTTCGGTCCTGCACACGGCTCACGCAAACGGAACGCGCTTCGGCTTGCCTCTTCACTGACACGTGGGACTGCACTTGGAGAAACCGACCATGCGCCAAACTCCCCCCGCCCACCGCGCGAAAATCCTCCCCCCCCCCACACCCAAAAATTCCCCCCAAATCCGATTCAACCGCCCTTCGGCCAACTAGCCAATAATATTCCCCAAACCCCCCTCCCCCCTGTCCCCCTCCACTCCATTCGCTCCGCCAAAGCCGCCCTCCCCGCCGCGCCGATACGTCGGCGCCGCGGTTCGGCGATCCTCTCGCTCCCACAGTACGCTCTCGTAGACTGCCGTCCTCTAGCCGCGCCGCCACCTCTGGCTACGTTCTTGTGGAGGCGCACGGCGGTCAGCGCCGCCACCGCTGGCGACATTCGTGTGGAGACGCACGGCGGTCAGCTTCTCCCACGGTACGCGCATTCTAGACTGAGGCCCCGTTCATGTCGGTGTAGCGCTGAATGTTAGCTGATAGACGCTGTTAATCTCACTGTTTGCCGAAGTAGTTTACTGTCAATATGCTCTGCTTAAGAAGCTTCCTTGCCCTGTTCTGCACTCAATCTGCTTAGCTGAGATGGCATGCCAAGGCCGATTAGTTGCTAAAATATCCTGCCATATATTTATTGTGACGTAGATTGCCATGGTCTAGTAGCCAATCTGTTAGGTGAAATAGCTCTACACCGTTTTATACTCGATCTTTGTTGCTGCGATGGCCTTCGATAGTTCGATGGCTGTGTGCTCGGCCTCATTGACTGCTGAAACAGCCTGCCATAATTTGGCACTCAAATCTGTTTGCTGAATTAGCTTTACATATATTTCGTTACTTAGATCTGCTCGTCCAAATATCTTGCCATAGCTTTAGACATCGACCTAGGTATTTTTTTCTGGACTTCATAAAAAAGCATATATGTTTTTCCTGTAATATCTAGTAGAAGAACTAATTTGTATGTCTAACAGATGGACAGGACTTGGATAACTTCTGCTCGAAGATTCTCCGCTGCATATGTCGAGGGGGTTGAAAACTTCATGAACTTTATCAGAGCTGAGTACGGTGGTCCGAAATCAGATGTGCTCTGCCCGTGTAGCAGTTGTATGAATTCAGTTACAAGACCCCAGTCAACTGTGCAAAATCATCTACACTTGTATGGGATGTCGGTCACATATACTAGGTGGGTTCATCATGGTGAAGCTGTGAACGTCAATGTTATTGACTACGTGGAAGCAGCAGATCACCATCTTGATCTGCCTGATGCTCAGGTGGAAGAGGAGGAGGAGGTGGTGGTGGCGGAGCCAGTGAGTTTGACCAACATTGAAACAATGCTACGAAATGCTCGTGCATTCCGTGAACTTTCACCTGCAGAAGAAAAACGGTGGGCCCGCATGTTGGAACAATGCAACGTTGCTGTCACCCCAGGAAATAAGCTGTCAGTATTCTCAGCTATGGTCACCTTTCTTCAGGTGAAGACATCTGAGCGGATGACCAACAAATCATTCGATGCGATGTTGGCTGCTTTCCGCGAATCTTTCCCAGATGCGTCTGAGCTGCCACACACCTACAGTAAAATGAAGAATTTCCTTCGTGCAGTTGGAATTGGATATGATATGATCCATGTTTGTAAGAATAATTGTGTTCTGTTCCGGAAGGATTATGCCAACTTAAGTGAATGCCCGAAATGCAAATCATCAAGATGGAAAGATGGCGATGCTGTGAAGAGGATTCCTCATAATGTTCTGAGACATTTTCCAATTATACCAAGATTGCAGAGGTTGTTTCATGATGCTGAAACAAGAGAGGATGTACTGTGGCATTCTAGGAACCAGGAGTACAGAGATCAGAATGTAATGAGCCATCCATCTCATGGTAGTGAGTGGAAAAGCTTCAATGATAAACACAAAGAGTTTGCTGCTGACCCGAGACACATTAGACTTGGCTTAGCTTCAGATGGATTTAACCCATTTGGCCACCAGAGCGCCACATATAGCATGTGGCCAGTGCTTGTTATCCCTTACAACATGCCTCCAAATGTCTGCACCAAAGAATCAAACTACATGATGGCCTTGCTCATCCCAGGTCCAAAAAGTCCTGGAAAGGATTTTGATTTGTTCATGGAGCCTCTTGTGGAGGAACTTCAACAGCTATGGAAGGGTGTTCTCACTCGAGACCTATATAGCAGCCCACCAGCTGATTTCTTTCTGCGTGCTGTTATAATTTGGTGCATCCATGATTATCCGGCTTTGGGCACTATGTCAGGGCGAACGACACATGGTTACAATGCATGTGTTCGCTGTGACAGGAATCCGCTGTCATACGCAATACTTAGCAAGATCTGTTACATTGGACACCGCCGTTTCCTTGCCAAGGACAAGCCGCATCCTAGAAAATACCGAAGACATGTGTTCAATGCAAAGCATGAAAACCGTGATGCGCCAAAGAGGCTCACCGCCGATGAGTTGCAAGTGGAATTAGAGAAGGTCAGGCATATTACACCAGGAAACCATCCTGGTAATGGTAGCGGGAAAAGGAAGCGTGGCAGGGTAGAAGAGAGATTATTGTTTACCCGCAGGTCCACTTTGTGGGACTTGGAGTATTGGAAAGATTTGGATCTGCGGCATAATCTTGATGTGATGCACATCGAGAAAAATATATGTGACAGCATTATCGGCACACTTCTTAATATTGAAGGCAAGACGAAAGATACCTTAAAATCTAGGATTGATTTGACACACCTGGGTATCAGAAAGGATTTGCAGGTGCAAGATGAAGGTAAACCACGGGATATGGCACCAGCTGTGTACGTCTTGGACAAGGTAAAAAGAAAAGAATTCTGCGAGGTCCTGTCACGTGTGAGATTCCCACATGGATTTGCTTCCAACCCTGAAAGGAGAGTCAGTGCAGATGGAAACAAGGTACAAGGGTTGAAAACTCATGACTGCCACGTCCTACTTCAAAGGGTTTTACCTGTTATCCTTAGAGGATTGGGCCGCCCTGACTTATACAGAGCAGTTGCAGAGTTGGGACAATTCTTCAGGGAACTCTGCAGTAGGAATATCAGGATAGATGCTTTGGAGCGTCTTAGAGACAAGATACCAACTATCCTATGCGACCTTGAGAAGATATATCCTCCAGCCTTCTTTGATGTGATGGTGCATTTGGCTGTTCATCTACCTGATGAGGCACTACTTAGAGGTCCAGTACAGTATGGCTGGATGTACCCTATTGAAAGGCGGCTAGGCACTTTCAAGGGCTATGTTAGGAACAGAGCTAGACCCGAGGGTTCCATTGCAGAGGCCTACATTGCTACAGAAGCGTTGACATTCTGCTCAAAATACATTGAAACAGCTGATCAGCTTAGCAAAGAGGTGGGTGAAGACAATCCCGGGCTCAATGTTTTCGATTATTCTGTTCGAGTTACAGGGAAGAGTCGACAAGAGGACAAACCTAAAGATTTGGACAAAATGGTTTGGTATGTGTTGAATAACTGTCCTGAGATACTACCTTATATCAAGTAAGTGCAGTACTGCAGCTTATACATCGTAATCTACTAAACTTGCAGCACATTCTTATATATTTAGATGTTTGACGCGATCACTATGTTGTGCAGCATCTACAAAGAGGAGTTAGTGCCGCAAAATCCAAGAAACATTGACAAACTGGTTATGGCAGGATTTGCGAAATGGTTCAAGAACCATGTAAGCTTTGAAGTGCACTGTCAGTTTTTTTAATATATTGAGTACATAAGATGATCAGCTTGTCTATTTTCTAACCATAGGTTAAGAAGATGCGGGAGGATGGGCAGGCAGTTGATGATGCCCTTTACTCACTAGCAATGGGTCCTGATACTCGGGTAAGACATTATGAATCTTGCGTTGTTGGAGATGTGCGCTACAACACCCTTGCACGAGATGAAGGAAGGAAGACACAAAACAGTGCCATCATGAGAACGGATATGTACGACAAAGAGACAACTGAAATGTATGCTAACATAACAAACATTGTTCAGTTGCAGTATATCTCCAGTTTCGAGGATCATCGGTGTGTGGTTCTGTTGTGCTGTCGTTGGTATAACCTGTTTTCCAGGATCGCAAAACCCAGAGCTGATGATTATTTCAAATCCATCAATGTCAAGGCGGCGTACCAGACCAACGAGCCTTTTATTTTGGCAAATCAAGCAACACAGATATTTTTCTTGGAAGACACATTTGCACGTAGCGATGACTGGAGAGTATTGCAAAGGTTTGAGCAGAGGAATTCGTTTAATGAAGTTGCACAACAAGATGATGCTTACACTGCTCCTGATGTACAAGATAACACAGATGTTCCTAATATCTTTGAGAACCATCACGTCAATGACGCCGGCGAAAAGATTGCCTATCGTGCTGTGGACATACAAGAGTTAATCAAGAAGAAGCCAACGTTCGAGGACGTTGAGGACGAAGAAGAAGATGACACCGTGGGGAATTACGATTCAGACTGATGCACATGGCGAAGATGTTGACGCTACTGCTGCGAATGATGATTACATTGCTTTTGTCGTATTTGCCTGTCAAAAGACGTTTTTTAATCTACTATGTGAAATTGTGTTTGCTATGACAACTGAAACCTGATGAACATGTTGTTTAGTATTTTGCTGTGAGAACATCACTTGTTATGTATGCTGATTTGTGTTTGGTGATTGTATGACAACTAAAACATGATGACATTGTTGTTTAGTTGTACTCATATTTGGCTGTGAAACTTGAATTTGATGACATAGTTTGCTGTTGGACTGCAATTTGCTTGACGTCTTCGAATGAGAACAAAGCTGACCCGACAGGGCCTCTGCTATTTATTTATTTATATGAGCAAAAGGGGATACCCCCTGATTTCCGTTAATAGAAATCGTTAGATGTTCACAACACTACGCCCAGCCTGCTACAGAGGTTTCATTCATTACTAGTTTCAGCAAAGTGCTCATGTCGTAGCCACTGAATACATCATGAGTGCTACATACACTGCAAATAAAGAGACAATCATCCTACAGAGCACATCGATTTTGCCCATTATCTTCACAAGCTCTTTCATCTCCTCATTGTTGTCAAGGCCGTTCAGCAGCTGTTGCTTGGCCATGATCAGAGGAACTGCATCTTTAACCTTCTGCTCTGCATCTTCCTCTTCTGCCGTTCCTTCAGTTACTTGTCCAACACCCCAACCTGCTGGTATTGGGATTCCTCGGCTAACCAAATAATCAGCGTAGTTGCATTCCCCCACATCAGCAACTTCCCAGAAATACAAATCACACAATCTTCCCTTTTCTGCACGAATCAAATTGGAAGAGCATCAACCAAACTATTAAAAAAATCAGCAATTGAAAGCAACAGAACAACACTTAAACATATTATTACCCCATGATTCGGGCATTTGTAGAAGACTCGGCCAGGGTTGCGGATTGTGGTTGAGACGCGACGGATGACTCTGCGTGATTTGCAGCAGTGGCACCACACCAACGGCAGCGGGTTGCGATGAGCAATCGGCTGCGGTGCGTGTGCCGGCGGGGGTGTGATGAGACCCACAGGCGATGGTACGGGTGGTGACTTGGCGCATATCTGGTTGTTGCCTGCTGAAGAGCAGGTGGACGAGCAGCCAGCGGACATGGTTGCTGCGGCCAGAGCTTCTGATGCTAGGCAGAGTAAGTAGAGAAGAGGAGCAGCGAACGTTGGATATGTCAGTTTCATTACTTGCAGAGTAGCATAGCACCATATGGTCATAGTCTAGGTTTGGATTCGAACCAGCTACAGGAGGGACCTCCTTGTTTTGCGAAAAAATTTATTTCTCCACCTGACAGCTGGGACCCACCGGCTGTATCTTCGCACGGAAGGAAGTGCCTCCTTGTTTTGCGAAAAAAATTATTCATCCCGTTGACAGCTGGGACCCGTCAGATTTGGTGACTGACTTGTGGGCCTACTAAGCGGACGTGTACGCACGGCTTTGTCAACTTAATCAACAAATGATTCTAGCAGCTGGACCGTTGGATGTTAATCCAACAGTCGTGCTCCTTCTTCAACCTCTGTTCTTGCTCCTGTCTCCCGTGGGCGGCACCGCGGCTGTGCTGCCGCGCACCCGAACGAGTGAAGTTTCCCACTCCTCTCCATCTGCGACTCCACTGCCCCGTCTTCCCCATCTCCGGGTCATTCCAGTCTGGGTGCGCTCGGCACGGTGTGGTCAACGTGGTCAACAACCGAGAGTCATCGGAAGATGACTGTACGTGAGAGGCTAACAGTGGGGACGCACCACGCCCATGGACGCATGCATGCAACGGAATGCGGCGAGGTCAACGTGGTCAAGGAACGACTTCCATCGGAAGTATACTGTATGTGGAGAGTCTCAGCTGGGTCCACGGCCGCAGCAAGTAAGTGCCTCCTTATTACGCGGAAAATAATGATTCCTCCAACTGACAGCAGGGACCCACTAGACGGGCCACCATATTTTGCGAAAAAAACATTTGCCCCCTGACTGCTGGGACCCACCTGATGGGCCACCGTATTTCGCGAAAAAACGTTCCCCCCGCTGTCAGCTCGGACCCACCGGAAGTGCCTCCTTATTACGCACAAAAAAAATGAATACTCCCCCGGCTAGCTGGGACCCACCTTGGTGGGAGGCTGACTTGTGGGCCTACTAAGTTGACGGGGACGAAGGGCTTTGTCAACTTAGTCAATATGAACGATTCTAGCTCCAGTGACCGTACGATGTCCATCCAACGGCCATAGTGCTTCTTCAACCTCTGGTCTTCTTGCTCCAGCCACCCAAAGCAGCGCCGGTCGTGCCGCATGCTCCTACCTCCCGTGGCCGGCTGTGCTGCCGAGGAGGCCTCACCGCCCCCTACTATTCCCACCGCTGGCCAGGCCATGCGGCGACGGCAGCCTCACACCGCAGCCGAACAAGTGAACCCTCGTACTCCTCTCCGCGCGGGCTTCCACTGCCGCGTCTTCCCCGGCTCCGCGTCGTCCCCTTCCTAGGCCTCGCCGTCGTCCACCGCCGTGGTGCTCTTCGTGCGGCGTGGTCAACGTGGTCAAGGAACGACTTCCATCGGAAGAGTACTGTACGTGGAGAGGCTGACAGCTGGGTCCACGGCCACAGCCCAGTTTCTTTGTGATTTGCCAAGTAAGTCGCTTTGTCAGGCCTGTTGGGCTGCAAATCTTTCAAGACAAGGAGAGCTTTCATTCGGCTGGCCGAGAAAATGGCCCATTAGTAATGAGAAATGGGCTGTACATTTTTAAAACACATCAAAGGCAATTAGTTTCAAATTTTTTTTCATTTCGAGATTTTAAATTACATTAATTTTTATGTGTGGAGAATTTGTTGGATTTTATATTGATATACATTTTTTTTAAATCAGTTTGAATGTGAGTCGAAATTTCGGGATTAAAAACAGTTCGGACCGCACCGAAATATGCAAAATTTTGTATAATTTTTTAACCGCGGCCACAATATGGGCTGTAATGCTAACAAAAAGAATATGGGCTCCAAAAAAACCTTAATAATTAGCAAATGGGCTGTAAATTATTAGAAATAATGGAAGATGGGTTGTATGATGTTTTCCACAGATTTGAGGCTTTCCTAAAAAAAGGTTGACGCACAAGCAGTGACTGTTGGATGGCCATCCAACGGTCGTCGTGCTTCTTCAATCTCTGCTCTTCCTGCTCCAGCCGCTCAAACAAGCGCCGGCGGGACTGCCTGCTCCCTCCTCCCCGCGGCCGGCTCTGCTGCCGCGCAGGCCTCACCGCCCCACCGTGCTCCCATCGGTGGCCTAGCCATCCCTCTACTCACCCACACCTGCTGTTATTCTCCGGCGACGGCAGACGAACCAGTAAACCCTCGTACAGTCGTACTCCCCTCCGCGTGGGAAACAACTGCCGAGTCTTCCCTGCCTCCGTGTCATTCCCTTCCTAGGCCTCGATGTCGTCCACCGCCCTGGTGCTCTCGCCGCGGCCTGGTCAACGTGGTCAACGACCGACATGCATCTGAAGTGGACCGTACGTGGAGAGGTCGACAGCTGGGTCCATGGCCGCACGCAAGGAAATGCCTCCTTATTACGCGCAAAATAATGATTCCTCCACCTGACATCAGTGACCCACCGAAAGGGCCTCTGTATTTCGCGAAAAAAACGTTACCGCCGCTGACAGCTCGGACCCACCAGCTATATCTTCGCACGCAAGGAAGTGCCTCCTTATTACGCACAAGAAAAATGAATACTCCCCTGCTAGCTGGGACCCACCATGGTGGGAGGCTGACTTGTGGGCCTACTAAGTTGACTGGGACGGGGGCCTTTGTCAACTTCAGTCAATAAGAACGATTCTAGCTCCAGTGACCGTATGATGTCCATCCAACGGCCGTAGTGCTTCTTCAACCTCTGGTCTTCTTGCTCCAGCCGCCCAAAGCAGCACCGGTCATGCCGCATGCTCCTGCCTCCCGTGGCCGGCTGTGCTGCCACGGAGGCCTCACCGCCCCCTACTATTCCCACCGCTGGCCAGGCCCTGCGGCGACGGCAGCCTCACACCGCAGCCGAACCAGTGAACCCTCGTACTCCTCTCCGCGCGGGCTTCCACTGCCGCGTCTTCCCCGGCTCCCCGTCGTCCCCTTCCTAGGCCTCGCCGTCGTCCACCGCCATGGTGCTCTCGGCGCAGTGTGGTCAACGTGGTCAAGGAACGACTTCCATCGGACGTGGACTGTACGTGGACAGGCTGACAGCTGGGTCCACGGCTGCAGCAAGGAAGTGCCTCCTTATTACGCGGAAAATAATGATTCCTCCACCTGACAGCTGGGACCCACCGGACGGGCCACTGTATTTCGTGAAAAAACGTTTCCCCCTGACTGCTGGGACCCACCAGCTACATCTTCGCACGCAAGGGAGTGCGTTCGGGCAAAAAGAAAATGATTCACCCCCCTAACTGCTGGGACCCACCAGCTACATCTTCGCAGGCAAGGAAGTGCCTGACAGTCGGGACCCACCTGGTCGAAGCGTACGTAGTGTTGTCATTCTGGTCGCGAACGTGTACGTACATATATACTGGTGGATGTAGAGGCGCGCATGTGTCGTAGTAGAGGCGCGTACGTGTCGTAGTAGAGGCGCGCACGTAGCATGTACACGTACGTACAGCGGCCAGGGTGCAAGAAAGAAAATACGGCCACGTATGTGTACATACGGGCGGGGTCTCGAACGCCTACTCGCGCATACGTACGGCCAGGGCTCGTGTACATGGCTGGGTCGGAATGGAGAAACAGCGTCGTCGTCGTGTTCATGGGGAGGCAACGGAATGCGTCGTGTTCATGGGGAGGCAACGGAATGCGTTGTGTTCATGGGGAGGGGTGTGGCGTACCGCAAAACGGAGGAAACGGACCTCCTACGGTCGAAACGGGGGTCCTGTTGATCGGGAGGAGTGTGGCGTGCCGCAAAATGGAGGAAACGGACCTCCTACGGTTGAAACGGGGGTCCTGTTGATCGGGAGGGGTGTGGCGTACCGCGAAACGGAGGAAACGGACCTCCTACGGTCGAAACGGGGGTCCTGTTGATCAAGAGGGGTGTGGCGTACCGCAAAACGGACGAAACGGACCTCCTACGGTCGAAACGGGGGTCCTGTTGATCGGGAGGGGTGTGGCGTACCGCAAAACGGACCTCCTACGGTCGAAACGGGGGTCCTGTTCATCGGGAGGGGTGTGGCGTACCACAAAACTGGACTCCACGGGATACTGTTCATCTCCACCGTCGACCTCCTGCAACCTCCACGGGCTACCGTCGACCTCCTCCAGCCTCCACGGGCTCCTGTTCATCCAGTCTCCACCGCGCGCTACTCCACCGGCTACTGTTCAACCACCCCTCCACGGGCACCCCTCCATCGTCTACTGTTCATCCAGCCCTCCACACCACGGGGTCCTGTTCAACCACCCCTCCACGGGCACACCTCCACCGTCTACTGTTCATCCAGCCCTCCACCACACCATGGGGTCCTGTTCATCCAGAGGCAACGCCACCGCTCACTGTTCATCCAACCCCCCCCCCCCCGCAACGCTCACTGTTCATCCCAGAGGCAGCATCGATCGGCTTCAGTTAGCAGCAGCAGCGAAGGAATCGCTCGATCGGGTTCAGTTAACAGCCATCGATCGATCGCTCGGGTTCAGTAACGCGTAGCCTGCAGTGCAATCGCTCGGGTTCAGTTAGAGCCCAACGCCTCGCTCGGGTTCAGTGAGAGCCAACGCCTCGCACACACGCGCGTACGTGTACGAGAGAAACGCGCATCGCTCGGGCCCCGACCTCCCACCGTAACCGGGAACTCCCCGAAATTTTCCTCGCCCTCGCTTCTACCACGGTTTTTTCCGTCATGGACGGCCCAAAGAATGTCATGCAGCTGCGTCTCCGGCCCGCGCAGGACGAAAAGCCCATTTTCTGTCATGATTTTTTGTCATAGAAGTAGGAGCCCACCACATCTATGATGATACCGGGTTTTGTCACAATTATCGTCATAGAAGTGTCATATGTATGACAGAAAAAAAAATCATTCGGCCCAAAATGTCACGGATGTGTCTTTTTTTTGTAGTGACTAGGAGAACTAGCTCCAATTAGCACCTCTTGGGTTGGATACTAGTTTTTTTGGGTGGGTTATAGATGCAACTAGCTCAAACTAGCCCTCATGTTTAGATATACTTTAGGGCTATTTGAGCCCGAACTAGCTCAAACTAACTGTAACCCGTGGATACAGCAGCAGATAATTTGTAAGAATGAACTAAACTCCTTCCGGCCCATAATATAAGATGTTAATTCATCTAATATGTGAGTATGTTGGATGTTATAAGATACTCCCTCCGTTCCTAAATATTTGTCTTTTTAGAGATTTCAAATGGACTACCACATACGGATGTATATAGACATATTATAAAAGAGTGTTGTACTACATCATTGTGTAATTGTTGTTTAGCTTCTAATATTAACTTGGTGCTTTTAGGTACATATGTCATTGGTAAAGATCCGCGTTTTGACCCTTTCTGCGTATGGGGAAATGAGATATCGATGAACCAGCATCAAGTGAGGAAGCTGATAAAGATTGTTAGTAAAATGGGTCCAAAGATGGCAATTAAACCATTTGTTTACACTTTATCCAAGACAACAGCGAACTGCGGGATGGTAAGTAAGAACTCTGCAGCCTTCTTTTTACTGCCCATAATGAGTTGTGTTAGATGACAATGTCTGAATCTTTTTCCTTTGCAGTGGTTGCCAAAGCAGTTTACTCAAGATTACCTCTCAAACTACATGATTCGTGGGCATGCAAAGGTTAAAGTATTTCTACCAGAAGACGATGATTATCTAGATGTTTTCATGAAGACCGTGAAGGATGGGCGGTCGGCCGTCACAAGGGGTTGGACTAGAGTCGTGCGTGCCTTCTGCATGGAGGAGGGCACAATATGGGCATTCCGTTTCACCTTGTTCAGCAACCAGAATATATTTCGCCTCTTTCTTTACCGTCTTTAATAGTACAAGTATACAACTGTGGTTCATCATTCTTTATTTGGTTCTTATGTAATTCTTGAACATATGTACCTATGAATCGAATAATGCATTGGTTGTTTGAACCTGATGGATATGAATAAAGTTGTAGCATACATTCAAATTCAAATCCAAATCCGGTACAATTTGGAAAAGCAGCAATTAAATTACGGTGAAATTACGCTCTCCAGGTTGTTACGGCACACACGGTTGGTAAAACACAAACGTTTGTGATATGCACCATAATCGGAGACGGTTCACAGAGAGGAAACATGTGCAAGCATGCACAAAGTTGCCGTTTGCAAAGCGTGTGCGATGTCAGACAATATCACAAACGGTGCGGGAAAACTAAATGTATGTGTTAGTTGCCTTATCGTACACGATTCGCAACCATGAACTGTTTCTTATGAAGTATGCATCATAGACGTTGCACCACAGAATAGCGTGTGCGGTAGTTGTCGTGTACAACGATGTTACGACGTTTCGTAATCCTGTCCGACACGCGTACGACGATTAGCTAATCTTATTAACGGTGAACCGTTTGTGATGGGCCGCGCATCATACACGTTCTATAATAGTGAACCATTTGTGATGGGCCGCACATCATAAACGTAGCACCACAGAATACCGACCGTGATGGCAATGCGAGCAGAAACGAGTAGGATTACTGTAGGGGCCCTATCCCCGACGGTTTCTGGGTCGTGTGGGAAGGACCCCCCTATCACCCACACTCACTTGGCGACGGTTCCAAATGTCGTCGCGGAAACGGGTTAAAAACCGCTTGTTTAGGACCGACGCGCACCAGTGCATTTTCAGCTCTTGAAACATCTCATATGCTCCATGGAGTTCAAAACATTTTTTAAGTCCCGGTTCTAAGCCGTAAAGCATGGTGTACTAAACTATCAAGTAGTCATCCTACCGAGCTTGTCAAACATTCATAACGTCTGCATCTGCTCCTGCAATAGGTCTGTCACCTAGCGGTGCATCAAGGACATAATTCTTCTGTGCATCCACAAGGATAATCCTCAGATCACGGAGCCAGTCCGCATCATTGCTACAATCATCTTTCAACTTAGTTTTCTCTAGGAACATATCAAAAATAAAACAGGGGAACTATACATGAGCTATTGATCTACAACATAGATATGCAAATACTATCAGGACTAAGTTCGTGATAAATTAAGTTCAATTAATCATACTACTTAAGAACTCCCACTTAGATAGACATTTCTCGAGTCATCTAAATGATCACGTGATCCATATCAACTAAACCATGTCCGATCATCACATGAGATGGAGTAGTCTTCAATGGTGAGCATCTCTATGTTGATCATATCTACTATATGATTCACTTCGGCCTTTCGGTCTCCTGTGTTCCGAGGCCATGTCTGTACATGCTAGGCTCGTCAAGTTTAACCCGAGTATTCCGCATGTGCCAAACTGTCTTGCGTGGTGTCTCGGCACGACGAACGTAGAGCTTATCACACCCGATCATCACGTAGAGCTTATCACACCCGATCATCACGTGGTGTCTCGGCACGACGAACTGTCGTAACGGTGCATACTCAGGGAGAACACTTATACCTTGAAATTTTAGTGAGGGATCATCTTATAATGCTACCACCGTACTAAACAAAATAAGATGCATAAAAGATAAACATCACATGAAATCAAAATATGTGACATGATATGGCCATCATCATCTTGTGCCTTTGATCTCCATCTCCAAAGCGTCGTCATGATTTCCAGCGTCACCGGCTTGACACCTTGATCTCCATCGTAGCGTCGTGGTCGTCTCGCTAACTATTGCTTCTACAACTATCGCTAACGCATAGTGATAAAGTAAAGCAATTACATGGTGTTTGCATTTCATACAATAAAGCGACAACCATAAGGCTCCTACCAGTTGCCGATAACTTTTACAAAACATGATCATCTCATACAATAACGTATATCACATCATGTCTTGGCCATATCACATCACAACATGCCCTGCAAAAACAAGTTAGATGTCCTCTACTTTGTTGTTGCAAGTTTTACGTGGCTGCTACGGGCTTCTAATAAGAACCGTTCTTACCTACGCATCAAAACCACGATGATGATTTATCAAGCTTGCTGTTTTAACCTTCAACAAGGACCGGCCGCAGTCAAATTCGGTTCAACTAAAGTTGGAGAAATAGACACCCGCAAGCCACCTTTATGCAAAACTAGTTGCATGTCTGTCGGTGGAACCGGTCTCATGAACGTGGTCATGTAAGGTTGGTCTGGGCCGCTTCATCCAACAATACCACCGAATCAAAATAAGACATTGGTGGTAAGCAGTATGACAATCACCGCCCACAACTCTTTGTGTTCTACTCGTGCATATCATCTACACATAGACCTGGCTCAGATGCCACTGTTGGGGAACGTAGCATGCAATTTCAAAAAAAAATCCCACGCTCACGTAAGATCTATCTAGGACATGCATAGCAAGGAGAGGGGGAGAGTGTGTCCACGTACCCTCGTAGACCGAAAGCGGAAGCGTTTGACAACGCGGTTGATGTAGTCGAACTTCTTCTCGTTCCGACCGATCAAGCACGAACGTATGGCACCTCTGAGTTCTGCACACGTTCAGCTCGATGACGTCCCTCGAATTCTTGATCCAGCAAAGTGTCGAGGGAGAGTTTCATCAGCACAACGGCGTGGTGCGATGATGGTGAAGTGATCCGCGCAAGACTTCGCCTAAGCACTACAACAATATGACCGGAGGCGTAAACTGTGGAGGGGGCGCCGCACACGGCTAGGAATCAATGTTGTGTGTTCTAGAGGTGCCCACCCTCATATATATAGGTTGGAGGGGAGGAGGAATCCTACTTGGGTGCCTCCCAATTCGGCCTCCCCCCTTCCATATTCATCCGGAGGGGGAAGGAAGGAGGAGGGAGGAGAGAAGGAAGGGGGAGGCCGAATCCCTCCCCTTCCTTTCCCTCTTCTCCTATTTCCTTCCCCCTTATTTTGGCCTACATGGGGCGCACTAGCCCCCTAGGGGCTGGTCTGTCCCCTTCTTGGCCCATTAGGCCCATGTAGTTGCCGGGGGGATGCCCGGAACCCCTTCTGGTGACCCGATATGTACCCGGTACCCCAAGAACACTTCTGGTGTCCGAATATCCTCGTCCTATATATGAATATTTACCTCACGACCATTTCGAGACTCCTCGTCATGTCCATGATCTCATCCGGGACTCCGAACAACATTCGGTCACCAAATCACATACCTGATATAATACAAAATCGTCATCGAACATTAAGCGTGCGGACCCTACGGGTTCGAGAACTATGTAGATATGACCGAGACACCTCTCCCATCAATAACCAACAGCGGAACCTGGATGCTCATATTGGTTCCCACATATTCTATGAAGATCTTTATCAGTCGTACCGTAATGACAACATACGTTATTCCCTTTGTCATCGGTATGTTACTTGCCCGAGATTCGATCATCGGTATCATCATACCTAGTTCAATCTCGTTACCGGAAAGTCTCTTTACTCGTTCCGTAATACATCATCCCGCAACTAACTCATTATTCACATTGCTTGCAAGGCTTATTATGATGTGTATTTTCGAGAAGGCCCAGAGATCCCTCTCCGATACTCGGAGTGACAAATCCTAATATCGATCTATGCCAACCCAACAAACACCTTCGGAGATACCTGTAGAGCATCTTTATAATTGATATGTCCATTTTGCATCATGCTTTTATATTGATATTTATTGCATTATGGGTTGTTATTACACATTATGTCACAATACTTATGCCTATGCTCTCTTATTTTACAAGGTTTACATAAAGAGGGAGAATGCCGACAGCTGGAATTCTGGGCTGGAAAAGGAGCAAATATTAGAGACATATTCTGCACAACCCCAAAAGTCCAGAAACTCCACGGAAGTTATTTTTTGAAATAATAAAAAATACTGAGCGAAGAAAATACAAGAGGGGACCCACACCCTGAGCACGAGGGTGGGGGCGCGCCCTACCCCCCTGGGCGCGCCCCTGCCTCATGGGCCCCCTGGTGGCCCTCCAGTGCCCGTCTTCTGCTATATGAAGTCTTTCGTCCGAAGAAAAATCAGAAGCAAGCTTTCGGGGCGAGACTCCGCCGCCACGAGGCGGAACCAATCTAGGGCTCCGGTAGAGCTGTTCTACCGGGGACACTTCCCTCCGGGAGGGGGAAATCATCGCCATCGTCATCACCAACGCTCCTCTCATCGGGAGGGGGCCAATCTCCATCAACATCTTCACCAGCACCATCTCCTCTAAAACCCTAGTTCATCTCTTGTATCCAATCTCTGTCTCATAGTCTGGGATTGGTACTTGTAGGTTGCTAGTAGTGTTGATTACTCCTTGTAGTTGATGCTAGTTGGTTTATTTGGTGGAAGATCATATGTTCAGATCCACTATGCATATTAATACCCCTCTGATTATGAACATGAATATGCTTTGTGAGTAGTTACGTTTGTTCCTGAGGACATGGGAGAAGTCTTGCTATTAGTAGTCATGTGAATTTGGTATTCGTTCGATATTTTGATGAGATGTATGTTGTCTCTCCTCTAGTGGTGTCATGTGAACGTCGACTACATGACACTTCACCATTATTTGGGCCTAGAGGAAGGCATTGGGAAGTAATGAGTAGATGATGGGTTGCTAGAGTGACAGAAGCTTAAACCCTAGTTTATGCATTGCTTCGTAAGGGGCTGATTTGGATCCATATGTTTCATGCTATGGTTAGGTTTACCTTAATACTTCTTTTGTAGTTGCGGATGCTTGCAATAGGAGTTAATCATAAGTGGGATGCTTGTCCAAGTAAGGACAACACCGAAGCACCGGTCCACCCACATATCAAATTATCAAAGTAACGAACGCGAATCATATGAACGTGATGAAAACTAGCTTGACGATAATTCCCATGTGTCCTCGGGAGCGCTTTCCTCTATATAAGAAATTGTCCATGCTTGTCCTTTGGTACAAAAAGGATTGGGCCACCTGCACTTTATTTACTTTTGTTACTTATTACCCGTTACAAATTATCTTATCACAAAACTATCTGTTACCGATAATTTCAGTGCTTGCAGAGAATACCTTGCTGAAAACCGCTTATCATTTCCTTCTGCTCCTCGTTGGGTTCGACACTCTTACTTATCGAAAGGACTACGATAGATCCCCTATACTTGTGGGTCATCAAGACTCTTTTCTGGCGCTGTTGCCGGGGAGTGAAGCGCCTTTGGTAGGTGGAATTTGGTAAGGAAAAATTTAGTGTGCTGAAATTTACTGTAACTTGTTACTATGGAAAGTAATCCTTTGAGGGGCTTGTTCGGGGTATCTTCACCCCGACCAGTAGAGCAAAGAGTTGCTCCTCAACCTACTGAACCTACTGAAAATGAAAATGTTTACTTTGAAATTCCTTCGGGTATGATAGAGAAACTGCTAGCTAATCCTTTTGCAGGAGATGGAACATTGCATCCCGATTTACACCTAATCTATGTGGATGAAGCTTGTGGATTATTTAAGCTTGCAGGTATGCCCGATGATGTTATCAAGAAGAAGGTCTTCCCTTTATCTTTGAAGGGAGATGCATTGACATGGTACAGGCTATGTGATGATATGGGATCATGGGACTATAAGCGATTGAAATTGGAATTTCATCAGAAGTTTTATCCTATGCATCTTGTTCATCGTGATCGTAATTATATATATAATTTTTGGCCTCGCGAAGGAGAAAGCATCGCTCAAGCTTGGGGGAGGCTTAATTCAATGTTATATTCATGCCCCAATCATGAGCTCTCAAGAGAAATGATTATTCAGAATTTTTATGCTCGACTTTCTGATAACAATCGCACCATGCTCGATACTTCTTGTACTGGTTCTTTTATGATGAAGACTATTGAATTCAAATGGGATTTATTGGAAAGAATTAAATGCAACTCTGAAGATTGGTACCTCGACGAAGGTAAGGAGTCAGGTATAACACCTAAGTTTGATTGTGTTAAATCTTTTATGGAGGCCGATGTTTTCCGTAAATTCAGCACTAAATATGGACTTGACTCTGAGATAGTAGCTTCTTTCTGTGAATCTTTTGCTACTCATGTTGATCTCCCTAAGGAGAAGTGGTTTAAATATCATCCTCCCATAGAAGTAAAAGTAGTTGAACCTATTAAAGTTGAAGAAAAGACTATCACTTATAATGATCCTATTGTTCCTACTACCTATGTTGAGAAACCACCTTTCCTTGTTAGGATAAAGGATCATACTAAAGCTTCAATTGTGGTTCATAAAAGTAATATTAGAACCTATACACCTCCTGAGCAAGTTAAAGTTGAACCCAATATTGCTATTGTTAAGGATCTCTTGGCTGATAATATTGATGGGCATGTTATTTATTTCTGTGATGAGACTGCTAGAATTGCTAAACCTAGTGCTAAAGATAAACATAGACCTGTGGTAGGCATGCCTGTTATTTATGTTAAAATAGGAGATCATTGTTATCATGGCTTGTGTGATATGGGTGCTAGTGCTAGTGCAATACCTATTGACTTATATAAAGAAATTATGCATGATATTGCACCCGCTGAGTTAGAAGAAATTGATGTCACCATTAAGCTTGCCAATAGAGATACCATTTCACCGATTGGGATTGTTAGAGATGTTGAAGTCTTGTGTGGGAAAACTAAATATCCTGCTGATTTTCTTGTTCTTGGTTCCCCACAAGATAGCTTTTGTCCCATTATATTTGGTAGACCCTTCTTGAACACTGTTAATGCTAAGATAGACTGCGAAAAGGATGTTGTTACTATTGGTTTGCATGATATGTCTCATGAGTTTAATTTCTCTAAATTTCGTAGACAACCTCGCGATGAAGAATTGCCTAGTAAAGATGAAATTATTGGTCTTGCTTCTATTGATGTGCCTCCTAGTGATCCTTTAGAAAAATATTTGCTAGACCATGAAAATGATATGTTTATGAATGAAAGAAGGGAAATAGATGAAGTATTCTTTAAACAGGGACCTATTCTAAAACACAATTTACCTGTTGAAATCCTAGGAGATCCTCCTCCACCCAAGGGTGATCCCGTGTTTGAACTTAAACCATTACCTGATACTCTTAAATATGCTTATCTTCATGAAAAGAAGATATATCCTGTTATTATTAGTGCTAACCTTTCAGAGAAGGAGGAAGAAAAATTATTGAAAACTCTGAAGAAGCACCATGCTGCTATTGGATATACTCTTGATGATCTTAAGGGCATTAGTCCCACTCTATGTCAACACAAAATAAATTTGGAGAAAGACGCCAAACCAGTTATTGATCATCAACGATGGCTGAATCCTAAGATGAAAGAAGTGGTAAGAAAGGAAATACTAAAGCTCCTTGAGGCAGGTATAACCTATCCCGTTGTTGATAGTCAGTGGGTAAGTCCTGTCCATTGTGTCCCTAAGAAGGGAGGTATTACTGTCGTTCCTCATGATAAAGATGAATTGGTTCCGCAAAGAATTATTACAGGTTATAGGATGGTAATTGATTTCCGCAAATTAAATAAAGCTACTAAAAAAGATCATTACCCCTTGCCATTCATTGATCAAATGCTAGAAAGATTATCCAAACATACACATTTTTGCTTTCTAGATGGTTATTCTGGTTTCTCTCAAATACCTGTGTCAGCTGATGATCAAGCAAAGACCACATTTACTTGCCCTTTCTGTACTTTTGCTTATAGACGTATGCCTTTTGTTTTATGTAATGCACCTGCTACCTTTCAAAGATGCATGATGGCTATATTCTCTGACTTTTGTGAAAAGATTTGTGAAGTTTTCATGGACGATTTCTCCGTTTATGGATCCTCTTTTGATGATTGCTTGAGCAACCTTGATCGAGTTTTGCAGAGATGTGAAGAAACTAATCTTGTCTTGAATTGGGAAAAGTGCCACTTTATGGTTAATGAAGGCATTGTCTTGGGGCATAAAATTTCTAAAAGAGGTATTGAAGTTGATGCTATTGAAAAGATGCCATGTCCCAAGGACATCAAAGGTATAAGAAGTTTCCTTGGTCATGCCGGTTTTTATAGGAGGTTCATTAAGGACTTCTCAAAAATTTCTCGGCCTCTGACTAATCTATTACAAAAAGATATACCATTTGTCTTTGATGATGATTGTGTAGAAGCATTTGAAATACTTAAGAAAGCATTGATTTCTGCACCTATCGTTCAGCCACCTGATTGGAATTTACCCTTTGAAATTATGTGTGATGCTAGTGATTATGCTGTAGGTGCTGTTCTAGGGCAAAGAGTTGATAAGAAATTAAATGTTATTCAATATGCTAGTAAAACTCTAGACAA
Organism: Triticum aestivum; assembly: GCF_018294505.1. Lineage (NCBI taxonomy): Eukaryota > Viridiplantae > Streptophyta > Magnoliopsida > Poales > Poaceae > Triticum > Triticum aestivum. Next base: position 115,287,752 of record NC_057805.1, read on the forward strand.
TGCCCAGAGAAATTATGCTACCACTGAAAAAGAATTCTTAGCAGTTGTATTTGCTTGTGATAAGTTTAGACCTTATATTGTTGATTCTAAAGTAATTATTCACACTGATCACGCTGCTATTAAATATCTTATGGAAAAGAAATATGCTAAACCTAGACTTATTAGATGGGTTCTCTTGCTACAAGAATTTGATTTGCATATTATTGATAGAAAGGGAGCTGAGAACCCCGTTGCAGACAACTTGTCTAGGTTAGAGAATGTTCTTGATGACCCACTACCTATTGATGATAGCTTTCCTAATGAACAATTAAATGTCATAAATGCTTCTCGTACTGCTCCATGGTATGCCGATTATGCTAATTACATTGTTGCTAAATTTATAACACCTAGTTTCACATACCAGCAAAAGAAAAAGTTTTTCTATGATTTAAGACATTACTTCTGGGATGACCCACATCTTTATAAAGAAGGAGTAGATGGTGTTATTAGACGTTGTGTACCTGAGCATGAACAGGAACAGATCCTACACAAGTGTCACTCCGAGGCTTATGGAGGACACCACGTTGGAGATAGAACTGCGCATAAGGTATTGCAATCCGGTTTTTATTGGCCTACTCTCTTCAAGGATGCTCGTAAGTTTGTCTTATCTTATGATGAATGTCAAAGAATTGGTAACATCAGTAGACGTCAAGAAATGCCTATGAATTATTCACTTGTTATTGAACCATTTGATATTTGGGGCTTTGATTATATGGGACCTTTTCCTTCCTCTAATGGGTATACACATATTTTAGTTGCTGTTGATTACATTACTAAGTGGGTAGAAGCTATTCCAACTAGTAGTGCTGATCATAACACTTCTATTTAAATGCTTAAAGAAGTTATTTTTCCGAGGTTTGGAGTCCCTAGATATTTAATGACTGATGGTGGTTCACATTTTATTCATGGTGCTTTTCGTAAAATGCTTGCTAAGTATGATGTTAATCATAGAATTGCATCTCCTTATCACCCACAGTCTAGTGGTCAAGTAGAATTGAGCAATAGAGAGCTCAAATTTATTTTGCAAAAGACTGTTAATAGATCTAGAAAGAATTGGTCCAAGAAACTTGATGATGCATTATGGGCCTATAGAACTGCATATAAAAATCCTATGGGTATGTCCCCGTATAAAATGGTTTATGGAAAAGCATGTCACTTACCTCTCGAACTAGAACATAAGGCATATTGGGCCATTAAAGAGCTCAATTATGATTTCAAACTTGCCGGTGAGAAGAGGTTATTTGACATTAGCTCACTTGATGAATGGAGAACCCAAGCCCATGAGAATGCCAAGTTGTTTAAAGAAAAAGTCAAAAGATGGCATGACAAAAGGATACAAAAGCGTGAGTTTAATGTAAGTGATTATGTATTATTATACAACTCTCGTTTAAGTTTTTTTGCAGGAAAACTTCTCTCTAAATGGGAAGGTCCTTACGTTATCGAGGAGGTCTATCGTTCCGGTGTCACAAAAATCAACAACTTTGAAGGCACAAATCCGAAGGTGGTAAACGGTCAAAGAATCAAACATTATATCTCAGGTAATCCCATAAATGTTGAAACCAATATTATCGAAACCGTAACCCCGGAGGAATACATAAGGGACACTTTCCAGAACGCTTCAGACTCCGAAAAGGAATAGGTATGTGGTTCGGTAAGTAAACCGACTTCAAAACAGCTCTAATGGCAATTTTTCTCCATTTTGGAATATTTAGAAAAATAGGAAAATAAGAAGCAGTCCGGGAAGGACACGAGGCTTCCACGAGGGTGGGAGGCGCGCCCTACCCCCCTGGGCATGCCCCCGTGCCTCGTGGGCACCTCGTGCGCTCTCCGGACTCCGTTTTCTTGCACGATACGTATTTTGGTCGGTAAAAATTCATTATATAATCTCCCGAAGGTTTTGACTCCTGTATCACGCAAATATCCTATGTTTTCGTTTCTAGCTGTTTTCCTGACAGATCTACATCATCATGACGTCTCCAAGCGCCCCCAAGGACAAGTTCTTCGAGAAGGTCATCAACCCCTACCTCGTGGAGGTGCTGCAACACCCTCAAACCATTGAGATGCGTGATGGGTTGCTGCACATCCGCGATGTTGAGGGACCAAGGAGGACCGGAAGCGTGAAGACAAGGCTCGAAGCAATGGAGCAACAAGTTTTCAAGTGCCAGGGGATGGTGGAACGTGGACTCAACGCCAACCACATGATGATCGCGGAGTTCACCAACAACCACAAAGCTGTATGCCAAGAATATTGGGGAGACCATCTTCAAGCTTCACGAGAAGATCAAGCACCTCCAAGCCCAAATCTATGACCTGCAAAACCAAAACTGTGAGTATGAATATAGATTCAAGAGGATGAGTTTGGCTGCAGATTTGAGGATCCCGGAGACTCGATCATCCTTCTATGATGGTGAGCCTATGCCTTGGAAGATGGACGACAAGCCCACATCATCAACAACTCCACCACCCTCTTCACCGGCAAAGGAGATATAATCACATGGGTATGGGCACTCCCCTTGGCAACTGCCAAGCTTGGGGGAGGTGCGCCGGTATCGTATCACCATCACACTCCTATCTTTACCGTTTTTCTTATTTCGATCCCTTTAGTAATATCTTGATCTAGTAGAATAAAGTTTTGGTATGATTTATTTTTGAGTTTTTCCTTATGATCCTTCTATGTAATCGGGTCCGTGAGCTATATATATAATAAAGATTAGTGTTGAGTCAAGGGCTTGATTATCTTGCTATGATCTTGAGTGAATAAAAGAAAAAGAAAGAATAAAAAGAAACAAAGAGATCATATTGATCTTATGAAGAGTAATGACTTCACATAGAGAGAGTATGATGATTAAAAGTTGTTGAGAGTTGACAAACATAGTTTTGGTCATTGTTGCAATTAATAGGAAGTAATAAAGAAAGAGAGGTTTCACATATAAATATACTATCTTGGACATCTTTTATGATTGTGAGCACTCATTAAAATATGACATGCTAAAGATTTGATGTTGGACAAGGAAGACAACGTAATGGGTTATGTTTTCTTATCTGAGATAAAGTATATTGTCATGGATCATCCAACATGTTGAGTTTACCTTTCTCCCTCATGCTAGCCAAATTATTTGCACCAAGTAGAGATACTACTTGTGCTTCCAAATACCCTTAAACTCAGTTTTGCCATGAGAGTCCACCATATCTACCTATGGATTGAGTAAGATCCTTCAAGTAAGTTGTCATCGGTGCAAGCAATAAAAATTGCTCTCTAAATATGTATGATTGATTAGTGTGGAGGAAATAAGCTTTATACGATCTTGTGATGTGGAAGAAATAAAAGCGACGGACTGCATAATAAAGGTCCACATCACAAGTGGCAATATAAAGTGACGTTCTTTCGCATTAAGATTTTGTGCATCCAACCCTGAAAGCGCATGACAACCTCTGCTTCCCTCTGCGAAGGGCCTATCTTTTACTTTTATCTTCTACCTTATGCAAGAGTCATGGTGATCTTCACCTTTCCTTTTTACATTTTATCCTTTGGCAAGCACAGTATGTTGGAAAGATCCTGATATATATATCTAATTGGATGTAAGTTAGCATGAACTATTATTGTTGACATTACCCTTGAGGTAAAAGGTTGGGAGGCGAAACTATAAGCCCCTATCTTTCTCTGTGTCTGATTAAAACTCCGTAACCACAAGTATTGCATGAGTGTTAGCAATTGTGAAAGACTAAAAGATAGTTGAGTATGTGGACTTGCTGAAAAGCTCTTATATTGACTCTTTCTGATGTTATGATAAATTCCAATTGCCTCAATGACTGAGATTATAGTTTGTTAGTTCTCAATGAAGTTTCCGATTCATACTTGACATTGTGAATAGATTATTACTTGAGCATAAGAAATCATATGACAAAATATATATGTGTTGCTGTTATAGGAATGATCATGATGCCCTCATGTCCATATTTTATTTTATCGACACCTCTATCTCTAAACATGTGGACATATTTATCGTTATCGGCTTCCGCTTGAGGACAAGCGAGGTCTAAGCTTGGGGGAGTTGATACGTCCATTTTGCATCATGCTTTTATATTGATATTTATTGCAATATGGGCTGTTATTACACGTTATGTCACAATACTTATGCCTATGCTCTCTTATTTTACAAGGTTTACATAAAGAGGGAGAATGCCGGCAGCTGGAATTCTGGGCTGGAAAAGGAGCAAATATTAGAGACCTATTCTGCACAACCCCAAAAGTCCTGAAACTCCACGGAAGTTATTTTTGGAAATAATAAAAAATACTGAGCGAAGAAAATACCAGAGGGGACCCACACCCTGAGAACGAGGGTGGGGGCGCGCCCTACCCCCCTAGGTGCGCCCCCTGCCTCGTGGGCCCCCTGGTGGCCCTCCAGTGCCCATCTTCTGCTATATGAAGTCTTTCGTCCGAAGAAAAATCAGAAGCAAGCTTTCGGGACGAGACTCCGCCGCCACGAGGCGGAACCAATCTAGGGCTCCGGCAGAGCTGTTCTGGCGGGGCCACTTCCCTCCAGGAGGGGGAAATCATCGCCATCGTCATCACCAACGCTCCTCTCATCGGGAGGGGGCCAATCTCCATCAACATCTTCACCAGCACCATCTCCTCTAAAACCCTAGTTCATCTCTTGTATCCAATCTTTGTCTCATAGTCTGGGATTGGTACTTGTAGGTTGCTAGTAGTGTTGATTACTCCTTGTAGTTGATGCTAGTTAGTTTATTTGGTGGAAGATCATATGTTTAGATCCATTATGCATATTAATACCCCTCTGATTATGAACATGAATATGCTTTGTGAGTAGTTATGTTTGTTCCTGAGGACATGGGAGAAGTCTTGCTATTAGTAGTCATGTGAATTTGGTATTCGTACGATATTTTGATGAGATGTATGTTGTCTCTCCTCTAGTGGTGTCATGTGAACGTCGACTACATGACACTTCACCATTATTTGGGCCTAGAGGAAGGCATTGGGAAGTAATAAGTAGATGATGGGTTGCTAGAGTGACAGAAGCTTAAACCCTAGTTTATGTGTTGCTTCATAAGGGGCTGATTTGGATCCATATGTTTCATGCTATGGTTAGGTTTACCTTAATACTTTTTTTGTAGTTGCGGATGCTTGCAATAGGAGTTAATCATAAGTGGTATGCTTGTCCAAGTAAGGACAGCGCCCAAGCACCGGTCCACCCACATATCAAATTATCAAAGTACCGAACGCGAATCATATGAACGTGATGAAAACTAGCTTGACGATAATTCCCATGTGTCCTCGGGAGCGCTTTCCTCTATATAAGAAATTGTCCAGGCTTGTCCTTTGCTACAAAAAGGATTGGGCCACCTTGCTGCACTTCATTTACTTTTGTTACTTATTACCCGTTACAAATTATCTTATCACAAAACTATCTGTTACCGATAATTTCAGTGCTTGCAGAGAATACCTTGCTGAAAATCGCTTATCATTTCCTTCTGCTCCTCGCTGGGTTCGACACTCTTACTTATCGAAAGGACTACAATAGATCCCCTATACTTGTGGGTCATCAATAATCACCCAGTTACTTTGTGACGTTTGATAGCACACACGTATTCCTCCGGTATTCGAGAGTTGCATAATCTCATAGTCAAAGGAATATGTATATGACATGAAGAAAGCAATAGCAATAAAACTAAACGATCAATATGCTAAGCTAACGGATGGGTCTTTTCCATCACATCATTCTTCTAATGATTTGATCCCGTTCATCAAATGACAACACATGTCTATGGTTAGGAAACTTAACCATCTTTGATTAACGAGCTAGTCTAGCAGAGGCTTACTAGGGACATGGTGTTTTGTCTATGTATCCACACATGTATCAAGTTCTGGTTAATACAATTCTAGCATGAATAATAAACATTTATTATGATATAAGGAAATATAAAATAACAACTTTATTATTGCCTCTAGGGCATATTTCCTTCAGCATGAATGAGTTCTGAAGAGTGAATTTATTGCTTTTTCTTGTCAGTTTTACTTGACAATTCAAAATCAATAAAGCGGAAGGAAATTAGCAAGGCAGTGGATAAGTGCTCCTTCCAAACGGAGGGCCTCTACAGATTCTACTCTGCCACCCCCCAGAAGATTTGCAAGACAACACATACATAGACACTCAACGTAGTTGTGTTGATGATGAGCACATCTCCCCTAGTGCACCATCACAGGTGCTCCCTCTAACTTGGCACTGTTATATGTGGTTGCATGTTATGTATGATGTCTAGCTTGTATTGCTTCTAATTTTGTTGAATTCGATCTGCTTACTTTACACATTATACTTGTGAATAAGACATGTGTTCATGTTTCTAGAACATACAATATCTGTCTATCACACCATGTTCTTACATCAAAGTACTACTGTTTTGTAACCTGCAACAATCACTTTTCACAAGACATGTTTAACTTGGGAGTCTGATATAGTTTACATCTCGCATTATTTTCTAGCTAGTACTGCTAATTTGTTGAAATGGCACTAATGACGAGACCGTTTTAACTTGGTTGAGTGATATTCGTTGCGTCTTTCATATGGTGTCTAGCTTTCATTGCTTCTAATTTGTTGAAATACCTTCTGCTTAGTTACAGATCATAAGCTGTGAATATGAAATGCTGTGAATATGAAATGCTGTGAATATGCAATGGCACTAATGACGAGAGACCTTTAACTTGGTAGTGTGATGTTATTTGCATCTTGCATATGATTTATTTCTTGTACTGCTTCACATTTGTTTAAACGCCAGTTATGACGAGACACTGTTAACTTGGCAGAGCGATATTTGTAGCATCTTTTGTATGGTGTCTACCTTCCATTGCATTGCTTCTAATTTATTGGAACGCCTTCTGCTTAGTTTACACATCATAGTTCTGATTATCTCATGCCGTCCTGTTTTTCGTACATATTACATCCTCCTATCATGTGGTTGTCTAACATCAAAGTTCAGTTCGTCTGTATCACACATCAATATGTTCTGAAGAACTAAATTTTTATTCTTTTTTATTGTCGGCTTGACTTAACATGGCACAGAGAAAGAGGAAGGAACACAAACAGGGAATGGTGTTAGTAATAAGGACACACGAAAACGGAAGTGGAAGAATTATGCAGATTCTGCTGGTTCTGATGGTGCAATAGAAGGTTAAAGTCCAGCGGAAAATTGTACAAACACGGTATCCCGTGCTACACGAGCTGCAAAACCAGCCAAACAGAAACTAATAGCTGCCACCAAACAAGCAGCGACGGCCCTAGCTGTTGCAACACCTTCCACAGTACCACCAGCTGCACGAGTTACTCGTTTGTCAACTCAGCTAGCAGCACGTTCCCAAGCTCCCTTGCCACCTGACACTACTTCTGAAGCACTCTTGACACAAGACGAGTTGGCAAGATCAGATGAACCTTGTGAGCTTCAACAACAAGAAGGTAGTTGCTGGAGTCAAGTTACAGTTGCATGCTTCTTTATATGTAGTCTCATAGTTTGATGTACACTAACACTTCCTATGTTCGTTGTTGGACTAGCACCTAGGCACAAGAGGAAACAAACATCAAGGATAATGCTCGATGGGTTAACTAAATTTAGAGGAGGAAGAATGGAGATCCATTTTGAGGCGGGTTTAAAAAGGCCACGTGATGCTACAGAGTCAACCAAGTTAGTATCAGAGGCAGCGGTTGCCATTAGGTGTCATGGACGTATCCTCCCAACACGGATTCAGTACAGGAATGACAAAGACGAAACCCAGTTCAACACCTTCCTTGACCATTTATCTGTAAGTATGGTTATGTATGTAAACTAGTAATATCGTCTTGCTCTGTCCCATACTTTCTAGGTTGCTGATATGAGACTCCCATAATTTTTAACAGATGAGGTTCAAGTTGGATAGCCAAGATGATGCAACCAGATAAGCTTGCACCTATGTTTTCAAGTCTGCTCTGCGACAGTATCGATATAACTTGAGGAAAACTCACTTTGAAGGCAAGGCTAACAGTGAACTTGCCCAAACATCTCCAGTTGAAAATATATCGGATAAAGACTGTAGAGGCCTCGTTAAACACTGGTCTGATCCAAAGTATCAAGTATGTTTTATATATGTGATCAGATCACATGTTGAACTCCTATTTACGCATGTGCCTCACAAATCTATCTTCTTGTAGGTGAACTGTTCAAAGAACAAGGCCAACTGTACGAAAGTGAAATTCCAACAGACGACAGGATCTCGTAGCTATATTGCACACTGCGAGGCTCTTGTAATTAGCTGTTGTTTCACTCTTTCGCTGTGCCATATTATCAGATCTATATTGACTTGTTCCAAATGCAGAGGAAAGCCCGCAAGGACCAAAAAGTACCTGAACCAAATGCTCTGGAAATCTTCAAGGACTGTCACACCAGCAAGACGAAGGGCATGACTACACTAGTCAAAGCCGCAGTTGTAAGTCCTTAATCCTCATGCCTTTTAACTACTACTTACTCTGACTTGTGCATTGAACTGCACGGTTTGCAGCCAATGTCTATTACTCTTTTCAACTTTATACACAATTGTCTTAGCGTATCATTGCACCTTACAAGGTTTAAAAGAGAGGAGTGATGTTCCTTTGATCTTGATCTGTAATCTAGTTCCGTGCTGGACTTGCCCACACAATGTTGCAATTGCGTGTTTGTCCGTTCTCGGTTGTTTTGTGATATGAATGATGTCTACTATGCTTACCGTATATAAAATTTGTCTCTTTATCCTTAGTTGTCAATACAATGTGAAGAAATAGACAATACATTAGCCATGGTACATGGTCATATGTTTGGAACCTGGTTTTATTATGTACTTTGCAATAAAATACAACTAATATTTTACACGGGTTCGCCAGAATAAGTTCTATATATAGACCAAAGTTATTTTGTTTGGTTTTGCTGCCTCCTTAATATCTTCTATTCTGGGACTACTAATGTAAAAACTCAACTTTTCAGCAAGCTATGGAAAAAATGGTGGAACCGCCACCTTCTGAAGGCGACGAGGCAACTATAACCGCAATGTCAGCTCTTGCTGCAGCGGGTCAGTACCTGTCCACTAACAGTGCCAAAAGCACGTTCCTGTGTAATACTGGGTTGGTTGTTAAGGCAATGTCGTCCAAACTGCCTCATGATCAAGATATGCAAGCTCAAAACAATGTTATATCTGCGCTCCAAACACAAGTCCATTCCCTAACAAAGACCCTTTGTGAAAGAAGGACAACCATTGTTCGTGTCGTCAAGATATGCATGGTTTTGAAACCAGACTATCAGACATTTGCTATGTTGTTCAGGAGCCTAGGAGAAATGAAGGCGAAGGTTATGGTGCTCCATCGGATAGTACAACATGAAAACGTAACAGTCAGGTCAAATGAACTGAGCTTCTGAACTTCTGGTGGTGCATTTATCTGCCAGACTGTAACTTTTATGCCAACCTTCCTTTTGTTTTATGGTTATAATTTGTTTTGTTGCGATATAAAATTTCTTCTTAACGTGCAGCCACCGGCTGAAGAAAACAGCAAGCCATTTTTGTGTAGTGTAGGGTCTTCCCTATATTTGCACTGGTGGCGAACTTTGATGCCCAGTGGATGTAATCTGTGCAATCGCCTTAATAGCCTAGCGTTAGTTTCTGGCTTATTTATTTCCTAGTCTTCTTTTTCCCTGGTTTGCTAGTGGCCGCAACAACCATGGGCCATATACGGACCATGGCAACCTTGAGCCTGCTACAGGCCGTAGGATCCATGGGCGTCCTACGGGCCGTCGAATAAATGGGCCTCCAACGGGCCGTATAATCGGTGGGCCTCGGGCCATCGGATAAATGGGTCCACATGGGCCGTAAACGGGCGTAATTCGTATCGGGCCAGCACGGTAACGTGCCGTTAACATGCCGGAAAACATCAAAGGCTTAATTCTGTCACAGACTATAACGGGTTGTTAATGGGCCATAATATAGGACGGGCTGGAAACGGCGCAACGGGTTAACAGGCCACAAACGGGTTGATTCTAACCACGGGCCGAATTTGGCCCATTAGGAGAACAGGCTAGTACCGGGCCGGAAGTAGTCGAGGGCCAGAAAGGAGCCCAAGAACGTATGGGTCGTCAGTAGGCCGAAAGCTAACACGGGCTGGAAACGGCCCATGTGAATCATGGGCCGTTAATGGGTACAAAGAAATTTACTGTTCATTATGGGCCAGAGTCACCGTGGGCCACTAAAGGGCCTAAAGACACGAAAGGCCTCATATGGGACGAAAGACGTCGTGGGCCATACATGGGCCAAAAGTGAAATAGGCCGGTGTTATCTCGATGGCCCACATGACGCTGTTGGGCCGATTTCGGGAAGGCCCTAATGGGCCGTAAAATGGGCTATATGCGAACAAACCGTTAATAGGCTTTTCATGGGCCGACCCGCTAACTTTTGACCAAGTCAAACGGGCTGGCCTTTGTAAGCTAAATGGGCCAGTGTTGGGCCGTCGCACATGTCGACATATCATAGGCACCTACCTGACCAAATGACGAGCTGACACGTGTTTCCTCCAGCCAATGAGAATTTTACACGTGGAAAATCCCCATTGGTCCAGGCTGTTAACGGGTTATCAAATCCAAAACCGGACCCGATAGCTTAACGGCGACCTGTTACGGTGGATGCCACGTGTCGGTTACCCTTGACGAAAGCAATTCCATGACGCGTCATTTATCGTCATGGAAGTGAACACTTCCGTGATGATAATTTTGGTATTGTCATGGAACACTTCTACGACAACACAAGTATGACTATCTTGATTCTGTCATAAAATCGTCATGGATGTACATGCATGATAGAAAACGTGACCTAATGTGACAAACATGTATCATCACGGAAGTGTATTTTTTTGTAGTGTAAGGGTTTGCCTGGGTGAGATTGTAAGTGAGGAGCAGAGTGCGTTTGTCCCCGGCCGGCTTATCACAGACAATGTTCTGATTGCACATGAGAGCGTGTATGCAATGAAGAAGAGAAGGGGGCAATGCGGTTTGTGCAGTCAAGCTAGACATGATGAAGGCTTACGATAGAGTCGAGTGGCATTACCTAGAAGCGATCATGTTAAAGCTTGGTTTCGGTGTGGAGTTCATACAACTGATACTGAAATGTGTGACTTATGTGCGCTTCTCTGTTCGTGTCAATGGTGAACTGCTGCATTTCTTTTCTCCCTCGCGGGGTTTCCAACAAGGTGACCCAATTTCACCTTATCTGTTCCTTTTATGTGCTGGAGGGTTTACTTCTCTGCTCAACAGATTTGGTGGTATACATGTGGATAAAGGAATTCATGTAAGCTATCGATCGCCATGGATTAATCATCTGTTGTTTGCAGATGACGGTTTGATCTTTATCCAGGCCCAAAACCAGAGTGCTCACATGCTAAATGAGATTTTGCCGATTTATGAAACGTGTTCGGGTCAGGCTGTAAACAAGGAGAAGAGTTTTATTTACTTTAGTCCTAGTACTTTAGCTCCTCTCTGACAAGTGTTCAAACAAATTCTGAATATTTTCGTTGAAGCTTTTAGCGAGCGGTACCTTGGTCTACCTACTACGGTAGGGAGGATCACTAGCGAAACTTTTGACCATATTGGAGAAAGAATTAGAAGTAAACTCCAAGGTGGGTATGAAAGGATGATTTCTTGTGCAGGAAGGGAGGTACGTCTCAAAGCTGTAGCTCAAGCAATCCCTACCTTCAGTATGAGCTGTTTTAAGTTGACTAAGAAAGTGTGCAAAGGTATGGCTTCTTATATGTCTAAGTACTGGTGGAGTAGCTCCCTTGATGGTCGGTCAATGCATTGGTTATCCTGGGAGGCACTTGCACAACCAAAAGTTAAAGGGGGAATGGGTTTTCGTGCTCTTCAGATGTTTAATATTGCTCTCCTTGGTAAACATGGATGGAGGCTACTTACAGAACCGGATTCCCGGTGTGATCGAGTCTTAAAAGGAAGTTTCCCTCTTGTGATTTTATGCAAGCCACTATGCCAAAGAACTCATTAGCTACTTGGCGGGCTATTGTGGAGGGGAGGAAAGCACTGCATACATGCCTGATCAAGCGGATAGGGGACGACACAACTGTGTCGATCTGGGACGATAAGTGGATCCCAAACATACTAAAAATGACCCTAGTAGCAAGGCTTGGTAATGCTCAGATTTCTCTTGTCTTGGATCTTATTGATAATGAGAACTGGACTTGGAAAAGTGATCTTGTGAAAGCTTCTTTTACACCCCCGGACGCTGATGCAATTCTTAATATTTTGCGTATGGAAGGGGGAGATGATTTTTTGGCTTGGGTGGGTGAGAGGATTGGGACTTATACTGTAAAGTCGGTGTATCAATCTCTAATGATTCAGAACGAGCAACATGCTCTAGAAAAAGGGACGATAACGGAATCTTCAGAGACAGATAAACAGTTGTGGAAACTTCAAGTTTTGCCCAAGGTATGAGTATTCTCGTGGCGAGTTATGCGAGGGATTCTCCCCGTCGAAAGGCTGCTGAAGTATCGTCATGTCTCAACTGAAAGCAAGTGCAAGGTTTGCATGTGTGAAGAGGAGGACATGATGCACGCACTTCTGAACTGCTCACACGCCAGGAGGTTCTGGAATGAGGCACCGGAGTGGCTTGGTGTCAAACGCCCGGACTTACATCCTTTGACATGGACAAAGGACATATTGTGTGATCCTATGTTTTCAGAGGTTGATAGGGCAAAGCTTGTACCAATCATGTGGTCTATCTGGACATCTCAGTATAACATTACCCATGACAATCATCGGATTGATCCTGTTCAGTCTACGAAGCTGACGAGAGAAGCACTGGCGCTTCTTAATCTACCTCACGAGCATGAACGCATTATGCCTGGCCATGGCTGGCGACCTCCAGAGGACGAATGGATGAAGATTAACACTGATGGTAGTGTTTCTATGGACGAGCGTTGTGGAGGTGTGGGAGGGGTGGCTCGCTCCTATACTTCCCTACACGCAGCATGGTGTAAACCATATGCCGGCATCACGGACCCGCTTATTACCGAAGTTCTTGCAGTCCGGGATGGTGTTATTTTTGCAAAGCTTCGGGGCTATGATAAAGTCGTCGTCGAGACGGACTGTTTGGAGATCGTCAATCTCTGCAACTCGTGCCAGGTTCTTCCAGCTGTTGCGGCGCCCATGCGTCTTGGTTTAAATCTTTTGTTATTCAACATGTATTTAGATCAGCAAATTTTGCTGCCCATCTTTTTGACAGAGTGCTGGATAGATTCTACTCCTAGTTTTCTTGTAACTTGCCTCTTACCAGATTCTGATGGGATGGTTGATGTTGAATAAAGCTCCCAAATTAACGCGCAAAAATAAAAAAAGTTCAAAAAAAACCCCGCAAAAATAAAAAAAGTTGAGGACCAAGCGTGTAGTTTCCTCGCAACAGTTCTCCCCTGCGTCGGCAGTCTCCGGACTCACGCGAGCACCGGCCCCCCTTCCCACAACACACCTCCTCAATTCCCACTCCCTACCACCCGACCCCCTCCTACCTGGCCCGCTGTTAGCCGTCCCGGATCTCCGCATCCAGATCGCCGAGACGCCACCCTCTGGAGCAGCTGGCGTCCTCACCGCCGGACCCAACCTCCGTCGCCTACTCCCCGCCCAGCTCACTCTTCACCGCCGGGACCCCCTCCGCCGCGTGCTACCTCGCCAACTCCTCACTCTCGGGATCAGGTTAGCTTGTTTGCCATGGGGTGAGGTTCGTTTTAGTGGATCAGCAACTTCATGCCTACCTCGAATTGTATACCGTAGATTTGACTCTCTGTTAATTTTTACGGGTTGATCCGAAAGTTCATCTGACCCTTTATGTGCTACTATGATGGATGGTAATGATTGAAACTACATATAACTGATGCACCACATTTCAGTTTGCTGATTGATACATTAAGTGCTGCTTAACCTTTAGTTTCCTGGTCACAACATGTTCTGTATGCTAGCAATTTGTCTCTGTTTTTCATCTTTGGGATTATGCTGCCAAGACCAGATTCATGTGCACTTAATGCTGGCCTTCCTTTTGCTGGCATTGATATGCTTTTCTTCTCTCTAGCATTCTTTTCATCGTTCATTAGCACAGACAATGTTGAAAAGACACTACTATATTGCCAGTAAACAACCATACTAAATTCTCAGTGCTTTTCTCAACCTCACCGCTTATACCAATGCTAAGCATAGTACATTGGTGTGATTCTATTTTTTAGATGAATCATTTTGGTAGGAAACGACAACACCTAATTGTGATAGTAGAGAGAAAGTACACATGATATAACATATGGCCGTTTGGTCGATAGTGATATATCTAGTCTAAGAAATCAAACTTGAGATAGTACTACAAGGGCACAAATTGCTCAAATCAGCTTAGGATAACAAGGGCCCAATTTTTCATTTGTGCACTGCCGTACTATGTTTAGAGATAGAGAGCTGTTGTAGAGCAGCATCCTATCTCTGCTGGGGAACAAGTAGTCATGTTCCTCTTAGTACTCGACCATAACCATAGGTTTAGGTCTATGCAACCGACGTTGGATAGGGTAGGCAAAATTCTGGACGGCATGAGGCAGGGATGTGGGTCGAATCGGGGTGTGAAGAACAAGAATCTGTTGAGGAGGCAAATTCTGTAGAAGTTGAGGTCTTCGGCATCAACCCTGTCAGCTGCTGCTGCTGGCGTGGCCAAGCCCTAGCCGCAAGGTTGGAAGGAGTCCGGAGACCAACGAGGCGGTGAGATGAGACCACAAGTCCATCTCATCCTATCAGGCTAGAGACCACAAGAATTTCAAGGAGACTAGTCCTACATGACACTCCACTAATTCTCTTATTAAAGCTCTTCTGAGACCAATCCACGTCCATGTTGTGACATGTCAGCGTCGCAAGATTGTATTGCTAGTGTTCTGGTGACATGCTGATCTTACGTAGATTGTATATATGTGATTATTATTATTTACTTCCAACTAGTCAATGTGTACGTGCAATGCACGTTAATTTGGAAGTATATTAAATGCATGCGGATATTAAGTAGGATATTCTTTGCATGTTATTATGTGATTAGCACTATATTTGGCATGAAATTAACTGCACGCTAAACGTGTTGAGCGCTCGACATTGAAGCAGTCTAGGTCGTTCGATTGACATGATTTGATGGCCGAGATTAATTGGATCTGCCCCTTTGGGTCTTTTTATATTGGTATAGATAGAAAGCTACATATTTTGGGCTGTTCCATACTTACATTAATATAGACTCTTAATTACTATAATGCCAACATCTACTCCCAGTTTCAAGTCAACTTAATAATTTATGCTAAAAAGATGCACAGATCATACTGTCCCTTAAGGGCAAAAAACATGATAGCTTTTTCATCAGCGGTATTCCAGAAATTTTGGACTAAAATTACAGCTCAGGAAACCAGCCTAACTAAAAGCTAGCCCACCCATGTCCCTTGGCAGCCAGCCAAAATCCATTTCTGGAGAAGCTTTAGCCTCCCAACATGTCAATCATATGGTTGAATGAACATGTTACAAGAGTTTGTCCTCTGCGGCCTTTGCTAAAGATGATATTTACTGCATTGAGTTTGCAGTAGGTTGTTAGCGCACAGTGGGCAAATTCAAGTATAGTTCAGACTATAGTTTTTCTGTATGCATTTATACTAACTTTTTATAGAATTTGGGCCCGCTATAGCCAAGGCTTGGGAGGGAAGCAAGGTATGATTAGGATTCACATGCTTCTTGCTTAGGAGGCAATCAACATCTTCATCACTGTAGGATATGTGACAGTGAAGCTCTTTAATCTGGTTCAGCGACCTGTGAAGAGGCAGGGAGTTGATAGGCCATAAGGTGTGCCGAGACTCTGATTGTCAGTGGCGGAGCTACATTCATTTCTCTGGGCGGGCCAAAACGGGCCAGATTAACAAATACCATTAAAATTTTGCGCTTAGGGCCCAGATTCAGCGCTGCTCTTGACTGAAATCTTTCTGGGTTGGGCGGGCCATGGCCTGGTTTGGCCCAGCCGTAGCTCCGCCACTGGTGATTGGTATCTAATGTTGCCATTGGTTTCTCCATATAGGCTACCTGCATTATAGCTTCTTGTACTTATAGTTCCACAGACCATATGACTTGAAATGAATCTTCTCTTGACTCCTTAAAGGTCAGCAACCTAGTGCGTAAAATGCGGTTCTTACCGTTCATCTTGGGAGATCGACTGATCATTGACTATTGTTAGATGTCCTGCTCGATTACTCAATGTTTTTCTGATCTTTTTCGTTTTTGGGTTGGGTGGCATGGAGGTCATGTTATGGAACATCTGTTGTTCAAGCTTGAGATTATGAAGGTGTGGTTGTATTAATCTCTGTCTTACAGCAACCCAGAGCATGCTGTAGTTTACTTTGTTTGAATCTCTTTCTCTTCTTATTATAGGATGTGAAATACTTACGAAGGTCGCTTTTGAGCCATTCCTATTCTGGCCACTTATGCAGTTCATATTTTTGTCCTGTAAATTATGACCTGAACCCAGTAGTTGCTTTTGCAGGTGGATGTCCACCTGTACTTTGATTGAAGACAACTAACTTTGTTGTTCCTGAGGGCAAGAAGTAATGATCCGACCAGGCTCCAAGGAGTCACAAATTTATGATAACAATAGTCAGAAAGTTTATCCTCAGCCAATTGATGAAAATATGAATCAGAACATGGACACGATGGACAGTATGATTGGAAGGATATTCAACAACATATCCTCTTTAAAAGCTGCATACATTCAGCTGCAGGAAGCTCACACCCCTTACGACCCGGACAAGATCCAAACTGCTGATAAGCTTGTCATAGATGAGCTCACGAGGCTTTCAGAACTCAAGCATACTTACAGAGAGAAAAATCCTAAGCCAGTAGCAGCATCACCTCAAGATTCACGCTTGCTTTCTGAAATACAGGAGCAGCAGAACTTGCTAAAGACATATGAGGTCATGGTGAAGAAGTTCCAGTCACAGATCCAGAATAGAGATACCGAGATTACCCTTTTACAGCAGCAAATTGATGAGGCGAAACATCGGAAATCAAAGCTGGAGAAGAAATTGAAACAGAGGGGCTTACTTAACAAAGAATCTGAGGAATCTGATGAAGAAGAGAACTACTTCTCTATTGAGCTGACACCAAGTTTATTTACATCTGCTGCAGATAATGCATACCAATCAATACACGATTTCTCAAAGCCCTTGATCAACATGATGAAAGCTGCTGGGTGGGATCTCGATGCGGCTGCTAACGCAATTGAACCTGATGTAGTTTACACAAGGAGAGCTCATAAGAAGTATGCATTTGAGTCCTATATCTGCCAAAGAATGTTCAGTGGTTTCCATGAAGAGAGCTTTTCCATCAAGGCTGCTACTGCCAGTGTGTCCAATGAGGCTTTCTTCCACCAGTTCCTTGCAGTGCGAGCCATGGATCCTCTTGATGTATTGAGCCAGAACCCAGATTCGGTTTTCGGAAAGTTCTGCAGAAGCAAATACCTGTTACTTGTGCATCCAAAAATGGAAGGCTCTTTCTTCGGTAACATGGATCAGAGAAACTACGTCATGAGCGGTGGCCATCCAAGGACAGCTTTCTATCAGGCATTTCTCAAGTTGGCGAAGTCCATATGGTTATTGCACAGGCTGGCGTACTCTTTCGATCCAAAGGTCAGGGTCTTCCAAGTGAAAAAGGGAAGCGAGTTCTCGGAGATTCACATGGAAAGCGTAGTCAAGAACATGGTCTTGGATGAAAGTGCCGAGAGGCCTAAAGTAGGTTTAATGGTGATGCCTGGTTTCTTGATTGGGACTAGCGTCATACAGGCCCGAGTGTACCTATCAGATGTCAAATATGCTGACTGAAAATGCTGCAGTTGCTTGGGAAGATTCAGGGCGTATTAGTTCCTGCGGGCTCATTTAGTTGCATCTGAAATGGCGGGGGACTTTGTGTGTCTGTGTCGTGTGTGATGCTACCTGAAAGGATGTTATTCAGATGAAATGTGGTAGTCTAGCAACACGTTTGTGAAAGACTTTCGTATGCTTGTCTTTTTAAGACTAGAATGTTTGTTCTCTCTGTTGCGTGATGTAATCCTGTCCAGTGTTTGGTGTATATATATTGTTGGTTTGATTTGGATGTTGCAGCCTATGTGATGACTGCACAACCCTTTTCATGTTGCCATGTACTGTATGTAAGTATTCTTGTTGGTGTCTAATCTGGTTTTTGTACTGTAATACTATATGTGTACTGTAATTCCTTTTGTTTGTGTTCTGTACTGTGTAAATTTTGAGGTTTCACAGTTTCTCGCGAATACGCAAAAATTCTGTGTATCTTCCTTTTTTTATGACATCACTGTGTATCTTCCCATTGATATAGAAGGAGAGGTTCGGAGGTTTACACACTTGGGATACGTACATACATATACAAATGGAATAACTGAATCGTTTTAGAAGTACACGGGGAGGTACAGTTTCTCCTCAAAGCATCAACGTCCCAGTGATGGTCCTGGTTTCCCAACAGTTGCGTCCTGGCTCGTTGGGCTAGGCCTTCTAACTGAATGGGCCCGAACCTTCCCAAAATGGGCTTCACGGCTTTACCATCGTGCGGGCTTCTTCTCTTCTACCAACTCCTCCCCCATCCGTTCTGGGCTTCTGGCCAATCTCATTCTCGCCGGCCCTGTTCGTGCGAGAGCAGAGGAGACGGAGGTTTGCTAGGTTTTAGCGCGGGTGCGGCGGCGCGGTCCTGCCGTTGTGTGTTAGGTTGGCCGGAGCAAGCGAGCGGGATGCCAAAGGGCGACGACGCGCTCGCGCGGAAGCGCGGGAAGGTGCGTCGCAAGCGGATGCGCAGCAGCGAGAACGCCGTCTCCACGCGCGTCGCCGCCATCATCGCCTCCAAGCGCCGCCGCAAGACCGGCAAGCGCCGCGGCTGCGAGGGCATGTGCTTCTCCCTCCCTTGCCCCGAGGACCCCTTCAACGAGCGCCACGGCAAGAAGCGCAAGACCGAAGACGCCGCCGACACCAACGACGACCACAAGAAGAAAAGCAAGGGTTCCAAGAAGCAGGAGCGGGCCACCGGTCCTAATGCCATACACGTGCGGAAGAAGGAGACGGGGGAGGACCGGCTGGAGTATGACCGGCCGTCCAAGTTCCTGGTGGTCTGCCTCAACGCCATCCGGGACGGGGCGGGGGCATCCGAGGAGGACGGCGGCGGCATCCACGACACCGCCTCCTGGGGCATGGAGCTCTGGAAGTCCTGCGCGGCGTCCCCTCCTTCGGACGTGCTCGACACCAGCTACCAGTACGCCACCCGGGAGCAGACGGCGTGGCTCGTCTCCACGGCCTGCGACATCGTCGCCAGGAAGGAGAAGCTCGGAGTGGTTGTCTCATGCCCCTTCCTCCTCTACCTCGTCCCTTCCCAGGAAAAGGCGGTGCAAGTGAGTACTAGCATCCTGCTATCTCCACCTTCTTGTTCTTGATGTTGCAATGTCTAGTAGTACCACCAGGAACAAGGTTTAATTGTTCTAGTGATTTACTTGGTATTGCTTGAACAGGTGCGTTCAATATGTAAACCGCTGAAGTCTCTTGGAATACATTCAGTGAGCTTGCATCCTGGCGCTTCCATAGAGCACCAGATTTCTGGGTATGCTTTCTTCAGTCACTAGTCTCATATACAGTATCAATGTATCATGAATGTGAATATCTTGTGACTGTAGAGCCCATGGATGCATTTGTATGCACAATCCTAATTCATTTTCTGTTGTCTCTATATCAGATTAAAGAGCTGTGAGCCCGAGTTTCTTATATCTACCCCGGAGAGGCTCCTTGAACTGGTCTCACTAAAGGCAATTGACATATCGAATGTATCAATGCTGGTGCGAAAATTTGATATTTTGGTGTCTTCTTGATGATATTTCATATCAGTTCACTTGTATTTATTATCCTGATGCTTGTCAGTATTTCACTTTGAAAGCTATGTGCTCTGCAATTCTTTTAGTGAGCAGTATAGCCTACTTAGTGGCCTCACAAGTTTTATTTACTGTCAAGTCCTAGCATTGTCATTAATCTAGTTACGCTAACATCAAGAATAACTTCTTCTAACAGGTCATTGATGGACTAAAGGATTTCATGGACCTTAATATCATCAAAGAACTTCGTTCTATTCGAGGTACCATATCAGGTGATGCACAGGTAACTATATTTAGTGGTCAATGTGACCAGAGTGCGGCAACAGTGGCAAGAAATCTACTACATGGGAGAATTACAAAGCTTACCACGAATGATTCTGTTACTTCTCGAAGTGCATTTGTAGCACAGCATGTACACTTCTGTACTAAAGAAGAGAAGACATCAAAGGTAATTGGAGTGTGCAGGCAGAGG
This sequence comes from Triticum aestivum, assembly GCF_018294505.1. Classification (NCBI taxonomy): domain Eukaryota; kingdom Viridiplantae; phylum Streptophyta; class Magnoliopsida; order Poales; family Poaceae; genus Triticum; species Triticum aestivum. The sequence continues at coordinate 115,308,226 of NC_057805.1, forward strand.
TGTCCTGCTTATTCTTACTTCATTACCTACTTACATGCATGTCCTGAATTCATGGTTCATAGTTTTTTAGCTGCAGTTCATTAAACTTTAGATCGTTTTGCTGATTACTCAGGAGTCAGGAGTCAGACACTGACAAGGTCTTCTATTTTTTCAGGTTAAGGAAATTCTTGAGCATGTTTTAGAAAACCATGCTAGTAAGACAGCAAAGGTTTTGCTAGTAGCCGCGAATGATAATGAAGCGCAGAAACTCTCTTCATCCCTGAAACTGGAAATCCTCACAGTGAATGATGGCTCGCAAGGCAGCACCTTTACCGTATGCAGCAGGTACAGTGAACCATTTCAATACGTCTTTTTGTGTCATTCCCTATCTGGGAAGACAACTGAGAACATGTGAAACATAGCCAATATTTCCCCCCCAAACTTTTCAATTTGAAGCCATATTGCCAAGGCTTTGTGTTTTCACTTTCAGATTAATTTTTAACTGCACCACTTTTTTGATTAATAACTATGTTGTGGCACTGTGACATTGACGACTTACATGTTCCTTTGTATCTACTTGCAGCATGGGGCTTATCAATGTCCTTGTGAAAGGCTGTGAGAGCTTAGCAACATCAGGTGTTGAGGAATTTGAGATTGTGTTGGTCGCGGACTTGCCTCCTTCATTTGATGATTATGTTGAGATCCTCACCAGGACAGCTCGTCACACGGTTGCAGGGGAGGTGCATGTTATCGTCTCTAAGACTGATGCTGCTCATGCAAAGCCCTTGGCTGATGTTCTTGCAAACAGTGGACAGGCGGTGCCTAAGTTGCTAAGACAATTAATTGACAAGAATCACTCCTGATGCAATATTCCTTTCTACTTATGCGGGGTCACCGAGCAATTTTGTCAGCGTCAAGTGTTTTGCCTTCTTCTTTTCCATGTAATTCTCGTGTGTCGATTATTATCTCTTGCCTTGATGTAGCGCATTTAAATTTAAATTTTATGATGAATATGCGACAAGGCCCTTCCTGTAAGAACCGAAGTGCATTCTATATATTATCTGAAAGGAACTGTTGCGATGAGTTTTGTTTGAAGACGAAATGTAAGTTTTTGCTGTGCTCACCAAATCCTTGTATGTTCTGACAGAATTTTGCAACACACAAAAAAAATACTATACGTCTTCTTGAATGGAAGGCGTAATTTGAAAATCCGCGTTGTACGGGTTCTTCTTCGGGAACATCTTCGCGGGAAACTCGACCCAAACCACACATCCTTCTGGGTACCGTCCAAATCAGAGGGGCGGATAAAATCCCACAAATGCTCCTCTTCGCTCCCACCCCGCCGCCGTCGCCGGCCACCGCTCACCGGCGACCGGGTGGCAGCGCTGCCTCGTGCATCCGCTGCTCGAGCGTGCGCGAGCTTGATAGGTCCCCAAGCCGCCCGCCGCTACCGCCGCTGGCGGAGGCGAAGCGGGTGGTGCTGGTGCGGCACGGGCAGAGCACCTGGAACGCGGATGGACGCATCCAGGGGAGCTCCGACTTCTCCGTGCTCACGCCCAAGGGGGAGTCCCAAGCGGAGACCTCCCGCCTCATGCTCCTCGCCGACTCCTTCGACGCCTGCTTCACCAGCCCGCTCGCCCGGTCCCGCCGCACCGCGGAGATCATCTGGGACACCCGCGATAAGGACCTCATCCCGGACTACGACCTCCGCGAGATCGACCTCTATTCCTTCCAGGTGGGCACCTGCTCGCTCGCTCGCTCGCTTGATGTTTGTGCAAATGCTTGGCAGCCGGCAGGTGCTTGCGGAAATGCCATACCGACGAGCTGGATTTTTGTTTGCAGGGGCTCTTGAAGCATGAAGGGAAGGAGAAGTACGGGGCTCTGTTCCAGCAGTGGCAGAAGAATCCATCAGACTGCAGCATCGATGGACACTACCCAGTGCGGGAGCTCTGGGACCGAGCGCAGGGCTGCTGGGAGAGGATCCTGACACACGAGGGCAAGTCAGTTCTTGTGGTTGCTCACAATGCAGTTAACCAAGCGCTCGTCGCCACATCCTTGGGTAAGGTGTAACCAGATTTTGGTTTGGATGTTATAATGATTAGGGCGTGTTCACAGTTGGTGTGTTTGTGTTTAGGACTTGGCACGGAGTACTTTCGGACTCTGCTCCAGAGCAACTGTGGCGCTAGTGTGCTGGATTTCACCCCACAGCCCGGCGGGCGCCCTCCAAGTGTGTGCCTTAACCGCTTAAATCAGGTGACTGTAACTTTGTTTGCATAACTGAACTTTGCTTTCCTTTGTAACCAAAAAATTTCTGCTGACGCAGTGTGCTGAAATTTGAGTTTCATGCTTACTGGAAGTCCGAAACACACTATTAATATGAACCTTCTACTCCTTGCCTGTTTGTGTTAGCACGAGACCTTCTACTCTTATATCAACTTCGAGATTAAAGGAACTAGCAGGGCAGCCTGCTTCATTTGCATGGCTAGATTTGCTACAATCTTATTACCATTAGCGGATACAACCTAGGTGCTTTAGAACAATGTGCAGGATATTTAGGTGTTTTCATTAAACATTGTAATGTTGTGGGAAGTTTGAACTTTGAAGCAACAATACATCCTCAGTACGGAAATATTGCACCGAGCATTCCTCTGCTTCTAGATAGTTGCAGGAATGCAACTAATGTTAATGAAAGTTGTCGATTCCACTGCACTTACTTGCTATTATTATTAATGACATATTTCAACCACCAAGCATTACTTATCTGTCTCAATACCATTGTTTGACAATGTTGACTTGTTGTGAGGTGTCCTCTTTTTTCAGGCTTCTTGCGAAGTAATAGATGACTTATTAGTGTTATATCTGTCATGTCAGTTTCTAGTACTTATGAGCAAGCATGGTGGCTTATTTCCACTGTTTTAATAAGACAACACATACTGTTTCCAGAGAAAACAGATATGAAGTAATCGAACAATGAAAAATGTGGTTTAATCTTTTGCTCATGTTTCTATTTCGTACAGACTCCGAGCTCTCCTATTTCTGCCGAAAGTTCTGCAGGTAGAAAGTCGAGCAAGCGGATCATTCTAGTTTGTCAAGGGGCTACACAGAGCAGTTCTGAGGTATGGATTTTCCTTGTGTGCACGCATGCATGAAGAAGGTTGCACTTGTTCTTGGGATCAAGCCATGAAGACACCAGGATCTTATTTTCTAATTCCTGGGATTAATGATCTAGACACCTATGGCAGTCAAAACTATATAGCCTTAATAGCACACTGCACCATCTGTACTCTTTTGAGTTACATATATTGTCCTTTTGAACTCCAGGGTAGTTTAGGCGGAGTGGGTTATGCACCGCTGAACATGCTGGGTGTTATACAGGTAATTCACATTTTGTGTCATACAGCGCCAATTTATTTCATTTCCAGTACAACAGCTAAGCTCATATTCGGTCACACACTTTCAGGCTCAGAAGACTGCGGAACTGCTTCTAGATCTGAAGGTGAACAGTATTATCTGTAGCCCACAAGTCGCAGCTGTTGATACCGCAACTGCCATATGTGAGGTAAATATAAGTTTCACTAACCGCAACATTTAGTTAGTTGCTTTCTATCTTATTTGTACCAATTTTTCACTTGCGCGATCTGATCTCATGGAGTCACTTGCAGGTCCAAGAGGCTGCTGGTTGCTTAGGTGCTGACTGTGTGCCTCGTTACGTTGAAATGAAGAATTTGCTCGGACTCGAAATTGATGATGCCTTTCTAACAAAGCAAAAGGTTAGACCATTTACAGTTTCAGTGGTTATGATGAGCGGCATTACACTGGCTTTACTTTGAAGGCCTTTTATATGTCCTGAAAGGCTGAAACGTCATTGAGATGAATTCATTACGAAGACACCCACAAATCATGACATCTATAATTCAGAACTACTATTAGCACTGATCATATACTTCCTTTTCTTGTTAAAGCTATCTCATGCGCAGATTGGCTGGCACCTTTCTCTAAGAGAAATTAGACTGTTACTCGGAAACTTTACAAAACCAAACATAAACATTTCACATTTCCGGGGCTGAAAATTAACAATCCCCCCGTTCTCTGCAGAGCCTTGAACAGATAGTTCAGTCTGGTTGGATGGGTGGCATGGAACACCAAAAGCTAAAGACACTGTGGGCTCAGTCAGAGGATGCATGGCAAGCTTTGGTAAACGAATTGCCAGAGGATGATGGTGCTGAGTCAGACCGAGTCGTTGTCGCCATCGGCCATCCTGCCATCCACCTAGGACTGCTCTGCAGGTGTCTGAACCTAACAATGGATTACATGCCGTCTTTTCATCTGGACGACGGCAGCATCAGCGTGATCGATTTTCCGGATGGGCCGAAAGGAGGAGGTATTGTCAGATGCACGAATTACACGGCCCATTTGGGCAGATGGTCGGTACCCATCACAAAATCAACAGAAAACAATGATGAATTCTGAATTAATTTTTGTACAGAGGTAATTAACATCTCCTGTTTTTTTCGCTGTAAAAAGAAACATCTTCCATTTCTTGGTGGGAGTACCATCCTTAAGGAAAATGAATTGAGCTTGTAGATATCATACACTGATGTAAATGGCATCTTCCTAGTTTTTATTTGTGAAGATCATTTCATTCACTATACAGCATAAGTTTCCAAAAGAAGATTTGTCAAAGTAGAGTATTATTTAGAGGATTTGGAGCTCCTGGGTGCACACCCCCCCCCCCCCGCGGCGGTATGAACATTAAATTTTAAAAATGCCGGGGAAAATTCAAAAAATCTGGGATTTTGGGATATCAAACTGGATGCCCAATAAATTCCCGTGTAAAGTTTCTTCAAAAAAATAGCAGGAAATGTATTCTCAGTAAAAAAGACAAAAAAAATCTATGTATAGAAAAAAACTGTTTGGATGGATCATAGGTTGGACTGTAGTTTCTTCGCCACAGATACATTTCTTGGTTTTTTTTCATGAAACTTCACACGGGAGTAGATTGGTCACCCAAGTTTGATATTCCAAGATTTCAGGTTTTTCTGAATTTTCCTGGTATTTTGTAATTTAATATTTATATAGGGGTGGAGCACCCAAGGGCTCATGTGTATTTCCCATTATTTATGCTACTATCATATTGTTTCAACAGTATTATTTGTGCATGGAAATTTGTATAGATATACTCCAGTCGTGATGTGTATGCTCCCAATCTCAGTGGTTATCAACTGGTGACTGGTGAGAGATAACGTGGACTGTGACAAAAGCGGTTGGCCATGATCGATCTGCATGGAGGCATGCATGCGACACGTGGACCCCTCCTTCCACGTGTACCTCGTCATCCTCGAGCAGCTCGACATGGCTACTGCATGCGCCCTCGAACCTTCGCCTAGTTCGCTCCATTCCCTACGTACGGTGCTAGGCTCCTGGTGTACACCTGTTAACCTGTAGCTCATCCCCGATGGATCCAGGACCCCACCACCCGTCCACGTACAACCACCACCACCACCACTACCCCTTCTTGCCGGCCGCCGGACCGCCCACCGCTGGCGGCGACACCCTTCTCTTCCTCCTCGCCATCCCGGCAGGCTGGCTCGTCCGGCTGGTTGCCTTCCTCGGAGAGCGCGTCATCTCCGCGGTCCTCGCCCTCGTGGTCCTCCCCGGCGCGACGCTGGTGGGCGAGCTGCGCACCGTCCCTGCGGCTGCGGCCTCCCTCGCCCGGCGCGCCGCCGTGGGGGCGCTCGCCGCGGCGTTCACCTTCGCGGCCCTGGCGGTCGCGTTAGTCGCGTCCCTGCTGCTCGGCTTCGTCCTTATCCGGCACTGGGTCGAGGACCCGGTCACCGTGCGCCAGCCGCTCTACTTCGACTACACCGAGCCGCAGCCGAGCGCCGCCGTGGCCCTCGGCCCCCCGGCGGGACACTCCGTGAGGGTGTCCATGTCGCTGCTGCTGCCAGACTCCGACCACAACCGTCAGATTGGCGTGTTCCAGGTCCAAATTCGCAGTCCAAATCTCTTGGAATTTAACCTGACCATCTGCAACCTACTGATTTCCCATCTGTTAAAACCTCACATTCAGATTAAAACAGAGGCGATCGCTCCAAGTGGAAGCACCATCGCTTCAGCCACCCAGCCATACATGCTGAGGTACAAGAGCGCTCCGGTGCGGCTAGCGCAGTCCACGCTGACAATCGTGCCGCTCGCCTTGGGCATGCGCAGCGAGAGCCAGTCGGCAACGCTGAAGCTGCTGCAGTACTGGGAAGGCCACGACCGTCACAGGAGGACACGGCTCATCAGAGTCTCTCTGCAGCCAAGAGCCATGACAGTGCACCTGCCCCAGGTGTACAGAGCAGAGATCACCGTGCAGACGGCGCTTCCATGGTTCAAGGCCGTGGCGCGCAGCTTGAAATGGACAATGTGTGTGTGGCTATCTTTCTGGGTCTATGTCATTCTCTCCCTGCTCGCGGTTCGTTGGGTCTGGCCACTAGCGCTATCTGCATCGGACAGTCACAGGGGGTTATCTGATCATCAAGTCAATGGGAAGACAATTGCTGCTAATCTGGGTGGAGGAGATACAGGCCAGAGCTCACATGAGGGATCATCAAGAGGTGGTGCTGTGAAGTGGAGGGACAGGAGAGGCAGGAGGAAAGCACAACAAACGACGCATGGCGGCATGGAGCTCAAGCTCGCCGAGGGGTCGTCTTCTAGCTCTGCAGTGGCTGAGACTGATGAAGTCGTCGACGACGATCATGGGGAGCCACTTGCTGCTCGATTGCCCGTGTCCGATTCTTGTTAGTTCAGTCAGTGCAGTGTGCTGTAAAGTTTATGCTGACCGTTGATCACAGTTTGGTACACGCCATGTGTAGGAGATCTGAAGGGCTTCCATACGGAACGGCATATAATAACGCAAATAAATGGCAAAGATATATATATCATGTATTAATCGATAAGCTGCAGGGAGTCACGTAATTTGCGTTCCTTATTCATGTTGGTACCACGCTTTTAGTGTTTGGTTGACATGAGCTGTGTATGGTCTCCTTTGGTCACAGATGTTGGATAGATGAGGACGGAGTAGTAGCTTGTTACCGTTTCAGAGACTTTCAGGTCAGCCTCTAAGCAATTATATGTCTTTGCACACTTTCTAGTCATGGAGATTATAACCACTTGCTTTCCTGTGATACCCATTTTACCGCAAATTGTATTGTGTTTTCTTTTGCTTAGATCCATATCTAGTTGAATCACTTAAATACAGAAGCATTTTATGTAAGCTGTATGGCTTAGGAGATGAAAATGGGGAATATAATGGTGTAACTCAGATAATGTACAGTCAGATGGTTGAAAATCCAACTTCGCTTGCTTAGCTGCATGAATTTTGCCAATTCATTCGATTTATGGGATCATGTAGCTTTGTTTGATGTTAAAAACTGTCCTTCGAGTATTTTAATCATCATCAACTTCCTTCAGAGAGGAGTTATATAAAGATGACAGGGACAATTTCAGAAACAGCGAGCCATATCATTTTTGTGGTATGCAAATAAACATTTTATACCTTTGAGAATCCATTTGTTGGTTGTCTAGAGACTGGAAATTAAATTCGTAGCAGTGAAGTTCCCATCGTCATCATTTATAGCGCTGGACCATGTAGCACATGCTGTCATAGTACACATAAGCATATACCTACCATGTCATTTTCTTCGCCAACTAATCATATACGAGTATATTTTTAGCCAACTCTTCTGCAGCAGGCATCATGGCTTACCGATGCATGCTCAAGTCCTGATTTTGCATGACAAGGAAATCATGTATGAGCTACAGTATATGGAAAGAACCAGATTGAGGGGGTCCGCTCCAAATGTCTTGCTATGCACAAGGTGCTCATGCATGTGATGAGTTCAGCTCCATGTTTTCTTAGTGACAGGGTTAGTCACTTCAGAAATAAATGTGTGCGTTTGAGGTCCTATCTGCGTAAAAGGTCCTAATTGTATTTCAAGTGCACAAAACTGTTGAAGCTGGGGGCTGTATTGCTGTTGGGCAACTAAGTTGAGGTCCTTATAAATCTGTGGGTTTCACAGGGGGATATCTAATAATCAAATCGTTCGCATGAGCAGCGCATATCTTTTAATTTGCTGGGCAGTGTTGATCGCCAGAAAATGACATGTCTGTACTCCAGCAGTGATAATGAGTCACTTGCAGACTAATGAGACTGCGAAAGATTCTTCAATTTCTAAGTGTTCCATGCCAAACAAGAGCCAAGTAGGCTGATGTTGGAACAGAAGTCCTGATATTGATAGAAATCATATTCTCTTGAGCAGGTGCAACTTAGATCTAGCTTATAGGAGTATTCCAACACCCAACCACATCATGGAAGGAAGAGGACAAGTGAGCAACCTGCTCTCCTCCTTCCTGATGCATGCATAGCCTTGCTTCTGCCGGCTAGCGTAATAATATACATATCCTCTCCCCAGTTGCATAATGTTATCTTGTCCATCAGTTTCCTAGTGGGTCTGAAACCGAAAGGCCTCTTTTGTCAACTTGTGCCTGCTGCATTTTAAAAACCTTTCGTTCCTGGCTTACTCTAGTTTAACAAAGATTAAGAGACATTGCCCACTGCAAAAACTTCATCTATCTATCTATCTGTTTTATTTCTGAATTTTTTTTGATTTTGGTGCTCTAAACATACAGGAATGCACTCGTATAAATCCCCTTAATCAGAGTTGTACTTGGGCTGCACGATATTTTTTGCATCTCCCTGTGGTGTCTGTACATTCACCTTCGTGCCAAGTGAATTAATATATGCTGATTTCTCTTGCTAAGCCCACATCATTTGATCATCATCTACCATCTGATAAGTTAGCTGATCTGCCGTACCAACATTTCACAGTGCTCTAGGATCAAGTCCTACGCTTTGCCAGTGAGTTGCATTCTCACGTAACATAGCAGACTCCGTAAATCTAGTGCATACGGATTGCGCATCTTGTAACATTCTTATTTACGTATCAGATAGCATTCGAGGCGTAACTGACGGACCATGGGGGGCTGGTGCAGAGTTTTGCAGTTGCGTTTCGGCGCGGCGCATCTCATGCCATGTGTTTGTGGGAATTATACGGGCTAAGTGACAAGGTAGAAAGTCTTTTGCTACTCTTATTTTCCATCCATCTCACCTTGTGTGATGTTGTAATTTCGTTACTTGGTCCTCAATCATTGAGAGGTTAGAACTTCCTGCTCTGCATTAAAAGAATGAAAGTAACAAGAGAGGATGCATTAGTATTCAGCTGGGATCATATATTTCATTCATATACGCATGTTGTCATGGGACCATGAAGAGTGACGCTTCCATGATCCATTCCCATTGGCCACCCTCAACATTTCGCTGTCTGAGACAATGATCGGATCAGCCTGTCTTAGTCACTTGTTTCACCGTGCTGTTTGGTTTCTGTTATTTTTATCTGAACAATTTTTGCAACTCAAATTATGCCCACCTTTGTGTCAGGCCCTGTTCATGCCCTTCCCCTGTTCCTGCGTGCCGGTAGTCCGTAGATCTCTCATCATGCGTCCCTGGTGATAGGATAACGGTTCACCAGCTCAAGGCATCTCTCCTCCGTCGATCTGCCATCCAACGGCTGCTGACGCTCGCGAGTTGATGTAGCTGTCTCCGACAACGCATGTGCTCTGTTTTCTTAATTTCTGCTTTTGCTTTCCTGTAATGGCTATAAAGCCAGCCACCAGCGTGTGAGTGGGTATGATCATTTGTATTGGGTGTAAACCCTAGCCGCCGGTGGCGAGCTAAACTACTTTCCCCAATTTCCTCATCAAGAAACCCTAATTTCGAGCTCTGTTCTTCTCTTAAATTGCTGCCGTGTGTTTGAGATTGCATAATTCAGAGCTCTGGTCCTGACAATTGGTATCGTGAGCTAGTCTTTCCTCGGAGGCGGTGTGATTTGGGGCAGCGTCGGGGTTGGTTTTGGCCGTAAAATCCCTCTACATGCTCGAATCAGGCGGCAGTGAATCTAGGAGGCGGCCGGAGTGGCAGAGTTCGGGTACAGTTAGAATTGTAGCCTGGTTGCGGGAGAAAAAGATCTCTGGTGGTAAAACCCCAGCTCCTACGATCTGACCGTGTACCAGAGGAGGCGGGCGTTGGCGACGGTGTAGGCGGCGGCGACGAGTTAGTTCCCTCCCTCCCAACCCTCTGGTGGGAATTGCTGAAGCGGGCTAGATGACGGGCCCTGTGGATTCAGGATCAACAGCGGAGTTGCAGCTCGAGTCCCTCGAATTGGACATCAAGACGCTGAAGCGGGACAAAGAAGAAGATCGCAAAGAATTTCAGTAGTTTCAAGCAACAGTAAACAGAAACTTTGCAACTATGCAGAAGAACTTTGACAAGATTCAAGATAACTTCAGACGTTTGCTGTTAGACCCGGATCCTGTACCAGCAGACGAAGAAGAAGAAGGCCAAGGCAGTGTTCAAGTAAAGGACAACCAAAACCGCTCTCCTCAAATAGCTCCAGGTAGGCCGAAGCAGCTACAAGCACCAACTCCACCCTCAGGTACAATGTCAGAGAAAGGAGTCACCTTGCCAGTTGGGACAACAACACTTCGAGATCATACTGGAAAGGAACTGCATTTGGATGGCACTCTGAAAGTACCTTATAGACATCCAAATTTTGGCCAGGCCAAAGAGACAGCACCAAACATAGTGGTACAACTTGATGAAGTACATGGTGAAGAAGCTGCTGATCAGCAAAACAGAAGATGGCCCAATACTCCAGTTGATGGAAGAAGAAATGTTCTGACAGTCAAACCAACAAAGTTGAACATTTCGAAAATTGAGGGGCATGATCCAAAGTATTGGATCCAGAATCTAGAGCAGTATTTTGCTGCAGCAAGAACCCCTATTGAGCATAGAACCGAAGTGGCCATATCTTACCTGAAAGGGCCTGCTGTTAAGTGGTGGAGAGGAACAGGATATGCTCCCAGCAATGTTCCATGGCACAAGTTCTGTTCCTACATTTCTGACTGATTTTCTATAGACTCTGCTTGTGATATTATCAGCTCCTTCCATGCAGCACAACAGATGACTACAGTTACTGCTTATGTGGAGCACTTTGAACAGCTAATGAACACCATGAGAAGAGAAAACCCTGGAATCCCTGATGATTATTATGTTTCTAGTTTTGTGGCAGGACTTAACCCATACATCAAAAGTCATGTGGAGTGTTTCAAGCCTAAGGACATGCAAACTGCTGTGTGGTATGCGAGGAGAATGGAAAAAGCTCAGCCTCCAACTCCAACTGTGCAAACTAAGCCCTATGTTCCCCAACCCAGAGGCAAGTATTGTTTGACCAGACCAAAACCAATGTGCCCAATGCCACACCAAATAGAAAAATGATATCCAGCAAGCAAAGCAAAATCAGGTGTGTTATAAGTGCAGAGAACCATGGGTGCCTGGCCATAGACAGGTCTGCAAAATGAGCCAGAGAGCCCAGATACAAGCATTACAAGTCCAGGAAGCTGAAAACCCTGAAACAATATTTGTCACAGACTTTGATGACCCTGACTTGGAAGCAACTGAGCCATTATCTGAGGAGGCAGTGTTGAGAGTGTCAATGCATGCTGCTATGGGCATAGGATCAACAAGAAATACTTTCATCCTGACTATAAAGTTAGGAAATACTGTCGCTACAGCATTGGTGGATAGTGGCAGTACTTCCACTTTCATTTCTCCTGAAATGGCAAGCAAACTTCCTGTTATTCCAAGCCCTACACCTAAAATAAAGGTGGTAGTTGCTAGTGGAGGAGTATTATGGACTGAATTTCAGGCAAAGAATTGCCCATATGAAATACAAGGTCACCACTTTAATGACAGTTTCAGGGTGTTAAAATTAAAAGGCTATGACATGATTTTGGGGGTAGGTTGGCTCAGGAAATATAGCCCAATTCAAATGGACTTTATTAAAATTGAGATGAAAATTTCTGATAGCGTTGGACAGTTTATAACCTTTGTGGATGAAACTGTTCCTCTGACTCCTGTAACTGAGGCCAAAGACAACACTGAGAAACTGCTAGAGCAAGTTGTTTGTGGGTTCTTCTTGTTTACAACTTCTGGTCATGAATTCACAGCTGCTAGTCAAGAAATTCCTGCAGGGTTACAACCACTGTTGGAACAGTATGAAAAAGTGTTTCAGGAACCCATTGAGTTTCCTCCAAGCAGACCTTGTGATCACAGAATCCCATTGGTAGAAGGGGCAAAGGTTGTTAACCAAAGACCATACAGAATTCCTCACCATCAGAAAGAAATATTGGAGAAAATAATTCAAGAGCTGCTAAAGAATGGTGTTATAGACCTAGCACCAGCCCATTTTCCTCTCCTGTGTTACTAGTCAAAAAAAAGATGGCTCTTGGAGACTATGTACTGATTACAGGAAATTAAATGCCATCACTATCAAAAATAAATATCCCATCCCTGTTATTGAGGACCTCCTGGATCAGCTCAAAGGAGCAAGGGTATTTTCCAAAATTGATCTCAGAAATGGATATCACCAAATCAGGATGGCCGAAGAAGACATACCAAAAACTGCATTCACTACTCACATGGGGCTCTTTGAGTTTCTAGTTATGTCATTTGGACTAACTAATGGCCCTCCTACATTCCAAGCATTGATGAATTTCCTGTTTGGCCATCTCAAGTTTGTTGTGGTTTTGTTTGATGACATCTTAGTGTTCAGTTTCTCCATGGAAGAGCACAAGGGCCACTTGAAGCAAGTGTTTGGCATATTACAAACAAACAAACAAATTATATGCAAAAATAGAGAAGTGCTCTTTTGGACAGCAAGAAATTGAGTACTCGGGACATGTCATTAACTCAGAGGGAGTGTCTACTGACCCATCCAAGATACAAGCTATTAAAAACTGGCCAGCTCCTAGTACAGTGACTGAGTTGAGAAGCTTCTTAGAGCTAAGTGGATATTACAGGAGATTTATCCAAGGCTATGGGGTAATCTGCAGACCTCTGTTTGACTGCTTAAAGAAAGAGGGCTTTGCTTGGAAAGAGGAGCAACATGAAGCATTTGTAACATTGAAAAACAAGCTCACAAATACTCATGTGTTGGCTCTACCTGATTTCTCCAAACCCTTCATTTTAGAAATAAATGCTTGTGGATATGGATTGGGAGCTGTATTGATGCAAGAGGGAAAGCCTATCTCTTATTACAGCAAAAGTATTGGTCCTAAGGCAGCTGCAATGAGCACTTATGACAAAGAAGCTTTGGCCATAATTGAAGCAGTTAAGAAATGGAAACATTATTTTTTATCAACTGCCCTAGTTATCAGAACTAATCAGGAAAGTCTGAAATACATTCAGGACCAGAAGATTACTGAGGGCATTCAACACAAACTATTGTTGAAATTGCTGGGGTACAACTTCATTATTGAGTACAAAAAAGGGAAAGAAAATAAGGTAGCAGATGCCTTATCCAGAGTAAAGCACATGATTTCTGCATTAACTGCAACTGCTGCCTCTCCCACTTGGGTCAAAGAAGTAATTAGGAGCTACCATAATGATGATAAGATCAAAGATCTCATTGCTGAAAGTACTGTGGATAAGTCCAGAAACACTGCTTATTCTTTCAACAATGGTATCCTCAGATTTCATAACAAGATTGTAGTGGGAACAACTACTAATCTCAGGCAGGAAATCCTCCAGATATTCCACAATTCAGAACTAGGGGGCCACTCTGGACAAAGAGCAACTTACCAGAGAGTTAAGTTCGTATTTCATTGGCAGGGTCTGAAACAAGATGTTGTGACATTTGTGAAGAATTGCCCTGTTTGCCAATTGAACAAAGCTGAGTACACTCCCTACCCTGGATTACTAGAGCCACTTCCTGTACCAGATTTTGCTTGGGCACATGTGAGCATGGATTTTGTGGAGGGACTGCCAACATCTGAACACAAAAATTTAATCCTGGTAGTAGTTGACAAATTTACTAAATATTCTCATTTCATTGCTATGAGGCATCCCATAATAGTGCAATATGTGGCCAGAGCATTTTTTGACAATGTTTTCAGATTACATGGCATTCCACTAGTGATAGTAACCGACAGAGATAGAATTTTCACAAGCAACTTGTGGCAACAATTGTTCAAGTCTCTGAAAATCAAGTTGCACATGAGCACCAGCTATCACCCACAAACTGATGGTCAAACAGAAAGGGTTAATCAGTGCCTGGAAAACTACTTGAGGTGTATGTGTTTCCAGCAACCAAGGAAGTGGCATGGATGGTTGGCCCTAGCTGAGTGGTGGTACAACACTTCCTTCCACACCTCTCTGAAAATGACACTTTTTCAAGCCTTGTATGGATTTCCTCCCCCCAATGATAGCAGAATCAACACTGCCAGATGCTATTTGTGAGGATAATGAGGATCTGCTACACAACAGGGAGCTGGCACTTGAAGTGATCAAACAAAATCTTCTTAAAGCACAATCTAGAATGAAAAACTTTGCTGACAAGAAGAGAAAGGAAAGAGAGTTTACAGTGGGAGAAATGTAAGAAAGTTACAGCCTTACAGACACACATCTCTAAGTCTGCATAGGCATCTTAAGCTTCATTCTAAGTTCTATGGACCATTCAGAGTCCTTGAAAGAATTGGAAACCATGCTTACAAACTATTGTTACCAGAGGGCTGTCAGCTACATGACACATTCCATGTCAGCCAATTGAAAAAGCACATTGGACCAGCAGTCATTCCTTCACCCAAGTTACCACTGGTTGGCCCTGATGGTATCATCAAGATAGAACCTGAAGCTGTGCTGGAAAGAACACTCATTCGAAGGAAGCAAGGAAACATCACCATTCCTATGGTCAGGTGGTTAATCAAATGGAACAACCTGCCAGTGGAGGAGGCCACTTGGGAGGACTCAACGTTTATCCAAAAAGTTTTCCCTGCTTTCAGAGCTTGAGGACAAGCTCGGTCTCAATTGGGGGGTATTGTCAGGCCCTGTTCATGCCCTTCCCCTGTTCGTGCGTGCCGGTAGTCTTGACAGCCGTAGATCTCTCATCATGCGGCCCTGGTGATAGGATAACGGTTCACCAGCTCAAGGCATCTCTCCTCCGTCGATCTGCCATCCAACGGCTGCTGACGCTCGCGAGTTGCTGTAGCTGTCTCCGACAACGCATGTGCTCTGTTTTCTTTATTTCTGCTTTTTCTTTCCTGTAATGGCTATAAAGCCAGCCACCAGCGTGTGAGTGGGTATGATCATTTGTATTGGGTGTAAACCCTAGCCGCCGGTGGCGAGCTAAACTACTTTCCCCAATTTCCTCATCAAGAAACCCTAGTTTCGAGCTCGGTTCTTCTCTTAAATTGTTGTTGTGTGTTTGAGATTGCATAATTCAAAGCTTTGGTCCTGACACTTTGTGCGTGCGTGTGTGTGCGCGCGCGCGCGCACGTGCATGTGTGTGCACCATCCTTGCACGGGGTTATGCTTATTAACCTGATGTTCCATTTCTAGCTGATGCCCCCCAAAGGACACCTCAGCAGAACAAGCTTCATACTAATTGCCTTTGCACAACCATATGCGATCTGTTTCGTGCTATCAAACCATTTGGCATCGTGTGATTCATGATGCTTTTATTCCTTCCATTCCAAGATATAATCAGTCAAATGCAATAATAAGATATTTTGAATATTTCAATAAATTTGTTTTTGCAGGTAGAATTTTTTTTTATTTTTAATATTTCAATATTGACTACATGTAAACTGAAATGAGTGAACAAGCACACTAAAAAAATGTGTATACATTTGATTCATAAAATGTTTAGAGCATCTTATATTTGAGAACGGAGGACATGTTATATTTGTGAAAGGAGGGAGTACCTTGCACATACACACACACACAAATAAAATCATGCAACTATCCCACTACCTTTTTACCATGGTAACTATCCCACTACTTGTCTTTCCATTTTTTTATGTGATAGGAGTATGTACCAAGTATTTAACTGTATCCCTCAAAAAAATTATTTAATTGTAAACACAAGCGCATGCCCCCTTGCATGTACATTTGTTTCTTCTCGCACAGTTGTATGTAAGCCGCTTTAACTTCTTTTTGGTGTAAATCGATTTCGCGTTGGAAGGAAGATGGACATAGGAGAAAGGAGGCTTGAGGTAGAAGACACACCACAACCGTGCGATGAATATCTGTGGGCATCTCTAGCACATCCCCTAAAACCTATATTTGGGGAAAAGTGAGTTTTAGGGAGTTAAGCACTAGCTAGCAGATCCCTCAAACCAACTTTACTAAAAATTATAAGTTTGGCTTCCAAAATAATCCCCAGTTGACTATATTTGGTCCAACTAGCAACCCTTGAGTAAGAGTATGGAGACAGTTGCGCAATCTCCACGCAATGTTCCTGTCGTCCACCTTACCTTCTGCCCCCACCCCACCCCCTCCGGGCCATCCCGCCGCGTTTTCAACTACCCTAAGCCGATGATGCATTGGTAGATGCACGGGGAAGTAAGACCAAATCATCGCGATGCAAGATCGAACCAACAAGAAGCAATGCCAAATCAATGAGAAGCAAGACCAAATCAACAAGATGTAAGCCAAAATCAAGTCGATGCAAGCCTAAAGAAGAAAACATAAGAAGCTTCGCCTTGCGCTTGTAGTGGCTGTCATGATTTGGTTCTTAATCCATGGATCATTTGCAGATCTTCTTTTGGCAGGAGCTATTGCATTGATGATGCTCTTAGAGCATCTCCAACAGCCGCTCAACGCGCCGCGCGTAAAAAACTCATTTGCCGCGCGCCGTTCGCCTGGTTTGGCGCGGCCGGCAGCGCTGGCTTCAGCAGCCGCGTCAAAATTAAGCGCGCGCGTAGCTCCAGCGGCCGCGCTAAAATGCAGCGCGCGCTAAACATTACGTACATTTTTTAATAAAACAATAAATAAAATTCATAGATAAAAAAGATACATAGATATTTTACATAGTTCCATAGCATAGATAGATAAAAACTAAGGTGCAATGACATAAACTACTAGATAGTGCAACTACAGCCTACTCCCAGTCGTCGTCACCATCATCATCATCGCCATCCTCGCTGGTCTGGTCCGAGGTATCGAGCCACATGTCCTCCCAACGATCATCATCAGACGTAAAGATCGTCTGCCCACCATTCTGAACGATTTCGCACTGCGATATCGCCAGGGCCTTCCGCCGACGCCTGTCCAACCACTCATCGCGGCAACTTTGCGTCTCCTCCTCGCGGCGCCTTGCCCAGTAGGCTTGCTCGTGGGTGACGTCCTCCGGGTGGCGCGGGCGCCACTCCGCCATGACCCGCTCGTCCTCCTGGGCGACGAGGAGGCGGCGCTGTCGCTCAGCATGCTCCGCACGGTCTTGTGCCGTGTTAAGACGAGGCGGCGGGGCGACGTCCAGCGCCTACTGGAGCGTGTAGACGTCCTGGAAGTTCATCTGCGGGCAGCCTCGTGCGCTGTCTCGAAGGTGCCGAGCCCGAGCCGGAGTTCGCCGGACCGTATCTCAGAGTAGTACCCGCCGTTGGGGTGCTGGCGGACGCCGCGGTAGCCCGACGCTCCTCGGCGGCGCGACGGCATGGTGGCGTGTCGGTGGCGGGGCGCTGGAGCGGTGGAGGCGCGCGTGGCAGCGGAAGCAACGAGGAAGCGATGGAGTCGCGCGTGGCAGCGGAAGAGGAAGAGAAGTGTGTGGAATAGGCGCGTGGCGAGCACCACAATTTAAAGGCGCGCCGGAAGCGGTGCGCCAAAAATAGCGCGCGAGCTGCCGCCTTTTCCCACGCGCGCGAGTTTCCCGCCACCGCTTGAGCGCGCCGAAACGTCCCGCGCGCGCCGAAACGTCCCGCGCGCGCTAAAAACTCGGTTTACCCCGCGCGCGCTTTTTGAGACGGCTGTTGGAGATGCTCTTAGTTTGGGCGACGATGAGTAGAGCTATGTAGTATGTACGATGTTATGTATGTATGATATTAATGTCTAGAAGTTATCAAATTATGCTAATAATAGTTTAAATATGCGTTTTAAAAAATAGGGACTAAAATTTTAGGGGATCTACTAGCTCCGAAACAGTGATTTCCCTAAAAAGGTTTTTAGTAAAGCGGGATAGAGAACACTTTTGATAGTTTTAGTATAAGGAGATCTCCTAAAGATGCCCTGATGGCCCAAACAATTGACTCGCACCAAATTTCTTTTCAGACAACATACAAATTGTCATGCCTTTTTTTCTAGAACTAGAACAAAGCATGCCGGGATTTAAAAGTGATCCTCACGGACTATTGTGTTTCCTCGGTGATCTTGTGAAGTGGATAGCTGGACAAGGTTGCCAACAAAGTAGCATTATGTTGCAAACCTTTATGAGCTCCTCAAGAGGATCAGCCCACGAGCTCGCAAGAAAACAAACTAACTAAAAGGGGCAAAGATCTTCAACCCAAACGCTCCCTCCCTGATCTAGAATCACCTTCAAAGTAATGTTAGATGGTTGGATGAGAATAGCACGCACTCGACACCGTTGGCACCATGATGATCGTAGGACTCACCGGCAACCGTCGCCTGTTGCACTCTCCCGAGGGCCAACGTGCTACTCCCTCCCTTCCTAAATATTTGTCTTTCTAGACATTTTAATTGGACTACCACATACAAATATATGTAGACATATTTTAGAGTGTAGATTCACTCATGTTGCTCCGTATATAGTCACTTGTTGAAATATCTAAGAAGACAAATATTTAGGAACGGAGGGAGTAGTAATGAAGGCAAAAACCCAAGTGGACCAAGTTCCACCTACTAGTCAGCTGGGGTGACCAACTTTAAGAACAAAGTCAGGTCATTTCCTCGGGCAGAAATCACATATTTGACCTGAGGGCGAAATCAAATCACAAACTGACCTGCTTTTGAAAAAATTTCACTCTGCTGACCCTTTCGTGTGGCGCCCGACAGCTAGGCGCCGCACACTACTATGCAGCGCCCTTTCCTTAGGCGTCGCACCTCCTGCCAGCGTGGCAGCCCTGGTCCAGTTGCGGCCCCACAGACAGCACTGCAGCGCCTAAGTCCTAGGCGCCACACTTGGAATGTGCAGCGCCCATCTCTTAGGCGCTGCACAGTCTGTGTTCCACTTAGGCTGGCCCCACCCTCTCTCCCCTCCCACCCCCACCCCACACACCCCCACCCCACACACCCCCACCCCACCCAAACCCTTAGACTTGCGCCCCTCCTCTCTTCCCCTCTCCCCCCTCTCAAATCCTTCTCAAATCTTGCAAATCCGGAGTATTTGACCGTGGATTTCGAAGCCAACCCCTCCCTTAAGGTAATCTCCTCCGGTCCCCTCGTTTTCATCCATAGGAATTGTCACATTTGCTCAAATCTTGCTACTTTGGTGAAACCCTAGTTTTGGCTTGGATTTGCAAATTTGTGTTGAATCATGTTATGTTTCTTTGCTAATTTGGTATGGTTAGGCTTTCATAGTATGCTAGGGTTAGGGTTATGTGTGTTTGATGTTGGTGTTAGGGTTATGCTATGGTTAGGGTTGTGGTTATTGTTAAGTGGGGGTTATGGGAATTAATTCATTTATATGTTATGGCATATGTATTTTGTGCAAATATTTTTGTTATGTACTTACTTGATATACGTGTGTTTTTGATTATTGTAGGGATGGGGAGAACATGTGTTTATGTTCATCATGTGGATAAAGAGGTCTTTTTGAAAGGCAATGTTGAGCCGGACCCGGATGAGCTTGACATGGTGTTTGAGAGTAGTCCTAGCTATGCGGAGCTCTTGGACCAAGTGAAGAAGGATTTGAATTGGATGGACCCAAGTGACGTTGTTGAGTTCAAGGGAAGGCATAATGTTGGTTTTGGAATGCACATCCGTTGGAAGACAATGCATGTGAACTCCGAGCAACGTTGGGTTGCATACAAGGAGACGGTTGCCGAATCTCTAGACAAGGCTTTTGAGTTATTTGCCTCCAAGAAGGTTGAGTCTACTTTGAATTTGGACTTGAATCGGAACCCCTCCCCATTGGTTGCTAGCACTCCCCCACCCATTAACCAAGATCAAATGAGTGAACCTCATTTCATGCAACAAGATTGGCCAACATTGAGCCTGACTCCAAACAAGCAAAATGAAGCTTTTGAAGAGGAGAATGATGAGTACGAGGAGGATGACAACGAAGTTGATCTCCATGACAACAATGTGGGTGATCTCGACCAATATCATGTGCAAGAGACAATGGACCAATCCATCCCTTTTTCCCGTGCATATGCATCGGACTCGGATGACGATGGTCCCGATGAAGAAGTTGATGAGGAGGGGTTCACGCCGAAGGAGGCCCAAGCATTCAAGAAGGTATTCGGGCGGGATCACAAGACACCATTGTTCAAGGATCTTAGTCTCGCGGATGAAGCCGTTGTGGATGGTGGCAAATGCATTTCTCTTGGAGCTAGGCCAAGTTCTCGCCGTGATTTGGAAGACGGCAAGAACGGGATATATCTCGGTTGTGAGTTTGAATCCTTCTTGGAATTGAAGATGTGGCTCGACAACTACTCGGTTACACATTATCGTCCACATAAAGTGGCCAACTCGGACGTCAATGTGCGTTACACGGTCAAATGTGAAGTGCCAAGATGTCCATGGATTGTGCGTGCGAGGCCATGGAAAGGAGGTCCCACTTGGTGCATAGTGAGTTGTCTACCAACTCACATGTGCCGGCACAAGAATGCGGATGGCGAGCTTGTGTACCAACAACACAGACAACTCACGTCCGAGTTCATTGCTTACAGGTTATCCAACCAAATATCAACACTTCCAATAATGAGCATCAAGAGTGTCATTGACCTTGTGAAAGCCATCTTTCATTACAAGGTGAAGTACGGCAAGGCATGGAAGGCGAAGCAAGCCGCATTCAAGATGATGTATGGCAATTGGGAGGAAGCATACAACCGACTCCCTAGGTTGTTGTTAGCTATGGCCGCCACAAACCCAGGCATGGTTCACGTGGTTGAGCCTCATGGGCACCAAACATTGATTCATAACGGGAGGACCGTCTGAGTATTTGGCCGTGCATTTTGGGCCTTTGAGCAATGCGTGAGGGCTTTTGATCATTGTCGGCCCGTCATCGCCATTGATGGCACGTTCTTGACCGGACAATACAAGGGCACTTTATTGGTTGCAATAGCAAGTGATGCCAATAACCGGGTGTTGCCTTTGGCTTTCTCTTTGGTTGAGGTGGAGAACAATGATAACTGGGAGTGGTTCTTGCGTCAATTGTGAACAAGGGTATTATCGGCTGAAAGGGAAATTTGTGTCATATCGGATCGCCATCCAGGAATTCTAAACGCGGTGGTGGTTGACATTCCCGGACATACAAGTTGCACCATCAATGGTGCGTGAGGCACTTTTGTGCAAACTTCTATAGGGCATGTGGTATCAAGGAGTTGGCCGATGATCTTCAAGATTGTTGTCTCGCTTTCACCAACAAGCGGTTTGCCACATTGTTCAATGCATTGCTCAGACACAAGAAACTTGACCCCGGTGGTCTTGAATTTCTCAATAGGAACATTGTCAAAAGGAATATGTGGGCACGTGCTTTTGATGAAGATGGCCGGAGGTACGGTCAAATGACAAGCAATACGGCAGAATGCTTCAATAAGGTGCTCAAGGGTGTACGTGCATTACCCGTGACGGCAATAGTTCAATACACATTTGACAAGATGAATGGATACTTTTTAAAGTACTCAATGGAGACGGATAAGCAGATTGCTGGTGAGAACAAGGATAAGCACAAGTACTATTTCCCACCAAAGGTTGAAGAATGGTTGGACTTTCAATCACGAAAGGCAGACTCGCAAGAAGCTGTACTATATGACGACAACGAGTGGAAGTATGAGGTCACAGAGCCTGGGGGAACCACAAACGATGGCCACCAACACGAAGGCCGCGCTTTCAAGGTCTCCCTAACACGGTGTGATTGCAGCTGCATGAGGCCATCGTTGCTTCATCTCCCATGCTCGCACTTGTTAAACACATCCCGTGTTAGGAATGTGGACGTCAATCACCCTCTTACCGTGAGGGAGTCCGAGTTCTCAATCATGATGGTAAAGAATACATGGGCTCCCCGGTTTCAACCATACTTGGACCAATCACAATGGCCAGAGTATCATGGAGTTCAACTATGGCCGGACCCGGAATTGAAGGTCGTTAGACGGGGAAGACGTAAGACAAAGCGTCTTAGAGGTGACATGGACGGGTGGGGCCGTGGTGGCGGTGGAGAATACCACTACAAAAAAAAGACACATCCGTGACATTTTGAGCCGAATGAATTTTTTTTCTGTCATACATATGACACTTCTATGACGATAATTGTGACAAAACCTGGTATCATCATAGATGTGGGGGGCTCCTACTTCTATGACAAAAAATCATGACAGAAAATAGGCTTTTCGTCCTAGGCGGGCTGGAGACGCAGCTGCATGACATTCTTTGGGCTATCCATGACGGAAAAAACCATGGTAGAAGCGAGGGGGAGGAAAATTTCGGGGAGTTCCCGGTTACGGTGGGAGGTCGGGGGCCGAGCGATGCGTGTTTCTCTCATACACGTACGCGCGTGTGTGCGAGGCATTGGCTCTAACTAAACCCGAGCGAGGCGTTGGGCTCTAACTGAACCCGAGCGATTGCACTGTAGGCTACGCGTTACTGAACCCGAGCGATCGATCGATGGCTGTTAACTGAACCCGATCGAGCGATTCCTTCGCTACTGCTGCTAACTGAAGCCGATCGATTGGATGAACAGTGAGCGTTGCGGGGGGGGGGGGGGGGGTTGGATGAACAGTGAGCGGTGGCGTTGCCTCTGGATGAACAGGACCCCGTGGTGTGGAGGGCTGGATGAACAGTAGACGATGGAGGGGTGCCCGTGGAGGGGTGGTTGAACAGTAGCCGGTGGAGTAGCGCGGTGGAGGCTGGATGAACAGGAGCCCGTGGAGGCTGGAGGAGGTCAACGGTAGCCCGTGGAGGCTGGAGGAGGTCGACGGTGGAGATGAACAGTATCCCGTGGAGTCCTGTTTTGCGGTACGCCACACCCTTCCCGATGAACAGGACCCCCGTTTCGACCGTAGGAGGTCCGTTTCGTCCGTTTTGCGGTACGCCACACCCCTCCCGATCAACAGGACCCCCGTTTCGACCGTAGGAGGTCCGTTTCCTCCGTTTTGCGGTACGCCACACCCCTCCCGATCAACATGACCCCGTTCCGAACGTAGGAGGTCTGTTTCCTCCGTTTTGCGGTACGCCAGGCCTCGTTTCCATTGCCTGTTCCGTCCAAGCCCTCCCGATGAACACGACCACGCATTCCATTCCGACCCAGCTGGTTGGCTCCCACGCGTTCCGTTGCCTCCCGATGAACACGACGCATTCTGTTGCCTCCCCATGAACACGACGCATTTCGTTGCCTCCCCATGAACACGACGCATTCCGTTGCCTCCCCATGAACACGACGACGACGCTGTTTCTCCGTTCCGACCCAGCCATGTACACGACCCATGGCCGTACGTATGCGCGAGTAGGCGTTCGAGACCCCGCCCGTATGTACGCATACGTGGCCGTATTTTCTTTCTTGCACCCTGGCCGCTGTACGTACGTGTACATGCTACGTGCGCGCCTCTACTACGACACGTGCGCGCCTCTACTACGACACGTGCGCGCCTCTACATCGACCAGTATGTACGTACACGTTCGCGACCAGAATGACAACGCTATGTACTCTTCGACCAGGTGGGTCCCGACTGTCAGGCACTTCCTTGCCTGCGAAGATGTAGCTGGTGGGTCCCAGCAGTCAGGGGGGCGAATCGTTTCTTTTTGCCCGGACGCACTTCCTTGCGTGCGAAGATGTAGCCGGTGGGTCCCAGCAGTCAGGGGGCGAATCGTTTTTTTGGCCCGGACGCACTTCCTTGCGTGCGAAGGTGTAGCTGGTGGGTCCCAGCAGTCAGGGGGGCCAATCGTTTTTTTCTTCGCACGCACTTCCTTGCGTGCGAAGATGAAGCTGGTGCGTCCCAGCAGTCAGGGGGAAACGTTTTTTCCGCGAAATACAGTGGACCGTCCGGTGGGTCCCAGCTGTCAGGTGGAGGAATCATTATTTTCCGCGTAATAAGGAGGCACTTCCTTGCTGCGGCCGTGGACCCAGCTGTCAGCCTCTCCACGTACAGTCCACGTCCGATGGAAGTCGTTCCTTGACCACGTTGACCAGGCCGCGCCGAGAGCACCACGGCGGTGGACGACGGCGAGGCCTAGGAAGGGGATGACGCGGAGCCGGGGAAGACGCAGCAGTGGAAGCCCCCGCGGAGAGGAGTACGAGGGTTCACTGGTTCGGCTGTGGTGTGAGGCTGCCGTCGCCGCAGGGCCTGGCCAGCGGTGGGAATAGTAGGGGGCGGTGAGGCCTCCGCGGCAGCACAGCCGGCCACGGGAGGCAGGAGCATGCGGCACGACCGGCGCTGCTTTGGGCGGCTGGAGCAAGAAGACCAGAGGTTGAAGAAGCACTACGGCCGTTGGATGGACATCGTACGGTCACTGGAGCTAGAATCGTTCATATTGACTAAGTTGACAAAGCCCTCCGTCCCCGTCAACTTAGTTGGCCCACAAGTCATCCTCCCACTATGGTGGGTCCCAGCTAGCAGGGGGTATTCATTTTTTGTGCGTAATAAGGAGGCACTTCCTTGCGTGCGAAGATATAGCTGGTGGGTCCGACATGTCAGCGGGGGGAACGTTTTTTTCACGAAATACAGAGGCCCTTCCGGTGGGTCCCAGCTGTCAGGTGGAGGAATCATTATTTTGCGCGTACAGTCCACGGCCGATGGATGTCGTTCGTTGACCACGTTGACCAGGCCGCGCCGAGAGCACCATGGCGGTGGACGACGGCGAGGCCTAGGAAGGGAACGACACGGAGCCGGGGAAGACTCGGCAATGGTTGCCCACGCGGTGGGGAGTACGAGGGTTTACTGGTCCGGCTGCCGTCGCCGGAAAATAACAGGAGGTGTGGGTGAGTAGAGGAATGGCCTGGCCAGCAATGAAGTAGGGTGGGGCGGTGCGGCCTGTGCGGCAGCACAGCCGGCCACGGGAGGCGGGAGCAGGCAGTCCCACCGGAGCTGGTTTGGGCGGCTGGAGCAAGAAGATCAGATATTGAAGAAGCAGCACGGCCGTTGGATTAACATCCAACGGTCACTGCTGCTAGAATCGTTTGTGGACTAAGTTGACAAAGCCAAAGTACACGTCAACCTAGTAGACCCACAAGTCAGCCTCCAAATCTGTCCCAAACAGCATACAGCCCGAAATTTCTAGCCAGATTCAAATTAATTTTAAATCTAAATATACCTTAATTTAAATTCAATGAAATTTTACCCGCACAAAAACAATGAAATTTAAAATATCAAAATCCGAAAGAAAACAGTATTTTGGAACTAATTGCCTGTTTGCTGTATTTTTTCATTTTACAGCCCATTTATTATTACTTATAGCCCATTTCTTATTACTTATAGCCCATTTTCTGGGCAAAATGCATCCCTCCTCGTCTTGAAAGATTTCCGGCCCAGCAGGGCGTAGAAAAGCAAGTAGGCCTACGTTGGTTATTCTGCAAAAAACAAAATAGCTGGCTAGCCATTTTCAGAAAGGAAAAAAACAAACTGGGCTGGTCATGTGCTAAACATATGAAATAAAAGCCTGGGCTAGACGGGCCACGGGTCCCGCACAACCCAGTTGATACCCTTCTCCGTCCCGAAAAAACAAAATTACTGCGCGCGCTGCTGGGTCCCTACTGTCATCCTCACCATGTACAGTCATCTCCTTATTCCTCTCGGTTGTTGACCATGTTGACAACACCGGAGGGCGGCGCCGCGGCGAGCGAACCAAGGCGGAGGACGATGGTGAGGCCTCGGACGGGAACGAACAGGAGCCGGGGAAGATCACAGCCAGCCGTGGGAGGCGGGAGCAGGCGGTCCCGCCGGCGCTGGTTTGGCTTTGGCGGCTCGAGGAAGAAGAGACTGAAGAAACGCGACAGACGTTGAATGTCAATCCAACGGTCAAGGTTGGCACAATCGTTTGTTGACTAAGCGGACACCAAGTAGCATACTTTTTTATATATAGGAAGAAAACTGCGAGGAAAATGCGTTCGTCTGCCGTCCTCCTCACAGGGAACGTTCGCCACATAAGTGACTAGCACCCTTGGTTTTCAACCGAGAGGTCTTGGGTTCGAGTCCCAGGAACTCTCAATTTTGTCCTCCTTCCTTCCTCGCAAAAAAGGGAAAGAAAATCAAAGACTTGGGAAGGCGTACAGAACAAGCTAGTGTACCAGTAAAGAGACGTTGCCGAGTTTTAGAAAAAAGAAAGACGTGCTCCTGTAGCTGGTTCGAATCCAAACCTAGACTATGACTATATATGGTGCTATGCTACTCTGCAAGTAATGAAACTGACATATCCAACGTTCGCTTCTCCTCTTCTCTACTTACTCTGCCTAGCATCAGAAGCTCTGGCCGCAGCAACCATGTCCGCTGGCTGCTCGTCCACCTGCTCTTCAGCAGGCAACAACCAGATATGCGCCAAGTCGCCACCCGTACCATCGCCTGTGGGTCTCATCACACCCCCGCCGGCACGCGCACCGCAGCCGATTGCTCATCGCAACCCGCTGCCGTTGGTGTGGTGCCACTGCTGCAAATCACGCAGAGTCATCCGTCGCGTCTCAACCACAATCCGCAACCCTGGCCGAGTCTTCTACAAATGCCCGAATCATGGGGTAATAATATGTTTAAGTGTTGTTCTGCTGCTTTCAGTTGCTGATTTTTTTAATAGTTTGGTTGATGATCTTCCAATTTGATTCGTGCAGAAAAGGGAAGATTCGTGTGATTTGTATTTCTGGGAAGTTGCTGATGTGGGGGAATGCAACTACGCTGATTATTTGGTTAGCCGAGGAATCCCAATACCAGCAGGTTGGGGTGTTGGACAAGTAACTGAAGGAACGGCAGAAGAGGAAGATGCAGAGCAGAAGGTTAAAGATGCAGTTCCTCTGATCATGGCCAAGCAACAGCTGCTGAACGGCCTTGACAGCAATGAGGAGATGAAAGAGCTTGTGAAGATAATGGGCAAAATCGATGTGCTCTGTAGGATGATTGTCTCTTTATTTGCAGTGTATGTAGCACTCGTGATGTATTCAGTGGCTACGACATGAGCACTTTGCTGAAACTAGTAATGAATGAAACCTGTGTAGCAGGCTGGGCGTAGTGTTGTGAACATCTAATGATTTCTATTAACGGAAATCAGGGGGTATCCCCTTTTGCTCATATAAATAAATAAATAGCAGAGGCCCTGTCGGGTCAGCTTTGTTCTCATTCGAAGACGTCGAGCAAATTGCAGTCCAACAGCAAACTATGTCATCAAATTCAAGTTTCACAGCCAAATATGAGTACAACTAAACAACAATGTCATCATGTTTTAGTTGTCATACAATCACCAAACACAAATCAGCATACATAACAAGTGATGTTCTCACAGCAAAATACTAAACAACATGTTCATCAGGTTTCAGTTGTCATAGCAAACACAATTTCACATAGTAGATAAAAAACGTCTTCTGACAGGCAAATACGACAAAAGCAATGTAATCATCATCCGCAGCAGCAGCGTCAACATCTTCGCCATGTGTATCAGTCTGAATCGTAATTCCCCACGGTGTCATCTTCTTCTTCGTCCTCAACGTCCTCGAACGTTGGCTTCTTCTTGATCAACTCTTGTATGTCCACAGCACGACAGGCAATCTTTTCGCCGGCGTCATTGACGTGATGGTTCTCAAAGATATTAGGAACATCTGTGTTATCTTGTACATCAGGAGCAGTGTAAGCATCATCTTGTTGTGCAACTTCATTAAACGAATTCCTCTGCTCAAACCTTTGCAATACTCTCCAGTCATCGCTACGTGCAAATGTGTCTTCCAAGAAAAATATCTGTGTTGCTTGATTTGCCAAAATAAAAGGCTCGTTGGTCTGGTACGCCGCCTTGACATTGATGGATTTGAAATAATCATCAGCTCTGGGTTTTGCGATCCTGGAAAACAGGTTATACCAACGACAGCACAACAGAACCACACACCGATGATCCTCGAAACTGGAGATATACTGCAACTGAACAATGTCTGTTATGTTAGCATACATTTCAGTTGTCTCTTTGTCATACGTATCCGTGCTCATGATGGCACTGTTTTGTGTCTTCCTGCCTTCGTCTCGTGCAAGGGTGTTGTAGCGCACATCTCCAACAACGCAAGATTCATAATGTCTTACCCGAGTATCAGGACCCATTGCTAGTGAGTAAAGGGCATCATCAACTGCCTGCCCATCCTCCCGCATCTTCTTAACCTATGGTTAGAAAATAGACAAGCTGATCATCTTATGTACTCAATATATTAAAAAAACTGACAGTGCACTTCAAAAGCTTACATGGTTCTTGAACCATTTCGCAAATCCTGCCATAACCAGTTTGTCAATGTTTCTTGGATTTTGCGGCAGTAACTCCTCTTTGTAGATGCTGCACAACATAGTGATCGCGTCAAACATCTAAATATATAAGAATGTGCTGCAAGTTTAGTAGATTACGATGTATAAGCTGCAGTACTGCACTTACTTGATATAAGGTAGTATCTCAGGACAGTTATTCAACACATACCAAACCATTTTGTCCAAATCTTTAGGTTTGTCCTCTTGTCGACTCTTCCCTGTAACTCGAACAGAATAATCGAAAACATTGAGCCCGGGATTGTCTTCACCCACCTCTTTGCTAAGCTGATCAGCTGTTTCAATGTATTTTGAGCAGAATGTCAACGCTTCTGTAGCAATGTAGGCCTCTGCAATGGAACCCTCGGGTCTAGCTCTGTTCCTAACATAGCCCTTGAAAGTGCCTAGCCGCCTTTCAATAGGGTACATCCAGCCATACTGTACTGGACCTCTAAGTAGTGCCTCATCAGGTAGATGAACAGCCAAATGCACCATCACATCAAAGAAGGCTGGAGGATATATCTTCTCAAGGTCGCATAGGATAGTTGGTATCTTGTCTCTAAGACGCTCCAAAGCATCTATCCTGATATTCCTACTGCAGAGTTCCCTGAAGAATTGTCCCAACTCTGCAACTGCTCTGTATAAGTCAGGGCGGCCCAATCCTCTAAGGATAACAGGTAAAACCCTTTGAAGTAGGACGTGGCAGTCATGAGTTTTCAACCCTTGTACCTTGTTTCCATCTGCACTGACTCTCCTTTCAGGGTTGGAAGCAAATCCATGTGGGAATCTCACACGTGACAGGACCTCGCAGAATTCTTTTCTTTTTACCTTGTCCAAGACGTACACAGCTGGTGCCATATCCCGTGGTTTACCTTCATCTTGCACCTGCAAATCCTTTCTGATACCCAGGTGTGTCAAATCAATCCTAGATTTTAAGGTATCTTTCGTCTTGCCTTCAATATTAAGAAGTGTGCCGATAATGCTGTCACATATATTTTTCTCGATGTGCATCACATCAAGATTATGCCGCAGATCCAAATCTTTCCAATACTCCAAGTCCCACAAAGTGGACCTGCGGGTAAACAATAATCTCTCTTCTACCCTGCCACGCTTCCTTTTCCCGCTACCATTACCAGGATGGTTTCCTGGTGTAATATGCCTGACCT
Source organism: Triticum aestivum (assembly GCF_018294505.1). Lineage (NCBI taxonomy): Eukaryota > Viridiplantae > Streptophyta > Magnoliopsida > Poales > Poaceae > Triticum > Triticum aestivum. Next base: position 115,337,889 of record NC_057805.1, read on the forward strand.
TCTCTAATTCCACTTGCAACTCATCGGCGGTGAGCCTCTTTGGCGCATCACGGTTTTCATGCTTTGCATTGAACACATGTCTTCGGTATTTTCTAGGATGCGGCTTGTCCTTGGCAAGGAAACGGCGGTGTCCAATGTAACAGATCTTGCTAAGTATTGCGTATGACAGCGGATTCCTGTCACAGCGAACACATGCATTGTAACCATGTGTCGTTCGCCCTGACATAGTGCCCAAAGCCGGATAATCATGGATGCACCAAATTATAACAGCACGCAGAAAGAAATCAGCTGGTGGGCTGCTATATAGGTCTCGAGTGAGAACACCCTTCCATAGCTGTTGAAGTTCCTCCACAAGAGGCTCCATGAACAAATCAAAATCCTTTCCAGGACTTTTTGGACCTGGGATGAGCAAGGCCATCATGTAGTTTGATTCTTTGGTGCAGACATTTGGAGGCATGTTGTAAGGGATAACAAGCACTGGCCACATGCTATATGTGGCGCTCTGGTGGCCAAATGGGTTAAATCCATCTGAAGCTAAGCCAAGTCTAATGTTTCTCGGGTCAGCAGCAAACTCTTTGTGTTTATCATTGAAGCTTTTCCACTCACTACCATGAGATGGATGGCTCATTACATTCTGATCTCTGTACTCCTGGTTCCTAGAATGCCACAGTACATCCTCTCTTGTTTCAGCATCATGAAACAACCTCTGCAATCTTGGTGTAATTGGAAAATGTCTCAGAACATTATGAGGAATCCTCTTCACAGCATCGCCATCTTTCCATCTTGATGATTTGCATTTCGGGCATTCACTTAAGTTGGCATAATCCTTCCGGAACAGAACACAATTATTCTTACAAACATGGATCATATCATATCCAATTCCAACTGCACGAAGGAAATTCTTCATTTTACTGTAGGTGTGTGGCAGCTCAGACGCATCTGGGAAAGATTTGCGGAAAGCAGCCAACATCGCATCGAATGATTTGTTGGTCATCCGCTCAGATGTCTTCACCTGAAGAAAGGTGACCATAGCTGAGAATACTGACAGCTTATTTCCTGGGGTGACAGCAACGTTGCATTGTTCCAACATGCGGGCCCACCGTTTTTCTTCTGCAGGTGAAAGTTCACGGAATGCACGAGCATTTCGTAGCATTGTTTCAATGTTGGTCAAACTCACTGGCTCCGCCACCACCACCTCCTCCTCCTCTTCCACCTGAGCATCAGGCAGATCAAGATGGTGATCTGCTGCTTCCACGTAGTCAATAACATTGACGTTCACAGCTTCACCATGATGAACCCACCTAGTATATGTGACCGACATCCCATACAAGTGTAGATGATTTTGCACAGTTGACTGGGGTCTTGTAACTGAATTCATACAACTGCTACACGGGCAGAGCACATCTGATTTCGGACCACCGTACTCAGCTCTGATAAAGTTCATGAAGTTTTCAACCCCCTCGACATATGCAGCGGAGAATCTTCGAGCAGAAGTTATCCAAGTCCTGTCCATCTGTTAGACATACAAATTAGTTCTTCTACTAGATATTACAGGAAAAACATATATGCTTTTTTATGAAGTCCAGAAAAAAATACCTAGGTCGATGTCTAAAGCTATGGCAAGATATTTGGACGAGCAGATCTAAGTAACGAAATATATGTAAAGCTAATTCAGCAAACAGATTTGAGTGCCAAATTATGGCAGGCTGTTTCAGCAGTCAATGAGGCCGAGCACACAGCCATCGAACTATCGAAGGCCATCGCAGCAACAAAGATCGAGTATAAAACGGTGTAGAGCTATTTCACCTAACAGATTGGCTACTAGACCATGGCAATCTACGTCACAATAAATATATGGCAGGATATTTTAGCAACTAATCGGCCTTGGCATGCCATCTCAGCTAAGCAGATTGAGTGCAGAACAGGGCAAGGAAGCTTCTTAAGCAGAGCATATTGACAGTAAACTACTTCGGCAAACAGTGAGATTAACAGCGTCTATCAGCTAACATTCAGCGCTACACCGACATGAACGGGGCCTCAGTCTAGAATGCGCGTACCGTGGGAGAAGCTGACCGCCGTGCGTCTCCACACGAACGTCGCCAGCGGTGGCGGCGCTGACCGCCGTGCGCCTCCACAAGAACGTAGCCAGAGGTGGCGGCGCGGCTAGAGGACGGCAGTCTACGAGAGCGTACTGTGGGAGCGAGAGGATCGCCGAACCGCGGCGCCGACGTATCGGCGCGGCGGGGAGGGCGGCTTTGGCGGAGCGAATGGAGTGGAGGGGACAGGGGGGAGGGGGTTTGGGGAATATTATTGGCTAGTTGGCCGAAGGGCGGTTGAATCGGATTTGGGGGGAATTTTTGGGTGTGGGGGGGGGAGGATTTTCGCGCGGTGGGCGGGGGAGTTTGGCGCATGGTCGGTTTCTCCAAGTGCAGTCCCACGTGTCAGTGAAGAGGCAAGCCGAAGCGCGTTCCGTTTGCGTGAGCCGTGTGCAGGACCGAACGTGTGTGGGGTGCAATGCGACCGCGACAGGAGTGTTGTGAGTGTACCGCCTTTTTTCCTTTTAAACTAGGTGCTTCGCCCCCTAAAAAAATTGTTGCTTCGCGCGATCCATCGATACTACTACTAGTAATCCGGTAATCCCGACTAAAACGGCGCGGCCGGGTCTTTTCCCGCGCGATATGCTGGGAGGTTGGCTTAGTTGGGTTTTTTAGGACGAGTAATGCTACACCTACGTAATCCCAGTTACGTAATTAACGTAATGTGAAACGTGTGAGCTGTTGATTGTAGATTGGGGGGAGGGAGGGGCCCACCACCATGAAAATCAGGGGAGGAGAGAGAGAGGCAATTTACGTTAACCCTTTCGTAGGTTCCCGTAGATGTAGAAAGATGTGAAATGCGTGAATGTGTAGTGGACGTACTATTGGAGTGCCTAAGATAATTTGTGTATGTATAGACCCTATGTGTTTATTTTACTTCGCATGTTAGATTTGTCTCGGTTCAATAAAAAGCAGAGTTGGTGATGATGGTGTGCCTGTCATCCTGCAATATAGGCCGTCCGATCTATATCTAACGGATAGGAAGGAAACTATGACAATTTACCCGCACTCCTCTCCACATTTGCAGATAAGGCTTTCCCTCGTTCATCCTTTTCTCCCACAAGATCTTGATCTTCCGTGCAACGCACGGGCATCTTGCTAGTACTCCTACAATATGTATATTATTGTGAAAGTTCATATACACCGGCCGAGATTAATGCAAACACGGCAGATTTTCATTACATTTCGAACTTTTATAGGACAGAAAAATAAAAGAAACCCGACCCTAAACCTATTCTACGGCGGCGACCGACGTCCTCCATCTGCGATCTCTATGTACGGGGGCGGGGTTCAAGACCCGTGAAGTGAAGGTGCGGTCTCCGGCGAGGAAGAGTAGAACACGGGATACGGACCGGCCAGTTGGCACACCATGCCCTGCCGCCTCCCATGCCCTACTCATCCTCGGAGGAGTCCCCGACCTCGGCGGTGCCGGACGTTGGACGGCGGCAAGTAGGACGCGTGGCTGACGGTGCTCCCGTCGTCGGCCGCCAGCGTGGCCACCGCTTGTGCGGTCGCGTCCGCGTCCGGCTACGCCGCTATTGCGTCGCGAGAGGCGACTTGAGCGAGGGCGGCGACCTCGAGCTTCATCCCCGAAGACAAGCTCTCCCGCAGAGCGTTCGCACTTGCGGTCATGGCGGATGTGGTGCCAGGTAGGAGGACGATGCGCTATGGTGTGGAGGTTAGCTGGGCGTTGCCGCTTTAAGTAGCGCATTCCGGTGAGGCCAAGCGTCCGGGTGCGTCATTAAGTCGCCGGAGTTGGTTCCTCGGGCACCGAGCCTCTTAACGACGACATACGAACGGACGGCATGAATGCGGGCAGCTGGCGCCGGCTGGGAACGCACCGCGCGACGGCGCGAGGGACGAGGGTTTTGGTGTGCCAGGGTAGTCAGCTGCGGTCGTGGCAACGTTGGAGATGCCCTTTGCTCACATGCGATCCCCGCATGTCATTGAAAAAGCAAGACGACCCGGCATGGTCTCAGGTCCAGAGGATGCAGTTGGCCGCGCTACACCACTCCGCGGACGCGTCGCGGCACCCCGTGCATCCTCGACGAGCCGGGTGTTGGGGTGTGTTTGGATTGTGGCCAAAGTGCACCTTACCAAAATTTTGGTCATGACCCAAAGATTGGTCTTTGTTTGGATGGTTGCCATTTTTTGGCATGCCAATGAACTCTAGCCAACTCTAGTTCATTTTTCTTGCCAATGTCGGCCAAATCATGGGCAACCAATACCTCAACCAAAATTTTGGTCATGACCCAAAGATTGGTCTTTGTTTGGATGGTTGCCATTTCTTTGGCATGCCAATGAACTCTAGCCAACTCTAGTTCATTTTTCTTGCCAATGTCGGCCAAATCATGGGCAACCAATACCTCAACCAAAATTTTGGCTACCCAATGCTTTGATGGGGCAACCTTGGGCACAAACCAAACATACCGTTGGTCGTGCCACAGCACTAACGCCACCCTCGGCACACTGAAACCGACCGTGTCTAGCGACGATATGAGCGTGTCGCTCACCGCGGTCGCCGTGTCCAGAGGCGGTGCTGGAGCTGCGCCCCGTTGTTGGCCCCAACGACCCACATGAACGGTTGTCGGTGGCGAGGAGGTCGTGGGCCAGCTCCTCCATTGGACTAGTCTGCGCTACGTCGTCCCGACGGGTGTGCCCCACATGTCGGTTTCCCTGTTTTCCTGGCCATATTCGAGCGTCAGTGCTCCGCGTTGCGCATTAGGCCTTTCACTATGTAGGCCAAGCGAGACAACTTATTGTTTATTTGAGCCGTTCAAGTATAATCATGTGGCGTTTGCTTATTTCTCATTCCTCTCCAACCCTCTTCTCCATCGATCATGTCGCCCTCCAGTCGAGTCCATCCTCCCGCATGCCTCATTTGAACATTCCGCCGAGTATCATTCGCATGTACCCACCCTAGTCCTCTTTCAATAGATCTCCGGACCCCGAGATGAAATCGAGAGGGAACGAGTGGGGGCACGTGATACCTAAGGCGGATTCAAAATTTTGAACCGGTGATCATAGCATCTGCAAATCATATATAAAGGGTATTCAATGTTCGTTTCATTTTTGAACATACAATATACTCCCCCTATCCTTTCTAGTTTACATATAAGTTTTATGTGTAGTCAAAGTATCTCTACTTTGATCAAAAAGGTATCAACATTCAACAACGCCCAATCAATATTGTTAGATTCGTATGTACTCCTAGATTTGTACTCGAGATGGTTTCCAATTTGACTATTGACAAGATTAATAGTACATGAGATGTATAATGTGAAAATTATATCATTGGAAACTCCTTTCACATATGAATTTGACCGTATGCTTTGTGTAAGTTGCATGTCATATATTATTACTCTAACATTTGGTCAAAGTTAGCCTCGAAAAACGCATTAGACCCTGTATGCTTTGTGTAAGTTGCATGTCATATATTATTACTCTAACATTTGTGTAAGTTGCATGTCATATTTTTTTGAGAACTTGTACAGTGGGAGAGACTCCCACTGTGATTGTATTACTCAAAAAGTAAAGTACACTGTACAACCCATATTTACAAGTATCTCATCCACCACTTTGGGGGAGAGTGTGATTTGACCAAGTTCTAGACTGACTAGTGGGGTGGAAGGTTGTTTACAAAAGAGAGAATAAAGTCTCTCAAGTCTACTCTTGTTCTGTGTTGGAGAAGGGTGAAATCTTGCTTGAACCTATCAAGCCAGCCGTGGTATGTTGGAGGGATGCCTCTGAAGTGTTTGTTATTCCTTTCTTTCCATATGCTCCAAGCCGCTTGTAAGAAGATTTCCGTGAACAGGGGTTTGTTCCAATCATTAGAGGCCTTGCTTATCCAGTGCAGTCTGGAGCCGAATTCTTCCCACATGATCCCTAGTTTGGACCAACAGTATTTGCTGAAAGGGCATTGGAAGATCATGTGTTCCACATCCTCTTCAACTTGCTGGTTGCATAAGAGGCAGCTGAAGTCATCTCCGATGTAGTAGTGCCTTCTCTTGAGCATGTTGCGAGTGTTTAGTTGGTCAGATAGTAACAACTATCCAAACACCTTGATTTTTAGCGTGACTTTGGACTTCCAGAGCCAGTGGTAGTATTGGTGGGCCTTCACATCCCGAAAGTAAAATTTGTAGTATCTATTAGCTTTGAGGTCTGCCGAGCCCCAACAATATACCCACCTGTCATGTGTGTGGGAGTCCTCAAGATTACCAATGTGTAGCACTTTTTGTTGTAGGTCACGGACTTCTCCATGTGCTTGCACTGAAAGGGGAAGATGAAACGTTTCATGGAGGGAGGTGGATCCCAAGAAATCTTTCACAGAGATATCCTCATTTAATGCAAAGGAGAAGGCCCGCGGGTGCGAATCTTCCAGCACAGATTCCAACCATAGGTCTTTCCACATAAGAACCGTGTCTCCCACATGTACAATTGTCCTGGATATACCTCGATATACTGGTGTGAGTTTCAGCACGTCTGTCCACCAGAATGATCCGCATGGATCCGACGCGTGTGGGATCTTGTGCGTGTAGTATGTTGTCCATATCAACTCCACCCAAGGCAAGTCATGGTGGTTGTAAAATTTGTGAAGATATTTGAGGAGAAGGGCCTCGCTTTGGACATGGAGATTGATGATACCGAGACCACCACTTTGTTTTGGTCGGCAAACCATGTCCCAAGCCGCAAGGGAGTTACATTTATCTCCTTGCTCCGTTTTTCTTGTCCAAAGGCACTTTCTTCTGAGTTTATCAAGCAGCTCTAGAATCTTCGGTGGGAGTTTGAGGGTACAGAGAGCGAATATGGTGAGTGAAGTGATCATCGTGTTGAGGAGCGACAACTTTGCACCATATGACATCAATGTTAGAGTGCTGGTCATTCTTCTTTCCATCGTGCAGACTAGAGGCATAAGATCTTGGACCGTAGGTTTGGTTATTCCGAGAGGCAATCCCAAGTACGTGAAGGGCATAGAGCCTACCTTACAGCCGAAGATGGAGGCGATGTCATTGTAGCAATCGGGCTCGCAGTTGATTGGGATTAAGGTGGACTTGTGGAAATTAATTTTTAAACCAATGGAAGCAGCATAGTCTGAAATAATGCCCTTGATTGTCCTGGCTTGTTCAGCGGAGGCTGGAAGTAGAATAATCGTGTCGTCGGCATATTGGATCACAGGGTAATCATGCTGGTTTGGTCGCTGAAACAGTAGCTGAATTCGGCCTTGTCGGAACGCGTCATTAATAGCAGCTTGCAGGAGGTCAGCTGCAAGAACGAAGATGAGGGGTGATAAAGGGTCACCTTGACGGACACCACATTTGCAGAGAAATTGTCGACCTGGAACACTGTTAAGGAGGACTGAGGATTTTCCGGATAAGAAGATACATTTGATCCAATCCAGCCATTTGGCGTTAAACCCCATGTGCTCCATAATTTTAATCATGGCCTCATGCTCGATCGTGTCGAATGCTTTGGCGAAATCTAGTTTGAGCAAGACAATCTTCTGTTTTGAAGTTTGGCATTGATGTATGTACTCGAATGCCCAGGCCAAACAATCTTGTATGGATCTACCTTTGATGAATCCGTACTGATTTCGATGGACAATTTTAAGAATGAGTTTTTGGAGCCGATTTGCGAGCAGTTTCGTGATTACCTTGAGGCAGCAGTTGAGTAAAGTGATTGGCCGAAAATCAGAAACTGTCTCAGGTGATCGAACTTTGGGTATGAGTGTAATAAATCCATCATTAATGCTTTCAAGATTGAGGCCACCCTCATAGAATTGATTACAGAGTTCATAGAAGTCCTCTTTAATTAGGGGCCAGCATTTTTTCAGAAATAAGCCAGTGAAGCCATCCGGACCAGGTGCTCGGTCAGCCGGCATTTCCTTGATGACAGCATCTATTTCATTCGTAGTGAAAGGCATTGTCAGCTGATCCAGACCCTCTACCTTTTTGATGATGTTTTGCAAGTTAAATTTCATTTGGAATTCACCGGATTTTCCCAATCTATCTTTGAACGTTTTGTATATGATCGCCTCTTTGCTTGCATGATCGTTAGCCAATGTGCCATCGGGCATTTTCAGAGTGGGGATCGTGTTGCGTCTAAATCTTTCCGAGGCCATCGCCTTTAAGAACTTCGGGTCTTCATCACCCAGTTTAACCCAGCGAATGGTGCATCTCTTTTGCCAGTATTGCCTTTGGTAATTCAATAGACGTAAGATGTGTTTCTTCAGAATTTTCCTAAAATTATGTTCTGGCGTAGATAACACCCGGAGGTTTTCTAGGGCATCAATGTTGGCCAGAGCAAGATTAGAATTGTCAATTGCCACCTTCAGCTTAGAGATTCTTTTGCTCCACTTTTTTAACTCATATCTGAGGGCTTTGAACTTTCTACTCAGGATAGTGGCCGCATTTGCATTGGCATTTTGTAAAGGTCTTGTCCATACAGCCTGAACCAATTCCATAAAACCCGGGTGCTCCACCCAATAAGACTCAAATCGAAATATTTTGCTGCGAGGGATAGAAGTTTCAATTTTGAGAACACATGGAATATGATCAGAGACTGGCTTCCCTAGTGGCATGACAAGTGTATTAGGGTATGTAGAAGTCCAGTTGTTAGATGTGAGGAACCAGTCTAATTGTTCCAGGAGGGGGTCGGTTTGCATATTGCTCCAGGTGTAGGCACGACCCTTGATTGGCAGTTCAATTAACTGCTGAGAACGGATGAAGTCATTAAAAGTGATCATATCATTAGGATTACCTCCAGGTTTATTTCTGTTATCAGGGCTGCGAATATAGTTAAAATCTCCTAATAATAGCCAATCTTCATTGGAGGGGATGTGCAAATTGTGAAGCCATTCAGTATAGATCACTCGTGGGTCACCCTGACATGGGCCATAAATGTTTACCAGAGTCCACTCTTGGGCCGATTGTGTGGAGCGAAATTTGATAACCAGAGCAAAGTCTTCCTGAATGAGTACAGATCCAGTGAAAATGGCACTGTTCCAAATGGTGGCAATGCCACCTGAGGCACCCTGGGAAGGGATGTACGCAAACTTATCAAATCTTCGAGGGCAACAAGACTTGAGGAACATATTATCAATGTGGGATTTTTTTGTTTCTTGCAGGCAAACTACTGCGCAACCACTGGAGGATATCGCATTCGATAATGCCAAAAGCTTAGGTTCAGAGTTTAATCCTCTTACATTCCAACACAAAATATTCCAACTTGCTAACAGTGCCATGATAAAATAAACAAAGAAGAAGCAGCAACTGAAATAAAGCAGGCGAATAAGTTAGGCGTTGGAGGGGCCGTCCTCAGGCTCAGCCAGCAGAGCTTCAGATGTGATTTCTTCTGGCGGAACGGCGCACTTGGTGATCCCAATATGCTGCAGCACATGAACTGGAGTTGGCGGAGGGATCTTGTCATGCTTGGAGGAATCAGGCACACCTTGGCTTGTTTGAGCAGCAGCATTAGGAGTAATTCTGGGTTTGACTCGAGAAGTTTTAGCCCTGCAGTCAGAAACTGAATGTGTTTTGAAGCCGTCATACTTGTTGGAGCGATTACTGCGACGGACCTCAATCACAGATTCCGGGGCTTTAACTTTGCCTCGCTTGCTTAATGCTGTCCCAGAGCTCACAGCATATTCAGAGGAGCCAGTAGAATTACTTGCCGCAGAACCACTTTCCGCAGAGCCAGAGGAGGTGCTCGAAGCCTTCACAGAAAGTGATGCTGCGTCCTGATCAGAAGTCTCAATCTCCTCCGGGATTTCTGTAATGACCACCTGAGATTTAGGAGGGTTGGGAGCAACAACTTGGGCAAAAGTGGAATGGCCAGAACCTTCAGCACAAGACAGGGTCCAAGTGCTACTGCCAGGGATCATGTCAGTGACCTGAGTTGAATCTGTAGAGTGTTGGACAGTTCGTGTGGCAGACACCACTGAGAAGTGACCCTCTTGCTCTGTAATACTAACATTGAACTGCACTGTACTATGACGGAATCCAAAACCCGATCTCCAGGGCCCATAGGCAGCAACAATCGGCCTAACAGCAGCTAACAGATAGGTGTTCAGTCGCAGCATTGGAATACAGTCGTTGAGCAGAAGAGAAGCATATGTGCTTTCTGATGACAGCACAGCAAGATGTAGGCCAGTATTTGAAATGGTCATTGATATATCTATGGGTGTTACCTCCAGTGTGCTAGCAGGATTGTGGTGAATGGGGGTTCTGGAGCTCGAGGCACCTGGTGCCAAAGCAGCAAGAGAGGAACCACTGCCGCCAGCAAGAAGCTGGTTGAATATGTTCAGTGGTACCACAGCATAACCATCTGACAGGGTGGCACTAGAGTCAGAACTGCTGAAGATTGAGATGGAGTCATTCCAAGCCGCTGCTGGGCTATCCTGCAAATTGTTAGTTGGATGAACCCCATGGTAAACCTGCAGTCCCTCCCCTACCATCCAAGCCTGAAAATTGAAAACTGCCGGAGGTGAATGCGGAGGAGAGGGAGGCCAAACGCCCCACTGAGGTTGAAACTGAATATTAGCAGCATCCTCCTATGCAGCAACATCATTTGCAGCATCCACATTCACATTAGCAGCATTTTGAGCGATCCAGTTATGGAGTTGCATCTGATATATCTGCTCAGCAGTGAGGTGTTCTCCATAGAGAGGATGTGGAAGACCATCATCAGGGGGTGGATCTTCAGTAGCAGGCGGGACATCAGGAATGTGCGCATTCCAATCACTGCTTCTAAGCATTGTGACAGCAACCGTCCAACTTTGGCGTGCGCCTCCAAGCTGACGCATAACTAAGCTCTTAGGAACAAATTTGAGGTGGATAACTCTAACTTTTAGCAGAACGAAACGACGATCAGCACGAGGATTGTGCCATTCAACCAGCTGTCCAAACTTATCCACGGATTTATGCATGTAGTGCTGTGTCTGATAATCATACGGAAATCCAATATAGAGCAGCCAACTCCGGCCCAAATGAGGTAATCCGCATATTAAGAGCAGCATCATGGGGAACAAATGAAATCACTACATGTTCATCAAACTCATCCTCATCAATCTCAAACGTGGTACCAACTACGGCATCTCTCACAACCGTGTACGAAAAACCAAAAATGCCAACCCCCAGAGGATGATCACCAGCTTCAGTAGGGAAGAACTCGGATTCGTGAAGCAAACCTTCAATGATGTGACGCAGAGCTGCCTTGCGATGGAAGGGGATGTCTCTGTCGGCTTCGGCGATGGCGAGGAAATCATGACGCAGAGGAGGAACGGGGCCAATCACCATGTCGTCCCGCACCCGGCGATCCGGCGGTCCGAGCTCCACGGTCATCCCCGGCGGGAGGTAGGGGATGACATTGATGGGAAAGTTGGCCATGGCTGGAGCTCTCTGCAGAGGCGCAGTGGACGACTCAGAGGTCGAGGCGGAATGCGGAGCGGCGACCCTTGGGGGCAACTTGGGGACCCAGCGCCCCCTTTGGCTCCACCGCAGAGAATAACAGGATGATGCCATGTGCCCCCCAGCGCCACAAATGTTACATCGAACGGTTGTAGGCTTCTGTTGCTTTGCCTTGTCTAGGATGGTAGGTGCAGTAGATGGTGCGGTCAAATCAGAATCATGATTCCGCGGCACTGTGGAAATGGCATGCGAGTTATTCTTCCCAAAAGATAAGACCTTCTCCTGCGTCAATGTATCAGGCAAATTGGGTCCAGATCGTTTGCCGAGCGGGGGTGGATCATTTGTTCCCAAAGATATAGAAGAATCCTTATTTAAATTAGATTGCTCACTGCCCATGATATAATGCAGCCTTGAATGTATAGCATGCGTAGATCCACTAGTCGGTTTGGGCCTCCAACAATAACGATCCACTTGTTGATTATAACACTGTTTGGAAGTATGGCCCAATAAGGTGCATTGTTTGCAATGAAAGGCCCCGGGACAATAGAATGAGAAATGGGCCGAAGAGCCACATATTAAACAAACTGGGTTCAATGCCCGGTTCCCGCCCTGAGAATAATTGTTGTTGGAAGATTCGGGAATATCCACCTGTTGACATGTACATGGTCGATCCGAACAAGTGGAGCAATACATACCAGGGCAGGAGGCAGCAAGGTGTCCCGTGTCATTGCATGAGGCGCATAGATTCAGGCGCATATGAATATAATCCATATTTGGCACACTGGAAAGCTTCCAGCTGGTGGCAATATGTTGATCAGAGTAGCCAACACGTAGTATAGTATATTATTACTCTAACATTTGGTCAAAGTAGTATAGTGGAAGTGGATCCTCTGACGTAGGTATCCCTGCCTTACCCTCCCTTTCGGTCACTTACTGGCGGACCCCATGCTTGCTAGGCCCCGCATGTCAGTTACTCAATGGGTTCGGCCACGTCAGGGGATCCTCATCCGTAGTATACTCCCTCTGTTTTTATTTACTCCGCATAAAACGGAGGGAGTGGTGGTATAATAAATGACACGGGTGGGGGAGGGGGAGGGACGTCGGTTTGCTCTCAACTGCGGTCCCACAAGCGAGCGAAAACGCAAGACGAAGCGCGTTCCATTCGGTGAGGGACGTGGAGGGTCCAGCGTGCCGGGCTGCAACGCGAACGCGACAAGAGCGATGTATAGTCAAAACTGATTGACCGGTCGTCACCGGAACCACTATTCACACCAGAACCTTCGCTGCTCGGCCTACGCCAGCCACTGCCCTAAAACCACACCAAATCTCCAGCCCATTCCCCCACCTTTCGATCCCCTAGCCCGCATCAAGCGTCCCCTAGTTCACCGGAAAGCCATGGTGCGCCGCAAGATCACTTACTACAGGATGTTGACGCTGGAGCGCCGCGCAGAAATCACGGCGGCGGTCGGCGCCACAGACCTCCGTTCCCAAGCTCGCTTTGCGGCGGGCCAATCCCCGAGTTCTCTGGAGCCAAGCTACGAGGAGGAGGAAGCCGATCCAATGTTCATGGCGGAGGCCGCGGCGCAGAAGGCCCCCGATGGGTATGAGACGATGGACGTCGACTTCGTGCCGGCGTCCGAGTCCCCCATGGTGCAGGCGGACCAGCGGTTCAACATGGCGATACTAAAGGAGGACCGGGAGGCAGAGGCTCAACTCGACGCGGAGCGCATGCATGCCGCTGCCATCGAGGCTCTCCTGCAGGCGGAACCGGATGTCGTGGATGTGAACCGGGCGGCGGAGGCTCAACTTGAGGCGGAGCGCGCGGATGCCGCTGCCATCGAGGCCCTCCTGCAGGCGGAACCGGACGTCCTGGACTTGAACCGGGCGGCAGAGGCTCGACTCGACGCAGAGCACGCGGATGCCGCTCTCATCGATGCCCTCCTCCAGGCGGAACCGGACGTCCTGGACTTGAACCGGGCGGCGGAGGCTTGACTCGACGCGGAGCGCGCGGATGCCGCTGCCATCGAGGCCCTCCTGCAGGCGGAACCGGGTGTCCTCGACTTGAACCGGGTTGTGCTCTCGTCCGTGCAGAGCGCCCGCACGCTCCGCTTGAACGAGTAGCTGGAGGCCGAGGACAACCACGGTGCGGAGACACACGTCGGCAGCGACGGCTGGTTCGCGCCAGCAGCCAAAGACGACGAGGCCGTCTCTTTTCGCGAGCAGTGATAGTTTTTCTTTATGTTGTTGTTTTTATGGATCTTTTGCTGTGTAAAAACATATATTTGTTATGCAAGTCGCCTGACTTGGGTCAGTCTACCATTTCAGGCGGTTGGATGAATATCCTACGTCTCCTAACCCTTCTTTCCTTCTTCCTCACCTCTTCTTCTTCCCCAACAGACCACCGCACGGGCCGTACGGATACTCCCCAACATCTGGTTGGATAAACATACTCTATGAACGAAAATTATGTGTCAGCAATAGGATGGCTGAGTTTGGTTTGTTCACATGGGACAACACGTGTCAGTGAGGGTGCGTTCCCTTGGTTGGGTTTGCGGCGTGCAGGAGCGACTGTGTGAGGGTGCGGTGCGACCGCGGCGTCCAGGAGAGACCGTGTGAGGGTGCGGTGCGACCGCGACACCATGCGCAAGTGTACCTCCTTCTCATTTTGAAAACTTTAGGCAAGCTTGGCAAAAATGTGTGGCGAAGTTTGGCAATGCAAGGCCTAGACCCAAACAGGATAAGTACGTACGTACTAGGAGTATTAGTGTTAAAAAAGAAAGGCGGGGTTTTCCTTCGCAGGATTTAATCGATACAAATCCTCGTTTCACGTGTCAATTAATGCGTATTTTTTCTCCAAAGACCAAAGAGCTAACCATCTCACTCCTCATCGCTTGATTAATGCAGCGCCATGCAGACCAACCTTCTCACTTCCGCATGCATGCAGGGGATATTAATGTCCTTGGTTGCTAACCCCATCAATTTTGCCTCGATTAGTGTTAGTGGCCCTTTGCAAATTGTAATTTTGATATACTGGCCTTGTGTACAAAAAAATGGAGGTAGTAACTATATTTGACTTCCTTCTCCATTGCGGTGACGTCGACGATATCTTTTTTTTGTGGTTTGGCGAAGTGCGTTCGACGGAGAACACCATTGAGGGAGACCACGGTAAGTCGTTCGCAAGTGTCGCCTGCAAGCCGAGACAACCGCCTTATTTGCATCCAGGAAGTCCTTTACTAGTACTACTAGGAGTACTAGTGCGGTGAGATGGTTTCTCGAAGAAGACGATGGAGAAGCGGAGTCAGCGAAGAGTGAAATGATGGTTGCTTCGTCCGTGCTTTGGTGATTTGACGCCTCACTGCTTTGTCATTTGTGATAGAAGGGACAGGGGAGTAGACTCTGTGCTCTATACTGTACTACATGCGTCCAAGCATGGGAGAAAGAGGAGAGACGTTGCATTTTTTATTCCTTCAATCAATCAATCAGGGAGCTTCGGTTCCATCTTTTTGGCTTTGGCAACACCGTCCATAATGGTTCCCACGATGCCAAAAGCTATTTTCACATTTGGCTACACATTGTGGATGCCCTTAACCGTACCACTTGGTTTTGCTCCTGTGTGCTATCTATACAAATCTCAATTATATTGATCTAAAAAATTATAGAATCAAGATTAGTAAAAAGGAGGTGATTTTGCCGCGCGGATGGCGGGGGAGGTTTCTTATTTGAGCAATGCTACATCCACGTAATGGTTTACGTAAAGTTACGAACTGATGTGATGTGGGACTATTTGATTGGATTAAAGGAGAGGATTAGGCCCACCCCACCTGAAAATCAGGGGGGCATATATAGATTAGATGGAAAGTATACGTAGAAGCTACGTAGCCCTTTGTAAGTCTACGATTAGGCTTCTTATTTTCGGAGGACGTTGTCCTGGCGGTTTGCTAACATGCGGTCCCACGTGTTAGTGCTTTACCAAGCCGATCCGCGTCCCACATGAGGCAGAACAACGGCAGAAGCAACACGTGGTTAAGTTGAAGAAGATGAGGGAGAAGCGGATTCAGCAACGAGTGAAATGATGGTTGCTTCGTCCCTCCAACTTAACTGCGGGAAAGGTGCAGGTTTGTGATTTGACGCCTCATTGCTCATTACTACGCCGGCGCCATGACTGGGGTGCTTCACCCCGGCTGCTCTGCACTGTATTCCGGTATGGCACGTGGACCAGGTAGCTTGATGTCCCACATGTCGGCGAAAGGGACTAGAAGATTTATGAAAGCGAGCGCTCCACTCTTACGACGGAGGAGTAGACGACACGACGGCCCAGTGAACTGTCACTTGTATTGTATAGTACTTTAGTTTTGCTGTCGCACGATCCATCGATACAAACCCGATTAAACAGGAAAGGGCGGGATTTTTCACGCGTGGTAGATGATACTGGCCATACATTTCAAAGGCAATTTAATGTATGCAAACTGAATAATTATAAGTAACAATATGATATCTAGTAAAACTAAAAACACATATGATTTATTGTGTTAGAGTGTAGTAGTAGTGCTGTATTGCATAGTTGTTAGATGTAACATGCGAGAACGTGTAGAGTGTTGGAAATATGCCCTAGAGGCAATAATAAATAGTTATTATTATATTTCTTTGTTCATGATAATAGTCTATTATTCATGCTATAATTGTATTTTCCGGAAATCGTAATACATGTGTGAATGCATAGACCACAAAGTGTCCCTAGTAAGCCTCTAGTTGACTAGCTCGTTGATCAATAGATAGTCATGGTTTCCTGACTATGGACATTGGATGTCATTGATAACGGGATCACATCATTAGGAGAATGATGTGATGGACAAGACCCAATCCTAAGCATAGCATAAAAGATCGTGTAGTTTCATTTGCTAGAGCTTTTCCAATGTCAAGTATCTTTTCCTTAGACCATGAGATCGTGCAACTCCCGGATACCGTAGGAGTGCTTTGGGTGTGCCAAACGTCACAACGTAACTGGGTGACTATGCACTACGGGTATCTCCGAAAGTGTCTGTTGGGTTGGCACGGATCGAGACTGGGATTTGTCGCTCCGTGTGACGGAGAGGTATCTCTGGGCCCACTCGGTAATGCATCATCATAATGAGCTCAATGTGACTAAGGCGTTAGTCACGGGATCATGCATTGCGGTACGAGTAAAGAGACTTGCCGGTAACGAGATTGAACAAGGTATTGGGATACCGACGATCGAATCTCGGGCAAGTAACATACCGATTGACAAAGGGAATTGCATACGGATTGATTGAATCCTCGACACCGTGGTTCATCCGATGAGATCATCGTGGAGCATGTGGGAGCCAACATGGGTATCCAGATCCCGCTGTTGGTTATTGACCGGAGAGGCGTCTCGGTCATGTCTGCATGTCTCCCGAACCCGTAGGGTCTACACACTTAAGGTCCGGTGACGCTAGGGTTGTAGAGATATATGTATGCGGAAACCCGAAAGTTGTTCGGAGTCCCGGATGAGATCCCGGACGTCACGAGAGGTTCCGGAATGGTCCGGAGGTGAAGAATTATATATAGGAAGTCCAGTTTCGGCCACCGGGAAAGTTTCGGGGGTTATCGGTATTGTACCGGGACCACCGGAAGGGTCCCGGGGGTCCACCGGGTGGGGCCACCTGTCCCGGAGGAACCCGTGGGCTGAAAGTGGAAGGGAACCAGCCCCTAGTGGGCTGGGGCGCCCCCTCTTGGGCCTCCCCCCATGCGCCTAGGGTTGGGAACCCTAGGGGGAGTTTCCCCTTGCCTTGGGGGGCAAGGCAACCCCTTCCCCCCCTTGTGGCCGCCGCCCCCCTTGAGATCCCATCTCTTGGGGCTGGCGCACCCCCCCAGGGGCCTATATAAGGGGGGGAGGGAGGGCAGCAACATAACAGCCTTGGGCGCCTCCCTCCTCCCCTGCAACACCTCTCTCTCTCTCTCGCAGAAGCTTAGCGAAGCCCTGCCGAGACCCGCTACATCCACCACCACGCCGTCGTGCTGCTGGATCTCCATCAACCTCTCCTCCCCCCTTGCTGGATCAAGAAGGAGGATACGTCGCTGCACCGTACGTGTGTTGAACGCGGAGGTGCCGTCCGTTCGGCACTCGGTCATCGGTGATTTGGATCACGGCGAGTACGACTCCGTCATCCACGTTCATTGGAACGCTTCTGCTCGCGATCTACAAGGGTATGTAGATGCACTCCTTTCCTCTCGTTGCTAGTAGACTCCATAGATGCATCTTGGTGAGCGTAGGAAAATTTTAAATTATGCTACGATTCCCAACAGTGGCATCATGAGCCAGGCCTATGCGTAGTTACTATGCACGAGTAGAACACAAAGCAGTTGTGGGCGTTGAGTTTGCTAATTCTTCTTGCCGCTACTAGTCGTTTCTTGTTTCGGCGGCATTGTAGGATGAAGCGGCCCGGACCGACCTTACACGTACGCTTACGTGAGACTGGTTCCACCGACTGACATGCACAAGTTGCATAAGGTGGCTAGCGGGTGTCTGTCTCTCCTACTTTAGTCGGAACGGATTCGATGAAAAGGGTCCTTATGAAGGGTAAATAGAAATTGGCAAATCACGTTGTGGTCATACGTAGGTAAGAAACGTTCTTGCTATAAACCTACAAACCACGTAAAAAACTTGCAACAACAATTAGAGGACGTCTAACTTGTTTTTGCAGCAAGTGCTATGTGATGTGATATGGCCAGAAGATGTGATGAATGATATATGTGATGTATGAGATTGATCATATTCTTGTAATAGGAATCACGACTTGCATGTCGATGAGTATGACAACCGGCAGGAGCCATAGGAGTTGTCTTTATTATTTTGTATGACCTGCGTGTCATTAAATAAACGCCATGTAAATTACTTTACTTTATTGCTAAACGCGTTAGCCATAGAAGTAGAAGTAATCGTTGGCGTGACGACTTCATGAAGACACAATGATGGAGATCATGATGATGGAGATCATGGTGTGATGCCGGTGACAAAGATGATCATGGTGCCCCGAAGATGGAGATCAAAGGAGCATGATGATATTGGCCATATCATGTCACTATTTGATTGCATGTGATGTTTATCATGTTTTTGCATCTTATTTGCTTAGAACGACGGTAGCAAGTAGGATGATCCCTTATAATAATTTCAAGAAAGTGTTCACCCTAACTGTGCACCGTTGCGAAGGTTCGTTGTTTCGAAGCACCACGTGATGATTGGGTGTGATAGATTCTAACATTCGAATACAACGGGTGTTGACGAGCCTAGCATGTACAGACATGGCCTCGGAACACACGCAATACACTTAGGTTCACTTGACGAGCCTAGGATGTACAGACATGGCCTCGGAACACGGAGGACCGAAAGGTCGAGCATGAGTCGTATAGAAGATACGATCAACATGGAGATGTTCACCAATCTTGACTAGTCCGTCTCACATGATGATCGGACACGGCCTGGTCGAATTCGGATCATGTTTCACTTAGATGACTAGAGGGATGTCTATCTGAGTGGGAGTTCATTAAATAATTTGATTATATGAACTTAATTATCATGAACTTAGTCTAAATCTTTACACTATGTATTGTAGATCAAATGGCCCACGTTGTCCTCAATTTCAACGCGTTCCTAGAGAAAACCAAGCTGAAAGATGATGGCAGCAACTATACGGACTGGGTCCGGAACCTGAGGATCATCCTCATAGCAGCCAAGAAAGATTATGTCTTAGAAGCACCGCTAGGTGAAGCACCAATCCCTGAGAACCAAGACGTTATGAACGCTTGGCAGCAGCGTGCTGATGATTACTCCCTCGTTCAGTGCGGCATGCTTTACATCTTAGAACCGGGTCTCCAAAAGCGTTTTGAGAAACATGGAGCATATGAGATGTTCGAGGAGCTGAAACTGGTTTTTCAAGCTCATGCCCGGGTCGAGAGATATGATGTCTCCGAAAAGTTCTTCAGCTGTAAAATGGAGGAGAACAGTTCTGTTAGTGAGCACATACTCAGAATGTCTGGGTTGCACAACCGCTTGTCTCAGCTGGGAGTTAATCTCTTGGATGACGCGGTCATTGACAGAATCCTCCAGTCGCTTCCACCAAGCTACAAGAGCTTTGTGATGAACTACAATATGCAGGGGATGGAAAAGACCATTCCCGAGGTATATTCAATGCTGAAATCAGCTGAGGTAGAGATCAGAAAAGAACATCAAGTGTTGATGGTGAATAAAACCACTAAGTTCAAGAAGGGCAAGGGTAAGAAGAACTTCAAGAAGGATGGCAAGGGAGTTGCCGCGCCCGGTAAGCCAGTTACCGGGAAGAAGTCAAAGAATGGACCCAAGCCCGAGACTGAGTGCTTTTATTGCAAGGGAAGTGGTCACTGGAAGCGAAACTGCCCCACATATTTAGCGGACAAGAAGAAGGCCGGCAACACCCAAGGTATATGTGATATACAAGTAATTGATGTGTACCTTACCAGTACTCGTAGTAGCTCCTGGGTATTTGATACCGGTGCGGTTGCTCATATTTGTAACTCAAAGCAGGAACTACCGAATAAACGGAGACTGGCAAAGGACGAGGTGACGATGCGCGTCGGGAATGGTTCCAAGGTCGATGTGATCGCCGTTGGCACGCTACCTCTGCATCTACCCACGGGATTAGTTTTAAACCTCAATAATTGTTATTTAGTGCCAGCTTTGAGCATGAACATTGTATCTGGATCTCGTTTAATTCGAGATGGCTACTCATTTAAATCTGAGAATAATGGTTGTTCTATTTATTTGAGAGATATGTTTTATGGTCATGCCCCGCTGGTCAATGGTTTATTTTTGATGAATCTCGAACGTGATGTTACACATGTTCATAGTGTGAATACCAAAAGATGTAAAGTTGATAACGATAGTCCCACATACTTGTGGCACTGCCGCCTTGGTCACATTGGTGTCAAGCTCCATGCAGATGGACTTTTGGAGTCTCTTGATTACGAATCATTTGACACGTGCGAACCATGTCTCATGGGTAAGATGACCAAGACTCCGTTCTCCGGAGCAATGGAGCGAGCAACCAACTTATTGGAAATCATACATACCGATGTGTGCGGTCCAATGAGTGTTGAGGCTCGCGGAGGATATCGTTATGTTCTCACTCTCACTGATGATTTAAGTAGATATGGGTATGTCTACCTAATGAAACACAAGTCTGAAACCTTTGAAAAGTTCAAGGAATTTCAGAGTGAGGTTGAGAATCAACGTGACAGGAAAATAAAATTCTTACGATCAGATCATGGTGGAGAATATTTAAGTCACGAATTTGGTACACACTTAAGGAAATGTGGAATAGTTTCACAACTCACGCCGCCTGGAACACCTCAGAGAAATGGTGTGTCCGAACGTCGTAATCGCACTCTATTGGATATGGTGCGATCTATGATGTCTCTTACCGATTTACCGCTCTCATTTTGGGGTTATGCTTTAGAGACTGCCGCATTCACTTTAAATAGGGCACCGTCTAAATCCGTTGAGACGACACCGTATGAATTATGGTTTGGGAAGAAACCTAAGCTGTCGTTTCTAAAAGTTTGGGGATGCGATGCTTATGTCAAGAAACTTCAACCTGAAAAGCTCGAACCCAAATCGGAAAAATGCGTCTTCATAGGATACCCTAAGGAAACTATTGGGTATACCTTCTACCTCAGATCCGAAGGCAAGATCTTCGTTGCCAAGAACGGGTCCTTTCTAGAGAAGGAGTTTCTCTCGAAAGAATTGAGTGGGAGGAAAGTGGAACTTGATGAGGTGATAGTCACCCCTTCCGAACCGGAAAGTAGCGCAGCGCGGGAAAATGTTCCTGTGGTGCCTACACCGACTGGGGAGGAAGTTAATGATGATGATCATGAAGCTTCAGATCAAGTTGCTGAACTTCGTAGGTCCACAAGGACACGTTCCGCACCAGAGTGGTACGGCAACCCTGTCCTGGAAATCATGTTGTTAGACAACGGTGAACCTTCGAACTATGAAGAAGCGATGGCGGGCCCGGATTCCGACAAATGGCTAGAAGCCATGAAATCCGAGATAGAATCCATGTATGAGAACAAAGTATGGACTTTGACTGACTTGTCCGATGAGCGGCGAGCCATAGAAAACAAATGGATCTTTAAGAAGAAGACGGACGCAGATGGTAATGTGACCATCTACAAAGCTCGACTTGTCGCTAAGGGTTATCGACAAGTTCAAGGGGTTGACTACGATGAGACTTTCTCACCCGTAGCGAAGCTGAAGTCCGTCCGAATCATGTTAGCAATTGCCGCATACTATGATTATGAGATATGGCAGACGTCAAAACGGCATTCCTTAATGGCTTCCTTAAGGAAGAGTTGTATATGATGCAGCCGGAAGGTTTTGTCGATCCTAAGAATGCTAACAAAGTGTGCAAGCTCCAGCGCTCAATCTATGGGCTGGTGCAAGCATCTCGGAGTTGGAACATTCGCTTTGATGAGATGATCAAAGCGTTTGGGTTTACACAGACTTATGGAGAAGCCTGTGTTTACAAGAAAGTGAGTGGGAGCTCTGTAGCATTTCTCATATTATATGTGGATGACATATTTATTGATGGGAAATGATATAGAATTCTTGGAAAGTATAAAGGCCTATTTGAGTAAGTGTTTTTCAATGAAGGACCTTGGAGAAGCTGCTTATATATTAGGCATCAAGATCTATAGAGATAGATCAAGACGCCTCATTGGTCTTTCACAGAGTACATACCTTGACAAGATATTGAAGAAGTTCAGTATGGATCAGTCCAAGAAGGGGTTCTTGCCTGTATTGCAAGGTGTGCAATTGAGCACGGCTCAATGCCCGACCACGGCAGAAGATATAGAACAGATGAGTGTCATCCCCTATGCCTCAGCCATAGGGTCTATTATGTATGCCATGCTGTGTACCAGACCTGATATAAACCTTGCCGTAAGTTTGGTAGGAAGGTACCAAAGTAATCCCGGCAAGGAACACTGGACAGCGGTCAAGAATATCCTAAAGTACCTGAAGAGGACTAAGGATATGTTTCTCGTTTATGGAGGTGACGAAGAGCTCGTCGTAAAGGGTTACGCCGACGCTAGCTTCGACACAGATCTGGATGACTCGAAGTCACAGACCGGATACGTGTATATTTTGAATAGAGGTGCAGTTGCAAGCAAAGCGTCGTGGCGGGATCTACATGTG
Source organism: Triticum aestivum (assembly GCF_018294505.1). NCBI lineage: Eukaryota > Viridiplantae > Streptophyta > Magnoliopsida > Poales > Poaceae > Triticum > Triticum aestivum. Next base: position 115,360,619 of record NC_057805.1, read on the forward strand.
AAGCGGAGTACATGGCAGCCTCAGAGGCAGCACAGGAAGCAGTCCGGATGAAGGAGTTCATTACCGACCTAGGGGTGATTCCGAATGCGTCGGGCCCAATGACTCTCTTCTGTGACAACACTGGAGCTATTGCCCTTGCGAAGGAGCCCAGGTTTCACAGGAAGACCAGGCATATCAAGCGTCGCTTCAACTCCATTCGTGAAAGTGTTCAAAATGGAGACATAGATATTTGTAAAGTACACACGGACCTGAATGTAGCAGATCCGTTGACTAAACCTCTCCCTAGGGCAAAACATGATCAACACCAGGACGCAATGGGTGTTCGATTCATCACAATGTAACTAGATTATTGACTCTAGTGCAAGTGGGAGACTGTTGGAAATATGCCCTAGAGGCAATAATAAATGGTTATTATTATATTTCTTTGTTCATGATAATAGTCTATTATTCATGCTATAATTGTATTGTCCGGAAATCGTAATACATGTGTGAATGCATAGACCACAAAGTGTCCCTAGTAAGCCTCTAGTTGACTAGCTCGTTGATCAATAGATAGTCATGGTTTCCTGACTATGGACATTGGATGTCATTGATAACGGGATCACATCATTAGGAGAATGATGTGATGGACAAGACCCAATCCTAAGCATAGCATAAAAGATCGTGTAGTTTCGTTTGCTAGAGCTTTTCCAATGTCACGAGAGGTTCCGGAATGGTCTGGAGGTGAAGAATTATATATAGGAAGTCCAGTTTCGGCCACCGGGAAAGTTTCGGGGGTTATCGGTATTGTACCGGGACCACCGGAAGGGTCCCGGGGGTCCACCGGGTGGGGCCACCTGTCCCGGAGGGCCCCGTGGGCTGAAAGTGGAAGGGAACCAGCCCCTAGTGGGCTGGGGCGCCCCCTCTTGGGCCTCCCCCCATGCGCCTAGGGTTGGGAACCCTAGGGGGAGTTTCCCCTTGCCTTGGGGGGCAAGGCAACCCCTTCCCCCCCTTGTGGCCGCCGCCCCCCTTGAGATCCCATCTCTTGGGGCTGGCGCACCCCCCCCAGGGGCCTATATAAAGGGGGGGAGGGAGGGCAGCAACATAACAGCCTTGGGCGCCTCCCTCCTCCCCTGCAACACCTATCTCTCTCTCGCAGAAGCTTAGCGAAGCCCTGCCGAGACCCGCTACATCCACCACCACGCCGTCGTGCTGCTGGATCTCCATCAACCTCTCCTTCCCCCTTGCTGGATCAAGAAGGAGGAGACGTCGCTGCACCGTACGTGTGTTGAACGCGGAGGTGCCGTCCGTTCGGCACTCGGTCATCGGTGATTTGGATCACGGCGAGTACGACTCCGTCATCCACGTTCATTGGAACGCTTCCGCTCGCGATCTACAAGGGTATGTAGATGCACTCCTTTCCTCTCGTTGCTAGTAGACTCCATAGATGCATCTTGGTGAGCGTAGGAAAATTTTAAATTATGCTACGATTCCCAACATAGAGATGTAGTTTTGGAGGGCCTACAGAGAGAAAAGCGTAATACGGTCACCGAACTTCAGAATAAGCTGATTACGGTCACTATATACGTTTTGCGGTGATTATACGGTCACTTGCTCACAGTTCAGCATCGGATTGCACTCTGTTGACCGGCCAAATAGTTTGCGTGGCGCCATGTTGACTAGTTAAATTGACCACGTTCCTTGTGGGTCCCACCTGTCAGTTCGCATAGGCAAAAGGTCAGATAAACACAAATTTACGCACGCGCGACAAGGCTCCAACCCGTGCGCGGGAATCACCTGGTTGTGTATGTGTCTGTCAGGGCCTGATGTGTGCGCATGCACGTGTAGGTTGAGCACTTGAGCGTGAGAGTGTGTGTTGGTCGTGTGGTGTACTGGTGTGTGCATGCATGCGTGCGTGTGTGCGTGTGAGTATTGCATGCGTGCGTGTGAGTGTTGCGTGCGTGCGTGGCTGCGTGTGTACGTGTGAGTGTTGCGTGCGTGCGTGGGTGCATGTGTTTGTGTGAGTGTTGCGTGGATGCAGTTCATGTGCATGCGTGCATGTGTGTATAATCACCACGCCAGCTCTTGTGTGTTAAAACAGACGGCTCAGCATACCAATACAAGGCCACCTTGTCCGCTGTGCCCGCGGTCATGACTTCGAACCACCGTCCAAATATTTTTTTGTCGTTTGTTTTCATTCTTACTAGCAAGATGCCCGTGCGTTGCACGTAACATCAAGATGCATTTGTATGACTTGTTTATCTTGTGAGAGAAAAGGATGAACGAGGGAAGGCCTTATTTGCAAATGTGGAGAGGTGTGTGGGTACCTTTTTGCAAAATTGCCATAGTTTCTTTCCTATCCGTCAGATATAAATCGGACGGCCTATATTGCAGGATGGCAGGCACACCATCATCACCAACTCTGTTTTTTATAAGAGTGTATTTTATGTATTTTATAAGAGTGTAGATGTAGAGTAGATACAAGTCGACAGGTGGGCACGATGGTAGTGAGATAATGTGATGCAACACTAGAGGTGTCACGTGGAGCGTTTAACTGGTCAACTAGTCATGTCATGAGCAAATACAGAGTTGTACGGTGAGCCCATGACTGTATAATAACCACTAAACGTAAATGGTGACCATAATGAGTGGATTCTGAAGTCCAATGTACGTATCGTGCTTTCGCTTCAAATACAATGATCGTCATTGCATATATCGCGAGAGAAAGATGAAACATTCGTGAATTTTCTGGGGGCTTACTTTTAGAGGACCTGGAGATAGTTTTGTGTGCATACGTGAAAGGGGCGTACAGGGGGGGTATGCGATGGAGAGAGAGATGCTCTTCGTTTCTCTTTATTATGACTAACTTTGTATATAGTATAAAAATATACAAATTCACAGTGCGGAATAAATATCATTGTGGGCACCATGCAATGCAAATTAGCGTTCGTACTCCTCCATATAACTTTGTAATGTTGTATATATGTAGAAACTCTAAAATAATTTTTTTGGCCACACTTTATTCAAAAGGAATGTTGTATGCGAAATAAACGTGAAGAGAGGGCTTTTTAGATCAATGGGGTACGTTATGTAACATGTGTGAATGTGTAGTTGATGCATTTGGCAGGGCCTAGAGAGGTATGTGTGTGTATTACGTATTCAAGAGAGGCATGGATAGAGGGGCCAACGGGGGGGCGTGGGAGAGATAGCATGAGAAATGAGAGTGGTCTAGAGAGAGAGAGACGAATATGACGTCACGACAAGAGATTCCATTCCCTTGAGTGTGTATATGCAAGGGGGGAGGGAATAGAGGCACCAGGAGAAATTTTCTGTGTGTGTGGTGTTTGTGTTGGTATGTGTGGGTGTGAGAAGATAATGAGACGTGGGGGCAGAGGGTGTGTCACCGCGTGAGGTCCGGTGGGTCGAGGTGAGGCCCTTCGTTCGGTTCCGTCCTGCGCCACATTGGTCGGCCCATGACGCATTTAGGAAGACCCATGGATGACTAGTCGTACAAGACAAAGATAGCAGAATTGTGAAGGACTCTGTGTCCACTGACAAAGCCGGCTAGGATTTGTAACCCTAGGTTCTCGGACTAAGGTAACCCCTTTATCTCTGATATTACTATTCATCCAACCTAACTTTAAGGGGCATCCTACAGAATGCTCTGCTAGAATCATACTCGTCGATTAGGAAGAGAGGTGTGAGACAATGCGTTAGAGACAGGCGTAAAGATAATGTGCGTACATGAGACACGTAGGCAGGTCCATGTATATAGAAAGGGTCGATGAGGATTGTGCGTGTGTATGTTTGCGAGAGGAAGAGTGCTTGTGATAAAGGTTAGTGAAAACAGTTGTAAATGGTTACGAGAGGGAGGGAGGGTTATATCTAGAGCATGTGTGCGAGAAAGACACCTCGGGAGAGACTGTGTGAGCATGTGTGAGAGAACACCGATGGAGAGTGAAACTACACGTAAAAGACTGCTCTACACATTGATTAAAGATATAAATTGTATCCAAATATTAGGATGGGATCATGATATTTGCAATTCGCGTAAGGAGCGGTCATTGATCCATCAGACATCTAGATTCTATCGAATTTGAGCATGTCTATGTTATTATTCGACACAATTGATCCACATAGTTAGTATTTTGAACTCCAGACAATGCATCGCTTTAGCAATCGAATATAAACGTGAGTATAGTTCATGTTGTGTGTGTAAATCACATTATACATACAAAAGTTACACAATGGACATTATAAATAGCTACCTATGAACTAGCATACATTTGAATTCAACTTAAGGTGGTTTAAAAAAATCGAATTCAACATGAAGTCCATTCAATTATTTGAATTTGATATCATGGCATTTGTAAACCATACCTAAATTATGGGTGCACCAATCTTTGCTCTGATTTTGCACATAATAGCATATGTAGTCGTGTACAAAATAGATTCAAATTTAGCTCCTCCATTCCAAAATAATCGTAGTTATAGGATTTCCAAGTGTCAAAATTTCAAAAAGAAGCGGATAATTTAATGAGGTTTTCAAACATACAAGGTCAAATATAACGTTGTCTATTTAGGTCAATCCTCATAGTTCAAGAGTACTCTAAACGTGAATGCTTGTGTTTCAAAATTTCGAACGAAGCGCCAAAAGAGCCTCTACTCGCCCGAAACCGCGTGAGACCAATGTTTGTTAGTACAAGGAAATTACTTTTCTAATAACTCCGACCCGTGAAACCTACCGGCCCGACGTCCAAAGGTCTAAACCGGGGTAGGTTTGTAGCTTCATCTAGACGCCACGCAACCGCATCCGAAAAACATTCATACACAATGGCCGCCTAAGCACACATGCGCGCGGCCGAAATCGCTCCCGCCCACTATTTGGGACACCTGGGATTACCATCCTACCCCCGACCCGCAGTAGGTCCAAAATTTAAGAGGGGGGGCAAAGTTTGTACTTTCCCCAAATTTCAAACAAGCACGTCCCATCTTCTGTTCAAAAAAGCCAAAAACAAGCGCGTCCCAGACCGAAACATGGTCCCCCCCCACCCGTCCGATTCCCCATTCGTACTCCGTGGGCGCCAAAACTACCTCTCCACCAGCCGCGAAACCCCGGCGTCCTTCGTCCGCCACCCCATCCCACCCATCAACCGCCACCCTCCTCCATCACGCCGGAGCCGATACCCCAACATCGTCGTCCACCGCAACCTCAACTGCAACGCCCTCCACGGCTAGTAGTTGAAGCCAAGGCCGAGCCGTCCGTACCCGAGCCAGTTCAACCACGCCGTCCTGCGCCTCACCGCTGCCGCTCCAACTTCACCACCCTCCACCGCACCGGAGCTGTTCCTGCTACGCCGTCCTTCGCCGCCTCGGATCTGCTTCCCCTCCACGGACATACGGCCACGGCAACACAGTCAACAATTTGCCATGGGTTCGTCCAAGCCTGCACCCTCCAGAACATCGGTTTCCCCGATAAAAAGAAGAAGATCGGCGCGACATGTGGAGGTGACCACACCGGCAACCGAAAAAGGTACTCCTCTTCCCTTATTCGTGCAAATCTTACGTCTCTGCTTGCACGGTATTCATCCCACAGAAGACACTAGTTGACCGCTTCTTCTTGATACTAGATGTTCCTAGTAACTCGCGATGCACAAGGTTTCTCCTCATATACTATTTCACCTTAGCTAGAGGTCCGTCGCCCCCCTGAATTTCAATTTCTGGCCAGTTGATTCCCAATTAACGGAAGCATTCCCCGGTGTAACAGGCGCTAGTACGCCTATTACGCCGGGGAAGCAGCGCCTTGGTGTTTATCTTAGGGGCGTGTGCAACCTAGAGCTACTGGCGCCCGATCTGGAGGTCAGCCGGGATTAAAGGGATGGCCTGGGGGCGCTGCCAAGCACGGCGGTGGTGTGAGGTCGATGGGAGGGCGGGGCGGCGGAGGCAGGGGTCTGGGCCGGTGGTCGCTGGCGGTTCGAGAAAGATCGTCAACAGTGACTGGCGGGAGGTAGACGAAGGCCATCTGCCCGTTCCTTATAGATCGGACGGTTCATTAAAAAAATCGACTAACCTATTTATTTTCAGTCGACTGTTATCTTAGATATGACCACATGTGGTGGTGTGCTGGAGGAGTACCTGCATTTCCTGTGCTCATATATTACAAAATCATACGGAGTAGAATCTAATTTTGTGTGCCATGCAATGTTGTAGAGCTATCATATGTCTCCTGTCATTTATTTTTCAGCCACCTGCTATCTGCTACTTTTACAATGCACTAGTTCTGCACACACTTCACCCTTACTCTCACTATTTTGTTTTTATGCAAGGGTATTTCAGACTCTGCTGCCATGAGAGAAGCCAAAAAGAAAAGAGAGAAGTCGCTCCAGCTTCGTATGCTGGTAGGCAAGACACGTTACAGCGCTATAAAGGGTGCAGTGTGAGCAGATGGAGACGGTAAACGTAGCTCTGGAGTTGATGACCTCGCTCGCAATGAACCACCATCCCAGGTGCTTGCTTTAACTTCGCGGTGTCATATGTGGTTGCATGTTCCATATGGTGTCTAGCTTGTATTCGAAAGGCCGAAGTCGGTAAGATAAGGAAAGATATTTTTTTACATGAACCACCATCCCGTGAGCACCAGAAGACAAATAGCTAGTCAGGGCACTGGCCGAGCTAGTGACAAGCCCAGCAAAGATAGGCATCACCTGGAAGCCAACTAAAAAGCTGCGATGGTGGCGAAGCAGCCCGCCTCCCACCAGGCTCTCAGGTCCTAGATGATCATGCTCACCACTCCAGCCGGATGTCTAGCTTGTATTGCTTCCAATTTGGTTAAATTGCATCTGCTTAGCTTACACATTATACCTTTGAATATGACATGCCTTTCTGTTTTTGGTACATACTAGTACATCTGTGTATTAACCATGTTCTTACATCAAACTAATGTTCTTGTGTATCCCTCATCAATCACTTATGACGAGGCAGGCAGGCAAGGGGACTACTCCTCATTTAAAGAATGCAGCATCAGCCTCCCGACATGATTCTCAAGAAACAGAAATGCTAGATGAAGATAGTGAACGTAGCTCTGTAGTTGATTACAGCATTTCCCCTACACTAGCATCGCAGGTGCTTGCTCTAACTTGGCAGCGTGATATGTGGTTGCATGTTGCATATGGTGTCTAGATTGTAATTCTTCCAATCTGGTTAAACTGCATGTGCTAGTCTGCTTAGCTTATACATTATACCTGTTAATGTGACATGCCTTCCTGTATTTAGTACATAGTACATCTGTCTATTAAGCATGTCCTTACATAAAACTATTGTTTTTTTGTATCCCGCATCAATCAACATGACGAGACACCTTTAGTATATGCAGTGCGATATTAGTTGCATCTTTCATATGATTTATAGCATGCGCTGCTTCTAATTTGTTGAAATTCCATTTATGATGGGACGCTTTTAACTTGGCAGAGTCATATTGGTTGCATCTTTCATGTGGTGTCTAGCTTGCATTGCTTCTTATTTGCTGGAATGGTTTCTGCTTAGTTTACACAAACAGTTGTGAACATGCCATGCCGTCCTGTTTTTCGTACATATTCCATCCTGGTATCATGTGTTTGCCTTACATCAAAGTAGTGATTGTCAGTATCATGCATGAATGAGTTCTGAAGAGAGAATTTTATTGCTTTTTCGTGTCGGTTTTACTTGACAATTCAAAATCAATAAAGCGGAAGGAAGTTAGCAAGGCATCGGATAAAGGTGCTCCTTCCGAACATAGGGCCTCTACAGTTTCTACTCCTCCACACCCCAAGATGATTTCCAAGACAACACATGCATAGACACTCAACAAAGCTGTGTTTATGATGAGCACGTCTCCCCTAGTGCAGCATCACCGGTGCTCCCTCTAACTTGGCACTGTTATATGTGGTTGCATGTATGTGTGATGTCTAGCTTGTATTGCTTCTAGTTTTGTTGAATTCCATCTGCTTACTTTACACATTATACTTGAATAAGACACGTGTTCCTGTTTCTAGAACATACAATATCTGTCTATCACACCATGTTCTTACATCAAATTACTACTGTTGTGTAACCTGCAACAATCACTTATCATAATACACGTTTGACTTCGGAGTGTGATATAGGTTACATCTCACATTCTTTTCTAGTTTGTACTACTAATTTGTTGAAATGGCACTTATGACGAGATAATTTTAACTTGGTAGAGTGATATTTGTTGCATCTTTCATATGGTGTCTAGCTTTCATTGCTTCTAATTTGTTGAAATGCCTTCTCCTTAGTTTACACATCATAAGCTGTGAATATGCAATGCTGTGAATATGCAATGGCACTAATGACGAGAGACCTCTAACATGGTAGTGTGATGTTGTTTGCATCTTGCATATGATTTATTTCTTGTACTGCTTCACATTTGTTTAAACGCCATTTATGATGAGACACTGTTAACTTGGCAGAGCGATATTTGTAGCATCTTTCATATGATGTCTACCTTCCATTGCATTGCTTCTGATTTGGTGAAATGTCTTCTTCTTAGTTTACACATCATAGTTCTGGTTATCTCTTCCGTCCCGTTTTTCATACATATTACATCCTCCTATCATGTGGTTGTCTAACATCAAAGTTCAGTTCGTCTGCATCACGCATCAATTTGTTCTGAAGAACTAAATTGTTATTCGTTTTTCTTGTTGGCTTGACTTAACATGGCACAGAGAAAGAGGAAGAAACACAGAATGGCAGGGAATGAGAAGCGGATGAATCCTGCAGATTCTGCTGGTACTGATGGTGCAATAGAAGGTCAAAGTCCAGCAGGAAAATTCTACAAACATGGCATCCCATGCTACACGAGTTGCAAAAAAAGCCAAACAGAAACAAATAGCTGCCACCAAACAAGCAGAGACAGCCCTAGTTCTTGCAACACCTACCACAGTACTACCAGCTGCACGACTTACTCGTGCGTCAACTGAGCTAGCAGCACGTTCCCAAGCTCCCTTGCCACCTGACACTACTTCCCAAGCACTCTTGACACAAGACGAGTTGGCAATATCAGATGAACCTTGTGAGCTTCAACAGCAAGAAGGTAGTTGCTGGAGTCAAGTTACAGTTGCATGCTTCTTTATATGTAGTCTCACAGTTTGATGTACACTAACACTTCCTATGTTCGTTGTTGGACTAGCACCTAGGCGCAAGAGGAAACAAACATCAGGGATAATGCTCGATAGGTTAACTAAATCTAGAGGAGGAAGAATGGAGATCCGTTTTGAGGCAGGTTTAAAAAGGCCACGTGATGCTACAGAGTCAGCCAAGTTAGTATCAGAGGCAGCGGTTGCCATTAGGTGTCATGTACGTATCCTCCCAACATGGATTCAGTACAGGAATGACAAAGACGAAACCCAGTTCAACACCTTCCTCGACCATTTATCTGTAAGTATGGTTATGTATGGAAACTAGTAATATCGTCTTGCTCTGTCCCATACTTTCTAGGTTGCTGATAATGAGACTCCCATAATTTTCAACAGATGAGGTTCAAGTTGGATAGCCAAGATGATGCAACCAGACAAGCTTGCACCCATGTTTTCAAGTCTGCTCTGCGATAGTATCAGTATAACTTGAGGAAAACTCACTTTGAAGGCAAGGCTAACAGTGAACTTTCCCAAACATCTCCAGTGGAAAATATATCGGATGAAGACTGGAGGGGCCTTGTCAAAAACTAGTATGATCCGAAGTATCAGGTACATTATATATATGTGATCAGATCACATGTTGAAGTCCTATTTACGCATGTGCCACACAAATCTATCTTCTTGTAGGTGAACTGTTCAAAGAACAAGGCCAACCGTACGAAAGTGAAATTCCAACAGACGACAGGATCTCGTAGCTATATTGCACACTGCGAGGCTCTTGTAATTAGCTGTTGTTTCACTCTTTTCGCTGTACCATATTATCAGATCTATATTGACTTGTTCGAAATGCAGAGGAAAGCCCGCAAGGACCAAAAAGTACCTGAACCAAATGCTGTGGAAATCTTCAAGGACTGTCACACCAGCAAGAAGAAGGGCATGACTACACCAGTCAAAGCCGCTTTTGTAAGTCCTTAATCCTCATGCCTTTTAACTACTACTTACTCTGACTTGTGCCTTGAACTGCATGGTTTGCAGCCAATGTCTATTACTCTTTTCAATTTTATACACAATTGGCTTAGCGTAGCATTGCACCTTACAAGGTTTAAAAGAGAGGAGTGATGTTCCTTTGATCTTGACCCGTAATCTAGTTCCGTGCTGGACTTGCCCACACAACGTTACAATTGCATGTTTGTCTGTTCTCAGTTGTTTTGTGATATGAATGATGTCATACTATGCTTACCGTATTATAAACTTCGTCTCTTTATCCTTAGCCCTCAATACAATGTGAAGAAATAGACAATACATTAGCGATGGTACATGGTCATATGTTTGGAACCTGGTTTTATTATGTACTTTGCAATAAAATACAACTAATATTTGACATGGGTTCACCAGAATAAGTTCTGTATATAGACCAAAGCTATTTTGTTTGGTTTTGCTGCCTCCTTAATATCTTCTGTTCTGGTACTACTAATGTAAAACCTCAACTTTTCAGCGAGCTATGGAAAAAATGGTGGAACCGCCACCTTCTGAAGGTGGCGAGGCAACTATAACCGCAATGTCAGCTCTTGCTGCAGTGGGTCAGTACCTGTCCACTAACAGTGCCAAAAGCACGTTCCCGCGTAATACTGGGTTGGTTGTTAAGGCAATATCGTCCAAACTGCCTCATGATCAAGACATGCAAGCTCAAAGCAATGTTGTATCTGCGCTCCAGACACAAGTCCATTCCCTAACAGAGACCCTTTGTGAAACAAGGAGAAACATTGCTCAATGTCGTCAAGATATGCATGGTTTTGAAACCAGACTATCAGAGATTTGCTATGTTGTTCAGGAGCCTAGGGGAAATGAAGGCGAGGGTTATGGTGCTCCATCGGACAATACAACATGAAAACGTAACAGTCAGGTCAAATGAACTGAGCTTCTGAACTTCTGGTGGTGCATTTATCTGCTAGACTGTTAAGTTTTATGCCAACCTTCCTTTTGTTATATAGTTGTAATTTGTTTTGGTGCGATACAAAATTTATTCTTAACATGCAGCCACCGGCTGAAGAAAACAGCAAGCCATTTTTGTATAGTGTAGGGTGTTCCCTATATTTGCACTGGTGGAGATCTTTGATGCCGAGTGGATGTAATCTGTGCAATCGCCTTAATAGCCTAGCGTTAGTTTCGGCCTTATTTATTTCCTAGTCTTCTTTTCCCTGGTTTGCTAGTGGCCGCAACTACCATGGGCCATATACGGGCCGTAGGATCCATGGGTCTCCTACGGGCCGTCGATAAATGGGCCTGTAATCGGTGGGCCTCGGGCCGTCGGATAAATGTGTCTACATGGGCCGTAATCGGGCGTAATTGGTATCGGCCCAGCACGGTAACAGGCCGTAGGACAGCAAAGGCTTAATTCTGTCACAGGCATAACGGGTCGTTAATGGGCCAGAATATAGGACGGGCTGGAAACGGCGCAACGGGTTAACAGGCCAGAAACGGGCCGACTCTTGCCATGGGCCGAATTTGGCCCATTAGGGGAACAGGCCAGTAACGGGCCGACTCTTGCCATGGGCCGAATTTGGCCCATTAGGGGAACAGGCCAGTAACGGGCCGGAAGTAATCGAGGGCCGAAAAGCAGCCCAAGAACGTATGGGCCGTCAATAGGCCGAAAGCTAACACGGGCTGGAAACGGCCCATGTAAATCACGGGCCGTTAACGGGTATAAAGAAAATTACTGTTCATTATGGGCTAGAGTCACCGTGGGCCTGTAAAGGGACGAAAGATACGAAGGCCTCATATGGGCCGAAAGACATCGTGGGCCATACATGGGCCGAAAGTGAAATGGGCTGGTGTTATATTCGACGGCCCACATGACGTTGTTGGGTCGATTTCCTTTAGGGCCTAACGGGCCGTGAGTTAGTGGGCCGTAAAATGAGCTATTTGCGAAGAGACCGTCAACAGGCTTTTCATGGGCCAGCCCGTTAACTTTTGACCAAGTCAAACCGGCCGGCTTTGTAAGCTAAATGGGCCAGTGGTGGGTTGTGGCACGTGTCGACATATCATAGGCGCCTATCTGACCCACTGACGAGCTGACACGTGTTTCGTCCGGCCAATAAGAATTTTACACGTGGAAATTTCCCATTGGTCGGGGTTGTTAACGGGTTACCGGATCCAAAACCCGACCCGATAGCTTAACGGCGTTCCGTTACGGTGGATGCCACGTGTCGGTCACCCTTGACGAAAGCACTTCTGTGACGCGCGATTTATCATCATGGAAGTGGACACTTCCGTGATGATAATTTTGGTAATGTCATGGAACACTTCTACGACAGCACAGGTATGACTATCTTGATTCTGTCATAAAATCGTCATGGATGTACATGCATGACAAAAAACGCGACCTACTGTGACAAACACGTATCATCACGGAAGTGTATTTTTTTGTAGTGTACGGCACCGGCCAATTCCAAGAGCCTCGTGAGCAATCCCGTTGTGGGGACTGCAGTCATCGGGGACACAACACAAGAACTTGTCCCAAACCAAGAAAAAGATCAAAGAAAAATGGTGCAAGCACAAGCCAAGCAAATGATAGTCAACCAAGTCAACCAAGGAGTAGCCAACCAAGTCAAACAAGCCAAGGAGGAACTAGGAAACAAAGAGGGAGTCAAATAGGTCTTAGAAGAGGCCGTGGTGGTGGTAGAGGCCGTTGTGGTGGTAGAGGCCGTGGTGATGGCCTAGGCTGTGGGGATGGTCTAGGCCGTGTTGAAGGCCTAGGCCGTGGTGATGGTCTTGGCCATGGCGAAGGCCTAGGCCGTGGTGAGGGTCTTGTCCGTGGTGGTGGGAGAGGCCGTGGTGATGGTCTTGGCCGTGGTGAAGGCCTAGGCCGTGGTGAGGGTCTTGGCCGTGGTGGTGGGAGAGGCCGTGGTGAGGGTCTTGGCCGTGGTGGTGGTAGAGCCTGTGGTGGTGGTCTAGTCCGTGGTGGCGGTAGAGGCCATGGTGGTGGTCTTGGTCGTGGTGGTGGTAGAGGCCGTGGTGGTGATCTTGGCCTTGGTGGCGGCCGTAGTGGAGGAATGTTCACTTGGCTTAGTGGACCATTGCCGTATGTGACTTACTATGATCTTGTTCTTTTGGCTCAATGCTTGTGTTGTCATTTTGCATTGTGTGACTAACTATTATATTGCCATTTTCATAGGTATGGAAACAATGAAGGGGGTGGAGGACACGGAGGGGGAAGGTGAGATCCCTTGGTGGTCGGAGGAGGGCGAAGAAGAAGAAGAAGAAGAGAGGAAGAAGAAGAAGGGACAAGGACCGTGACCTTCTTATGAACCAAAATGTGTGCTACTATTTACGTCTCATAGCCATAGTAGCACACATTTTGGTTCATAAGAAGGTCACGGTCCTTGTCCCTTCTTCTTCATTTACGTCTCATAGCCATAGTAGCACACATTTTGGTTCATAAGAAGGTCACGGTCCTTGTCCCTTCTTCTTCTTCCTCTCTTCTTCTTCTTCTTCGCCATCCTCCGACCACCAAGGGATCTCACCTTCCCCCTCCGTGTCCTCCACCCCCTTCATTGTTTCCATACCTATGAAAATGGCAATATAATAGTTAGTCACACAATGCAAAATGACAACACAAGCATTGAGCCAAAAGAACAAGATCATAGTAAGTCACATACGGCAATGGTCCATTGAGCCAAGTGAACATTCCTCCACTACGGCCGCCGCCAAGGCCAAGATCACCACCACGGCCTCTACCGCCACCACGGCCTAGACCGCCACCACGGCCTAGACCACAACCACTGGCTCTACCACCACCACGGCCAATACCCTCACCACGGCCTAGGCCTTCACCACGGCCTCTCCCACCACCACGGCCAAGACCCTCACCACGGCCTAGGCCTTCACCACGGCCAAGACCATCGCCACGGCCCCTCCCACCACCACGGACAAGACCCTCACCACGGCCTAGGCCTTCGCCACGGCCAAGACCATCACCACGGCCTATGCCTTCAGCACGGCCAAGACCATCCCCGCGGCCTAGGCCATCACCACGGCCTCTACCACCACCACGGCCTCTTCTAAGACCTAGTTGACTCCCTCTTTGTTGCCTAGTTCCTCCTTGGCTTGTTTGACTTGGTTGGCTACTCCTTGGTTGACTTGGTTGACTATCATTTGCTTGGCTTGTGCTTGCATCATTTTTCTTTGATCTTTTTCTTGGTTTGGGACAAGTTCTTGTGTTGTGTCCCCGATGACTGCAGTCCCCACAATGGGATTGCTCACGACGCTCTTGGAATTGGCCGGTGCCGTATTCTCCACCGCCACCACGGCCCCATCCGTCCATGTCACCTCTAAGACGCTTTGTCTTACGTCTTCCCCGTCTAACGACCTTCAATTCCGGGTCCGGCCATAGTTGAACTCCATGATACTCTGGCCATTGTGATTGGTCCAAGTATGGCTGAAATCGGGGAGCCCATGTATTCTTTACCGTCATGATTGAGAACTCGGACTCCCTCACGGTAAGAGGGTGATTGACGTCCACATTCCTAACACGGGATGCGTATAACAAGTGCGAGGAGGGAGATGAAGCAACGATGGCCTCATGCAGCTGCAATCACACCGTGTTAGGGAGACCTTGAAAGCGCGGCCTCCGTGTTGGTGGCCATCGTTTGTGGTTCCTCCAGGCTCTTTGACCTCATACTTCCACTCGTTGTCGTCATATAGTACAGCTTCTTGGGAGTCTGCCTTTCGTGATTGAAAGTCCAACCATTCTTCAACCTTTGGTGGGAAATAGTACTTGTGCTTATCCTTGTTCTCACCAGCAATATGCTTATCCGTCTCCATTGAGTACTTTAAAAAGTATCCATTCATCTTGTCAAATGTGTATTGAACTATTGCCGTCACGGGTAATGCACGTACACCCTTGAGCACCTTATTGAAGCATTCTGCCATATTGGTTGTCATTTGACCGTACCTCCGGCCATCTTCATCAAAAGCACATGCCCACATATTCCTTTCGACAATGTTCCTATTGAGAAATTCAAGACCACCGGGGTCAAGTTTCTTGTGTCTGAGCAATGCATTGAACAATGTGGCAAACCGCTTGTTGGTGAAAGCGAGACAACAATCTTGAAGATCATCGGCCAACTCCTTGATACCACATGCCCTATAGAAGTTTGCACAAAAGTGCCTCATGCACCATCGATGGTGCAACTTTGTATGTCCGGGAATGTCAACCACCACCGCGTTTAGAATTCCTGGATGGCGATCCGATATGACACAAATTTCCCTTTCAGCCGGTAATACCCTTGTTCTCAATTGACGCAAGAACCACTCCCAGTTATCATTGTTCTCCACCTCAACCAAAGCGAAAGCCAAAGGCAACACCCGGTTATTGGCATCACTTGCTATTGCAACCAATAAAGTGCCCTTGTATTGTCCGGTCAAGAACGTGCCATCAATGGCGATGACGGGCCGACAATGCTCAAAAGCCCTCACGCATTGCTCAAAGGCCCAAAATGCACGGCCAAATACTCGGACGGTCCTCCCGTTATGAATCAATGTTTGGTGCCCATGAGGCTCAACCACGTGAACCATGCCTGGGTTTGTGGCGGCCATAGCTAACAACAACCTAGGGAGTCGGTTGTATGCTTCCTCCCAATTGCCATACAACATCTTGAATGTGGCTTGCTTCGCCTTCCATGCCTTGCCGTACTTCACCTTGTAATGAAAGATGGCTTTCACAAGGTCAATGACACTCTTGATGCTCATTATTGGAAGTGTGGATATTTGGTTGGATAACCTGTAAGCAATGAACTCGGACGTGAGTTGTCTGTGTTGTTGGTACACAAGCTCGCCATCCGCATTCTTGTGCCGGCACATGTGAGTTGGTAGACAACTCACTATGCGCCAAGTGGGACCTCCTTTCCATGGCCTCGCACGCACAATCCATGAACATCTTGGCACTTCACATTTGATCGTGTAACGCACATTGACGTCCGAGTTGGCCACTTTATGTGGACGATAATGTGTAACCGAGTAGTTGTCGAGCCACATCTTCAATTCCAAGAAGGATTCAAACTCACAACCGGGATATATCCCGTTCTTGCCGTCTTCCAAATCACGGTGAGAACTTGTCCTAGCTCCAAGAGAAATGCATTTGCCACCATCCACAACGGCTTCATCCGTGAGACTAAGATCCTTGAACAATGGTGTCTTGTGATCCCGCCCGAATACCTTCTTGAATGCTTGGGCCTCCTTCGGCGTGAACCCCTCCTCATCAACTTCTTCATCGGGACCATCGTCATCCGAGTCTGATGCATATGCACGGGAAAAAGGGATGGATTGGTCCATTGTCTCTTGCACATGATATTGGTCGAGATCACCCACATTGTTGTCATGGAGATCAACTTCGTTGTCATCTTCCTCGTACTCATCATTCTCCTCTTCAAAAGCTTCATTTTGGTTGTTTGGAGTCGGGCTCAATGTTGGCCAATCTTGTTGCATGAAATGAGGTTCACTCATTTGATCTTGGTTAATGGGTGGGGGAGTGCTAGCAACCAACGGGGAGGGGTTCCGGTTCAAGTCCAAATTCAAAGTAGACTCAACCTTCTTGGAGGCAAATAACTCAAGAGCCTTGTCTAGATTCGGCAACCGTCTCCTTATATGCAACCCAACGTTGCTCGGAGTTCACACGCATTGTCTTCCAACGGATGTGCATTCCAAAACCAACATTATGCCTTCCCTCGAACTCAACAACGTCACTTGTTGCGCATAGCTAGGACTACTTTCAAACACCATGTCAAGCTCATCCGGGTCCGGTTCAACATTGCCTTTCAAAAAGGCCTCTTTATCCACATGATGAACATAAACACATGTTCTCCCCATCCCTACAATAATAAAAAACACACATATATCAAGTAAGAACATAACAAAAATATTTGCACAAAATACATATGCCATAACATATAAATGAATTAATTCCCATAACCCCCACTTAACAATAACCACAACCCTAACCATAGCATAACCCTAACACCAACATCAAACACACATAACCCTAACCCTAGCATACTATGAAATCCTAACCATACCAAATTAACAAAGAAACATAACATGATTCAACACAAATTTGCAAATCCAAGCCAAAACTAGGGTTTCCGCAAAGTAGCAAGATTTGAGCAAATGTGACAATTCCTATGGATGAAAACGAGGGGATCAGAGGAGATTACCTTAAGGGAGGGGTTGGCTTCGAAATCCACGGTCAAATACTCCGGATTTGCAAGATTTGAGAAGGATTTGAGAGGGGGGGGAGGGGAAGAGAGGAGGGGCGCAAGTCTAAGGGTTTGGGTGGGGTGGGGGTGGGAGGGGAGAGAGGGTGGGGCCAGCCTAAGTAGAACACAGACTGTGCAGCGCCTAAGAGACGGGCGTTGCATATTACAAGTGTGGCGCCTAGGACTTAGGCGTTGCAGTGCTGTCTGTGGGGCCGCAACTGGACCAGGATTGCCACGCTGGCAGGAGGTGCGACGCCTAAGGGAAGGGCGCTGCATAGTAGTGTGCGGCGCCTAGCTGTCGGTCGCGACACGAAAGGGTCAGCAGAGTGAATTTTTTCCGAAAGCAGGTCAGTTTGTGATTTGATTTCTCCCTCGGGTCAAATATGTGATTTCTGCCGTTTCCTCGGGCAGTCTACTTCTTTTCTTCTCTTTTTCTTTTACCGCGAGCCGCATTCGTGTCCATAGAAATGTCATAAACATTTGGTTACGACAAAGGTGAAGAATTTTTTGGAGCACGGACAGAAATGGCTCGATTGGGTCATGGATTGCCCTTCCGTTTAGCTTTTCAGATGACTTGGCACTTCATTTTGCCCTACTCGGCCAGTGCGATCGGACGGTTCACGTTTTCCCGTTCATCATCCAACGGCTGAGCGCCCTTCTCCGACGCACTTAAATAATGGGCACGATCGAAGTCGAATGCGCCTCTCACCCCTCTCCCACTTTTGGGTCCGGCAGTTGCCAGCTGGGAGTGGGAGTGGGAGCGGGAGGAGAGCCTCGCCGCCGGGTCGCCGCTATGAGTTGAAAACCACTGGCCACCACCACCTCCTCCTCCTCCTCTCTTCTTGACACCTCAGATCTCATTACAATGGTCAGCGCCTCCAGTCTGCTGCTGCTGCCGTCCTCCGTGCGGGACCTCGCCTCCTGCGTCGTCGCCGACGTCGCCGCCTGCACCACCCCCTCCTCCACCCTCACCTCCCCCGCCTCCCCCTCCACGCTCTCCGTCACCGTTTTCTACCGCGCCACCGCACTCCTGCCCGGGCAGAGCTCCCCCGCGCATCTGCGGCTCACCTGGACCCGCTCCCCGCTTGGCCCCACGCTCTCCTTCTCCCCCTCCGCCTCCAGCCCCGCCGTGGTCCTCCGCAGGCGCAGGGGCACGCAGTCCGTCTCCGTCGACGGCGCCGCACAGCCACAGCTCGTCGTGTTCTGGGACCTCACCGCCGCGCGCTACGACGCCTCCCTGGAGCCGCACTCCGGCTACTACTTCGTCGCCGTCGCCGGCGCCGACGTCGTGCTGGCCGTGGGCGACCTGGCGGCCGAGTTTGTCGAGGAGAGGTTCGAGGGCCGGATCCCCAAGGCGGCGGCTTTGACCGTCCCGTTCGCGCGCAGGGAGCGCGTCGTTGCGCCGGACCCGGCGGCGATGCACACCGCGCGGCGCGTCCGGTTCGCCGAGGGCGGCCCCGATCACGAGGTAAGCGTAGGGTGCTCCGGTGGCGGCGTCGGCGGCGCGGCAGAAGAAGAGTTGTGGGTGAGCGTCGACGGGAAGCGCGCGGTGCAGGCGCGGCGGCCGCGGCTGAACTTCAGGGGGAACCAGACCGTGTTCGTGGACGGCGCGCCGGTGGACGTCATGTGGGACCTGCACGGCTGGTGGTTCCGGGAGCCTCCGTACGGCAGCGCCGTGGTCATGCTCCGGGCGCGCAGCGCGCTGGAGAGCCGGCTGTGGCTAGAGGAGGAGGAGGTCGCCACCGCCGTGCCGGGGTTCTCGCTCGTCCTCCAGGCCTTCAAGTCCCGCGCTGACGGGCTATCATCTGCCCCTGCCCATTGATCATACATGTAGCTACTCCATTCAAATTAGAAGACGGCGAACCTTGTGGAATTAAGCAAACTGCCTGTTTCACTGAAGTCCAAGGGATCAGTAAGTTTACAAGCAAGCAACATGATCATGAACATAACAGGTGATATACATTGATGTGAGTGTGTAGTGTAGACAAATTTCATCTCCCTTGCTAGTTGATTTTAATCTTCTCCGAATCATAACTTGTGATGTGTGCAAGTACAGTTAACAAAGAACAGCAACATAAAAGTGTGCAATAGTTTGGATCCTTCTGTGTTGAATGGTGAAATCATACTTTAGATCCTTCTGTGTTGAAAGATGAAATCTTACTTTGGATCCTTCTGTGTTGAATGATTAGGTGGTGTAGATATGGGGGGCAATAGTGTCTGCTTGTTGCCACTTACCTTCACTGCTGACTGTTCTTATGTAAATACATCAATAACAGTGGTACAGTTACAAGTGATTGTCGCAGCATAAATAATCTATCAACGGGTAATAGCAGATGGCAATTTTACCCATGGGTACGGATACCCGCGGGTACCGTACACGCATGGGCAGGGTATGGGCACACTTTTATACCCATGGGTAGTACCCATACCCTACCCGTTAAGTTATGGGTAGGGTACGGGTATAGCCTTGTACCCACGGGTATACCCATACCCTTCCCGTTTGTGAACTAATGTTAATTTGTCGTCAATTAGTCATTAACTTGTCATGTGACTCGTCTACTCCTATTGACATAATAGTATGTTGTGGTTTCTAAATTTTGATATTGGTCATTTACTCGTCTACCTGTTACTGAGCTGAGATAATTGATTTTTTGTCAAATGTGCTATTAATGAGCATAAAATTGTGAACAACTTATGTACTATTTGTTCTACCCGTTGGGTACCCAATGGGTACGGGTACCCGTCGGGTATGGGTATGGGTAAAGTTTCATAACCATGGGTACGGGTATGGGTAGAATTCTGTACCCACTGACTATACGGGTATGGGTATGGTATTGCTCTACCCTGCCCATACCCTACCCATTGCCATCCTTAAGCAGATGTAATTCTACCAACGTTGACGGGTATTATCAGCCTACTGTTTGATGGCCATTAACATTCACATGTTATCCTGGTGACATCAGTCATGAAATTTTAGTTACCAAAAGAAAAGAATAAATGGACACATGGTGCTTCACTAGACATACACTGCGCGATGTCTGATTAAGCACTCCCCAGTTCCAAGTAGATGCAAACAGTTGATGTTCCGGAAGAAACTGTGCATACCTGCCTGAGTACTCGAGTGTGATAAACAGTCAACTGCTTGAGTGTGATCAACAAATAATGTGGCGCTTTAAGAAGAAAACTGAATGAATTCTCATATTTACATCAACTCTCTGAAAACTACTGTAACATATAACAGCCATCCTCGCACACATGAAAATGTTTCTGATTCTACAGGTCTGCTCAGACTGCAGAAAAAAGGAACTTCAAGGAACTTCTAACTAGGCTTTACATCATGGCAGCATGCCAACAAAGCGAGGACTCTCTATGTTCAATTTCACTGTCTGGTTGTTATTCTCACCAGGAAAGCCAACCTCAGATGGTGTCGCATTGTTTCCCTGATCCTCCAATGGATGGCATACTACCTGAATCTGATTCGCCTGGCCAGGTTCGTTTGTAAGAACCTGTGACGATGTCGTTGGCGAATGCCCTCTGCCAGAGAACAGGCAGCGGCATGGATCGGATCTTGACACTTCAGGGGAGCATGGGGGAATTACTATCACCGCGCTTGGCAGAGGCGGCACAGCATGCTTTCTGCCAGGGTCGTTCCGCAGGGAAACTCTACAGACAGGACATGTCGAGTGCTGCTTTAGCCAGATGTCAATGCAGGCCACGTGGAAATCGTGGCCACAGTAAGGAAGAACGCGGAGTACGTCGTCATCTTCGTACTCTGCAAGACAGACGACACACCTGCAAACGAGGATGCAAATGGTTCAGGATAAAGGTTTTGTGTAATCAGGGTAGAATTGCTAAACAAGCATCAATAAATAACAGAAACGGCAATTCAGAATGCATCAGCTATTACTCAGCCCTGCTTCCTTCTCATTGAGCACGGGTAGCATTTGACCTATTTGTATACAGTTCCCCCATCTTTCATATTCGTGTGATGTCCCATGATAGAACATAGAGGCACGCCCTCCAGACGCCAAAATGACATTGCTGTGAACGCGCCCAACTTCTAGCTAAACTAGAACACCTAGTAGTAGAACTAAGGTGACAGACGGCACGCTCGAACTAGTGTTATGCCCCATTATATTCAGTAACAATGCAAGTTCAGTCACCCATGATTCAGTAGCAAAATCTAGATAAACACAGCCGTCAACACTCTGGTACTAAAGTGGCATGGTTTGGCTTAGGCACCAACATCCACTAGGACATCCAATTTTTCTATCAATGTGACGCTGTACCGCTGCTTGTTCAAGATACGTTAGCACTTATAGCAACACTCAAATATATACTTGTTCCTTGGCATGCAAGAATCTTCCGAGAGCACGCCAAGAGGAAAAATCACTAGTGTTGCAACACCGGATTCCCCCAATCACCGATCTGAATCTACCAAAGAGTGCGCGATCGATCGATCCCCGCCACAGATAATTCCAAAATGCGATTAGTTCTACAGATGGCGCAGGCGCGAAGTGAATCGCGATCGGTAGACGGGAACCGAGGGGCACATACATGGAGGAGGCGTCCGCCGCCTCGCCGCGGGGGCAGCCCGCGGCGGAGAAGGCGCGTGTGGGGAAGGCGGCTACGGCGGCGGGGTCGACCCCTCCCCCTCCAGCGGCGTGTCCCTGGCGGTCGAACTGAGCATTGAAGAAGTGACCGGTTCTGACCCCGACGGAGGGGAAGCGGGGGAGAGGCGGCGAGGGGCGGCGGCCGCGGCGCACGCGGCGGGTGAGGGCGCAGACGAGCCGGGAGCACACGAAGACGATGAAGAGGACGCTGGCGCAGAAGCCCAGCAGCGTGAGCACCGTGCTCGCCGGCACCATTGGGGCGGCGCCGTCGGCGCCCCGCCGGCGCGGCTCTCTCTCTCTCTCCTCCTCCCTTGTGCTGTCGGTTATACGGTTGGAGAATCCGGCCCTCGTTTCTCACGGTTCGGTTGCGTTTCTGTTCCGTTTATGCCGTGATGGCCAGGTCTTTTGTTTGGGAAAAGGCAATTGAGTAAAATGCACTGGCAGTCACTGAACTTGCGAAGAGCGCTCACTTTGGTTACTGTATTTAGAAATACGGTTAATACGGTCACCCAATACGACAAGACGTGTTTGTACGGTCGCTGTTCCCCGTATGCCACCCGTCGCCGCTCGGTTTGACCAGTCAGTGCCGTCCACGTCGGCACGCTCAGGGTTATTTCTGTAAATTACGCCGGCGGATGTAATTATCCATCCACCCCCCTGAAATACCCCACTCTGTAGCGGAATCCCTAAATCCCCACTCTGCTGGCGACGCCGCCGCCCTCTCCCAAATTCCCCACTCTGCCACCGACGCCGCCGCCCTCTCCCTGCTGTTGCCGCCACCCTCTTCCGTGCTGCTTGCCGGCGGCCTCTCCCTACCGCTTGCCACCGCCCGTTGCTTCACTCCGCCATGTCGACAAGCTCGGTCAGGTCATCGGTTGGCGGCCGTTCGGTGGTGGTGCCGCTCATCAGGTGCCCTTCTTGCCGCACTCGTGTGGAGTTCTATCTGTCGAACACGGAGAAGCACGAGGGTTGGGTCTTCTACAGGTGCCTTGTTGGTGTAAGTGGAGTGAATCCCTAGTTCTTCATTTTGGTCGAATTTAGGGAACTTGTAATGGTGATTTCCGGCGTTTGTTCTTTTCATTTGATCTTCAGGACCATTTCTGGCATTGGGAGTTGGAATACGTTGCATATTTGATGGATAATCAGTTTCTCGTTGGCAATGAAGCCGTAGATGCATTAGGAGTTGCAGAGGATAAGAGGGAAGAGCTGATTCGAGCAAGGAATCAAAGATATGCATGTGGAGGTGCAGGTGTAGGTGTAGTTGATCTTCCAGGCTTTGAAGATGGACATCATGGAAGAGTTGCAGGTCAAATGAGCAATCAGCAAGCACAAGCACTCGTAGGGTTAGGCAATGAAATATTGGTGATGATGAAGGCACTGTTGGCAGCACTCATTGTAGTTGCAGTGCTAGTAGCTATTTCTGTGCTGAAGAAGTGATGGAGTGGATGCAAAAGTGATGCAATATGTAGTTGATGCAGTGTTTGCAGTAGCTATTTCACTGTTGGTATGTTGGGAATGATGCCTAGTTTGTTAGGAGATGAACTGGTACTATGTGGTGGTGATGTTAGTGTCAAGTGTCAATCTTTTGCATTGTATCTGATGCTTTTGCAATATGTAATGCAAGTGACAATGTTGTATTGCAAATGAAGTTAATGGATCATCCTGCTGTCTTATGAAGATATCATTTTTATGTTATATTTGCCGTGTGTGTGCATTGCAAAGCTAGTTGATGATGCTGTCAATTTGGGCACATTTGACCATGAGTACTCTTTGACCATTGTCATATTTGTCTTGTGTGTGTGCATTGCAAAGCTAGTTGATGATGCTTTTAGACTATTTACTGTTAATTTTGCATGCAAAAAAACTATACAACTGCTGCAAGTTGAAGAGGACAAATGTGACCATTGTCATATGTTGGGCAATGTTATAAGAGTAACTCTTGTTATAACCAGGGCATTAAGCATAGTCATAAGTAGGGCAAAGAAGTATCTTGTAGAACTGGTTACAAAATGAGCAACAATTGATCCATACTCATGTGTCTACATCATTATGGATCAATTGCAACATTTTCCTACATTACCACTGATTGTATACTACATGGATTGGGCAAAACAAGATACTCTGCTGGCTGTCCATACTCATGTGCTGGCTGTCCACTGTCTCATCACCTGAAGATATCAAACATGGATGTTCTGCTGGCCTTCCTTGGCTGACCATCTTCTTGGTGTTGTGAATCATCCTGGCTTTTACCCATTGCAATAGATATCAGCCTCATTTCTTCCTTTCTTTGTGTTCCAGCAACCTCCTTCTCTGCTTTCTTATCTGCTCTTTTTTTTGCTGCAGCAGCCTCTTTCTCTGCTAGCTTCTTGGCAGCTTCTTGTTCTTTTTGAGCCTTCTTCTCAGCCTCGTTCTTTGCTTTGTTCTCAGCAGCTATAGTTTTCTTAACCTCCAAAAGAATCTGCCTTGTCTCTGCTTGAGCCTGCTTTTTTATTGCTGCTTCTTCTTTCCTCTTCTCTCTGTTCAGAGCAGCTGCCTGTCTCTTCCTCTCCGCATCTGTTGTTTTCTTCTCCTCTTGCAGATGTCTCTTCCTGGCAGCTTCTTCAGCCTTCTTTTCATGTTCTTCTCTCCTTGCTGCAAGTATAGCATTTTTTCTTGTCTTCTAACTCTTTGTCTCTCCACTTTTTTAATGCAAGTAACTTCTTGGCCATCTCTCCTTGCTGAATGGTGCTTGTGCTCCCTTGGTTTTGATTGACCAACAACTGAGCAGCAGAAAGGAATGTTGACTCTGGAACAGGTCCTTGTGCAATCACTCTTGGCACTGGCCTCTGCATGACATAACATTTGTACAAATGATCACACAATAATAGTAGGCTTGGCAAAATATATGAGATCATGTATGACAAAACTTACCATTCCTATCATTTGATCAACCATGAGATCTTCTATGATAGGATTTTCTGCAGGGTTGTGTTCCTGCTCAAAATGAAGCAACATTTAAGTGATCCATGATTTGCTTGTGGTGTGTATGACAAAACTGAAACATCTTCTGCAAAAACATACCTGAGTAATGACAGGGTCTTCATCTTGCACATGTTGCTCATGTGGTGATGTTGCTTCATGATTTGCTTGTGCTGCTGATGGTGCTTGCATATTTGGAGGAGGTACTCCTGCCTTGAGGTACTTGCATCCTTTAATGTTGTGATCTGGCTCTCCACAGTAGTTGCAGTGCATGATGACACCATGCCTAGACATTTTCTTGCCACCATTACTACAAATTACTTCACCTGGTGCTTTTCTTCTGCTTTTGCATGGCCTGCCTACTTGCTTGGTGTACAATGGTGGCAGAACTGGTGGCCCATTCATCTTCTCCCATTCTGTCATGTCTCTACATGGATAGATTATGTTCTTGTATGCCATTTTGAACATGTCCACAGAATAGCATTGGTTCACCAATGAAAGAGGGTCAACTCTTTCATGTCTAGCACATGCTATGGCATGTACACAAGGTGTGCCACTCTTCTGCCACCTCTTACAGCTACACTCATCGGTGTGCCAGTCCACAAGGAAGTTCACACCCCTGTCACCTACCTAGAACACCCCATCTCCAGCTCCCTCCACATAGCACAGGTTTGCCCACTCAGTTAGCTTCTCCACCTTTTTCTTGATCTTTGGACAAATATTTCCTTTCATCTTCTCTGCCTCAAGCTGCTTGCTGTAGTGCCTCTGCATCAGTTGGCCTTTTATCCTTTCTAGCATAGAAAGCATAGGTAGCTCTCTAGCATCTAGTATGTACCTACAAGTATAAGAAAAACTGAGTTAAGTGTCAAACATTGAAGTAAGAACATGCACATAGCAAGTTAATTGGCTTCTCACTTGTTGAAAACTTCACAGTTATTGTTGAGCAATACATCACACTTGGGAAGATCACTTTGAAATGCTCTAACCCATGTGTATGGTTCCAACTCATGCAACCACTTGTAAGCATCCAAGCTGATGTCCTTCATCTCAACCATGTACTGCTCATACTTGACAGAGGTGGTACTTCTTGCTATCTTCCAAAGTTGATTCTTAAGAACGTCCCCTTTGAATTGTTGCTGAAAGTTCTGCCACATGTGTCTGACACAGAACCTGTGTTCTGACTCTGGAAATAACTCATCCACAGCATTGATAAGGCCCTACAATAACAAAAGATAAACATAAGCATGGACTACTAAATATGGAGTACTACTTATACTACATTGATGTTGTTTACCTTTTGTTTGTCTGACATAATGGTCCATGGAGCAGTATTAAAGATAGCAAGATCATTCTTTAGTCTTTCAAGGAACCAGCACCAATTAGGCTTGTGTTCCACTTCAACTCATTTGGGTCTATCCCAACAGCAGTGAGTAGCTGTCCTCTGTACCTTGTCTTGATATGACAACCATCAAGGAATATCATAGGCCTACATCCTTGCAAGAACCCTCTTTTGCATGCATCTAGACACATATAGGCTTTATTAAACCTTGCTTTACTATCTAGTGCAACAAAGAATGAGGTCCCAGGGTTACTTCTTCTCAACTCATTACCATAGTCCCAGAGCATCTTGTATTGGCCTTCTTCATCACCATAATTTTTTTTCATTGCTAGCCTCCTAGCTCTTTGTAACTTGGTTCTGCTTGGGTTCATATGCCACTCCTTTTGAACAACTCTAGAAAAGTTTCTCAAATTCATGTCTTGGTCAGCTCTAAAGCTCTCAAGATACTTCTGTGCTAGAAATGGTGCTGTGAAAGCCTTGATCTTCCACTTCTTGGTACAAGTGTGCTCATCCACATATTTCTTGACCATGAAACACTTGGTCCTGCTATCGTATGAAGCCCAGAGATACCAAGTACAGTCCTCATCACATGTTGCCTTCACTCTTTTCTTATCATTGACTGGCAACTTCACATCTACCCTGTTTTTGCAGCAGTACTCCTTGATGGCTTTCCTCAAGAGCTCAACAGTTTGGAAAACTTGACCAACATGAAACTTGGGACAATGAAGATCCTCTGGTCTAAATGCCTTGAACTTCATGAATACCTCTTCATCATCAGAATCTGGTGCCCACAAGTCATCACCCTATGATTCATAGAACTCATCTTCATGATCATATGTTGCTGCTTTATCTCCATCTTTCTCATTTCCTTTCACAGCTTCTTTTCCCTTTTGAACCTTTTGCTTCCCTTTCTCTTCTTTCTTCTTCTCTGTCTCCACAGGCTCATCCATGTCTACATTATCAGCAAACAAATCATCATCACCATCACTTATGTCATAGTCACTGTCCATTATGGCTCCAGGATCAAAGTCAGAGTCATCTGAGTCAGTATCAGCATCTTCCAGGTAATCAGAACTGCATTTTCTTTTGCATACTCTTGATGATCCAGCTTCATCACTTCCTTGTTGTTTTGCCTCCAGCACTACATCTGGAGCCATAACATTTTCATCCTGCTCACCAAAAGAACAATTCCTCCTTGCAAACACATAATTGCCCACATTAACATCTGAGCTCTCTGGATACACAACTTGTATTGGGATTGCTTCACCTTCAGGTACATGAACATCTGTCTCTGCATTTACAGCCTCAGTACTTTCTGCCTGATCAACTCTTGTCTTAGAAGGACTAAACACTGGAGGTAGCTGCACTCTTGGGAAATTGACCACATCATCATCATCATTGTTTGAATTCAGACTGTCTTCATGGTCTAAGTAGAGACTAAATGAGTGGTGGCCAAGATCAACAAATGTTATCATCTGGTCTGTGTCTCCATCTCCTCTTATTTCTCTCAAGCCATTCTTCTGCAAGGTTAGGATTGGAATGCAGTAGTAAACCTTGAGCCTTCCTGCCATCTCCCAACCAATCTCCTCAACTAGGTGCTCAACCATGATTGGGGACCATGTCACTGTATCCAGATCATCATACCACAACACATGCCCATTGACATAAGAACGGTTGCTACCTTTGCCAAGGAAATATCCACCATGGTTAAATTGAACTAAAAATTTCCTGCTACGTAGTCCTACAAAGATGTAAACATAGCACAATTCTGTCAACATATATTACAAGGAACCACCTTCCCTAACCTAAAACCCTAACCGTATGTTCAAACATCTAAAAGGCCTACAATTGCATCATAATGACCTCCAAGCAAACACTTAGCCCCCAATTTGTCAGGCAAAAACCATACACCGAAAAACCCCAATTTGTCAGGCAAAAACCATAGCTTAAATCTTGTGAAATCTTGCGGGCAAAATTGGCCTCCTACATCTCCATGTGCACAATGCGAAACCCTAAATCGCGCAATCAGAGACTGCAATCACCAATCATGGCGGATGTAAGTGGGGCTTACCATAGTACGGTGGAGGAGCTCCATCTGGTCGACGAACAGGTGCCATCCTGAGGAGGATTCGGCGCCCCTCCGGTAGCGACGCGATGCGGCGCACCTCCGCGGCAACTCCGGCCCTTCCGCGATCTCGATGACCGGAGATGGTGCGCTGCCGCCGACGATCGCCTCCTCTACTCTCCTCCTCTGCTCTCCTCCTCCTCCCCTCGTTATGATCGAAGCCGAACAGGCAAGGCGCTTTCGGCTAAAGCACAGCGAACCAGGGGGATTCTGCAAAAACACCACGCTACCGCCTGCTTAATGCCAGCTGGCGTCTAAGATTGGTCAACACGTGGTCAAACCGAGCGGCGACGGGTGTCATACGGGGAACAGTGACCGTACAAACACGTCTTGTCATATTGGCTGACCGTATTGGCCGTATTTCTAAGTACAGTGACCAAAGTGAGCGCTCTTCACAAGTTCAGTGACTGCCAGTGCATTTTACTCAAGGCAATTCGATGAAAATCTGAAAACTAATGGCATGGGTCATTGGATCAAGAGCGAAGCGTAGAGATGAAATGTGGGATTGCTAACTGGCCACTTAACCCCCTTTTGCACATAACCCCCTCCCCTCATTAATCAATTCAATTCACTCGATCCCGCGGGCTCACTCACACAAACCGCCTCGCTTCATGGCAGCGCCGCCACATACGACGACAACTTGGTGCCCAACAACGATGACCCGGCGGCGCGATGCCCTTCCCACACGATAGCAACCCGGTGGTGCGGGACTCTCCCCACACGACGACACATAATGAGAAAGCTTTGAAAACCTCATGGGTAAAGTGCATATACTTGCATGCTTCTCGATCTCCCATGGTGTAATCAATGGAGAGAATGGAGTTGAGGCAATCATGACCAGCCTCATTTTTGACGTTGTTCTTTCAGGGCTGTATCGGTCCTAATCCAAAACTCCACCAATGCATGCTTGTAACCAATAAAGCGATTAAAGAATGAGTTGGCACTCTCTGACATCGAAGTGGTTCTTAGAGTTTCATCCAAGAACACACCCCTAAGTAGGCTGGTATCCGTGAGTCACGAATTTCATATCTCCTAGCAAACTATGTGTTTTCTTCAAGAGAAATCATGGAAGACCACCATGCCTCAAATTTAGCCGGGCTTTTAGAACCCCATACACATGCGTTAACAGCATTGTAAAAACGCTCATCCTCTCTCAATGAAGGACCAACCTTTTCCTGAAGCTTTCTCATTATGTGCCACATGCATAACCTATGGACGGTGTTTGGCACAACTATATCAATGGCAGCCTTCATGCTAGCATCTTCGTCAGTTACTATAAGCTTCGGTGCTGCCCCATCCTTAGCTTTCAAAAATTGTTTGAAACACCCATTTCTATGACTCTTCCTTATCATCAACAATCAAGGAAACACCATAGAAACAGATCCCATGTGGTGGTTTATTCCCGTGAATGGACAAAAAATCATCTTGTACTGTGTTGTATGTGGAGCCAAAGACACTATTTCTCCAAATAAAGAATAATTCTTTCTACAAAAAGCATCTGCCCAAAACACATGTTTCAATTGATTTTTATCATCAAGAACATACTCAAAGAAGAATCATGGGTTGATTTGCTTCCTCCTTCTAAGGTTGTCAATAAACATTTGAGCACTGTATCACTGAAAGTACTTTGCATGTCATGGTGATAATTCTACAAGTCTCTCTTCGTGCACCCCACAAACTCAAATCCACCCTCGCCAACCCAAAGCAATCGAAAGGCCCCAGATGTGCTAATACTAACTGCATGACATGTGAATAGTGTGGTCCTGGCCTTCTCACACTAGTGGAGATAGTGCTAGCCACAACTTTCGTTGGTGGCGCGCCATTTTCAACCAACGCCAGCACTATTTGTTTCAAATAGTGGCGGCGTTGACTTATTTGGTACGACATTAGTAGGGGCATAGTGGTGGCATTGGAAAACAGGCGAGCGTCAGAAGTATATGGGATCAACAATCTATAAAAGGCGTAGTATAGTGCTGGCATGGTATAACATGGAACGCCAACACTATTATGTTTAGTTGTGGTGTGTCATTGGTTTCCACGTCAACATTGTTATTTTGTCAATGTGAACATTCTTATATATCATTTTTGTCTTTTTAGTTTGAGACTTGAAATATGTAGTTTGAGACTTCAAATATGTAGTTTGACATTTCCAATTTTTTTCCATTTAATTATTTTTGGTGGTGATCTTTTTTATAGTATATTGTAATTTACTTAATATCAAATTTATATTATTTTAAATGGAAATAATGACATTTTTTAAAATATGTACTTTGAGACTTTAATTTTACTCTTTTTTTTCTTTTTAGTTTGAGACTTGTAATATGTAGTTTGACACCTCCAAATTTTTTCTATTTATTATTTTAGGTGGTGATCATTTTTATAGTATATTGTAGTTTACTTTTATCAAATTTATGTTATTTTAAATGGAACTACTGGCATTTTTTTAAATATGTACTTTGAGACTTCAATTTTACTTCTTCTTTTTTAGTTTGAGACTTGAAATATGTAGTTTGACACTTACAAATTTTTTCTTTTTATTATTTTAGGTGGTGATCTTTTTTATAGTATATATTAGTTTACTTTTATAAAATTTATATTATTTTAAATGGAAATACTATCATTTTTTAAATATGTACATTGAGACTTCAATTTTACTTTTCTTTTCTTTTTAGTTTGAGACTTCAAATATGTATTTGACACTTCCATTTTTTTCCTTTTTATTTTTTTAGGTGGCGATCTTTTTTATAGTATTTTAAATGGAAGTACTGCCATTTTTTTAATTTATATTATTTTAAATTTCTTATTAGGCCAATCCCAAATAGTATTAGGAGGCCGTGAGGGTCAAAACCAAGGGGGCAACGCCCCCCCCCCCCCCCTCAACCCACTCTCTCTCTCTCTGCCCCGCTGCTCTGTTCTTGTTTCGTTCCCCTCTCCCTCTCCCACCGCTCGTCGTCGCCGCTTCGATTCCGGCTGACTCCGGCGATTTCCGGCGTTCTCCGGTCCTAAGTTACACATATGAGCCTCCCCCTCTCATCTGGTCCATTTGGATTTGTTTTAAATTAGAGGTGTGATTCGCATTCCCTATGCTAGGGTCTCGGTGACGGCAGCAGGCGACAGCGAGGTGACACAGTAGACTGCAGGCGACCCTCGGCTCCAACCCAGTTGAGCATATCATCCCTCCCACTTTTTCTGTAGGTCACTGCCACTGTATTTTTTTATTTGCATCGCTAGGGTTCATCACTAGGCAGTGGCAATTTGCTGTAGTTGTCTAGAATTAAGGTAGATATATTTTTCGATCTTCGATTAGCACTTGTCGTAGAAACTGGAAGGGTAATCTGTCAATCAAAAAGGTAGATACATTTTTCAAGTCATCATGTTTGGAAGAATCTGAAATCTGAAACAAAGTGTTTGAGTTGTTGTAATCCATAAATATCTTGGGGAAAATCTGCTGGGTAGTACTTTTTCACCATCTCACATATATCACTAGCTTTGAATCATCTGAATTTGTTTCTAGGAATCTGGGTGGCGCTAATGATTAGAAGATCCATTACCTTCTCATTGAATCTTTAGTTTAATTCAAATAGTTGAGCGTCCAGTGTTGAAAAGAAAATTTCCACTCGAAAGTGCTCCAAGTTAGGTGTGGCAAAATAGTGTGGCAATATGTGGAAAATATAGTCACAATCAAAATAGGCCCTTAGGGGTTGTTTGATTCCAAGCCACAACTTGCCACACTTTGTCACAACTCAACTTAGGCAAGTTTGACCAAGTTAATTAGGTGTGTGTTTGGTCCTTGTCACAATTAAGGCAAGATTTTTTTATTAGCACTAAGGCCCACATGTTATAGATACAAACTGGCATATGATTCTGTGAATATATCGATACTGCTATATTGTTGTTGTCCAAAGCTAGTTATGCACATGTCATCATCTTTAAACAAATTTGTTTGTGTACAAACTGGCATGTGTTAGATAATCTGACCCTGACTTGTTATTATTTTGTAGTTGCAGCCATGAGTAGCTTTAACAGCCACTACCAGTCCTCGTGCAACTTCACGGCATATGACGAAGTTGACAAAGGCGAAGCGAGCACCAACAAGGTAAGATCACAAAAACATCCATGAGCATTGCAAACACATGCATATATACATATATCTAACCATTCATTATTGATGATTTCAAATATTTGACTTGCTAGGCGTATGTACGAAACCCATCTCCAGCACCCATCGAGCGACAACTATGTGACGTGGACATGCTCAGCCGTGAGCTTGTCGTGTCAAAAGAGAGTACAGTGAAGGCTCTCAGGGAGTTGAATAACTCCCTGCGGAATGAGAGGGATCTGATCATCGATGAGAACTTGGATTACTACGATAAGAAACTGAAGCTCAACGACCAGAAGGACAAACTGGTCGCCGAGATCAATTCTCTAAAGAAGGAGATAAGGCTCTTGAAGGATGAGAGGGTGGAACTGAAGACGCTGAAAGCCATTACAGAAAGGAGGGGGAGAGCAACAGGAACAAGTTGCGTGAGATGAAGATCATTCTTCAGAGAGAGATGTAATGCATATGTAGTAGTTTGGAGATATTGTTGAAGTTGGTCATTTTTGCTTATAGCTAGCTAGTATACTACTGTTTGTGGTTATCACTAGAAGTACTAACCTTTTGTGCAGCTGAGTGTAAGTAAGTTTAAATGGCTACATATATACTAGGTTTAAATTGCTGCTATTTTTTATTAGCAAAAAATTCTAATTGTTGGCGTTGGCACACACTCAATGTCATAGCTAACACGCATATATTGCTAGAGTCAGCCACGTGGCACGCTAGCAGTACTCACAATACTGCTGACGCGTGTGGCAATGCCACCACTAAAAATTTTCACTGGCGCCATATTGGTGGCATTGGAACCCTACGTTAGCAAAGGCAATTCTGGCACGCCATAGCTAGGCTATTCTGCACTAGTATCACCGACTTCTCTATTAGACTTGATTAAATGTTGTTTGGTGGGTGTGACAAATTGATGGGTTTGTTCTTCATGAAAATCGGATATCGAGGATTTGCCATCCTGCATACACTTGACAGTTATCATGGCTTTGTTGGGGAACGTAGTATTTCAAAAAAAATCCTATGATCACGCAAGATCTATCTAGGAGAAGCATAGCAACGAGAAGGGAGAGGGTGTCTACGTACCCTCGTAGACCGAAAGCGGAAGCGTTTATCAACGCGGTTGATGTAGTCGTACGTCTTCACGATCCGACCGATCCTAGCACTGAACGTACGTCACCTCCGTGTTCAGCACATGTTTAGCTCGATGACGTCCCTCGTACTCTTGATCCAGTTGAGGCCGAGGGAGAGTTCCATCAGCACGACGGCATGGCGATGGTGATGATGAAGTTACCAGCGCAGGGCTTCGCCTAAGCACTACGACGATATGACCGAGGTGTGTAACTGTGGAGGGGGGCACCGCACACGGCTAAAAGATCAACTTGTGTGTTCTAGGGTGCCCCCTTCCCACGTATATAAAGGAGGGAGGGGGAGGCCGGCCGGCCCTAGGGGGCGCGCCCAAGGAGGGGGAGTCCTACTAGAACTACTAGTCCTAGTAGGATTCCACCACAAGGGAGAGAGGGGGAAGGAAGGAGAGGGAGAGGGAGTAGGAAAGGGGGGCGCCGCCCCCCTTCCCTTGTCCAATTCGGACTGCAGGGGGGGGCCTGCCCTGGCTACCCTCCTCTCTCTCCAACAAGGCCCATGGTGGCCCATTAGTTCCCCCGGGGGGTTCCGGTAACCCTCCGGCACTCCGGTTTTACCCGAAACTATCCGGAACACTTCCGGTGTCCGAATAACATGGTCCAATATATCAATATTTATGTCTCGACCATTTTGAGACTCCTCGTCATGTCCGTGATCTCATCCGAGACTCCGAACAACCTTCGGTCATCAAATCACATAACTCATAATACAAATCGTCATCGAACGTTAAGCGTGCGGACCCTACGGGTTCGAGAACTATGTAGACATGACCGAGACACATCTCCGTTCAATAACCAATAGCGGAACCTGGATGCTCATATTGGCTCCTACATATTCTAGGAAGATCTTTATCGGTCAAACCGCATAACAACATACGTTGTTCCCTTTGTCATCGGTATGTTACTTGCCCGAGATTCGATCGTCGGTATCATCATACCTAGTTCAATCTCGTTACCAGCAAGTCTCTTTACTCATTCTGTAATGCATCATCCCGCAACTAACTCATTAGTCACATTGCTTGCAAGGCTTATAGTGATGTGCATTATCAAGAGGGCCCAGAGATACCTCTCCGATACCCAGAGTGAAAAATCCTAATATCGATCTATGCCAACTCAACAAACACCATCAGAGACACCTATAGAGCATCTTTATAATCACCCAGTTACGTTGTGACATTTGATAGCACACTAAATGTTCCTCCGGTATTCGGGAGTTGCATAATCTCATAGTCATAGGAACATGTATAAGTCATGAAGAAAGCAATATCAATAAGCTAAAAAATCATAGTGCTAAGCTAACGGATGAGTCTTGTCCATCACATCATTCTCTAATGATGTGATCCCGTTCATCAAATTACAACACATGTCCATGGCTAGGAAACTTAACCATCTTTGATTAACGAGCTAGTCAAGTAGAGGCATACTAGGGACACTCTGTTTGTCTATATATTCACACATGTACTAAGTTTCCGGTTAATACAATTCTAGCATGAATAATAAACATTTATCATGATATACTTTATTATTGCCTCTAGGGCATATTCCTTCAATCTCCCACTTGCACTAGAGTCAATAATCTAGATTACATAGTAATGATTCTAACACCCATGGAGTCTTGGTGTTGTTCATGTTTTGCTCGTGAGAGAGGCTTAGTCAACGGGTCTGCAATATTCAGATCCGTATGTATTTTGCAAATCTCTATGTCTCCCTCCTTGACTTGATCGCGGATGGAATTGAAGCGTCTCTTGATGTGTTTGGTTCTCTTGTGAAACCTGGATTCCTTCGCCAAGGCTATTGCTCCAGTATTGTCACAAAAGATTTTCGTTGGACCCGATGCACTAGGTATGACACCTAAATCGGATATGAACTCCTTCATCCAGACTCCTTCATTTGTTGCTTCCGAAGCAGCTATGTACTCCGCTTCACATGTAGATCCCGCCACGACGCTTTGCTTAGAACTGCACCAACTGACAGCTCCACCATTCAATATAAATACGTATCCGGTTTGTGACTTAGAGTCCTCCGGATCAGTGTCAAAGCTTGCATCGACGTAACCATTTACGACGAGCTCTTTGTCACCTCCATAAACGAGAAACATATCCTTAGTCCTCTTCAGGTATTTTAGGATGTTCTTAACCATTGTCCAGTGATCCACTCCTGGATTACTTTGTACCTCCCTGCTAAAGTAATAGCAAGGCACACATCAGGTCTGGTACACAGCATTGCATACATGATAGAACCTATGGCTGAAGCATAGGGAATGACTTTCATTTTCTCTCTATCTTCTGCAGTGGTCGGGCTTTGAGTCTGACTCAACTTCACACCTTGTAACACAGGCAAGAACCCTTTCTTTGCTTGATCCATTTTGAACATCTTCAAAACTTTATCAAGGTATGTGCTTTGTGAAAGTCCAATTAAGCGTCTTAATCTATCTATATAGATCTTGATGCCCAATATATAAGCAGCTTCACCGAGGTCTTTCATTGAAAAATTCTTATTCAAGTATCCTTTTATGCTATCCAGAAAATCTGTATCATTTCTGATCAACAATATGTCATCCACATATCATATGAGAAAAGCTACAGAGCTCCCAGTCACTTTCTTGTAAATACAGGCTTCTCCAAAAGTATGTATAAAACCATATGCTTTGGGGGAGCCCCACAACAAATCCCTTCGATATTCAAAGTTTTTGTTGACATATTGAGAAGTGCATGTATGTTGTCATCAACTACCAAAAAGGGGGAGATTGAAAGTGCAATCATGCCCTTAATCGTATTTTGATGTTGATGACAACATTCATTTTGGGACTAATCATGTTTATCAAGTATATCTCAGGATTATGTCTCAAGGGCCGTGTGTGGATCATGACTACGGACAAAAGTGTATATATATATATATATATATCACTCAAGAGCAGAGATACAAGACAAAGATAAAAAGCTTCGACTCTTTTTCGATTCGTTCTTGAGTATAGGGATCCCGCACTATTAAGAGGGGATCGTTGGATTTCGTGAAAGAACTTGCTCAAACCCACATAATATCCTCACACATCATCTTTGTGCCATCTTAAATTCTTCCTCTAACGTATGCACAAATTCTGGTATGGTTCTAAGCTAGTAAGTTCAGCTATCACCGGACGCCCGACGTTCTACAGACATCCGACCCCTTATAGCCGACCGGGCATCCGGCTCTCCCTGGATGTCCGGTGCCTCCTCACAGAAGCTAAATTAGCAAAAATCCGGTCTCACCGGACAACCGGTCATCGGACGTCCGCTCCTCTCCGGATATCCGGTTCTGCCTCAACAGAATGTTAATTAGCGGATTTCCGATCACACCGGTCGTCCGGGATCCGGACGACCGGCGCCTTCCGGACGTCCGCTGGTTGTGTGTCTCTTGCCTCGTCTGTGTCCTGGTAGGTGTTCCAGCGACCGGACGACCGGTCGCCCTACCGGACGTGCGGTCCAATCTGAGTCACCGGTCGTCCGGTACCCACCGGACGTCCGTCAGCCCCTGTGCACTAAGTGGCTCAACGGTCTGTTTTGCACTCACACTATATATAGCCTTCTCCCTCCCACGGGATAAGGTTGACCATTCACTTTGAGCTTTCTAAGAACACATCTCACTCCCTCTCTTGATTCCCTACACCGAATCCTAGATCCCCAAGGGATTTGGGAACATTTGAGAGAAGTTCTCCAATCAAGTGATAGATCCACTCCTTCCCCTTCTTCTCACCAAAGGAATTCATGATTTGAGCAAGTTCTTGAGCATTTCCCAACGTTCTTGTTACTCTTGGAGGTTGGAGACTCCTAGGCGGTAGGAGTCTTTCGGAGAGGAATCGACCATTGTGATTCCCCCAGAAAAGTTTGTGAGGGTTTGGAGACCACCCCAAGGTCTACCACTAGTGGTTGAGAAACGCCTCTGTGGTGTTGTCTCAAAGGGAGAATAGGGTGATCCTTCGTGGCGTTGGTGTGCCTTCGTGGTAACATCCACCTCTCTAACGGTGATGTAGCTTCCCTCCAAGGAAGTGAACATCAGCATACATCCTCGTCTCCCGGAGATGCGGTTATTCCTAACCCTAACTCTCTACTTGTGGTTACTTGTCTCTTAGCACTTACTTATATCATATTGTGCTTGCTTACCATACATACTTGTGTTACTTGTTTATCTTGCTTAGTTCTTAGCATCACACTTGCAATTGTTAGGCTCACTTTCATATTCCGTACTATTGCCTAAAATTGCTAAAAAATAATTAAAATTTGTAATTGTACCCACTGTTTGGGATATCACTTATCGTTATCGTCTCGGTCGGTTGGGGATTAGAGATTAATCGGAAATCGTCCGATTAATCAATTTTATCGGTCGACTATTAATCGACCAAGTTTTTTTCGCAAGACCTACGTTTTCAGGCACTATTAAGGCAAAATTGGAAATAATCAACAAGTGTGTTTTGTAAGCCTTTAAGACCACATCAATATATAACAACAACACATGTCATGTTTCTGCATGTTTGAAATTCAAATAGGACGAGTACATAGATACTACTACAATATTACACAAGAAAAATTGGACAGCACTTCAACAGCACATATTCTGTTTGGGCATTTTCAAATAGGATAGCACTTATTCATTTAAATAAGTAAATAACAAGCAACAATAGGCAGTACAACAATACATAACTACATATATGAGTGCACAAATAAACTACAGCCATCTCAACATCATGTGTACACAAGATTGCAGTTGATAGTCTCAGTCACCAGTCCACAAATAAACTTAGATAGTAGTCCACAAATAAACTTGGATACTGGATAGGCAGCACAACAGGTCCAGAATAACACAAATAAGCTTAGTTCTACACTTCTACTTCAATTTCTTAGTCTTACAGTCTTACACTCTTAGTCTCTTACTAGTTACTACTTTGCTTGCAAACAGCCAAACACCAATCAACCAAAATAAGGTAGTTCTTAGCCAGCTTTTTGATTCTCTCATAAGTCACAAGTCACAACCAAAATAAGGCCGTAGGCTTCTAGCAAGCAACACACAGTACTAGGAATGAGATTGTTAAAAGGCCTAGGGTTCAAGGCTGCATCAGGTCTTCCTCATCATAATTTGTTCTATCCCCCCAACCATGTCATTATCAAACTCAAACTCAATCTCATCTTCATTGATAGGCACAGTGTCATCTTCATTAATG
This sequence comes from Triticum aestivum, assembly GCF_018294505.1. NCBI lineage: Eukaryota > Viridiplantae > Streptophyta > Magnoliopsida > Poales > Poaceae > Triticum > Triticum aestivum. The sequence continues at coordinate 115,399,457 of NC_057805.1, forward strand.
GAAACAAAGTCTTCCACTTCATGGAGCTCTCTCACCCTTAGACTTCTACGAGGCTCTGTTGTATTGTCAACTCTGGTAGTTCCCATCTCTTCATCATCGTAAGCATCTTCACATATCCAATCTTGGGCTGTGGAAGCATCTTCACCAAGGAGAACATCACAAGATGAGGAGTATTTCTTTCTTTTGTCTAGAAATCTTCCATTGAATTGAATATAAACTAGATCGTCCCTACGACGCACATCTAATTTATTTCTCCTCTTTGCATCAACCTAATTGCATAGTGAAGGTTAGTGATTCACATCTTGTCATAAATGAAAAAATGGATCAGTATTTGTAGGTTGAGACTTACTTGTTCAAAAACGCTCCAATTTCTTTCACACTCTTTGCAGATCATCTGGATCAATCAGCATAGCAAACTCCCATGCCATGTCATCCGAGTTTCTCTTCAGTCTGGAACTTGCAACCTCAGAAGCACTGGAAGCAGCCATCTAAAAAAAGGGCAACAACATGTATGAGAATCAGACTAATAAAAGGGCAACTTATTCTGTATATGATTGATGGTTCTTAGTCTGTACATAAAAGAAAAGGGCAACAACATAGAAGGGAAACGTATCCTGTACATGATTATGTACAACAAATCTAAAATATTGTACTACACAATTACATTGTAATTGAACATAGCGGACAAATCCATCTAATGAAGTACAGTAGTAGGCAGTAGCAAGCAAGTATTGACTAAAGAAATGACAGTAGCGAGCTTAATTTTGGAAGGGGAGGTCACAATCCCCTTTGGCCTCCACGAGCATCCGCCGGTGCTTACAAGTTACAACCAGAGTTATTGACTGAAGATATGACAGTAGCTGGCACTCATTTTTATCTTCTGAAGAAATGACAACAGCTGTAGTTTTAGAACTTAAAAGAGGAGAGCGGCGCAACAAAGAAACCATACCAGGATGTTGTCTTGCTGCTGTAGAAGGGATGGTGTGTATAGCTGCTGTCGTTCGTCGTAGTAGGAAGCAGAGGATGGAGCCGCTCCGCAGCTCTGAAGGAAGAGTGGCCGCGCCGAGCATCACCAGCCGTCGGCCATGGAGAAAATATGTGTGGCCCGGTGCTTCTTGAGGAAGAGTGGCGCAACTCCGGTGCTGGTACAGGAAGAGGGGCACAGCTCCGGTGCTGCTGTAGCAAGGTAAGGCGACGGGGAGCAGGTCCGGTCGTCGATGATTGGGAGATGCAGAGGAGGCGCGATGGCGATGCAGAGAGTTGGAGATGGTGCTGCCGCGTTGGTGGTTGAGGTCCCGTGGAAGAGGAGAGGAGGATCCAGAGGGCGCCTAGCTCGAGTGGTGGTAGCTAGGGCCGCCGCCGGCGACCAGCGTGACGGCGGCTTGTGGATCTAGCATCGCAGCGCGCTGGGAGGTTGAAACCCTAACTCAGCGAGGGGAAATCCCAAATGTGGGTTGCGGCTGTGCGGGAAGGCCACCGAAGAGGGCCTAAGGGAGCCAAAATTCAACCTTTCGGGCTTTCTAACGTTAGGGGCCCAGCCCGATTAATCGGGAATCTAGCGATTTATCGCCTGTCAGAGCGATAAATCGGTCCGAACGATAAATAACAAAGATAAGGCTTTATCTTGGCGGTCACCACACGATAAGCGATAAATCGGCCGATAAATCGCTGAGTCGGCCGATTTCTTTCAATTGGTATCAGAGCCTCGTGCTCTATTCTTGTGGCTTAACCGCCCTAGAGCGAGATGAACCCCGATGTGACTCCCCTTGTTGCAGATCCGAAGAATACGGGCGCGGCTTCCACGGAAGCCAAGTCCTTCACTTCAGAGGATCTGGAACGAGATCTTGCTAAGCAAAAGGAGGAGCATGATGCCTCTCTTGAGGCCTTGGTCCAAATGAGGTTAGCCACACTAACCACGATGCTTACACCACTTTCTGGCGGTGCGGCCTCGAGGCCAGCTGTGACTACTCCTTCACTTGGCCAACAACCTCCTAGCAATGAACACTCCAGTGTTCCTTAGCTTTATGCAAGACCTCAAATAGAGAAACCTAAGTATAACCCTCAAGGCAAACCTCCTTTACTTGATGAAACTACCGATTTTGCTTTGTGGAGAGTTGCTATGCAGGATCATCTTCGATATGGAAATGATGAGATGCTGGAGATCTTGGAGTATGGCTACCAAGTTGTTGACCTGAAGAATCTTACTCCAAGAGAGGTATATGACAAGCATCTCAACGACACAACAACCATGTGCATAAGAAGAGGTATGACCGACAAGCAAAGGAGACCATACATACATATCACAAGTGCCAAGGAATTATGGGATACCATTGTGAGAACCAAGACCGGTACCTCCACTCTCCGGCTTGCTCAATATGAAATTGCCAAGGGTCAATTGCAAAAATTTTGTACGGAGAAAGGTGAATCTCCCAAGCAACTACTTGAGCGTCTCATGACTCTCACCGCCGACACTGAGTCATGTGAATGTGACAAGGCTCAAGATGGATTTCTCGTGGATAAGTTGCTTCATGCTCTTGCTCCATATCATCACCAAATGGTGTGGGACATAAGACAACACCATGGATTCAAGGAAATGACTCCAGATGACATCATATCCACTTTCCAACTATTTGAAGAGTCAAAGGCAAATGCCACAAAGCATCTTGCCATGCATGGTACCTCAACATGAAAGATCAATCTTGCATTGAAGGCCAAGCATGTATGTGAAGAAGAGCAAAGTGAAGAAGAAGAAGAAGATGAAGATGATGAGGATGGTGATGAGATTGATTCAGATGAGAGCCTGTCATATGAAGACATTGCTCTCTTTGTCAACAAGTTTAGCGCGGGAAAATTCAAGGGAAGATTCCAGAAGAAGAAAGTGAGGAAATGCTACAACTGTGAAGAAACCAACCACTTATCCAATGAGTGCCCTTATGAGAAGAGAGAAGATAAACCAAGGTTTCCCAAGACCTTTCCCAAGAATAAGTTTCCAAATCCTTAGAACTCCAAGCTCAAGAAGAGAGATGGGAAAGCAATGGTTGCTCATGAAGAATCCGATCCGGATGATGTTAGTGGTGTTGCCGGAGTTGCTCAAGATTCTCAAAACACGTTGAGGCTAGTCAACAAGAGTGGTGATGTTGTCACCTACAACTATATGAAGGACTACAAGGGCAACGCTCACAAGTGCCTAATGGCAAAGGCTGTGGTAGAAGATGGAGAGGACCAAAGCTCTCCTGACAAGGTCAAGGTAACCCCACGATCAAACCCTCCTCTTTTCACTCCTCCTACTCCTAGTGATGAGTATCTTGATGCGGAGGATAATTATGAGGATGATGATATAGATGATCCTATGCTTGCTAAACTAAATAAGTTCATGTGCTCCCTCAAAGGAAAGAAGCTCACTATGTTTCGTATGCTTATGGAGATGGTGAGTAAGCACACCATCACCATTAAGGAACTCGAAACCCTCATCACCGAGGAAAAGGAAAAATATGAAATCCTTGAACGGAAAGTCCAATATGAGGAAGCACGAAATGATGAACTATGCTTGAAAATTGGTGCAAACATTGATGTTCATACTAAAGATCTTGCCTCCTTGAAAAAGGCTATTGACTCTTGCGAAGAGTTGATGAATGATAAAAGTAAGCTTGTGAAGTCTCATGCTTCTCTCTCTAAGGATTGTGAGCTCCTATCCATGTCCCTCAAGACTAAGGAAGAAGAGCTCACCATTCTTACAAAGAGTTTTGAGATGCTCAAGATTCTTATCTTGAAACTCTAGCCAAGGCTTACTCTTCTCCTATTATCAATGTTGATGCTTGTACTACTAACTCTAGTAGTGATCTAGCATCTATTCTTGAGGAGAATCGATTTGTCAAGGCTCAAATCGAGAAAGGTCTCATGACATGTCCTCAAGGACAAAAGAACCTCAATGAGGTATTGAGCCAACACAATGAGGTGTTTGCCAAAGAGGGGCTCGGCTTTGACCTAAGCACAAGCAAGAAGAAGACGTCCTCTCAAAAGTGCACCACCCCTCTAAAATAAACATTTGTACAAGAAGGGCACAAGGAGAAAGGTAAGGTTGTTGGTGGGAAGGCCACGAGGGGCATGCCCACTCTCAACAAGCCAAAATAGTTCATGCATCCATCCTATGTACATCGTAAGACTAAGGATGGAGAAGTTTATGCAAAGTTTGTTGGTCCTCGAAATGCATTCCGGTTTTATGCTATTTGGGTTCCTAAGACCCTCGTGACTAACTTGAGAGGTCCCATTGCAAAATGGGTGCCTCTAACCAAGTCATAATTTTGTGTAGGTTGCCTTCTCCGGTGGAGTAAAATGGGTGATTGATAGTGGATGTACCAATCATATGACCGGAGATAGCAAATTGCTCTACGATTTCATGGAAGCTACTCAACCATTATGAGCATTATGTTTGGTGGAGGATCAAAAGGACAGGTACTCGGGTTGGGCAAGGTGGCTATCACAAATGACATGTCTCTTGCAAATGTCATGCTTGTCCAATCCCTTAAATATCATTTGCTTTCTGTTCGCCAATTGGCTTCTGTTGGTTTTGATACACTCTTTGGACTAACGGATGTGAAAGTCTTTAAGAGAGATACTCTCGAAGTGGCCTTTGTTGGAGAGTTGGATGGCAACCTTTAGACGGTTGATTTCTTGAAAGAGAGCACATTCCATGCAACTTGTCTAATGGCCAAGGCCGACAAGGGGTTGCTATGGCATCGCCGGCTAGCCCATGTCGGCATGAGAAATCTTCAAGATCTCTTAAAGGGTAATCACATCCTTGGACTAACCAATGTCTCTTTTGAGAAAGATCGTGTGTGTAGTGCATGCATAGCCGGGAAGCAACATCAATCAAAGCACCCACCCATGAATATTGTGTCTACTTAAAGGCCTTTGGAGCTCCTTCATGTGGATCTTTTTGGGCCTCCTTCATGGGATAGTCTTGGTGGGAAAAAGTATGGGCTTGTCATTGTTGATGATTACTCAAGATATACATGGGTCTTCTTCCTCAAGTCCAAGGACGAGACGAAGATCACCTTCATTGATTTTGCCAAGCAAGCACAACGCAAGTTTGACAAAGAAATCTTGGCAATAAGAAGTGATAATGGCTCTGAGTTCAAGAACTACACCTTGGAAGAATTTCTTAGTGATGAAGGGATTGAGTATCAATATTCAGCACCATACACTCCCCAACAAAATGGTGCAGCACAAAGGAAGAACCGCACACTTGTGGATATGGCAAGGTCCATGTTGGATGAATACAAGTCGCCACATAGTTTTTGGGCCGAGGCTGTCAACACCGCATGCCATGCATCAAACCGGATCTTCCTCCGCACTATATTGGAAAAGACTCCATATGAGCTCCTAACTGGGAACAAGCCAAATGTCAAGTACTTTCGTGTATTTGGGTGCAAATGTTTCATCCTCAACAAAAGAGAACGGTTAGGAAAATTTCAATCTAAAACCATTGAGGGCATATTTGTTGGCTATGGATCAAACTCTCACGCCTATAGAGTCTACAACAAATCCAATGGATGTGTTGTAGAAACTTGTGACATGGTGTTTGATGAATTTAATGGCTCCCATGGGGAGCGAGTTGATCTAAGTGATGTAGGTGAAGAAGATTCTTCTCAAGATATCTTGACCATGGGTGTTGGTGCACTTCTTCCAATGGAAAAAGAACCTCATGATGATGAAGAAGAAGATGGAAGCCTCACGCATCATCAAACTACTTCAACACCCATACCACCACAAGCTCCTATTGCTCAACCAATGCTCGTAGACCAAGTACAAGATGATGATCAAGTTCCTCTTCATGATAATCATCAAGAACAAGATCATCCTGAAGGGCAAGAACAAGAAAGTGCGATAATTGACGATGAACCTCAACAAATGCAAGATGAAGAAGAATATCTTCCACCACACATTAATGATCCATATGTTGAGGACGTGGATGATGGACATGAAGTTGAACCTCGTGAAACTCTTACCTCCATCATGCCTCGAGTGGCCGGTCATGTTGATGTTGACAAAATTCTCACCGGCATATCGGAAGGTAGAGTCACTCGTAAACATTTGACAAACTTTTGTGCTCACTTCTCATTTATGTCTAGTGTTGAGCCTCTCAAGGTACAAGATGCATTGATGGACAATGATTGGCTCGTTGCTATGCAAGAAGAGTTGAACAGTTTTGAACGCAACCAAGTGTGGTCATTAGTCAAGAGGCCAACTACGAGCACAATGTCATTGGAAAATGGATTTTCAAGAACAAGCAAGATGAGAATGGTGTAATCATCGTAACAAGGCAAGGTTAGTGGCACAAGGGTACTCACAAGTTGAAGGTTTGGACTTTGGTGAGACCTTTGCCCCCGTTGCCCGTCTTGAATCCATTCGCATCTTACTTGCTTATTCTGCTTTCAATGGTTTTACATTACATCAAATGGATGTGAAGAGTGCTTTCCTTAACGGTCCTCTACAAGAAGAAGTATATGTATCACAACCACCTGGGTTCGTTGATCCCGATCACAAAGACTATGTGTATAAACTTCATAAGGCTTTGTATGGCCTCAAACAAGCACCTCGTGCTTGGTATGATCATCTTAAGAAGTTTTTACTCGATGATGGTTTTGTGAGAGGGGTGATCGATCCCACTCTTTTTACTAAGAGGGACAAGGGTGATTTGATCTTATGCCAAATCTATGTAGATGATATCATTTTTGGTTCTCCTAACATTCATTTGTGCAAGAAGTTTGCGGCCTCCATGACCAAGAATTTTGAAATGTCACTCAATGCGGATTTGAAGTTCTTTCTCGGATTCCAAATTCAACAATTTCAAGAAGGAATTTTCTTGTCTCAAGCAAAATACCTCAAGGATATCCTAGAGAAGTTTGGCATGTCTGATGCTAGTCCATGTAAGACACCCATGCCAACCAAAATTGTACTCACTGAAGACACAAATGGTATCCCTTTCGACCCATCTATTTACCGCTCTATGATTGGTTCATTGCTTTATCTTTGTGCATCTAGACCAGACATCATGTTTAGTGTATGCATGTGTGCTAGATTTCAAGCTTCCCCTAGGGAAAGTCATCATAAGGCGGTTAAGCATATTCTTAGATACCTTGTTCACACCCCAAAGTTGGGTCTATGGTACCCCAAGGATGCTAAGTTTGATCTCATTGGGTACACGGATGCGGATTGGGCTGGAGACAAAGTGGATCGTAAGTCCACCTCCTGGTGCATGTCAGTTTCTTGGACGCTCCTTGGTAAGTTGGTCCTCGAAGAAACAAAATTGTGTTGCCCTCTCTACCGCAGAAGCTGAATACATTGCAACCGCCAGTTGTGCAACTCAATTACTATGGATGAGGCAAACCTTGAAGGATTACGGTATCACCTATAGGCATGTGCCTCTTCTATGTGATAATGAAAGTGCCATCAATATTGCTGAGAACCCCAAAGATCATACCCGCACCAAGCACATTGATATTAGGTATCACTTCTTGAGAGATCATGCGGAGAAGGGTGATATTGACATTGCTCATGTTGGCACAGATATGCAACTTGCAGATATTTTCACCAAGCCATTGGATGGAGCAAGGTTTTGTCGACTTAGGCGTGAACTTGGTATCTTGGAGCTTGACAATATTATGTGAAATCTAGTACCCATTCATGCATGAACTTAATGTCTTGTCTTGATGTAGGCATATATTTAGGGGGAGTACCTCAATTCATGAGTACTCTCACCCTATGCAATGCATAGATAGAACAAACACTCTCAAAGCTACCATGTTATTCTAACTATGGTGCTTTCAATGATGGAGTAGTGATCATGCACCCAAAGTTCCAATCTTTGCGGAGCCATGTCACGTATACTCATACATGGTGGCATTGGCCACCGCTCTTCTCATTAGAACAATATCTGAGCGGTGTGTGTTTTATTATTGTTGGCATAGGATACTCATTGCTTAACATATTATGTCTTTGCAACTTACTACTTACTGTAATCATCATCTCCCCATCATGGTTATTAGCACCAATAATTGCAACCTACTCCTCTCAAAAAATTCTATATACTTCCGGACGTCTGCTATGTACCGGACGTCTGTAAAATCCTTGTTGTTGCCCTCATACCAGACGTCCGGCAAGTCTGGACTTCCTTTAATTTCTGCCATGTCTCATCCCGTCGGATGTCCGCTGTTTCCGGTCGTCTGCTATCTGGCGCTCTGGTAGATTTTCTCAGGTCCCGGACGTCCGTTCCACACCGGTCGCCCTATGCTGAGTGCGTGTTGGGCAGTTCCTAAACCTAATCCATCCCATTCCTCATCTGTTCCCCGATGCCGCCGCTCACTCTCCTTGCTGAGGTCGCGCGCCGGCCGTGCTCGTCGCCGTCTTCACGCGGGCTGGGTCGTCCTGGTCGGCATAGGGCCTCCGGCCGCCGCCCCGTCGTTCCCTTCCCCATCCTGTTCGTCCTCCGAGGTAGCACCTCCTCTTATTCTCCTCTCTTCAACCGCACTCCTCTTCAATCTATGAATGTGTTAGGTGATTTGGGTCTTCCTCCTCCTCTAGGTCGAGATGCCAAGGACCAAGCGCTCCGCATGCAAGCAGGTCACTGGTGGGTCGTCTCATCATGGTGGCTCTGATGATTCACAAGAGCGAAACCGTCCTCGGAAGCGTGCCGCCCACCCTCACATCCCACCCTCGCCCAGCGACTCCTCTTCAGAGGAATCCGACTATGAGGATGAACTGGAAGATTTGGAGCAGCCCGCGTATGTTGCTGTTCGCGCCACTGCACCCAAGCTAGGAACCCGTCAGCCCACCTTCAAGCCTCCTCCTCCGGTGCAACCTCAAGGTGATGCCCGTCGCATCTCTCTTGAACCTCCACTTCCTCTCGGCCGCAACATTAAACGGTTCAATGAGGTTCCCATAGCTTCTTATCTTACGCTTCGTCGTGACATTCGACTCACAAGATGCTCGCTTTCGCACTAATGTCCAGGCAGACATTTTTACCACTATCATCATTCCTAAGGGTCTCTCTCTTCATTTATGCATTGACTTAGAGCAGATTCATGCTCATCCGGCGAAATATCCGGGGGCTATTGAGCTCATTGAGTCATCTAATCTTGCTACTCCATTTGCATTTCAACATGATTTTAACCAAGCTGCCATTCATCAATTCTATGCCACATGTTACTTTGGTCCAAATAACACTGTCACTTGGATGACCTCTGACACCGTGCTCACGATGTCTTATTCTCAATTTGTTGCTGCCCTTGGGTTTCCTGACACCGGTTTCAAAATCCGTAAGGATGACCCCAACCATAGGCCCAAGGGCATTGACGTCTGTGCAGATCTTCTCAAACCAATAGAAGATATGACTAATGAGGAGAAACGAAAGGGTCTGAACCAAGTCTCCATTTGGCGCTCACCTTTCTACATCATCTATCAGTGTGTCATTCGCACCATCTATCCCAAGATGGGTGACAAGGGGTCTTGCAATAGCTACTACATTGATCTCATGCATCGCCTCTATGCATCTTCAAAGGGGAAGATAAATGTTCCTCATTTTCTATGGCATGAGATCCGTCTCGCTAGTTTTCAGCACAAGCGGGTCTTTCCTCATGCCCCCTTTCTTCAGGCTTTTATCGAGAGTGTTGCTCCTTTTCCCATTGCCCGCACTCACTTGCATGAGCGGTGGGTCATTCAACCTCACATGTCGGATGTTTGGGTCCCCAAGGACTCTTCTGCTCCTACTCGTCGTAATGCAGCTAGTGTTCCTCCTCCTCCTGCTCGTTCTACTCCTTCCAGATCTGCATCCTTTGGGTGCATTGCTCGCTTTCTTGGGAAGGCTCGCTCTGCCATGATGAAGGTGTTTACCTTTCATTGCTCCCAAAATCACGACGTTGTCACTCGCATGGTCACTTCCAAGAATGCTCTGAAGGCTCGTCTGAGAGACCCCAGAGTTTACGATGTGAGTGACGATGAACGTCTCCCTGATGAACCACCTTCTGACTTTGGTTTTCCCTCGGGTCCTGAGTGGGTTGACTTCTTTGACGAGGCTGGTGGCAGTGGTGCTCATGATGATGATGATGATGATCCTCTTTGATGATGTTATGAGCCCTTTTGGGTATTTGATGCCAAGGGGGAGTAGGCACTTATCTATGTCAAGCTATGATATTAGCTTGTATCAAACTCATGTTATGTCTTTTATCGACTTATGTTCTATGCTATGGTACTAGCTTGATCGAACTCATGTTATGTCCTTTATCGACTTATGTTCTATGCTATATCAGTGATGAACCTACATGGAGCCTATGCGGGTATGCTGGTTTTATGTTATCTTGTTTATGAGATTTGTTTCTGATGGTATCAAATTAAGGGGGAGCTCTCCTCATGCTTATTTTATGTATGCACATGTTTTGGGGGAGCCCCACAACAAATCCCTTCGATATTCCAAGTTTTTGTTGACATATTGAGAAGTGCATGTATGTTGTCATCAGCTACCAAAAAGGGGGAGATTGAAAGTGCAATCATGCCCTTAATCGTATTTTGATGTTGATGATAACATGCATTTTGGGACTAATCATGTTTATCAAGTATATCTCAGGATTATGTCTCAAGGGCCATGTGTGGATCATGACTACGGACAAAAGTATATATATATATATATATATATATATATATATATATATCACTCAAGAGCAGAGATACAAGACAAAGACAAAAAGCTTCGGCTCTTTTTCGATTCGTTCTTGAGTATAGGGATCCCGCACTATTAAGAGGGGATCATTGGATTTCATGAAAGAACTTGCTCAAAGCCACATAATATCCTCACACATCATCTCTGTGCCATCTTAAATTCTTCCTCTAACGTATGCACAAATTCTGGTATGGTTCTAAGCTAGTAAGTTCAGCTATCACCGGACGTCCGACGTTCTACGGACGTCCGACCCCTCACAGCCGACCGGGCATTCGGCTCTTCCCGGATGTCCGGTGCCTCCTCACAGAAGCTAAATTAGCGAAAATCCGGTCTCACCGGACGACCGGTCACTGGACGTCCGCTCCTCTCCGGATATCCGGTTCTGCCTCAATAGAACATTAATTAGCGGATTTCCGATCATACCGCACGTCCGGGCTCCGAACGACCGGCACCTTCCGGACGTCCGGGCTCCGGACAACCGGCGCCTTCTGGACATCCGCTGGCTGTGTGTCTCTTGCCTCGTCTGTGTCCTGGTAGGTGTTCCAGCGACCGGACGTCCGGTCCAATCTGAGTCACCGGTCATCCGGTACCCACCGGACGTCCGTCAGCCCCTGTGCACTAAGTGGCTCAACGGTCTGTTTTGCACTCACACTATATATAGCCTTCTCCCTCCCATGGGATAAGGTTGACCATTCACTTTGAGCTTTCTAAGAACACATCTCACTCCCTCTCTTGATTCCCTACACCAAATCCTAGATCCCCGAGGGATTTGGGAACATTTGAGAGAAGTTCTCCAATCAAGTGATAGATCCACTCCTTCCCCTTCTTCTCACCAAAGGAATTCGTGGTTTGAGCAAGTTCTTGAGCATTTACCAACGTTCTTGTTACTCTTGGAGGTTGGATACTCCTAGGCGTAGGAGTCTTTCGGAGAGGAATCGACCATTGTGATTCCCCCCGGAAAAGTTTGTGAGGGTTTGGAGACCACCCCAAGGTCTACCACTAGTGGTTGAGAAACGCCTTCGTGGTGTTGTCTCAAAGGGAGAATAGGGTGAGCCTTCGTGGCGTTGGTGTACCTTCGTGGTAACATCCACATCTCTAACGGTGACGTAGCTTCCCTCCAAGGAAGTGAACATTGGCATAAATCCTCGTCTCCAGGAGTTGCGGTTATTCCTATAACTCTCTACTTGTGGTTACTTGTCTCTTAGCACTTACGTATATCATATTGTGCTTGCTTACCATACATACTTGTGTTACTTGTTTATCTTGCTTAGTTCTTAGCATCACACTTGCAATTGTTAGGCTCACTTTCATATACCGCACTATTGCCTAAAATTGCTAAGAAATAATTAAAATTTGTAATTGTACCTATTCACCCGCCTCTAGGTCCATCTCGATCCTTTCAGTTAGCACCTTTTGGATCGACAAAACCTTTTGGTTGCATCATATACAACTCTTTTTTAAGATATCCATTAAGGAATGCAGTTTTGACATCCATTTGCCAAATTTTGTAATCCTAAAATGCGGCAATTGCTAAGATGATTCGGACAGACTTAAGCATCGCTATGGGTGAGAAGGTCTCATCGTAGTCATGTAGCGACCAGACCTCAAATAGTCTGATCTCTGTGCATCAGTGTCATCCCTGGATCGGTAATGCTGACATGCACAGTACTTGAAGGATTTATAACAGAGTAGCAATCACACACTTGTTACATCGAATGTCTCAAAAGAGAACTTATTACAATAGATATGGCTTAAGGCCATCTAATACGATAACAGCGGAAGGCTTGGAAGATAAAGTGAGTCCATCAACTCCAACGGCATCACTGAGTGAAATACCACGACCTAAGGCTCCTTACTCGTCGTCTGAAAAGTCTGCAACATGATACGTTGCAGCCTAAAAATGGGTCAGCACATGGAATATGCTGGCAAGGCAACAAAAAAGAGTAATGAATAGAATAAAGCTATCTCTATATGCATATATGGCTGGTGGAGGCTGTATGGTTAATATGTTTTGCGAAAAGCCAATTTTTCCCTACAACAAAGGAATAAATTTTATTTAACTATCATGGTGGTTGTTAAACATTGAGAAGGTTCACCCAACTCAATCCCAATTAAGCATCATCATTAAACCGAATCAAATTATATTAAGAGTGATGAGATCCACATGATAATCGAAGAACTAGATACTCAAGATGCCCATAACCGGGGACACGGCTAACCATGATTAGTTTGTACACTCTGCAGAGGTTTGTGCACTTTTCCCCACAAGACTCGATCTCCTCCGTTTGATTTCTCGCACTACATGATGTTTGAGAAACGGATGACCGAGACACAGTCTTTCCGAAGAGGTCCCCTTAACCGATAGATAGGCCTGTACACCTACAATCCCCTACATCTGCTAGCCCATCATGGAAAGGTTTCCCACAACTTACTCAACTATGCTAGAGCCCATAATGGCATGTGGCTGCACACGGAAGTTTCTAGCATGAATAATCTTATGATCCCTTTGAGCCTGGGTGGCAGTCCATAGGACAACCACACGGTACCCCGGGATTTCCAAAAAATACAGACAACACTGGGTGCCCCAGGTGCCTCAATCCACCCAGATGTGTATTAAGGTTGCCACCTTAAGTTGAACCATTAAGTAACAATCTCACATCTGTCATGAATACACTCAAACCCAATTCACGTCTACGAGCATAACATAGCAATATAAGCAACGTAGAAGTAACTCCCATAGGTTTGATAATAAACAGGTGAATAGGTACTACCTCATCTACTTCCCAAACCCACAATTTAATTCAGATCCTAACCATGCAATTGTTTGAGGATTGATCTAATGCAATAAAACTGGGTAGTAAAGAGGTATGATCAAAGTGTTACTTGCCTTGCTGATGATCCGTGAAACCTAGAGACTCGTAGTAGCACGCTTCGCACTCCGGGTATTCTATCGCAAACAAACATTTATTTGGGTCTCTAATGCAATTTTGAAAAACGCATATTTTTCCTAATTCAAATAAAATAGCGATAAAACTCCGAATAAAATTATTATTTGATTTTAATATTAAATCTCCAATATTTCTTTATTTTGAGGAAGTCATTTTATCCTCTCTCTTTTATTTTTATAAAAGAAATATTCGAATAGAAAATAATTAAAATCAAACGATCCTCTTTTCCAAATTTGAGAAAAACTCAAATATGAAAATACCGAAATCCTCAACTCTCTCCGTGGGTCCTTGAGTTGCGTAGAATTTCTAGGATCAAACCAAAATGCAATAAAATATGATATGCAAAGATGATCTAATGTATAACATTCCAAATTGAAAATTTGGGATGTTACAAGTCAACTCCTTGAACTTGTCGAAAACCTTTCACAACAAGTCGAGCTTTGTAGACAGTAACATTACCGTCAGCGTCAGTCTTCTTCTTGAAGATCCATTTATTCTCTATGGCGTGCCGATCATCGGCAAGTCAACCAAAGTCCACACTTTGTTCTCATACATGGATCCCATCTCAGATTTCATGGCCTCAAACCATTTCGTGGAATCTGGGCTCATCGTCGCTTCCTCATAGTTCGTATGTTCATCATGGTCAAGTAACATGACCTCCAGAACAGGATTACCGTACCACTCTCGTGCAGATCTTACTCTGGTTGACCTACGAGGTTCAGTAGTAACTTGATCAGAAGCTTCATGATCATCATCATTAGCTTCCCCACTAATTGGTGTAGGAATCACTGGAACTGATTTCTGTGATGAACTACTTTCCAATAAGGGAGCAGGTACAGTTACCTCATCAAGTTCTACTTTCCTCCCACTCACTTCTTTCGAGAGAAACTCCTTCTCTAGAAAGGATCCATTCTTAGCAACGAATATCTTGCCTTCGGATCTATGATAGAAGGTGTACCCAACAGTCCCCTTTGGGTATCCTATGCAGACACATTTCTCCGATTTGGGTTCGAGCTTATCAGGTTGAAGCTTTTTCACATAAGCATCGCAGGCCCAAACTTTAAGAAACGACAACTTGGGTTTCTTGCCAAACCACAGTTCATATGGTGTCGTCTCAACGGATTTAGATGGTGCCCTATTTAACGTGAATGCAGCCGTCTCTAAAGCATAACCCCAAAACGATAGCGGTAAATCAACAAGAGACATCATAGATCGCACCATATCTAATAAAGTGCGATTACGATGTTCAGACACACCATTACGCTGTGGTATTCCAGGTGGCGTGAGTTGTGAAACTATTCCACATTGTTTCAAATGAAGACAAATTCGTAACTCAAATATTCACCTCCACGATCAGATCGTATAAACTTTATTTTCTTGTTACGACGATTTTCTAGTTCACTCTGAAATTCTTCGAACTTTTCAAATTTTCAGACTTATGTTTCATCAAGTAGATATACCCATATCTGATCAAATCATCTGTCAAGGTCAGAAAATAACGATACCAGCCGCGAGCCTCAACACTCATCGGACAACATACATCAGTATGTATTATTTCCAATAAGTCTGTTGCTCGCTCCATAGTTCCGGAGAACGGAGTTTTAGTCATCTTGCCCATGAGGCATGGTTCGCAAGCATCAAGTGATTCATAATCAAGTGATTCCAAAAGCCCATCAGCATGGAGTTTCTTCATGCGCTTTACACCAATATGACCTAAATGGCAGTGCCACAAATAAGTTGCACTATCATTATTAAACTTATATCTTTTGGCTCCAATACTATGAATATGTGTATCACTACTATCGAGATTTAACAAAAATAGACCACTCATCAAGGGTGCATGACCATAAAAGATATTACTCATATAAATAGAACAACCATTATTCTATGATTTAAATGAATAACCGTCTCGCATCAAACAACATCCAGATATAATGTTCATGCTTAACGCTGGCACCAAATAACCATTATTCAGGTCTAACACTAATCCCGAAGGTAGATGTAGAGGTAGCGTGCCGACGGCGATCACATCAACTTTGGAACCATTTCCCACGCGCATCGTCACCTCGTCCTTAGCCAATCTTCGCTCAATCCGTAGCCCCTGTTTCGAGTTGCAAATATGAGCAACAGAACCAGTATTAAATACCCAAGCGCTACTATGAGCATTAGTAAGGTACACATCAATAACATGTATATCAGATATACCTTTCACTTTGCCATCCTTCTTATCTGCCAAATACTTGGGGCAGTTCCGCTTCCAGTGACCAGTCCCTTTGCAGTAGAAGCACTCAGTCTCAGGCTTAGGACCATACTTGGGCTTCTTCACTTGAGCAGCAACTTGTTTGCCGTTCTTCTTGAAGTTCCCCTTCTTCCCTTTACCCTTTTTCTTGAAACTAGTGGTTTTTTAACCATCAACACTTGATGCTCCTTCTTGATTTCTACCTCCGCAGCCTTTAGCATCGCGAAGAGCTCGGGAATTGTCTTATCCATCCCTTGCATATTATAGTTCATCACGAAGGTTTTGTAGCTTGGTGGCAGTGATTGAAGAACTCTGTCAATGACACTATCAACCGGAACATTAACCCCCAGTTGAGTCAAGTGATTGTGGTACCCAGACATTTTGAGTATATGTTCACTGACAAAACTATTCTCCTCCATTTTGCAGTTGTAGAACTTATTGGAGACTTCATATCTCTCAATCCGGGAATTTTCTTGAAATATTAACTTCAACTCCTGGAACATCTCATATGCTCCATGACGTTCAAAATGTCGTTGAAGTCTCGGTCCTAAGCCGTAAAGCATGGCACACTGAACTATCGAGTAGTCATCAGCTTTGCTCTGCCAGACGTTCATAACGTCCGGTGTTGCTCCTGCAACGGGTCTTGCACCTAGCGGTGCTTCCAGGACGTAATTCTTCTGTGCAGCAATGAGGATAATCCTCAAGTTACGGACCCAGTCCGTGTAGTTGCTACCATCATCTTTCAACTTAGCTTTCTCTAGGAACGCATTAAAATTCAAAGGAACAGTAGCACGGGCCATTGATCTTCAACAACATAGACATGCAAAATACTATCAGGTACTAAGTTCATGATAAATTAAAGTTCAATTAATCATATTACTTAAGAACTCCCACTTAGATAGACATCCCTCTAATCATCTAAGTGATCACGTGATCCAAATCAACTAAACCATGTCCGATCATCACGTGAGATGGAGTAGTTTTCAATGGTGACCATCACTATGTTGATCATATCTACTATATGATTCACGCTCGATCTTTCAGTCTCAGTGTTCCGAGGCCATATCTGCATATGCTAGGCTCGTCAAGTTTAACCTGAGTATTCTACGTGTGCAAAACTGGCTTGCACCCGTTGTATGTGAACTTAGAGCTTATCACACTCGATCATCACGTGGTGTCTCGACACGACGAACTGTAGCAATGGTGCATACTCTGGGAGAACACTTTTACCTTGAAATTTAGTGAGAGATCATCTTATAATGCTACCGCCGTACTAAGAAAAATAAGATGCATAAACGATAAACATCACATGCAATCAATATAAGTGATATGATATGGCCATCATCATCTTGTGCCTTTGATCTCCATCTCCAAAGCACCGTCATGATCACCATCATCACCGGCTTGACACCTTGATCTCCATCGAAGCATCGTTGTCGTCTCGCCAACTATTGCTTCCACGACTATCACTACCGCTTAGTGATAAAGTAAAGCAATTACATGGCGATTGCATTTCATACAATAAAGCGACCACCATAAGGCTCCTGCCAGTTGCGGATAACTTTTACAAAACATGATCATCTCATACAACAATTTATATATCATCACATCTTGACCATATCACATCACAGCAAGTCCAGCAAATACAAGTTAGACGTCCTCTACTTTGTTGTTGCAAGTTTTACGTGGCTACTACAGGCTTATCAAGAACCGTTCTTACCTATGCATCAAAACCACAATGATTTTTCGGCAAGTGTGTTGTTTTAACCTTCAACAAGGACCGGACTAGTCACACTCGATTCAACTAAAGTTGGAGAAACAGACACCCACTAGCCACATGTGTGCGAAGCACAGCGGTAGAACCAGTCTCATGAGCACAGCCATGTAATGTCGGTCTGGGCCGCTTCATCCAACAGTACCGCCGAATCAAAGTATGACATGCTGGTAAGCAGTATGACTATTATCGTCCACAACTCTTTGTGCTCTACTCGTGCATATAACATCTACGCATAGACCTGGCTCGGATCGATGCCACTATTGTGGAACGCCGTATTTCAAAATTTTCCTACGATCACGCAAGACCTATCTAGGAGAAAAATAGAAACAAGCGGGGAGAGTATGTCCACGTACCCTCGTAGACCGAAAGCGGAAGCGTTTATAAGCACGGTTGATGTAGTTGTACGTCTTCACGTTCCGACCGATCCTAGCACCGAACGTACGACACCTCTGTGTTCAGCACACGTTCAGCTCGATGACGTCCCTCGTACTCTTGATCCAGTTGAGGCCGAGGGAGAGTTCCGTCAGCACGACGGCGTGGCGACGGTGATGATGAAGTTGCCGGCGCAGGGCTTCGCCTAAGCACTACGGCGATATGACCGAGGTGTGTAACTGTGGAGGGGGCACTGCACACGGTTAAAAGATCAACTTGTGTGTTCTAGGGTGCCCCCTCCCCACGTATATAAAGGAGGGAGGGGGAGGCTGGCCGGCCCTAGGGGCGCGCCCAAGGAGGGGGAGTCCTACTAGGACTACTAGTCCTAGTAGGATTCCACCACAAGGGAGAGAGGGGGAAGGAAGGAGAGGGAGAGGGAGTGGGAAAGGGGGGCGCCGCCCCCCTTCCTTTGTCCAATTCGGACTGGAAGGGGGGGAGGCCTGCCCTGGCTGCCCTCCTCCGTCTCCAACAAGGCCCATGGTGGCCCATTAGTTCCCTTGGGGGGTTCCGGTAACCCTTCGGCATTCCGGTTTTACCCGAAACTATCCGGAACACTTCCGCTGTCCGAATAACATGGTCCAATATATCAATCTTTATGTATCGACCATTTAGAGACTCCTCGTCATGTCCATTATCTCATCCGGGACTCCGAACAACCTTCGGTCATCAAATCACATAACTCATAATACAAATCGTTATCGAACGTTAAGCGTGCGGACCCTACGGGTTCGAGAACTATGTAGACATGACCGAGACACATCTCCGGTCAATAACCAATAGCAGAAACTGGATGCTCATATTGGCTCCTACATATTCTACGAAGATCTTTATCGGTCAAACCACATAACAACATACGTTGTTCCCTTTGTCATCGGTATGTTACTTGTCCGAGATTCGATCGTCGGTATCATCATACCTAGTTCAATCTTGTTACCGGCAAGTCTCTGTACTCGTTCTGTAATGCATCATCCCGCAACTAACTCATTAGTCACATTGCTTGCAAGGCTTATAGTGATGTGCATTACCGAGAGGGCCCAGAGATACCTCTCCGATACACGGAGTGACAAATCCTAATCTCGATCTATGCCAACTCAACAAACACCATCGGAGACACCTGTAGAGCATCTTTATAATCACCCAGTTATGTTGTGACGTTTGATAGCACACTAAGTGTTCCTCCGGTATTCGGGAGTTGCATAATCTCATAGTCATAGGACCATGTATATATAAGTGATGAAGAAAGCAATAGCAATAAACTAAATGATCATAGTGCTAAGCTAACGGATGGGTCTTGTCCATCACATCATTGTCTAATGATGTGATCCCATTCATCAAATGACAACACATGTCCATGGCTAGGAAACTTAACCATCTTTGATTAACGAGCTAGTCAAGTAGAGGCATACTAGGGACACTCTGTTTGTCTATGTATTCACACATGTACGAAGTTTCCGGTTAATACAATTCTAGCATGAATAATGAACATTTATCATGATATAAGGAAATATAAATAACAACTTTATTATTGCCTCTAGGGCATATTTTCTTCAGGCTTCACAACCACATCTAGTAATATTTCTTGCATGTGTTCTTATCTTCCCACCCTTCAAATCCTTCTTACATTCCTCCTCCTCCTTCGTTCGGAAACCTTCTTTGGAACAATGTAATCACCTCCAGACCACCACATTATCTATGGTCTTTTTATGCCCAATTTGGTCCGAAAATCCAACATTGGGTGCATAAGCCTTGTAAAAATTCTCAACATCTTCTACACTATCGAATGCCATACCCATGGTTGGTTTTATGTTCCCATCACAATCAGGAATACATGTTGAACCCTGAAATTACATGATGCATTGGTCGACAAGTTAGTGAATGTTAAAGAAACTTGTAAAAATTATGGTGATAACGATACTCACACAAAATGGGCCACTAATAGCTCAATTTTTGGGGGTACTGAAGTTTTCAAGTATGACCGGGGGATGACGCATTTCCATATCACAGTGTCATTCATCATTGCATTCATGGTTTATCAAAGCAATATCACACACTAAATTGGGCTCGATCTGTTGCAAGCACATAGGGATGACCATGCCATGTTCATTAGAATTAAAAAAATGCATCATACAGGGAGCAAGCGCTGAGTGTACATATTCATTTCAATTTACAAAACAATAGGCATTACCATGACACGTTCATAAGAATTCAGAAAAAACAAAGATGCATTCAGAAGAGTAAGGACTAAGCGCACAAGTTCATATCAGTTTACAAAAAAAATGCATCACCATGTCATGTTCATTAGAATTCATAAAAAACAAAGATGCGTCAATATATGGAGTAAGGATTGAGCTTTCATGTTCATATAAACTCAGAAAAAAGTGATGCATCATACATGCATTGGTCAGGGACTTACATGTGTACAAATACGAGGAGGAGGGGGCATGCCAGGAGACAGAGGAGCGACATGGTCTGCAGGGAGCGTCTCCATGAACTCTGGCAAAGAAGGTTGTGGCCTCACTAGCGATTGCGACATGATCTGTGGGGACATGGGAGGGTACATAGGAGCGACAAGAGCAATGGATAGGAGGGGTGGCAGCACTACATGATCTGAAGGGTGGGGTGCCATGATCTCCTGCAGTGAAGGATGGGGTGCCATGACCTTTGGCGGCGAAGGACGGGCCCTCGCCGATGATGGCGCCATGCCCTTATCCAGATCGAAGAGGATTCGTTCGAAGACGAACATACAAAGGGACGCTAGGATTTCTCTAATCATAGGAATTAACGAGGGGTTATGTGTAAAAGGGGGTTAAGTGGCCAGTTAGCAATCCCATGTTTCATCTCTACCCTTCCCTCTTGATCCAATGAACCATGCCATTACTTTCCAGACTTTCATTGAATTGCCGTTTTCACTGGATATGTTGCCTTGGGAAAATGTTTTACATTTTTGAAAGCGCACGTTTACTCCCAGAGGGGGGTGAATGGGAGATTTTTAGAAATTTGTCAAACTCTGATGAATTTTGTGAAGAAATAGAAACGCGAGGGAACTAAATCATCACAGAATCAGAGTACATGCATACAAGATACATAAGGGTGAAGAACATGCAATCACACAGACATACGAGCATGAATAATATGAACTGAAGAAATGAAAGATAGCATGATGAAAGTCTTAAGTTCAAATTCGTTAGAAGATAGATCACAAATTCTTCAGCAGCGGAATAAAGTAAAGAGAGGGGGTGAGGAATTTGAAACCAGGTTGGCTTGGTGAAGACACGTCGATTTGGTAGACCAGTTCCAGTTGCTGTATCAACTATACGTCTGGTTGAGGTGGCTGAGATGAACTCAGAGGAGACACAATGCTCACCGTATTCCTCTTGAGATAAGGTCACTTAGTCCTCGCGCAATCACTCATGGTAAGTCTTCAAGGTATAATTCCAAAACCGTCACAAACTTGTTCACTAGCACACCACAATGACTCTTGGTGTACTCAGAACATGACGCCTAACCGTCTGGAAGAATGACAGTCTTTGAAGGTAACAGGCGTCGGATCACACAGATCAATCTCTTCAGTGATGCTCAATCACTTTGGCTCTGGGTTTTTCCTCACTTAGGATTCTCTCAAAGTCGTACAGGATGGGTTTCTCTCAAATGATAAGTGTCAAGTTCTATCGGAGCAGCCAACCAACAAGTGGTTGTGGGGGGCGGCTATTATAGCCAAGGGGTGATGTCATTTGAACTATGTCGGTATTTCCCCAAAGAGGAAGGGATGATGCAGCACAACTACGGTAGGTATTTCCCTCAGTTATGAAACCAAGGTATCAATCCAGTAGGAGAACCAAGCAATACTATGTAAATGGCACATGCACACAAAGAACAAATACTTGCAACCCGACGCTTATGAGGGGTTGTCAATCCCTCTTCAGGTAACAGCGCCAGAAATTGTCAAGTTGACGGGATACAAAATGTGGTAGATTGAATCTCGATAAAACGCAAAATAAAATAAGTAAAAAAAGAGTGCAGCAAGGTATTTTTGGGTTTTTGGAATAATAGATCTAAAAATAAAAGCAAATGAAAATAGATCTCAAAGCAAATATGATAAAGAATAGACCCGAGAGACGTAGATTTCACTAGTGACTTCTCTCGAGAAAATAGCATACGGTGGGTAAAAAAATTACTGTTGGGCAATTGATAGAAGATTGAATAATTATGACGATATCCAAGGCAATGATCAATACATAGGCATCACGTCCAATATTAGTAGACCGACTCCTGCCTGTATCTACTACTATTAATCCACACATCGACCGCTATCCAGCATGCATCTAGTGTATTAAGTTCATGGAGAAACGGAGTAATGCAATAAGAACGATGACATGATGTAGACGAGATCTATTCATTATGGAACAGCCCCCATCTTGTTATCCTTAATAGAAACAATACATGCGTGTCTTTTTTTGAGTAGGTAATGACTGTAGGAGAGTTTCCTACAGTCTTCTAAATTAATAAGAGGTTACAAAGGTCTTGGGTTACAAGGTCAGCATATATTTACATGATAGAGGGGGTTGGGTTAGATCAAGGAGAAAAGACAGAAGGCAGTACAAGGGGCAAGTGCTACTTCTTGAGCTTGTGTTGGTTTTTCCCTTGAAGAGGAAAGGGTGATGCAGCACAATAGAGATAAGTATTTCCCTCAGTTAAGAACCAAGGTAAGAACCAAGGTATCAATCCAGTAGGAGAAACATGCAAGTCCCCAATCGATGCACCTGCATAAACAATCAAACACTTGCACCCAATGCGATAAAGGGGTTGTCAATCCATTCACGGTCATTTGCAAAGGTGAGATCTGATAGAGATAGATAAAGCTAAACAAAAGATTGAATATTTTTGGTTTTTTTTGGTTTATAGATCTGAAAATAAAAGATTGCAAAATAGTAGATCGGAAACTAATATGATGGAAAATAGACCCGTGGGCCATAGGTTTCACTAGAGGCTTCTCTCATGAAGGCAAATAATACGATGGGTGAACAAATTACTGTCGAGCAATTGATAGAAAAGCACAAAGTTCTGACGATATCCAAGACAATGATTATGTAATATAGGCATCACGTCCGTGTCAAGTAGACCGACTCCTGCCTGCATCTACTACTATTACTCCACACATCGACCGCTATTCAGCATGCATCTAGAGTATTAAGTTCATAAAGAATGGAGTAACGCCTCAAGTAAGATGACATGATGTAGAGGAATAAACTCAAGAAATATGATGAAAACCCCATCTTTTTGTCCTTGATGGCAACAATTCAATACGTGTCTCGCTACCACTACTTTGTCACTGGGTGAAATCACGCAAGATTGAACCCAAAGCTAAGCACCTCTCCCTTTGCAAGGAAAACCAATCTACTTGGCCAAACCAAACCGATACTTCGAAGAGAAATACAAAGATATAAAATCATGCATATAAGAATTCAGAGAAGATTCAAATAACATTCATAGATAAGCTGATCATAAATCCACAATTCATCGGATCCCAACAAACACACCGCAAAACAAGATTTCTAGGACAACATGTTATTGAGAATCAAAGAGAGAGAAGAAGCCATCTAGCTACTAGCTATGGACCCGTAGGTCTGTGGTAAACTACCCACACTTCATTGGAAGGGCAATAGAGTTGATGTAGATGCCCTCCGTGATCGAATCCCCCTTCGGCAGGATGCCAAAAAAGGCTCCAAGATGGGATCTCACGAGAACAGAAGGTTGCGGCGGTGGAAAAGTGTTTTCATGGATGCTTCCGTGGGCTTTGGAATATGTGTGAATATATAGGAGGAAGATCTAGGTCACGGAGTCACCGAGGGGCCCACAAGGTAGGGGCGGCCCCCTAGGGCGCGCCCTCCACCCTTGCCGTCGCCTCGTGGCTCTTCTGACTTGCACTCCAAGTCCCCTGGGTGTCTTCTGGTCCAAGAAAATCGTAAAGTTTTATTCCGTTTGGACATCGTTTGGTATTCCTTTTCTGCGAAGCTCAATAACAAGGAAAAAACAAAAACTGACACTGGGCTCTAGGTTAATAAGTTAGTCCCAAAAATAATATAAAATAGCATATTAATGCATATAAAACATTCAAAACTGATAATATAATAGCATGGAACAATAAAAAAATATAGATACATTGGAGACGTATCAGCAAGCAGCACAACGTTACAGCTAAGGAAATCTAGGACAGCCCACTCAGAAGTGTGGCGATGAATTCTTCCAACTTTGGTTTGGACCTATGCTTCAGCATGCCAAAATCTTTCTTGAATCACTGCAGCCAGGATTGGAACGTGAAGGGAATTCTCCGAAATATAAAATTATTTCGTTCCTTCCAGATCGACTAGGCCGCCACAACAAAGGCCTCCATGAACATGGGCCTGGCCCAATCCCTTCGAGCGTGCGTCAACCATTGAAATCTGTTACCCCCCACACCCCATGAGATATTAAGTTTGTTCCAACATTTCCTCACATTGTTGTCGGCACAAGACACAGTCATCAGATCTAGGGTTGGTCGGCCCCACCACATAGTGCCTATGACGTAGCATGTTTTTGGTGTTCAGTCTGTCTGAAAGGAGCAACCAGGCGAACACTTCCAGTTTCATAGTGCATTTGGAGCACCAGATCCATTTGAACGCCTCGTCACATTCAACATCTCTGAAGTAGAAGTGATAATATTTCGCGGATGAGTATCTTTGTCCCCATTCATACACGCAAGCATCCTTATTTATCGGGTCAATTTGGTAGCCCGCCACAATGCTTTGCAGCTGTGAGACCTCCTCCCTCGGTTGGCTTGACATGAGCAAGCGGAATCCATCACGCAACGTTTCCATTCACAGAAAGTTTCTGACCGTGGTATCTTCATTAGTGCTATACAAGAAGGCTCTAGGGTGAGTTTCAGCCAAAATTTGCCCGCACCAAAGATCTTTCCAAAAAATGTCAAGGTTCCAACGTTAACTGAAGAAATCCCTCTGTAGATTGATAGGAGATTAAGGATTTACCGCCACCAAAACGACCCACACAGCCCAGCTGCATGAGGCGTGATGTTAGTATAGTATGTCCCCCATACTAACTCGACCCACGACACATCAGGGTGAGTGTAAAACTTGTCCAGGAACTTCATCAGCAGGGCAGTATTGAGGGTTTTGGTGTCCAGGACCCCTAGGCCGCCATGCAGGCGCCTGCCAGGCTGACAGGTCAGCCCTCGTGCTAGAGTGGTGACTAGGCAGCCGAGTCTGGCCACGGTCTTGCCGATGTCCCCGGCAAGGATCTTGCCGGGGCCTCGTGGGCGTCCGCGACAGGGATCTTGCCGAGGCCTCATCTTCTGGCCTTCACAAAGATCTGCACGCCACTACGCACTCACCCTTGGATCCTGGCCTTAATGTTGTTGATGGTGTTAGAGCTCTCAACCTCAAGGGTGGTGCTCTCGCTAGTATTCTGGAAATCATCCCGGCAAGGACCTTGTCGGGGTCTCGCAAGCCATTCCCGGCAAGGATCTCGCCGGGGGTCCAGCTAATCTTCTGTTCTCTGACTTGGCTACATTTCTTCGTCTTGTATCTCGTTTTTATCCTTGATCGCCCTCTTTGTGCCTTGCCGCGGGTGTGGCTACAACTGCCCGTGCACAAGTATGGGGTACTAAAGGGCCCAAACTTTAGTACACCGACAGGAGCCCCTGGGCCTGGGCCACACACGAGTGCGAAGCGCCATTCGGCCAGGCCCAAACAGTGCACGGGCACGCGTGGCAGGGAATAACTGCTATAATCTTCTCGTCAGCTGTGCTTGCGGTGGCCCGTGAATAGCCTTTATTCACGAGATGGTAATCGTTGTTCCGCTTCCCACTACTGCCTTTTTCGCCATGTACGTTGCATGCATGGCGCGGGGTAGGTGGCGGACGCGTGGGATACGGGAGGGCGTGCCATGGCAGATACCCATGCGCCTTTGATTGGCGCGGGGAGGGCGGTCAACGACCTCGCTCGTTGCCAATGGCTTTAATGAGTCGGACTTGAAAGGACTCTTGTGGGGAGGTGTAGAGCCAGCTCCCAGCCCTCCCTGCTTGGCTATAAAAGGGGGATCAGGAGGAGAAGGAGGGGCATCCCCTCGCGTCTTCTTCTTCCCTGTTCTCCATCCACCACCATGCTGAGAGGGCGCGGTCGCGGCCATCCTTCTACGGAGGCGACTAGATCTTCCTCTCGCTAGAGAGCTGCGGCGGTTAAGTAAGAGCCGGATGCCCAAGGCGGAGGTGCTGGACGGGGCCGCGGTCGGCGAGGTGGTCGAGGCAGAGGTGTACGTGGAAGGGGGGCACCTGCGGCGCCACCGTGTCCACCACCACCTCCTCCTGCTTCGTCGAGCGGCCATGTCGGAGACACGGCGCTGGAGTTTATCCTGCAGCTGGGCGAACCGCCGCGTAGCCTCCTCCGTCTTCCTGAGGGTGCTGGAGGTTGACCAGCCATCGAGGTTGAGGCTTCGCATGAAGGGATGTTGCAATGGCGACATGTGGGCGAACGTAAAGTTCACCGTCCCTCATGTAATGCTTCTTCATCATGGTTGGAAAACCTTCGCACGCGCCCACTTCCTGATGAAGGGGCACATCCTCCGCTTCAAATTAGTGGAGGCTGACCTGCTCTCCATCAAGGTTTTTGGGCGCTCGGGAATCCGACTAGGGTGCTGCGCGGAGAGCTCGAATGATGATGAAAGCTCCTCCTCGAGTGATAGCGACGAGGAGGATACCGGTGGGGAGGATGACGGGGATGGGTCCGACTAGACGTCAGGCGCCCCGTCCCTAGGTGACACCGGCAGCACCATCATCTGCTCCTGGCCTTCTCCCCGGCAGAGCAATCTGCCGGGGGGTAGTTCTTGTCGGTGGCTCCCCAAGCCAGCTCCTTGAACTTCTCGGGGCTGTCGCTCCTGGAGGATGGCGCTAGAAGGCCGGAGAATACGAAGAAGGCGGGTGGCAGACCGTCAAGTCGGAGTACGACGGCACCGACGCCTTCATCTCGTATTGCCAACCCGCTGCCTCATCTTTCGGCTCCTCCCCCGGCACCGTCATCACCGGGATGTTCTCTTGGTGTCTTCTGCCGCGTGTACCTTGCCTAGGCACTCCTTTTGCCCCCCCTGCTATCTCGATCCACTTCCTAAGAAGAGGGACAAGAAAGGGATTACGGGCATCTTATCTTTTTTTTAGGTTTTAAGCCTTCGGGCACTTGTCGAATTTAAACTTTGTAATCCCTCGCTTATGCTTGCATCCCGTATGAATTGTACTTGTTAACTAACATATTAATGAAGAAAAAGGGTGTTTGCCGGGTTCTTTTGTGTGTGACCGAGTCTCACACCAAGGAACAAGTCCTCGTTATTATTCATTAAATAAACAATGTCGTCCCGACAACAGACCTTGTCGTTCTCCCGCTTCATACCACGACTACGCTCATGCCCTTCGCGGAGGTAGGGGCAAAGTAGGATTAGGCCCTTCGCCCACAACCTTTCCACCGCGACTACAACCAGATCCCAATAAAAGGGATTTTTGGGCACAAGAAAGAGGGAGCACGGTGGCATGATATAGAGCGAAGCTTCATACGTTCAAGCTTCATGCGGAAGTACCCAGCGGGAAGAAAGGACTTATCTGAATCCGCTTCCCCCGGCAGCATCGGCTTGCCGGGGTCGGGGTGTCGGTTCGTCTCCCTTCCTCCAAAAAGTTCCACTAAAGCGCCCGTGCGGCCTGCGAACCAAAAAGGACTGGAAGGGACACAAAGACACATACTCAACCTCTGAGCTAGGGGTTAGTCGCCGCTCAAGCACTATCAACCCTACCAGAGAGAGACTCAACCTAACATGCATGCTAATTCTTAGGGTGCCAGCGCTTCGTTTATTCATCTGTTGCTCAGGGTCTGCGCCTGGCTTTGTATAAAGGGTCACATGCCTTGCCGGCAAGGCTTGTACAAAAGGTGGTTTGTCGGGGGGCCCGGCAACCGCACCTCACGGGTAAAACTTGCGAAGATATTCGATGTTCCAGGAGTTGCTCACTGGGATACCATCTTCGGTCTCCAGGCGGACTGCGCCAGGCCTGGTGACTCGTATTACTCGATAAGGGCCTTCCCACTTTAGCGTCAACTTGTTGGAATTCTTTGCCGACTGAACGCACCGAAGAACAAGGTCGCCTTCCTCAAAGCTTCGGGCATGAACCTTCGGCTATGGTAGTGGCGCAAGGCTTGCTGGTAGCGCGCAGCTCGCACAACAGCCTGAAGATGATCTTCCTCAAGGAGCGTAGCGTCATCTTGCCGCAACTGCTCTTGCTCAAGCTCATCATAAGCGAGCACTCAAGGTGACCCGTATGTGAGTTCCATGGGGAGAACTACTTCTGCCTCGTACACGAGGGAGAAGGCTGTCTGGCCGGTGGCTCGATTTGGCATTGTTCTGATTGACCAAAGAACCGCCGGCAACTCATCAATCCAGCGTCTTCCGCACTTGTGCAGCCTGTCAAAAGTCTTCGTCCTGAGGCCCAACAACACCTCAGCATTTGCCCTCTCCGCCTGGTCGTTGCTTCGTGGATGCGCAACAGAAGCAAAACATATCTTGCTATCGAGGTCTTGGACGTATTGCATGAAGGTGCGGCTTGTGAATTGCGTGCCATTGTCGGTGATGACTCTGTTCGGCACACCAAAATGGCAAACTAATCCTTTGAAGAACTTGACGGCTGACTGTGCTGTCACCTTTCTCAGTGCTTCCACTTCTGGCCACTTTGTGAACTTGTCGATCGCAACGTACAAGTACTCAAAGCCCCTGACAGCATGGGGAGAGGGGCCCAGTATGTCGAGCCCCCAGACTGAAAATCGCCAGGAAAGAGGGTTTGTCTGAAGATCTTGAGCTGGCTGATGGAGTTTCTTCGAATGGGACTGGCACGCTTCACACTTGGTTACTAGTGCAGTTGCATCCTGGAGAGCAGTGGGCCAAAAGAAACCTTGCCGGAATGCCTTGCCAGCAAGGGCTCTTGATCCTACGTGAGAGCCACATATGCCTCCATGTATCTCTGCCAACAGCTCCAGTCCGTCCTCCCGGGGAATGCACTTCAATTTCACACCGTTCGGTCTTTTCCTGTACAGGACGTCGTCCACAAACTGCTACATGGCAGACCGACGGGCTACTTTCTCCGCTTCTTCCTGTTCCTCAAGGAGTTCCCCTGTTTGGAGGAACTGGACGGTGTGTTGTGCCCATGCCGGAGCCTGAGGCTCGACGGCAAGGACTAGAGGCATGTCTTCTGCCGTGGGAGCGGTTGTCTCTACGGCAAGGGCTTGAGGCCCTGCCGGAGCCTGTCGCTCCCCGGCAAGCTTGGTGTCCCCGACAACATCCTTGCCGGCGGCCCCCGGGAGCTCGGCGGGAAAGTTCTTGTCGGGGCCTGATTTTCTTCGCTTATTCTGCCCTGCCGATGGATCAACGGATGGCTGAGTCAATTGGAGCACAAAGGTCCCTGGTTCCACAGGTAACTTGAGGGCTGCACGTTTTGACAGGTCGTCAGCAATGCTGTTCTCCGCTCGAGGAACATGCTCTGCTTGTAGACCGTCAAAATGTTCCTCCAAACTTCCTCACTTCATCTACATAAGCTTCCATCATCAGGCTCTGATAATCCTTGTTCACCTGCTTTACCACGAGTTGTGAATCCCCACGGACGATCAACCTTCTGATCCCAAGGTCTGCTGCGATCCTGAGATCGGCAAGCAGCCCCTCATACTCTATGGTGTTGTTCGTTGATCTCTCCCAGGGAAAATGCACTAAGACCACGTACTTGAGGTGCTCTCCGGTGGGCGCGACAAGCAGCATGCCGGCACCGGCGCCTTGCAGCGAGAAAGCCCCATCAACGTACATAATCCAGTTGCGCCTTGTTTCCTTGCTGGGGAGAGTGGTTCCTTGAATTTCTTCGTCAGGCATTGAGGTCCATTCAGCAATGAACTCCACCAAAACCCTGCTCTAGATGGTCGAAGTGCTTTCAAACCTGAGACCAAAGCTTGACAGTTCCAACGCCCATTCCACAATCCTTCTGGTTGCATCTGGGTTGTGCAAGATTCGTTGCAATGGAAAGCGAGTGATGACGGTGATCTCACGTGCTTGAAAATAATGATGCAGCTTCCTCGAGGCCATAAGGAGGCCGAAGAGCAACTTTTGCACACCAGAGAATCTTGACCTAGCCCCCTGCAATAGGGAGCTAACAAAGTAAACTGGGTGCTGCATCATCTTCTTCTTCTGTACCACTTCATTTGCTTGTGTAGATCCTGCCTCTCCGGCGCCAGACTCTGCCGGGGTTCCTGCCTTGCTGGTGCCAGATTCTGCCGGGGGTCCTGCCTTGCCGGCACCAGACCCTGCCGGGAGGAGTTCTGGTTCGTCATCTGACAGTCTTGCCACTGCTACCGGCTCTTCGTCAACTTCCCTCTGCACCACTAGCTCAACACTAATCACTTAATTCATCGCCGCTAGATATAGCAGCAACGGTTCTTGTGGTTTAGGCACAACTAGTATTGGTGTAGAGGAAAGGTACCTCTTCAAATCCTGCAGCGCTGCCTCTGCCTCCGGGGTCCATTTCATGGGTCCCGCCTTCTTGAAAATCTTGAAGAAGGGGAGGGCACGCTCAGCAGATTTGGAGATGAACCTACTTAAAGCAGCAACGCAGCCAGCAAGCTGATGCACATCTTTGACTCGCCTTGGTGCTTCAATCTGCTCAATTGCCTTGATCTTGTCGGGGTTCGCTTCGATCCCACGCTGAGACACAAAGAACCCGAAAAGTTTGTCGGATGGAACACCGAACACACACTTCTCAGGGTTGAGCTTGAGATTGATCTTGCGCAAATTTGCAAATGTTTCTTCCAAATCTTGCACAAGTGTTGCCCTGTCTTTGGTTTTGACCACTATGTCATCCATGTAAGCCTCCATATTTCTATGGAGCTGGGGCTCAAAACCAATCTGAACTGCTCTTGCAAATGTCGAACCAACACTTTTCAACCCGAAAGGCATTCGTATAAAACAATACGTACCACATGGGGTGATAAAGGCGGTCTTCTCTTCATCTTCCTTCATCATAAAGATCTGGTGGTATCCTGAGTAGGCATCAAGGAACAACAGCAGGTCGCACCCGGCAGTGGAGTCCATGATCTGGTCAATGCACGACAAAGGGAAAGGATCCTTTGGGTAGGCTTTATTGATATTTGTATAATCAATGCACAACCTCCATTTCCCATTCGCCTTGCGCACCACCACCGGATTGGCCAACCATGTTGGGTGGAGCACTCCTCTGACGAAGCCTGCAGCTTCCAACTTCCTAATCTCCTCGATAATGAACTCCTGCTGCTCCAAAGCTTGCTTCCTGACCTTCTGCTTGACGGGACGCGCATGAGGACAGACGACAAGGTGCTGCTCAATCACCTCCCTAGGAACACCGGGGATGTCAGGTGCTTGCCATACAAACACATCGACATTCACCCACAGGAAGGCGACGAGCGCGCTTTCCTATTTGCTGTCGAGGGTGGAGCTTATAGTTAAAGCTCCGCCCGTGCCGTCCTCCTTGACGGGCACCCTCTTGGTCTCTGGTGGTGCAACCTTGGATTTCTTGCTCTTGCCGATGGAGCTTTCTGGCACGTCCTCAACGGGAACGCGGCACTCTGAGGAGGCGCGTTTGCCGGAGTGGGTGCAAGAGGCTTGGCCGGGGCAGAAGCCTTGTCGGTGACTGAGGTCTTGCTAGTCTTCTTCCCCTACCTGGCGCGCCAAAGATGTCGGTGAGAACGACACCTACGGGATCATGCGGGTCCCTTCTACGGTTTGGCAGGGAAGAGGGGCTGAGCAAAGAGCAGATCTAATTATCAACACGACGGATTTTTACCCAGGTTCGGGCCGCTGAGCAGCGTAAAACCCTAGTCCTGCTTGATTGTGTATTGAGTGTTCTTGAGCTTCGGCTAGTTGCTACGCATGCAAGCTAGGCCGAGAGGTCCAAAAAGCCGAATCCCCCTCCAGTACGCCGTGGGCCTCCTTTTATATGACCAAGGGGCTGCCACAGTGGCATACAAGAGGTGTAAAGTATCTACAGTGTATGCAGGAGGTGTAAACAGCTACAGTACACATGCTTATCTTGGTCATCTCAGGACAAACGCAATAAATGCGCTGCTTACGTGCCCTCTAGCTTTATTAGGGACGGGAAGAGAGCCCGTCCCGTCCGTTGCCGCCCTACCCCATCTCGACACGCGTCCATGCCGATGAGGCATGCAGTGCCAAGTTGGCTGGCCAGCTGCTGCGCTGGAGAGGTGGCAGGGTCTTCACGAAGATCTGCATGCCACCACGCAGGCGCCTGCCAGGCTGACAAGTCAGCCCCCGTGCTGGAGTGGTGACTGGGCAGCCGAGTCTGGCCACGGTCTTGCCAATGTCCCTGGCAAGGATCTTGCCGGGGCCTCGTGGGCGTCCGCGACAGGGATCTTGTCGGGGCCTCGTCGTCTGGCCTTCACAAAGATCTGCACGCCACTACGCGCGCGCCCTTGGATCCTGGCTTTAATGTTGTTGATGGTGTCAGAGCTCTCAACCTCAAGGGTGGTGCTCTCGCTAGTGTTCTGGAAGTCATCCCGGCAAGGACCTTGCCAGGGTCTCGCAAGCCATCCCCGACAAGGATCTCGCTGGGGGTCCAGCTAATCTTCTGTTCTCTGACTTGGCTGCTTTTCTTCGTCTTGTATCTCGTTTTTATCCTTGATCGCCCTCTTTGTGCCTTGCCGCGGGTGTGGCTACAACTGGCCATGCACAAGTATGGGGTGCTAAAGGGCCCAAACTTTAGTACACCGACAAACACCCCCCACTTTCTGTCCTTTTTCGACCAAGAGACCGGCCAGGCCAGCATCTTTATTTCCCTTACCAACCAAGAGATCGGTTCGTTAGCCAGTATCTGCAGTACCTTTTTTCCTCTAATAGTAAAAATTTAGGTGGTGTTCGAGTGTTCGACAAGCCGATGGAGCTAGCTACATGGAGAGCTTTGTAATACTAGAAGAACATCCACATGTAGGATGCAGCAACGTGGGCAGTAATCCTAACTTGATGAAAAAAGGGATGCAGCGACATGGGGAGCTGGGCCACTAGAACAAGGCCGGTTCTAAAAAAAAGTTATACCTCCGGTCGGCGGGATGTGCCGAGGCAGGCGGCGGGATCTGCCAAGTCGACGGCGGGGAGCAAGAGTGAGGAGGACCTCCCATGCCGGCGCCAGGTTAGAGAAGGCAGCACGCGTCAGCTTCCTCCCTCGCCACCGGCGAACACCAACGGAAGGTATCCGGATGGATCTGTGTCAACCGGAGAGAAGAGAGAGAGAGAGAGACAAAGAGAGTGGACACCACAGTCTTGTTTAGATCTAGAGAGGGTGAGAGAGTGAGAAGAAGAGAACAACCCTAACAAGCAAGTCCCGAAGTGGACTAGTGGAGTAGTAATTGTTTTTCCCGCCATAGCGATCATCTTAAATTGAATACGCGCGCAGCCATATTTTTTCATTTAACATACCAGTAACAAGAAACTCAATCAATAACCGCGCTACCGCGTTCAGGTCGCACTTGGTATGGCTGACATTTGGTCCCAGACCCCACATTAAGTGGACGACTAGATGTCTCAAATTGTCACGTTACTTGCCTTTTCGTGTGCAAATGCGCTCCACCGTGAGTGTACCCGGGCGTGGGCGTGAGGGGAGAGTGAAGTCCAATTTATATAAACCTTTAGGTTGTAGAGCTAGTCGGAAACAAACCCTCACCTTTAAATCCTTGAAGTTTGTACCCTGTCCTCTGTAATCCCGGTCATTTTTAACCTTAAGGGCATGTGCGGTTCAAGGGGTTTTAACAGGGATTGTGGGGGATTAAATCATGTACAAGCCAAATTCCCCTCCATTCCTCTCCAAACCCCTTGGGAGGAGGTTGAACCGAACAAGGCCTAAGACTAACCACAGTGGGAGTAACTTAATTCCATACGGTATCATAATATGATACTCAACCCTCTCTTTCTTCATTTAATTCTATGTCACCTCATCAAATTTGCCTAGTTGGCATGCATGATACTACTTATGATACTCCCATTACAACCAGCCTGGTAGAATTAATATACCTAATCTAAATGGTCACCGCCTGATCTCTTTGTCCTCCTCCAGCATCTGGCTGAAGAAGAATCGTGCAAGACACCGGCTGTATTCGTCGGTGTCGCCTCGGTGGTGGCCTTCATGGGATACAATCGGCGTCGGCCTCCCGTGTTCTACTTCTCCTCGATGATGGCGGCGGGCGGGGACGTGTTGGTCGTCACCTCATCAACATCTGCGGCGGCTTCTTTCTCTGCTTGCATGGTGCGGCTACGCGCACGTTGATGGCGCATGGTGCAGTCGCAGACACTGGAGGCACTGTATGACGCGGCGACGTCGAGGCAGCGACGATGCCCATGCCGCCGTGCTCCCCGACTAGCCGGCATGGAGCAAGTCAGCACTCTTCCTCGAGCTGTATTGGAGCGGCCAGCTGCGGAACCACGCGCTGACTTAGTGCGGCAACTGCCTCCGACGGGCTAGGCGAGGTAGGTGGAGCAGCGAGCTGCCTCACTCATAACTGCCGGGCTTGGCGGGCCACCCAGACGTCTTTTATGCCAGAGAACTGCTCTTCCTGCTCGTCGGATGCCGCCGGAAGAATGGAGAAAATGGTGGCAGGAGGAGCTTGGCCGGCATCCTGCTCCTGAATGGACGTGTGTTGCCGGAGTGGGTTTCTCGCATTCCACGCGAGTTTAAATGTAGGTTTTTGAATGCGGCGAGGAGGCGGGTACAGCTGGGAGTGCAACGGGCGGCGCCCTGGGCCGGCGTGCCACTTCAAATGGCGGACGCAGTGAGAGGTCGCGTCCGCCCTGACCCCCTTGACCGTGGACCTTGACGGTGTACGTCACCTTGTGTCCAGATCTGAGATGCCACGTGTACCAGATGAATGACTCCAAGTTCGACCACCATGATGCTAGGTGCGAGCCGAGGAACACTGTTGGAGACACCCCCCTCATAATTTTCCTACATTGGTCGTTTGATTCATAGGATAGAATGTATAGGATTATTTTCCTATGAAATTGCTACCTCTTGAGCACTGCGTTGGTTCTCCCTTGAAGAGGAAAGGGTGATGCAGCAAAGTAGCGTAAGTATTTCCCTCAGTTTTTGAGAACCAAGGTATCAATCCAGTAGGAGGCTACACGCGAGTCCCTCGCACCTACACAAACAAATAAATCCTAGCAACCAACGCGATAAGGGGTTGTCAATCCCTACACGGTCACTTACGAGAGTGAGATCTGATAGATATGATAGGATAATGTTTTTGGTATTTTTATGATAAAGATGCAAAGTAAAATAAAAGCAACGGAAATAACTAAGTGTTGGAAGATTAATATGATGAAGATAGACCCGGGGGCCATAGGTTTCACTAGTGGCTTCTCTCAAGAGCATAAGTATTTTACGGTGGGTGAACAAATTACTGTTGAGCAATTGACAGAATTGAGCATAGTTATGAGAATATCTAGGTATGATCATGTATATAGGCATCACGTCCGAGACAAGTAGACCGACTCCTGCCTGCATCTACTACTATTACTCCACACATCGACCGCTATCCAGCATGCATCTAGAGTATTAAGTTCATAAGAACAGAGTAACGCTTTAAGCAAGATGACATGATGTAGAGGGATAAACTCATGCAATATGATAAAAACCCCATCTTGTTATCCTCGATGGCAACAATACAATACATGCCTTGCTGCCCCTACTGTCACTGGGAAAGGACACCGCAAGATTGAACCCAAAGCCAAGCACTTCTCCCATTGCAAGAAAGATCAATCTAGTAGGCCAAACCAAACTGATAATTCGAAGAGACTTGCAAAGATAACCAATCATACATAAAAGAATTCAGAGAAGATTCAAATATTGTTCATAGATAAACTTGATCATAAACCCACAATTCATTGGTCTCAACAAACACACCGCAAAAGAAGATTACATCGAATAGATCTGCACGAGAGAGGGGGAGAACATTGTATTGAGAACCAAAAAGAGAGAAGAAGCCATCTAGCTAATAACTATGGACCCAAAGGTCTGAAGTAAACTACTCACACATCATCGGAGAGGCTATGGTGTTGATGTAGAAGCCCTCCATGATCGATGCCCCCTCCGGCGAAGCTCCGGAACAGGCCCCAAGATGGGATCTCGTGGGTACAGAAGGTTGCGGCGGTGGAATTAGGTTTTTGGCTCCGTATCTGATCTTTGGGGGTACGTAGGTATATATAGGAGGAAGGAGTACGTCGGTGGAGCAACGTGGGGCCCACAAGGGTGGAGGGCGCGCCCAGGGGGTAGGCGCGCCCCCTACCTCGTGGCTTCCTGGAAGCTTCTTTTACATAGGGTCCAAGTCTCCTGGATCATGTTCGTTCCGAAAATCACGTTCCCGAAGGTTTCATTCCGTTTGGACTCCGTTTGATATTCTTTTTCTGCGAAACTCTGAAATAGGCAAAAAAACAGCAATTCTGGGCTGGGCCTCCGGTTAATAGGTTAGTCCCAAAAATAATATAAAAGTGAATAATAAAGCCCAATAATGTCCAAAACAGAAGATAATATAGCATGGAGCAATCAAAAATTATAGATACGTTGGAGACGTATCAGAAATCATGTGTTAATTGGCAATCTAGCATCCACTCCAACCTTTTTTTTCACTTCCTTTGTTTTCCCTGCATCAAACACTCTGTGTTTTTAGGGAACACTGTGTTAATGCTATGGGATTCAAGTGGACATGCCACTCCAATCCTTTATTTTTCCTATTCCTGCGCTTTAAGTTCCTACGACGAGAGTACTTGCTCTAAATGATGTGTCGCTGCAAGAGCCGCCTATATTAATTAACCATGCTCTACTATAGTATACTGTACTAGGTTAGTAGGTGACCTTGTGCTTGGCTCTTCGCCTCTTCCGGAAATCGAACAATAATGATGGTACTACAGTAGTACTTCTGGTAATCTGACACCAAATGAACTGTTGCACGTCCACTGCTTGTAAGCAAAAGTTTCTCCTCGTGCTGCGAGCCACAGCGCACACGTTGGCGAGGGAGAAGGCGTAGTAAGCAAGCCTCTCGTCGTTCCGCAAGTTGATGGGACACATCAAAGTTATTTAGTACTCTGTCCAAAAAGGGCCGACCATGTCCATGGCTACCATCACGTGCTCCGTCATTGAGTACATGCACTATTCACGTGCCATCGAGGAGAACAAATATTGCGTAGTAGGTGCCATCGAAGTGCATGACTCACTTACGCACTGCTTATCTAATTATCTCCATTTTCTTGCATGACACGTGCACCTTGATACTAGACGTCCCGCGTGTTGGCAAAAGGGTGAACAAAGCTCACGTCAAAAAAAGAGTGGAAGAACATAGATTCCCGATGACCGAGAAGGAGCAAGGAACCTCGCGGTGGAGCGTCCGCACTCATAATATTTTATATTATTCAGCGATATAAAATCAACCAAATCTCTCAGCATTCCTATACCATTCTATAGTGTGAGAATAACTTTGAATGATACCTCTGTGGGACACCTAGTTATAGTATATCCAGCGGCCCGTATCGCTTCTCGCTCCTCGTCCTTATAGCCTGCCGACTGTACCTTATATACACTTGCTCTTTGAGCAAAGGCCTCCCTAAGCACGCATTAATTTCCAGGGCATGCTTCTCTATACTCAATGTTGCGTGCACTTTGAGCATGTTGGCAACTTCACTGCTAGCTTGTTGGCTCATCTTGCAATTGACGCTAACACATTGCAGCACTCCTGCAAGGCCCAGAGGTTAATTTGAGAACAAGTACCTCGAGGTTTATTTGACAGGCATGCCTTATGTTGGGGAACGCCGTATTTCAAAAATTTCCTATGATCACGCAAGATCTATCTAGGAGAAGCATAGCAATGAGCGGGGAGAGTGTGTCCATGTACCCTCGTAGACCGAAAGGAGAAGCGTTTATCAATGCGGTTGATGTAGTCGTACGTCTTCACGATCCGACCGATCCTAGCACCGAACGTACGGCACCTCCGTGTTCAGCACACGTTCAACTCGATGACGTCCCTCATACTCTTGATCCAGTTGAGGCCGAGGGAGAGTTCCATCAGCACGACGGCGTGGCGACGGTGATGATGAAGTTACCGGCGCAGGGCTTCGCCTAAGCACTACGACGATATGACCGAGGTGTGTAACTGTGGAGGGGGCACCGCACACGGCTAAAAGATCAACTTGTGTGTTCTAGGGTGCCCCCCTCCCCATGTATATAAAGGAGGGAGGGGGAGGCCGGCCGGCCCTAGGGGGCGCGCCCAAGGATGGGGAGTCCTACTAGGACTACTAGGCCTAGTAGGATTCCACCACAAGCGAGAGAGGGGGAAGGAAGGAGAGGGAGAGGGAGTGGGAAAGGGGGGCGCCGCCCCCCTTCCCTTGTCCAATTTGGATTGCAAGGGGGGCGCAGCCTGCCCTGGCTGCCCTCCTCTCTCTCCAACAAGGCCCATGGTGGCCCATTAGTTCTCCCGGGGGGTTCCGGTAACCCTCCGGCACTCCGGTTTTACCCGAAACTATCCGGAACACTTCCGTTGTCCGAATAACACGGTCCAATATATCAATCTTTATGTCTCGACCATTTCGAGACTCCTCGTAATGTCCGTGATCTCATCCGGGACTCCGAACAACCTTTGGTCATCTAATCACATAACTCATAATACAAATCGTCATCGAACGTTAAGCGTGCGGACCCTACGGGTTCGAGAACTATGTAGACATGACCGAGACACATCTCTGGTCAATAACAAATAGCAGAACCTGGATGCTCATATTGGCTCCTACATATTCTACGAAGATCTTTATCGGTCAAACCTCATAACAACATACATTGTTCCCTTTGTCACCGGTATGTTACTTGCCCGAGATTCGATCGTCGGTATCATCATACCTAGTTCAATCTTGTTACCGGCAAGTCTCTTTACTCGTTTCGTAATGCATCATCCCGCAACTAACTCATTAGTCACATTGCTTGCAAGGCTTATAGTGACGTGCATTACCGAGAGGGCCCAGAGATACACAGAGTGACAAATCCTAATCTCGATCTATGCCAACTCAACAAACACCATCGGAGACACCTGTAGAGCATCTTTATAATCACCCAGTTACGTTGTGACGTTTGATAGCACACTAAGTGTTCCTTCGGTATTCGGGAGTTGCATAATCTCATAGTCATAGGAACATGTATAAGTCATGAAGAAAGCAATAGATATAAACTAAACGATCATAGTGCTAAGCTAACAGATGGGTCTTGTCCATCACATCATTCTCTAATGATGTGATCCCGTTCATCAAATGACAACACATTTCCATGGCTAGGAAACTTAACCATCTTTGATTAACGAGCTAGTCAAGTAGAGGCATACTAGGGACACTTTGTTTGTCTATGTATTCACACATGTACTAAGTTTTCGATTAATACAATTCTAGCATGAATGATAAACATTTATCATGATATAAGGAAATATAAATAACAACTTTATTATTGCCTCTAGGGCATATTTCCTTCAGTCTCCCACTTGCACTAGAGTCAACAATCTAGATTACATAGTAATGATTCTAACACCCATGGAGTCTTGGTGTTGATCATGTTTTTCTCGTGAGAGAGGCTTAGTCAACCGGTCTGCAATATTCAGATCCGTATGTATTTTGCAAATCTCTATGTCTCCCTCCTTGACTTGATCGCGAATGGAATTGAAGCGTCTCTTGATGTGTTTGGTTCTCTTGTAAAATCTAGATTCCTTCGCCAAGGCTATTGCTCCAGTATTGTCACAAAAGATTTTCATTGGACCCGATGCACTAGGTATGACACCTAGATCGTATATGAACTCCTTCATTTGTTGCTTCCGAAGCAGCTATGTACTCCGCTTCACATGTAGATCCTGCCACGACGCTTTGCTTAGAACTGCACCAACTGACAGCTCCACCATTCAATATAAATACGTATCCGGTTTGTGACTTACCGTCATCCGGATCAATGTCAAAGCTTGCATCGACGTAACCATTTACGACGAGCTCTTTGTCACCTCCATAAACGAGAAACATATCCTTAGTCCTCTTCTGGTATTTCAGGATGTTCTTGACTGTTGTCAAGTGATCCACTCCTGGATTACTTTGGTACCTCCCTGCTAAACTAATAGCAAGGCACACATCAGCTCTGGTACACAGCATTGCATACATGATAGAACCTATGGCTGAAGCATAGGGAATGACCTTCATTTTCTCTCTATCTTCTGTAGTGGTCGGGCATTGAGTCTGACTCAACTTTACACCTTGTAACACAGGCAAGAACCCTTTCTTTGCTTGATCCATTTTGAACTTCTTCAAAACTTTATCAAGGTATGTGCTTTGTGAAAGTCCATTTAAGCGTCTTGATCTATCTCTATAGATCTTGATGCCCAATATATAAGCAGCTTCACAGAGGTCTTTCATTGAAAAATTCTTATTCAAGTATCCTTTTATGCTATCCAGAAAATCTGTATCATTTCTGATCAACAATATGTCATCCACATATAATATGAGAAAAGCTATAGAGCTCCCACTCACTTTCTTGGAAATACAGGCTTCTCCAAAAGTCTGTATAAAACCATATGCTTTAATCACACTATCAAAGCGTATATCCCAACTCTGAGATGCTTGCACCAGTCCATAAACGGATCGATGGAGCTTGCATACTTTGTTAGCACCTTTTGGATCGACAAAACCTTCTGGTTGCATCATATACAACTCTTCTTTAAGATATCCATTAAGGAATGCAGTTTTGACATCCATTTGCCAAATTTCATAATCATAAATGCGGCAATTGCTAACATGATTCGGACAGACTTAAGCATCGCTACGGGTGAGAAGGTCTCATTGTAGTCAACTCCTTGAACTTGTCGAAAACCTTTCGCAACAAATCGAGCTTTGTATATAGTAACATTACCGTCAGCGTCAGTCTTCTTCTTGAAGATCCATTTATTCTCTATGGGTTGCCAATCATCGGGCAAGTCAACCAAAGTCCACACTTTGTTCCCATACATGGATACCATCTCAGATTTCATGGCCTCAAGCCATTTCGCGGAATCTGGGCTCATCATCGCTTCCTCATAGTTCGTCGGTTCATCATGGTCAAGTAACATGACCTCCAGAACAGGATTACCATACCACTCTGGTGCGGATCTTACTCTGGTTGACCTACGAGGTTCGGTAGTAACTGATACGTCTACGTCATATCTATAATTTTTGATTGCTCGATGCTAATATTCTACAAATTTTATATACTTTTGGCAACTTTTTATACTATTTTTGGGACTAACATATTGATCCAGTGCCCAGTGCCAGTTCCTGTTTGTTGCATGTTTTTTGTTTTGCAGAAAATCCATATCAAACGGAGTCCAAACGGGATAAAAACTCATGGAGATTTTTTTGGAATGTATGTGATTTTTGGGAAGAAGAATCAACGCGAGACGATGCCCGAGGGGGCACGAGGCAGGGGGCGCGCCCCTGACCCTCGTGGCCACCCTGTAAGGCGGTTAGTGCCCTTCTTTCACCGCAAGAAAGCCAATATCCGGATAAAAATCGTGTCCAAATTTCAGCCTAATCGGAGTTACGGATCTCCGGGAATATAAGAAACGGTGAAGGGCCAGAATTTGAGCGCAGAAACAGAGAGAGACAGAGAGACAGATCCAATCTCGGAGGGGCTCTCGCCCTTCGCCGCCATGGAGGCCATGGACCAGAGGGGAAACCCTTCTCCCATCTAGGGAGAAGGTCAAGGAAGAAGAAGAAGAAGGGGGGCCCTCTCCCCCTCTCTTCCGGTGGCGCCGGAACACCGCCGGGGCCATCATCGTCACCGCAATCTACACCAACACCTCCGTCATCTTCACCAACATCTTCATCACCTTCCCCCATCTATCTACAGTGGTCCACTCTCCCGCAACCCGCTGTACCCTCTACTTGAACATGGTGCTTTATGCTTCATATTATTATTCAATGATGTGTTGCCATCCTATGATGTCTAAGTAGATTTCGTTGTCCTATCGGTAATTGGTCAATTGCTATGATTGGTTAGTTTGCTTGTGGTTATGTTGCTGTCCTTTGGTGCCCATCATATGAGTGCACGCGTGGATCACACCATAGGGTTAGTTGTATGTTGATAGGACTATGTATTGGAGGGCAAGAGTGACAGAAGCTTCAACCTAGCATAGAAATTGATGCATACGGGATTGAAGGGGGACCAATATATCTTAATGCTATGGTTGGGTTTTACCTTCCTGAACGTTAGTAGTCGCGGATGCTTGCTAATAGTTCCAATCATAAGTGCATAGAATTCCAAGTCAGGGATGACATGCTAGCAGTGGCCTCTCCCACATAAAACTTGCTATCGGTCTAGTAAAGTAGTCAATTGCTTAGGGACAATTTCGCAACTCCTACCACCACTTTTCCATACTCGCTATACTAAATTTATTGCTTCTTTACCTAAACAGCCCCTAGATTTTATTTATGTGCTCTTTATTATCTTGCAAACCTATCCAACAACACCTACAAAGTACTTCTAGTTTCATACTTGTTTCTGGTAAAGCGAACGCCAAGTGTGCGTAGAGTTGTATCGGTGGTCAATAGAACTTGAGGGAATATTTGTTCTACCTTTAGCTCCTCGTTGGGTTCGACGCTCTTACTTATTGAAAGAGGCTACAATTGATCCCCTATACTTGTGGGTTATTAAGACCTTTTTCTGGCGTCGTTGCCAGGGAGTTATAGTGTGGGGTGAATATTCTCGTGTGTGCTTGTTTGCTTTATCACTAAGTAGTTTTTATTTTGTGTTCTTGTTTTCTATATTTAGTTATCGGTAGGAAACGCAAAATACCAAAAAAATTAGTTGTACCTACTACACCAATGGTTGAAGAACCACTCAAAATCTATCACACTCCTGAAGCTTTTTACTTGGATCATCTTCGATCCCTTTGTGCTCGTGCTGAAACCCCAACTAGCTTAGTTGAGGGAAAATCTTTAGATGAGCATGCTTGTTATGTGCGACACCGCATATCTGAAAAAGGGAAACTTTTACTGGATCAAATTCATCATTTGCAGTGCTATGCTTGGAATTTATGTGAAATATATGATTTTACTTGTTGTTCTGAAAACCCTAAGAAACACCTTCCCTACCAATGTGAGTTTAGTGATAATGGAATCGTATCTTCGTATGCTAAGGGTGTTTATAATTACTATGATGTTCAACAAATTGAAGAATTTGTTGCTTTTAAGCGTGCTTATGAAATTGCTTCTTTGATTGAAACGTATGATGCTACTCTTTACAAATCTGAAAATTTTGCCATACTTAAATATTGTTATGATAATTATGCTTCTAATGCCCATGTTAAACCATATATTGAGGACTCCTCCGCTGTCCAAGAAGAGACTAATATTTCGCAGGAGTCTATGGAAGAAGGAATTGATGAAACGGTGGGCTCATTGGATGAAAAAGATGATGAGGAGAGCGAAGAATAAAAGGAGGAAGAGCGGATTAGCTACCCGTGCCCACCATCTAATGAGAGTAACTCTTCAACTCATACATTTTTTAATGTCCCTTCGTTCTTACCGAAGGATGAATACCATGATAATTGATATGATCCCATTGATTCTTTTGAAATATCCCTTTTTGATGATGCTTGCTATGCTTGTGGCCAAGATGCCAATATGAATTATGCTTATGGAGATGAACTTGCTATAGTTCCTTATGTTAAACATGAAATTGTTGCTATTGCACCCACACATGATAGTCCTATTATCTTTTTGAATTCTCCCGACTACACTATATCAGAGAAGTTTGCCCTTATTAAGGATTATATTGATGGGTTGCGTTTTAATACTACACATGATGATTTTGATAGATATAATATGCATGTGCTTGCTGCTCCTACTTGCAATTTTTATGAGAGAGGAACTACATCTCCGCCTCTCTATGCTTCCAACACGATAAAATTGCAAGTTGTTTACACTATGCATTGGCCTTTACTATGTGTGCATGAATTGTTCTATTATGACATGCTGATGCGTAGGAAGAGAGTTAGACTTCGTTGTTGCTTGATATATGTTACTTTGTGCTCACTACTAAATCACAAATCATTGTTAATTAAAATTGGCTTTGATATACCTTGGGATCTGGGTGGATCCATTACTTGAGCACTATATGCCTAGCTTAATGGCTTTAAAGAAAGCGCTGCCAGGAAGACAACCCGGAAGTTAGAGAGTCATTTATTTCTGTTGTGTGCTTTTATAAAGTTTAAAAATAAAAATAATGTGCCAAGATTTGCCTTTAGGATGTTTACATCGCTTGTTGGTTTGTGCGGTGCAAAACAGAAACTTTGGCTGTAGTGCGTGATTTTACATTTTTTACTGGAACGTCAAACGGATCTGAAACTTTTTGAACTGTATTTATATACAAATTTTTTATTTTTCCTAATTATTTAAGAATTTTTGGAGTACCAGAAGTATGGTGAATGTTCAGATTACTACAGACTGTCCTGTTTAAGACAGATTCTGTTTTTGATGCATAGTTTGCTTGTTTTGATGAAACTATCGATTTCTATCAGAGGATTAAGCCATGTAAAATCTATATTACAGTAGCTACAATGCAAAAACAAAATATGAATTTGTTTTCAACAGTACTTAGAGTAGTGATTTGCTTTATTATACTAACGGATCTTGCCGAGCTTTCTGTTGAGTTTTGTGTGGATGAAG
This sequence comes from Triticum aestivum, assembly GCF_018294505.1. NCBI lineage: Eukaryota > Viridiplantae > Streptophyta > Magnoliopsida > Poales > Poaceae > Triticum > Triticum aestivum. Next base: position 115,444,372 of record NC_057805.1, read on the forward strand.
TGTTCGAAGATCGAGGAGGTCTCAATGTGAGGAGAAGGAGGAGAGGCAAGAGCTCAAGCTTGGGGATGCCCATAGCACCCCAAGTAAATATTCAAGGAGACTCAAGCGTCTAAGCTTGGGGATGCCCCGGAAGGCATCCCATCTTTCTTCAACAAGTATCGATATGTTTTCGGATTCGTTTCGCTCATGCGATATGTGCAAATCTTGGAGCGTCTTTTGCATTTAGTTTTCATTTTTCTTTTATGCACCATGCTGGTATGAGATAGTCCATGGTTGATTTATAGAATTCTCATTGCACTTCACTTATATCTTTTGAGCATGGCTTTATAGAATGCTTCATGTGCTTCACTTATATCATTTGAAGTTTGGATTGCCTGTTTCTCTTCACATAGAAAACCGCCATTTGTAGAATGCTCTTTTGCTTCACTTATATTTGTTAGAGCATGGGCATATCTTTTGTAGAAAGAATTAAACTCTCTTGCTTCACTTATATCTATTTAGAGAGATGACAGGAATTGGTCATTCACATGGTTAGTCATAAAATCCTACATAAAACTTGTAGATCACTGAATATGATATGTTTGATTCCTTGCAATAGTTTTGCGATATAAAGATGGTGATATTAGAGTCATGCTAGTGGGTAGTTGTGGATTGTAGAAATACTTGTGTTGAAGTTTGTGATTCCCGTAGCATGCACGTATGGTGAACCGTTATGTAACGAAGTTGGAGCATGAGGTATTTATTGATTGTCTTCCTTATGAGTGGCGGTCGGGGACGAGCGATGGTCTTTTCCTACCAATCTATCCCCCTAGGAGCATGCGCGTAGTACTTTGTTTCGATGACTAATAGATTTTTGCAATAAGTATGTGAGTTCTTTATGACTAATGTTGAGTCCATGGATTATACGCACTCTCACCCTTCCATCATTGCTAGCCTCTTCGGTACCGTGCATTGCCCTTTCTCACCTCGAGAGTTGGTGCAAACTTCGCCGGTGCATCCAAACCCCGTGATACGATACGCTCTATCACACATAAGCCTCCTTATATCTTCCTCAAAACAGCCACCATACCTACCTATTATGGCATTTCCATAGCCATTCCGAGATATATTGCCATGCAACTTCCATCATCATCATATACATGACTTAAGCATTTATTGTCATATTGCTTTGCATGATCGTAAGATAGCTAGCATGATGTTTTCATGGCTTGTCCGTTTTTTGATGTCATTGCTACGCTAGATCATTGCACATCCCGGTACACCGCCGGAGGCATTCATATAGAGTCATATCTTTGTTCTAGTATCGAGTTGTAATATTGAGTTGTAAGTAAATAAAAGTGTGATGATCATCATTATTAGAACATTGTCCCATGTGAGGTTATGAAAATAAAAGTGGCCAAAGAAGCCCCCCCCCCCAAAAAAGAGAGAGGCCAAAGAAGCCTAAAAAAGGAGGGAAAAAGAAGAGAAGAAAATAAAAAAAATGAGAGAAAAGAGAGAAGGTACAATGTTACTATCCTTTTACCACACTTGTGCTTCAGAGTAGCACCATGTTCTTCATATAGAGAGTCTCTTGATTTATCACTTTCATATACTAGTGGGAATTTTCATTATAGAACTTGGCTTGTATATTCCAACGATGGGCTTCCTCAAACGTCCTAGGTCTTCATGAGCAAGCAAGTTGGATGCACACCCACTTAGTTTTCAGTTTGAGCTTTCATACACTTATAGCTCTTAGTGCATCTGTTGCATGGCAATCCCTACTCCTCGCATTGACATCAATTGATGGGCATCTCCATAGCCCATTGATTAGCCGCGTCGATGTGAGACTTTCTCCCCTTTTGTCTTCTCCACACAACCTCCACCATCATATTCTATACCACCTATAGTGCTATGTCCATGGCTCACGCTCATGTATTGCGTGAAAGTTGAAAAGGTTTGAGAACGTCAAAAGTATGAAACAATTGCTTGGCTTGTCGGTTGTGCATGATTTGAACATTTTGTGTGGTGAAGATGGAGCATAGCCAGACCATATGATTTTGTAGGGATAACTTTCTTTGGCTATGTTATTTTGAAAAGACATGATTGCTTTATTAGTATGCTTGAAGTATTATGTCTTAATGTCAAATGATAGACTATTGCTTTGAATCACTCGTGTCTTAATATTCATGCCATGATTAGATTACATGATAAAGATTATGCTAGGTAGCATTCCACATCAAAAATTATCTTTTTTATCATTTACCTACTTGAGGACTAGCAGGAATTAAGCTTGGGGATGCTGATACGTCTCCGTCGTATCTATAATTTTTGATTGCTCCATGCCAATATTCTACAACTTTTATATACTTTTGGAAACTTTTTATACTATTTTCGGGACTAACATATTGATCCAGTGCCAGTTCCTGTTTGTTGCATTTTTTTGTTTCGCAGAAAATCCATATCAAAGGAGTCCAAACGGGATAAAAACTCACGGAGATTTTTTTGGAATATATGTGATTTTTGGGAAGAAGAATCAACGCGAGACGATGCCCGAGGGGGCCACGAGGCAGGGGGCGCGCCCCAGGGGGGTGAGCGCGCCCCTGACCCTCGTGGCCACCCCGTAAGGTGGTTGGTGCCCTTCTTTCGCCGCAACAAAGCCAATATCCGGATAAAAATCGTGTCCAAATTTCAGCCTAATCGGAGTTACGGATCTCCGGGAATATAAGAAACGGTGAAGGGCCAGAATCTGAGCGCAGAAACAGAGAGAGAGACAGAGAGACATATCCAATCTCGGAGGGGCTCTCACCCCTCCGCCGCCATGGAGGCCATGGACTAGAGGGGAAACCCTTCTCCCATCTAGGGAGAAGGTCAAGGAAGAAGAAGAAGAATAAGGGGGGCCCTCTCCCCCTCTCTTTCGGTGGCGCTGGAACACCGCCGGGGCCATCATCGTCATCGCAATCTACACCAACACCTCTGTCATCTTCACCAACATCTTCATCACCTTCCCCCATCTATCTACAGCGGTCAACTCTCCCGCAACCCACTGTACCCTCCACTTGAACATGGTGCTTTATGCTTCATATTATTATCCAATGATGTGTTGCCATCCTATGATGTCTGAGTAGATTTTCGTTGTCCTATCGGTAATTGGTGAATTGCTATGATTGGTTTAATTTGCTTGTGGTTATGTTGCTGTCCTTTGGTGCCCATCATATGAGCGCGCGCATGGATCACACCATAGGGTTAGTTGTATGTTGATAGGACTATGTATTGAGGGCAAGAGTGACAGAAGCTTCAACCTAGCATAGAAATTGATGCATACGGGATTGAAGGGGGACCAATATATCTTAATGCTATGGTTGGGTTTTACCTTAATGAATGTTAGTAGTCGCGGATGCTTGCTAATAGTTCCAATCATAAGTGCATAGAATTCCAAGTCAGGGATGACATGCTAGCAGTGGCCTCTCCCACATAAAACTTGCTATCGGTCTAGTAAGGTAGTCAATTGCTTAGGGACAATTTTGCAACTCCTACCACCACTTTTCCACACACACTATACTAACTTTATTGATTCTTTACCTAAACAGCCCCTAGATTTTATTTACGTGCTCTTTATTATCTTGCAAACCTATCCAACAACACCTACAAATGACTTCTAGTTTCATACTTGTTCTAGGTAAAGCGAACGTCAAGTGTGCGTAGAGTTGTATCGGTGGTCGATAGAACTTGAGGGAATATTTGTTCTACCTTTAGCTCCTCGTTGGGTTCGACACTCTTACTTATCGAAAGAGGCTACAATTGATCCCCTATACTTGTGGGTTATCAGTAACTTGATCAGAAGCTTCATGATCATCATCATTAGCTTCCTCACTAATTGGTGTAGGAATCACTGGAACTGATTTCTGTGATGAACTACTTTCCAATAAGGGAGCAGGTACAATTACCTCATCAAGTTCTAATTTCCTCCCACTCACTTCTTTCGAGAGAAACTCCTTCTCTAGAAAGGTCCATTCTTAGCAACGAATATCTTGCCTTCGGATATGTGATAGAAGATGTACCTAACAGTCTCCTTTGGGTATCCTATGAAGACACATTTCTCCGATTTGGGTTCGAGCTTATCAGGTTGAAGCTTTTTCACATAAGCATCGCAGCCCCAAACTTTAGGAAATGACAACTTTGGTTTCTTGCCAAACCACAGTTCATATGGTGTCGTCTCAATGGATTTAGATGGTGCCCTATTTAACGTGAATGCAGCCGTCTCTAAAGCATAACCCCAAAACGACAGCGGTAAATCAGTAAGAGACATCATAGGTCGCACCATATCTAATAAAGTGCGGTTACGACGTTCGGACACACCATTACGCTGTGGTGTTCCGAGTGGCGTGAGTTGTGAAACTATTCCACATTGTTTCAAATGAAGACCAAATTCGTAACTCAAATATTCACCTCCACGATCAGATCGTGAAACTTTATTTTCTTGTTACAATGATTTTCCACTTCACTCTGAAATTCTTTGAACTTTTCAATGTTTCAGACTTATGTTTCATCAAGTAGATATACCCATATCTGCTCAAATCATCTGTGAAGGCAGAAAATAACGATACCCGCCGCGAGCCTCAACACTCATCGGACCGCATACATCAGTATGTATTATTTCCAATAAGTCTGTTGCTCACTCCATAGTTCCGGAGAACGGAGTTTTAGTCATCTTGCCCATGAGGCATGCATGGTTCGCAAGCATCAAGTGATTCATAATCAAGTGATTCCAAAAGCCCATCAGCATGGAGTTTCTTCATGCGCTTTACACCAATATGACCTAAACGGCAGTGCCACAAATAAGTTGCACTATCATTATTAAACTTATATCTTTTGGCTTCAATACTATGAATATGTGTATCACTACTATCGAGATTCAACAAAAATAGACCACTCATCAAGGGTGCATGACCATAAAAGATATTACTCATATAAATAGAACAATCATTATTCTCTGATTTAAATGAATAACCGTCTCGCATCAAACAAGATCCAGATATAATGTTCATGCTTAACGCTGGCACCAAATAACAATTATTCAGGTCTAACACTAATCCTGAAGGTAGATGTAGAGGTAGCGTGCCGACGGCGATCACATCGACTTTGGAACCATTTCCCACGCGCATCGTCACCTCGTCCTTAGCCAATCTTCGCTTAATCTGTAGCCCCTGTTTCGAGTTGCAAATATGAGCAACAAAACCAATATCAAATACCCAGGCGCTACTACGAGCATTAGTAAGGTACACATCAATAACATGTATATCAAATATACCTTTCACTTTGCCATCCTTCTTATCCGCCAAATACTTGGGGCAGTTCCGCTTCCAGTGACCAGTCCCTTTGCAGTAGAAGCACTCAGTCTCAGGCTTAGGTCCAGACTTGGGCTTCTTCACTTGAGCAGCAACTTGTTTGTCGTTCTTCTTGAAGTTCCCCTTCTTCCCTTTACCTTTTTTCTTGAAACTAGTGGTTTTGTTAACCATCAACACTTGATGCTCCTTCTTGATTTCTACCTCCGCAGCCTTTAGCATCGCGAAGAGCTCGGGAATTGTCTTATCCATCCCTTGCATATTATAGTTCATCACGAAGCTTTTGTAGCTTGGTGGCAGTGATTGAAGAACTCTGTCAATGACACTATCAACCGGAAGATTAACCCCCCAGTTGAGTCAAGTGATTGTGGTACCCAGACATTTTGAGTATATGTTCACTGACAGAACTATTCTCCTCCATTTTGCAGCTGTAGAACTTATTGGAGACTTCATATCTCTCAATCCGGGCATTTGCTTGAAATATTAACTTCAACTCCTGGAACATCTCATATGCTCCATGACGTTCAAAACGTCGTTGAAGTCCCGGTTCTAAGTCGTAAAGCATGGCACACTGAACTATCGAGTAGTCATCAGCTTTGCTCTGCCAGACATTCATAACGTCCGGTGTTGCTCCTGCAGCGGGTCTTGCACCTAGCGGTGCTTCCAGGACGTAATTCTTCTGTGCAGCAATGAGGATAATCCTCAAGTTACGGACCCAGTCCGTGTAGTTTCTACCATCATCTTTCAACTTAGCTTTCTCTAGGAACGCATTAAAATTCAAAGGAACAGTAGCACGGGCCATTGATCTACAACAATATAGGCATGCAAAATACTATCAGGTACTAAGTTCATGATAAATTAAAGTTCAACTAGTAAATGTGCCCGTGCGTTGCCATGGGTGACAATGCAGTTGAATGAATCAAATAATGATTAAGTTACATGGATAACTTCTTGAGGATGGAATGCATGGATAGTATCATGAGATGACACTAAAACCTACAAAATATTATTCAACCATTGATAATGCATGGATAGTATCATGAGGTGACACTAAAACCTACAAAAAGTTTATTCAACCATTGATAGGGTAGGCGCATCAATCAGTCTTGCTTCAATTTGGTATGGAGCACATTTTTAGTTTAGGGATTGTTCGGATCTCCTTCAACTCCATGCTTCACCAACTACGCGGATCGGAGGCCTCTCATACAATTTGGTGAAGTCGAAATCACAGAGCTTAATATATTTTCGACGATAATGCCATCACCAAGTTGTGTAACACTTAGTTGCGAAACGAACCTGGTCGAAGTGCTAGCCATGACGTCGCCATCGTTCCGTTCTCACGAGCCCGCCAGGGCCGACCGCCATCCCTCCAGCTCATTCTATTCATCTGCTGCCCCGCCATTGCCTGTCGTCGACTTCCTCCATGTTGTCTCAGTCTTCCACACCATTGGCCTCCTCACCAACATCGCCATCTTCCCCGGTGTAGACAACCTCCCCAACATCGCCATCTTGCCCAGTATAGACAACCTCCCCATCGTCGGCCTATGCTATGTTCATGACGAATCCCTCAACCAACAGAAGCTGACCATCACGTCCCAAACGGTGTGGCCCTTCCACATAAGCTGGAGCGCGGCACTGAAGCGTCAACATTTCTAGACATTCCCGAAACCCCGGCACCGCCATCTTCCCTGGTATAGACTACCTCCCCATCGTCGGCCTATGCTATGGTCATGACGAACCCCTCAACCAACAGAAGCTGACCATCACATCCCAAACGGTGTGGAAGTTCCACGAAAGCTGGAGCGCGGCGCTGAAGCTTCAAAATTTCTAGACATTTCCGAATAGTCTTACATGTATGCTTCTTGCCCTGGAGTTGCCACCCGTGGAATATTTTAGCAATGTTAACTTTAGCTAGAAATATATATCTCCTCTAGTAATAGCTCATCTAGAAAAATGATGGTTTTCACTTCTATACTCTGCATGTAATCTTTCATCAAGCTCCCACACATAGATATAAAATCACTGCCATTTGACATTCAATCGTCAATTATAATATTTCTCTAATGAACCTTTTTATTCTATTTTTTTGCTGGCTCTAGTATATCATAAATGCTAAAATGAAGAAATTTGAGGATATGTTATAAATTTCAGTGTTGCTACATCTACAATCCATATGATAAACAATAGTGACCCGTAGCTCATACATGTATAATATCCATGTTAGAATGTTCATCACTCTTTCCTGCTCCATCCTTGCTACAGTTAAGAGAGAGAGAGAGAGTATGCATACAAAGTGTTATCCTTGCAATATGAGATGCAAAGTACAAACCCACAACGGTATTTCAAATAGGCACAAGAGAGAGAATATATTGCATTACTTCTATAAGAAATATAATAGTTTGAATAAATTGGTATCCAGGTTTGTTACTTAAAGAAACATATTTCCTGTAATCTAGACACTTGAAGCGGGCAAGCAGCTAAAATAAACTTAATATGAAGCTCTACAATTCTCTCATTGGTTCTGACATACTGCAGTTCCCTCGTTGGTCCTGACATATTGGATCCTTCATCATGCATCCTGGGTTAAGGTGGTTATACTTTCCAAGAAATTTAAAAAATCTTCTTGCTTCAGTTGCTTGTTACCTGTCATACAATGTGTTATCTCATCTTAACAAATACTGGAGGACTAATAGACACAGTCCTGGGCTAGTTGAAGTGGTTTCTGCAAAAGGAAAATCATAATATTACAAATTGCAAGCTGTGCAAAGAGAAAAATCAGGTTAAGTTGACGATTTGACAGTTACAATACTGGAGAAACTGGGATTTACAAAGTCAACTGGTACTAAATAATAAAGCAGAATCAAGTTGTACATCCACTTCTCTCTGTTGTGAAAAAACTTATGCATCATGCAAAACACTGAAATAACTACAGAATTTGCACAAATAGAAATAGCAAGCTTGTGACACAGTAATCAGGTTATCCTGATGGTGCTCAGACATGTAATTAGAAAATATTTGACTGGTGCAGACTGAAGTAACCATCTACTAAAGTCGACCATAGCTCCAAGATCAAAATGTAATAATCATAATACAAGTTTCCTTCAAGGAAAAATTGTAACATATTTGCTTGTACTCTGGTAATAGCTATAATCGTTCGTAAGATAACCAACATGTATTTTGACAAACTGATGTATATTTTTTATCCATTTTTTTGTGACCGGATCGCCCATGGATGTAGGCAGGCAAACGCATACAGGGACTTTGTGGCGCTGGCCTGATATAATCTAAATATAGAGGTGCCAACTATTAGTTACCTGGGAAAGACGGTGTGTTCATCAGAGCCTGGACTCCTCTTTTCCCTTCTGTAGCTAATTCAGGTTGGAAAATTGATGAAAAATTCTTCAGTCATCATATGCAGGAGTCACTCAATCTGAAATAGTAGAGCATGAGTCATTACCTGGGAAAAAATAGGATGGGTGAACAAAATAATTATTTCTCCTCAATCTGACATAGCAGAGCATGAGTATACCCAAATAGTTATATAATTTGCATGCTTTTCCATACAACCTAGATAATTAGATTTCCTTGAAGGCAGAAACCGTAAGAAAGGAATATGTAGAAATTAGAAAACCAACATAAAAGCAAACTGACATTGTTCTAACCTTACAAAATCAGTTGCATTAGTAAGAAAACCGAAACTTCTTACCCTGGTGCTTGCAGGTTTGAATCACTCCAAGAGATCAATGGGCAAATCATGGTAGCTGCTTTGTTCTGCTGATTGTGCCGAAATAGGGACGGATTGCATCGCAAATTTGACAGCCAATAGCGATGGGAGAACATCTCTGACAAAAAACATATTCATGATGTGATCTCTATTCTCTGATAGCCGGTGGAGAAAGGAGATTGGAGATATAGGAATATAATGAGGGGGTGGGGGTCCAAGGGGAATTTAGGCCCATCAGATTTAGTTCTAAATACTGGCATTGTGACTGAAAGATCATTTATATTGTTACAGAAAAACTACCGAATGAATGTGGATTTCATAGTTAGAATTGCAAGAAAATTTATATGAATGTGCTATATTTAAAAAAATGCTAGCCTTGAACCCTCTTGCCACAGAACAAAGTAACCACATACATACAAATCTATATAATACTCGTACTACAGGCAGCTAGTTTAATTTCTGTATGTGCAACAGTTTCAAAGTCTGGCTATGGATCTTCAAAGAAAGGATTATAAGCTCTAGGCATGATATTGAGAAATCTGGAAAGGTTGTATACCTTAAATGTCAATTATACTACATAGGATAAATAGTTGAAGTCTAGGCACCATACCTCTATTTACGCTAGAAGGCAGAAAGATTAGAAACACCCTGCAGATAATCAGAGACTTAGTCTGTATTAGCTAGAAACAGTAGAAAATATGCAAATCCTATATCCATATAGAATATCGACTTATTTTGTTGGCTAACGCGGGGTATGTAATAACATAGAAAAACATCTGAAAGCCTCCTGCAAACTCCAAACCAAATTGGCCAGCTGTAGCATTTTCTTTGAAGGTCAGGTGTTTCATTGTGTTCATGTAGCAGCTCTGGAATACATGGTGTCGCTCTAGGATGCATAGTAAGGCTACAGCAGTCAGCAGAAGAAGATATGAGGAAGATGGGCGAAGCCACACATACCAAAGGAGCACAAGATTGCATGGAGGGGAATTCGACCCAAAGCCATCCCCAAGGTGCAGGAACGCGACGCCGTCCGGCACGTCCCCGAGACCCCAGCGCCATCTCTTGAAAATAAACCTTGAGGGCACCTTGCATGCCAGACTTACTTCAGAAAAGGCATTGGTTTCAAGAATCCAATGGACCGATCGCCCAAGGTTGCAACATCTGAAAAAATGTCAGATAAGCAAATTCGGTCAGAGCGCAAAAGAACTATAAAAACACAAAATCTCTCAGTTTTGTACAGATCAATGGCATATTTAGGTGGTTTGCCATGTTTCTAACAGAATTCAGATTCAACCAAAGGAGGTGCATGACAACTGCATTTGATCCACTTATTAAACTCGGCTGTACATTCTAAAATATTAAGTGGAACGTTATGACTTGCAGAAGTGAGCTATTAAGGCAGTAGATAAATTGTATTGCTATGGGGCAATATGGATAGCAGTACAGGCACACTTTGCACAAGTGGAATCATATATGTCTCCTCCCGCGTGTTGACCAGCTCGTCACAAAGCGGACTTGTGGTAATAGCGGGATCGACTGTCTGCCAGGCCTCCAGGAACAGCAGGTTCTCCTCATGAGCGCAGACCCTGCTTGGGTGGGTCTCAAAACCACAAATCAGCAAGGATTGAAGAGCAGGTCAGTCTGAACGAAAATTTCAAGCGTTGGCTTAATTGAACAGGGGCGGGGAGCAGCAGTAGCCGGCATTTACAGGGATACGCCGAGCATCATCGGCATGATCGCATGGCGATCGAGACTGGGGGCTGCCGTTGGAAGGTGGCGCTGCAGGTCGAGCGGGGCAGCCCTCCGGTGGCGACGACGGCGGGGCCCGGTTGGATCCGGGCGGATCTGGCCGGGGTGGATCCATTTCCGGCGGATTTGGCGTGGAGGCGGCCGAATCCAGCGAGATTGAGGGCCAGCGACGCCATGGAGGTCTTGTCCAGCGAGAAAGAGGAAGAGAGGTGAGAGGAGATCGAGAAGAAGGAGGAGAAGGGAGAGGGGCGAGGTGGCGAAGCGACCGGAGATCCAGCAGGGAAGGTCGCCGGCGGCGGGGCGTGGCGGAGGTGTGAGGTCGCCGGCGAGGCGTCTTCGGGCGCGAGGGGAGCTCGCGCAGGAGGGAGCTGCGGGCGGCGGCGCGGTCCGGTGTTTTTTGCAAAAAAATGAAACGTTATCCACACTTTAAGTAGGACTGCGGGTTAATTTCTCAGAAACAGAGGGACTCGTTTGCAAAACGGCCGGCGACGTACCACCAGAAGCAATAGCTGGTTTATTAGTACGACGACAATTGCCCGTGTGTTGCAACGGGAGATACACAATTAAAACCTTGTCATGACAGTGAAAACAGGCTAAGGAAGAATTCATTATACACGACACAGAGTAACATACAACTCATCATCAGTTCTAGAAGAGATATATATATAGGTATGATCAGATTTCCACTTGAGCAGGAGCATGTATTATGCATTAAATCCAACCGGGCATGACCACGTTCATGTTGTTTATCTCTGGTCTTCACGGTTAGTAAAAAAACATATGCATGGACACACAAGTAAAAATAGACCCTACTAATCCAAGTGATATTTCATCCACCCTTGTCCCAAGTATGCATACTTATAGACAACTTGAAATGTCAGATCCTTCAGAACTACGAATATATGATCGATTACTACAGAACAAAAAAATGAACCAAGTAAAGTCAATTGTCTTTTGGTAAAAAATATACGAGAACTACAGAACTCATTGCATGTACACTTTCGTGAGTAAAGTCAATCAACCTGGTAATCAGCAGACAACTTACTAATTATTTACACATCTTGATACAATAGAATGCAAGCACCTGATTCGTAAAATAAGGATGTAGAACCTCTAGAAGGGAGAGCAGGATACTCCAATTGGCTGAATGTGGGAGGAATATAACATTTCGAAATGCACCTGAGTTCTTGGGGCATCGTTCATTTGATTTGTACTCACTTGAGGGTTCCGGCGTATATATAGACATATGTATGGACACACCAACGAAGTATTGTGTTCTCACTTGAATTTTGGTTGCTCCAAACACTTCTAAAGAATCAACTACCCTGAATCATATATGAAATCAATAAGTACACGTGACACAAAGTATCTGACATAATAGTTTTTTAGTTACAGAAGTAAGAAATTCAGCCTGCATCTTAAATACAAAAATGATATCTGAATTATCGTCCTAAGTGTCACTCTCAGCTATCAATACAAACAGATTGAAAAAAGATACAGAGATAATATGGCACAGTAGACGCCTTTGGTACAAGTTACTAATCTATTTCTTCATTTCTTTTGCGGTGGTGACGCTAGTTCTAGGTGTGACCTATACAACTGATGTGTCAATATGGCACCAACAAAACATGCTGAGACTCATGCACAGTTCAAATTTAAACATTGCTTCTATCTAACCCAGATATCAATGACCACACCTATTTTTGTAGGAAGGCTACTTCTTTAGCATGTGATAGACCTTTTGATAAAAGTTCCCTAATAACTGCTTCCCAAATACGCTGGCCTCTGAAGAAGAAAGTGGTGCCTTCCTGCATTGATCACAGAGGATCATCACTCAGGATATCAGATATCTGCTAAGGAACTGAACTGTATGAAGTAGGAATTGACAAGCAAGTTACAGAAGGTTCCGCCAACCTGAAATTCATCTCCGACGTTTCCAGAAAATGACACACCATCACAGTATCTTCACTTTAATTATAAAAATCTGCAGGTCCAAATGACTATTTCTCAGCAGATGTCAAAGTGTAGTGCCTATATCACTACAGACTGAATCAAAAAGATCGCTCACACATAAAAAGGGATTCCTAAAATCCACCCAGAACAGCAAGATATTATTCCATCTCAAACAAAATTGAACAATAGGTCTATAGCTCATTATTACAACAAACTCGACTGCCATACAAAATAACAGGCTACAACAAATTTTGTGACAGAAGCTAGAAAGTAGAAATCTTACATCTTTTTCAAAGATCTGGCGGTTGTTGGCTTGGAGCTCCTGAACCTGCTTTTCGCATACAGTGCAGGTCAAATCTCAGCCTCTTGTCATAGTCACAGTATGATCTCCCCTGAAATCCTCCTCACGGGCCACCATCTCCAAACCTTCATGGGCCAAAGAAGAAGATAATAAAACATGCCAAACAGATTGACAAAAGTGTCGTAATAAGCATATATTTTTAATGACCGCTGCTAGGCGGCATCCGGATGTAGGGAAAGCAAGAAACATCCGCCTCCTGAACCATCGATCTGGACTTCTCTCGCTGTACGATGGAGGTCAACGCATCATAGACTTCTCTCCTTCTTTCTTCTCAATCACACAACGCCGCACACATAGGGCCTCGCATACGTAGCAAACTCCGGTGGCACCGTAGAACTCCGGCAGCACCAGCTCGCAGCATGGCGGCGCCGTCACAGCCGCCGGAGCAGCCCGAGTCGTCATTGCAAATCATCGTCGCAGTTTCGCCAGAGCAGCCCGCGCTGGCAGAGCCGACTCATAGCATGACAGCCATGGCAGCACGGCGACGCCGTCGCATCAGTTCAGCCGCCGTCGCAGCATGACGGCCTCGCAGCATCGGATGCTTCCGGTGAGCAGCCGAGCAGCACCTACGTTCCCACCGGCGAGTGGCCTCGCAACATCAGATGCTTCTGGCGAGCACCGGCGAGTGGCCACGCAACACCGGATGCTTCCGGCGAGCGGTGTCTCAACATCAGCTCGCCGGACGGCGGCGCCATTGCAGCATTGGCGCGAAGCATGGCGGCGGCGTCGCAACAGGTCGCCGGTTGCGGCAGCATCTGCTTGAAGCACGGCGTCCGCGCAGCACTGTTTCACAGCATGCGCTGGTCGTCGCAGCATCGGCTTGCAGCACGGCGACAACGTCGTAGCACCTGCGTTGCTGCATCCGGCTCGTCGCTGACCTCCCGCAGCTCCGCCTCATAGAACAGCGCCGCCAGCATCTCATGTTCAGGGAGAAGAAAAAGAGATAAGGAAGGAGATAAGAAAGAGAGGGGGCACGTGGGTGGGCCTCACTAGAGGAGGCGGCTGGAGATGCGGATGTAAACATCCGACTGTTTGAAAGCAGTTTCCATTTTTGATTGCAGTAGAAAGATTGAGCCTAGGAGTATCTATTTTTTGTTTCTTTGTGTGTTGCATTTGCACCTGCACAAAAATTGATCACTGCGATATTCTTCCTAATCTAGAATGTGCAGTATTTGCCAATCTAGCTCATTACAATCATCATATAGGGAAACTCAGCATTGAGAAAAGAAAGATACAAGAAAAAAAAGAGGAATAGACAAAGAAGAAATTATTATTGCTATATTTTTTTCTAGAAGATAACCTGGCCTATATGATTACATTGATCTAGGCAAAGATCTTTACCCAAGATCCTTCTCTCTAATTATCAAACATTCATGCTTGGAGTTAAAACCAAACAAACTTGCATCTTGATCTACCTAGACTTTTTACTTACAACATCGACCGTACACTGCACTTTATCCACAGTGCAAACTGAAAGACATGCAGTTCTTGTTTCAGAACCGAAGAGATATGCACGCATATCATGGTACTGAAAGATAGTTACTGGAAGATGATAGAGTTGTGATATGTGACATATAGCAAAGGTTGCAACGCGGAAAATCAGAACACCAAACTTGAATTGATCTAGTGAGCGAATGATGCTTACACAATCTGAATTCGTTGCTGTCGATGAGGGTCGGGCTCACTGCAGTAGAAGGTGCAGCCCCTGCTGAACTGGAACGGCAGCCCCTTCCACTATGCACCCATTGCACAGATCACAATCATACCCTGCTCCACCAGCTCAAGCATCTGAATTTCCAGAACAAAAACGGCATAGCTAGGTGAAGGAGGATTTAATTTGCGTACCAAGGTGGCAGGTGTCGTGGTCGTAGATGTCGTCGATGACGAAGTGGAGATGAGGGCTGACATGCCCACGAAGTCGGCGAAGAAGGCCACCAAGCACAAAATGCTAGAGTCCAGAATTACAGGCAGCTTAATTCTACTAATGTTTTAAGATATTGAAATCTTTATGGTTTGATAACATGTGAATAGAAATTTAGAAAAAATGGTGGCAAGTCATACAACAAACAAATAAATTTGTCCAAGAACTGATCCTCCATGTCCGGAGAGAACAATCACAGCTACATGGAAGATTTCAACATGTTTAATTGAAAAACTTTGAGCATATTAACATCCACCAAAGTCTGAAACTCTCCACCTTCCACTCTATGGGCATCGTCTTCCATGCGAAAATGTAACTACTTTGCATGAAAGGTATAATATAAACTCCCAACAGAAGGTCAGAATAAACTTGTTCAAATCCTGCACTTGTATTGATGGACAAAAGGTTCATGACTTGCACACAGACAACTCTTGTGGGCAAGAAAGGGACCCATTCGTTGCTGCTTCTTTGTTTCTCTGATCAGCTTTTGCTAGGACTGAACTGAAGAAGAGGTCATTTAGATTCAGATCCTAAAACCTTGCTTGTTATAGAATCCCTCTCTGAATTCCAAACTTTTTGCAAGAGCAGTCATTGTACATCATAATTTACCATGTGATACAGCGGGAAAAAAAAGGAATGGAAAAATGTCATGCTACAAACATAATATAACTAAATATCGCATTGTCATATACAGTAGGGATTATAAGACGCATAGCTCTAATATTATCATTTTGCATAGGGAAAGGCTTTAGACTTTTAGTGCATTAACATCAAAAGATAGAGCTAACAATAGAAAAGAAGTGGCTTATATTTAGAGAAGTAGTACATGAATAAAAGGGAAGCAATATACATAATAGCAAGATATTCTATGATACACACACACACATCAGGTTTCTGATGGTCCACACAGTATCAGAAATAACAATATATATCAAGAAAAGAACTATGTGGGGTTCTGTCTGATCAATTGAGAAAGCCACAACCTCCTTCCCACGAGAGAGCATGATCCGTGAATTGCAGCAGCTAGTCACTACAACATGAGAGGAGCATAGTAGCACGGCAACCGTCGGTGACCCAACTGTAATGGAACTAACTGCTTCTGTGACCTTAATACGAATTAAATTGATGTACCAAATATGTTTGCCAAGACAAATCCGAAAACAAAACTTCTTGTGCGACCTTAATACGAATTAAATTGCTGAACCTCAGTGTAGTGGAAAAGATATTAATAACCTACAGGGTAAGACTTCCAATCCTAATGTTTGCTAGCATGCATAGCAATGTGACTCCCAGCATGCACCAACAATACAAAAAGATTAGAGCTGGAAGGCATCTGAATTCCTAATACAAAGAACATGATGAGCAAAAACTAATTCAAGTTGAATAGAATCAAATCCTACAGCTCACCCATCTTATGAGGTATGGTTTCCTGCTTCCAAAATATAATATTCTCTGCAAATTCAGATGACCATTACAAGAATAATTAATACATGGCATGGCCATAAATTATATCCGGAACAAAATTTGTTGAAGCAAGATTGAGCAACAATTTTCAACTGTGTGGGTTACCTCTGATCTCTGTGGGGATGAGAAGGTCCTCAGTGAAGGACGAAGCAGACAGAGTGGATCCATGACCTGAGATGGCATCCTGTAGGTGCCAAACCATATAATATAGAGCATGTTTGCCAAAAGACCGCAGCACCTCCGATAGCTCAATTCGGTCGGATGAAGGTAAAGAACAATTCAAACTACAATGGCGCAGCAAAGATAAATGGAGAACAAGGCACAGCAAAAACAAAAAGCATGCATATATATCTCATTATGAGCGCCCAGATCTTGTTGGAGCTGCTGTGTCTAGGCAAAGAAAAAGGTCAACACCTAACTGTAACTTCTTTATATTAGAAAATCTGTAGATATATACTCCCTCCGTTCCAAAATAGATGACTCAACTTTGTAATATTACAAAGTTGAGTCATCTATTTTGGAACGGAGGGAGTATTTGTCAAGCAATAGGAACCGGAGTACCCATGTGTCTTGAGACTCCACATGATGTAAATTAATTAACTCCCACCATCATAACATGTTTTGAATCATATTGAAGGAGAGTTACTCTCATGATGTATTCATGTGGGAGTTTACCTCAAGGATCTGTGACTGAAACTGGCTCGGACAAACACACAAACACCTTGTGTGCAAAAATAATTGAGAACATCCACAAACACATACGCGTACAAATTTGAGGTGGAGGGCAGTGCAGAGGGGACTGTCAGGTGGCCGGCAAGTGCAACGACGACCAGCTGGCGGTGGCTCTGGTCGAGCGGCGAGCGCAAGCCCTCCCGGGCGGCGCACAACGAGGAGCTGGGGCGCGCGCGAGAGAGGAGGAGTTCGGGCACGCGGAGGAAAGGAGGAGCTAAGGTGTAACGGTGGTGTAGGGTGCTGCGATTACCGTCGTCGGCCGGCGGCCGGCGCGTCACCGGATCGAGCGCCGCGCGGCCCGTGTGCCTCCTGGCGGCTGGGAGGGAGAGAGGAGAGCCCGTGCAGCCGTGCTCGTGTCTGTTCTTTTTTTATATTTACAACCCCGGACGAAACGTTTTCTCACTTTAAAACAGGGATTGCGGGTTGATTTCTCAGAAACGGAGGGAAATTTTTGCAAAATAGCGGATGACGGGCAAGAAGCAATCGCTGGTTTATTTTATATATATATATATATATATATATATATATAGAACTCCCACTATAGCAAACGGAGGGAAAGATGTAGATGTAGATGTAGAGATTAATCATATTACTTAAGAACTCCCACTTAGATAGACATCCCTCTAATCATCTAAGTGATCATGTGATTCAAATCAACTAAACCATGTCTGATCATCACGTGAGATGGAGTAGTTTTCAATGGTGAACATCACTGTGTTGATCATATCTACTATATGATTCACGCTCGACTTTTCAGTCTCAGTGTTCCGAGGCCATATCTGCATATGCTAGGCTCGTCAAGTTTAACCTGAGTATTCTGCGTGTGCAAAACTGGCTTGCATCTGTTGTATGTGAACATAGAGCTTATCACACTCGATCATCACGTGGTGTCTCGACACGACGAACTGTCGCAACGGTGCATACTCAGGGAGAACACTTTTACCTTGAAATTTAGTAAGAGATCATCTAATAATGCTACAGCCGTACTAAGCAAAATAAGATGCATAAAGGATAAACATCACATGCAATCAATATAAGTGATATGATATGGCCATCATCATCTTGTGCCTTTGATCTCCATCTCCAAAGCACCGTCATGATCACCATCGTCACCGGCTTGACACCTTAATCTTCATCGAAGCATCGTTGTCGTCTCGCCAAATATTGCTTCCACGACTATTGCTACCGCTTAGTGATAAAGTAAAGCAATTACATGGTGATTGCATTTCCTACAATAAAGCGACAACCATAAGGCTCATGCTAGTTGCCGATAACTTTTACAAAACATGATCGTCTCATACAACAATTTATATATCATCACGTCTTGACCATATCACATCACAGCAAGCCCTGCAAAAACTAGTTAGACGTCATCTAATTTGTTGTTGCAAGTTTTACGTGGCTGCTACGGGCTTAGCAAGAACCGTTCTTACCTACGCATCAAAACCACAACGATTTTTCGTCAAGTGTGATGTTTTAACCTTCAACAAGGACCGGGCGTAGTCACACTCGATTCAACTGAAGTTGGAGAAACAGACACCCACTAGCCACCTGTGTGCGAAGCACGGCGGTAGAACCAGTCTCATGAACGCGGTCATGTAATGTCGGTCTGGGCCGCTTCATCCAACAATACCGCCAAATCAAAGTATGACATGCTGGTAAGCAGTATGACTATTATCGTCCACAACTTTTTGTGTTCTACTCGTGCATATAACATCTACGCATAGACCTGGCTCGGATGCCACTGTTGGGGAACGCCGTATTTCAAAATTTTCCTACAATCACGCAAGATCTATCTAGGAGAAGCATAGCAATGAGCGGGGAGAGTGTGTCCGCGTACCCTCGTAGACCGAAAGCGGAAGCGTTTATCAACGCGGTTGATGTAGTCGTACGTCTTCATGATCCGACCGATCCTAACACCGAAAGTACGGCACCTCCGTGTTTAGCACAAGTTCAGCTCGATGACGTCCCTCGTACTCTTGATCCAGTTGAGGCCGAGGGAGAGTTCCGTTAGCACGACGGCGTGGCGACGGTAATGATGAAGTTACCGGCGCAGGGCTTCGCCTAAGCACTACGACGATATGACCGAGGTGTGTAACTGTGGAGGGGGGCACTGCACACGGCTAAAAGATCAACTTGTGTGTTCTAGGGTGCCCCCCTCCCCACATATATAAAGGAGAGAGGGGGAGGCCGGCCGGCCCTAGGGGGCGCGCCCAAGGAGGGGGAGTCCTACTAGGACTACTAGTACTAGTAGGATTCCACCACAAGGGAGAGAGGGGGAGGAAGGAAAGGGAGAGGGAGTAGGAAAGGGGGGCGCCGACCCCCCTTCCCTTGTCCAATTCGGACTGCAAGGGGGGCCTGCCCTGGCTGCCCTCCTCTCTCTCCAACAAGGCCCATGGTGGCCCATTAGTTCCCCCGGGGGGGTTTCGGTAACCCTCAGGCACTCCGGTTTTACCTGAAACTATCCGGAACACTTCTGGTGTCCGAATAACATGGTCCAATATATCAATCTTTATGTCTCGACCATTTCGAGACTCCTCGTCATGTCTGTGATATCATCCGGGACTCCGAACAACCTTCGTTCATCAAATCACATAACTCATAATACAAATTGTCATCGAACGTTAAGCGTGCGGACCCTACGGGTTCGAGAACTATGTAGACATGGCCGAGACTCATCTCTGGTCAATAACCAATAGCGGAACCTAGATGCTCATATTGGCTCCTACATATTCTACGAAGATCTTTATTGGTCAAACCGCATAACAACATATGTTGTTCCCTTTGTCATCGGTATGTTACTTGCCCGAGATTCGATCGTCGGTATCATCATACCTAGTTCAATCTCGTTACCGGCAAGTCTCTTTACTCTTTCCGTAATGCATCATCCCGCAACTAACTCATTAGTCACATTGCTTGCAAGGCTTATAGTGGTGTGCATTACCAAGAGGGCCCAGAGATACCTCTCTGATACACTGAGTGACAAATCCTATTCTCGATCCATGCCAACTCAACAAACACCATCGGAGACACCTGTAGAGCATCTTTATAATCACCTAGTTACGTTGTGACGTTTGATAGCACACTAAGTGTTCCTCCGGTATTCGGGAGTTGCATAATCTCATAGTCATAGCAACATGTATAAGTCATGAAGAAAGCAATAGCAATAAACTAAACGATTATAGTGCTAAGCTAACGGATGGGTCTTGTCCATCACATCATTCTCTAATGATGTGATCCCGTTCATCAAATGACAACACATGTCCATGGCTAGGAAACTTAACCATCTTTGATTAACGAGCTAGTCAAGTAGAGGCATACTAGGGACACTCTGTTTGTCTATGTATTCACACATGTACTAAGTTTCCGGTTAATACAATTCTAGCATGGATAATAAACATTTATCATGATATAAGGAAATATAAATAACAACTTTATTATTGCCTCTAGGGCATATTTCCTTCACCTTATAGGTTGACAGAAGTCATAGCACTTTTTTTGGAATGATGTCGTGAAGTAACATGATAGACCTTCTTTCAAGACAATTAACATGTGTTCAAAAAACAAAAATTATGAAAAAGTAATGCGATAGGCCTTCGATTAACATGTGTTCAAAAAACAAGTACTCTTCAAGACCCATAGGTTAATTTGAGAACAAGTACCTCGAGGTTAATTTGGCAGACATGCCTTATAGCTTGACAGAAGGCATATCACTTTTTTTTGGAAAGATGTCGTGAAGTAACACGATAGACCTTCTTTCAAGCCAATTAACATGTCTTCAAAAAAAATATCAAAAAGTAACGCGATAGAACTTTGATTAACATGTGTTCAAAAAACAAGTACTCCTGCAAGACCGAGAGGTTAATTTGAGAACAAGTACCTAAAGGTTAATTAGACAGACATGCCTTATAGGTTGACAAAAGTCATATCACTTTTTTGGAAAGATGTCGTGAAGTAACACGATAGACCTTCTTTCAAGCCAATTAACATGTGTTCAAAAAACAAAAATTATCAAAAAGTAACATGATAGACCTTCGATTAACATGTGTTCAAAAAACAAGTACTCCTGCAATACCCAGAGGTTAATTTGAGAACAAGTACCTCGAGGTTAATTTGACAGACATGCCTTATAGGTTGACAAAAGTCATATCACTTTTTTTGGAAAGATGTTGTGAAGTAACACGATAGACCTTTCAAGCAAATTAACATGTCTTCAAAAAACAAAAAAATTCAAAAAGTAACATGATAGACCTTCGATTAACATGTGTTCAAAAAACAAGTACTCTTGCAAGACCAGATGTAATTTGAGAACAAGTACCTCGAGGTTAATTTGACAGACATGCCTTATAGGTTGACAAAAGCATCACTTGTTTTGGAAAGATGTCGTGAAGTAACACGATAGACCTTCTTTCAAGCCAATTAACATGTCTTCAAAAAACAAAAAAATATCAAAAAGTAACGCGATAGACCTTCGATTAACATGTGTTCAAAAAACAAAAAATGTCAAAAATTACAAAACAAAGACCTCGAGGTTCAACTAATAGGACGGAGCACTATATACATTTAAGAGTCCACTTCCCATTCGGTCACCCATCTGATGACTACTCCAGCCTCAGCACAGTTAACTTGGGAGTTCTATTGGATGAGCAATCCTTAGGGAAGCTGGTCCTTGCCAATATAGGAAGCCTCTTCGCATCCTTTATTGTGTACCCGTATGACCGCATGTTGCCGCCCAATGGCCAATGCCACGTCCCCCGTGAATGTAGAAGCTTCCCTCCCTCGTCTAGCTGGTTCGCGTGTTTTCCCCTGTTTTTTGCCGCCTGCCCACCTATAGACCGCCTCGCGCCGGCCAATTCCTATCCAAACACCTAGGGAGGCGGTTGAACCGAACAAGTCTAACTTGTTTCTAGTGGGTACATGGACGTGGCATAGAAAGGGTGTGATAGCTGACTCTGGCAAAATAATTGACTACCACATTGGCATACATGAGCATGGGGCCCACTTGTCAGTGTGCTGGACGGAGGAAGGAACGCAAGATAGAATAGAGTGCGGAAGAGTGCGAATCGATTGGCTCACGTGTGATGACCACTGGAGCAAGGGGAAATATCTGGTGCTACCAAGTTTTAGATGATACCATGATACTGACTCTTGGGAGCCATTGGATCTCAGATCGAACGGCTACTAGAATCTCTTGAACATTTTTCAAAAAAGTCATTCAATAGTATCAAAACTACGCGCAGGTAAAATAGCTTCTCCTGTGCCGTTGGATCTCAGATCCAACGATCCAAAATCATGCATCATGGTAGCATGTGAAGTCTGGTAGCACCTGAAACTTTCTCACTAGAGCAATCCACTCAGATTGTACTATGTTAAAAAAATTCGTGCAAACACGGCCGGTTATACTGTGAGTAGGTGACCGTGCGCTTGGCTCTTCGCCTCTTCCGGAAGTCAAACAATGATGATGGTACTACAGTATAGATACTTCTGGCAATCTGAGGCCGAATGAACTGCTGCACTTCCACCGCCTGTATTAAGTGCACTATCGTAAAGCAAAAGTTTCTCCTCATCCAGCAAGCCACCGCACGCGCGCGTGAGCGAGGGAGAGGTCGTACTAGTAGTAAGCAAAGCTTCTCCTTGTTTGCGAGTTGACGGGACACATCAAAAGTAGTGTATTAGTCTCCAAAAAGGGCTGACCATGTCCATGGCTACCATCTCGCGCTTCGTCATTTAGTGCGTGCACGATTCACGTTCCATTGAGAAAATAACGTTGCGTACGTGCCATCCAATAGAATAACTTAATTTATAAAAAACGCGCCACCGCATCATGATCGAACTTTGATTCGTCCACACATGGTTCCCATGAACAACTACTACACTCGCCAAATTATCAAATGAGCTGCCTCTTCGTACAGAAATGAGCTCACCGTGTACCCACGCGTGAGTATTAGGGAAAGAGGCAAAGAGTACCTGCGTCGGTGCCTTCACCTCTTCTCTTTGTGCTCGTATTCCTTTTTTTCGGGTGATTCGTGCACGTACTCCACCTACTTACATGACCGTTGGTGAGTCTCTCCTACTATACTTAACTAAAATTTTCTTGCATGACACGTGGACCTGGATGCTGGATGTCCCTGAAGGAAATATGCCCTAGAGGCAATAATAAAGTATTATTTATTTCCTTATATCATGATAAATGTTTATTATTCATGCTAGAATTGTATTAACCGGAAACATAATACATGTGTGAATATATAGACAAACAGAGTGTCACTAGTATGCCTCTACTTGACTAGCTCGTTAATCAAAGATGGTTATGTTTCCTAGCCATAGACATAAGTTGTCATTTGATTAACGAGATCACCTCATTAGGAGAATGACGTGATTGACTTGACCCATTCCGTTAGCTTAGCACTCGATCGTTTAGTATGTTGCTATTGCTTTCTTCATGACTTATACATGTTCCTATGACTATGAGATTATGCAACTCCCGTTTACCGGAGGAACACTTTGTGTGCTACCAAACGTCACAACGTAAATGGGTGATTATAAAGGTGCTCTACAGGTGTCTCCAAAGGTACTTGTTGGGTTGGCGTATTTCGAGATTAGGATTTGTCACTCCGATTGTCGGAGAGGTATCTCTAGGCCCACTCGGTAATGCACATCACTATAAGCCTCGCAAGCATTGTGACTAATGAGTTAGTTGCGGGATGATGTGTTACGGAACGAGTAAAGAGACTTGCCCGTAATGAGATTGAACTAGGTATCGAGATACCGACGATCAAATCTCGGGCAAGTAACATACCGGTGACAAAGGGAACAACGTATGTTGTTATGCGGTCTGACCGATAAAGATCTTCGTAGAATATGTGGGAGACAATATGGGCATCCAGGTCCCGCTATTGGTTATTTACCGGAGACGTGTCTCGGTCATGTTTACATAGTTCTCGAACCCGTAGGGTCCGCACGCTTAACGTTACGATGACAGTCTTATTGAGTTTTGATGTACCGAAGGAGTTCGGAGTTCCGGATGAGATCGGGGATATGACGAGGAGTCTCGAAATGGTCGAGACGTAAAAATCGATATATTGGACGACTATATTCGGACTTCGGAAAGGTTCCGAGTGATTCGGGTATTTTTCGGAGTACCGGAGAGTTACGGGAATTCGTATTGGGCCTTAATGGGCCATACGGGAAAGGAGAGAAAGGCCTCAAAAGGTGGCCGCACCCCTCCCCATTGTGTGGTCCGAATTGGACTAGGGAAGGGGGCGCACCCTTCCTTCTTTCTCCTTCCCCCTTCCCTTCTCCTACTCCCACAAGGAAAGGAGGAGTCCTACTCCCGGTGGGAGTAGGACTCCCCCCTATGGCGCGCCTCTCCTCTTGGCCGGCTGCCTCCCCCTTGCTCCTTTATATACGGGGGCAGGGGGCACCCCAGAGACACAACAATTGATCCTTGAGATCTCTTAGCCGTGTGCGGTGCCCCCCTCCACCATATTACACCTCGATAATACCGTTGCGGAGCTTAGGCGAAGCCCTGCGTCGGTGGAACATCATCATCGTCACCACGCCGTCGTGCTGACGAAACTCTCCCTCAACACTCGGCTGGATCGGAGTTCGAGGGACGTCATCGAGCTGAACGTGTGTAGAACTCGGAGGTGCCGTACGTTCGGTACTTGATCGGTCGGATCGTGAAGACGTACGACTACATCAACCGCGTTGTGATAACGCTTCCGCTATCGGTCTACGAGGGTACATGGACAACACTCTCCCCTCTCGTTGCTATGCATCACCATGATCTTGCGTGTGCGTAGGAATTTTTTTGAAATTACTACGTTCCCCAACAGTCCCATGTGTCGGCAAAACTTAGAAGAACGCTTTCCGACGACCGAGAAGGAGCAAGAAACCTCGCGGTGGAGCATCTGGAGTCTTTAATATTTTTATTCAGCGGTATAAAATCTACCCAATCTTCTCCATAGTAGATCGGAAGAGTCCGAAACACGGCAGCCCAGTGTAGTTACATCATACATGGCCAACCCACGCTATCAGCATATTTTTTGGCCTCCGTGCAACACCTAGCTCTAGTAATCCACCAGCCTGTATCGCTTCTCGCTCCTCGTCTCTCTCGAAGTGCGGCGGGCTGGCGATATTGCCGTCTATTGAGGTCGGTTAACTCATCACTCGCTCCCACATGTTAGCGACATGCCAAGAGCATTCTAAAAAAATTGTACTCTATTGTTATGCCAAGAAGAGGAAGCGCTTTGATCGACGGATCAAACGAGACAGGCGTGCCGTGCCGTGAGTGGGTCCAGTTTCTCGTTTTGAACTTGTTTGGTGTAGTAGTACAGCAACACTTGGTTTTGCACCTTCATAGAATGATGAAAATCCCCACTAAAAAGGCGCTTTGCTTTCTGCTAATCGCGTCAACCGTTCTTGTTTTGTGCATTAAATTGTTAAGTGCCATAACTAAGATATAATTAACCAATGCATGTAAAACATTCTTGTTTAGTGCTGTAGTACTCCAGACGCATGCATGTGTTGCAATTTGTACAACTCCCTTCATCCATACGTATATATAGGGCCTAATGTATTCTTCGAGGTTGCCTTTTACTATTGATAAGATTTTATATAATTTGAAAATTATATCATTCGAAGATCCTTTCACGTACGAATTTGACGGTATGCTTTGAGCAACTTGCATGTCCTATACTGCTCCTGTTTGGATACTCTAACTTAGAGGTTAGACTAACTCATGACTAACCCTGAACTAACTCTAGCCAAAGAGGTGTTTGGACGACAGGGTTAGATTGACAATAAATGCACTTGATGGAGAGAGAAAAGTGATTTTTGAGTGGGCCCCGCGAGAACTAGCTCCAATTAGCACCACTTGGCTGGCGGGATAGAGAGAGAAGGGTGATTTTTCAGTGGGCCCCATGAGAACTAGTTCCAATTAGCACCTCTTGGGTGGGATATTTTTTTTGGGTGGGTTAGATGCAACTAGCTCAAACTAACCCTCATGTTTGGATACTTTAGGGCTATTTGAGCCCAAACTAGCTCAAACTAACTCTAACCCATGGATCTAAACAGGACCTTTGGATACTTTAGGGCTATTTGATCCCCAACTAGCTCAAACTAACTCTAACCCATGGATCCAAATAGGGCCAAAGTTAGTCTCAAAAATGCATTAAGCCCTATATACATGGACAGACGGAGTACATGATACTAGCAAACGCTCACCATTAGTAGTAGTTCATTGGTTGGTTTTGATTTTTGATTCAGTTGCTGTGCTGCTACCGTCCAATATTCGCGTGTGGTTGTTTCTAGAATAAAATAAAAGGAGGGTGTATAAGTCACCTTACGAAAACCAAATAATCCCAAAACACTTAGGGTGTCTTTGATTCAAAGGATTTTCATAGGATCTTTGAAGGATTAGAATTCTTAGGAATTTTTCCTATGTTGATCGTTTGATTCGTCGAATTAAATCCTGTATGATTTTTTCCTAAGGATTAATTTATACTACATTTACAGGAATTCTAACATCCACTCAAACCACTTGGAAGAAATCCTTTATCTTTCCCTTGACACAATCAAACAAACTCAAATCCTAAGGGATCCAATGGACATGCCATTCCAATCCTACGTTTTTCCTATTCCCGTGTTTTTGCAATCCTATGAATCAAAGAGGCCCTTAGGCGCGGTGCATTAACTACCACCTCGTTTATTGTCTCTTGACATATCAACCAATAAGAGATGTGGGGCGTGCATGTTTTCAATGACTCGAGACTACCAAACACCACATGCAGTGGTTAGTTCACTGCATGCAGTGCTATTAATTAGCAAATAAACATTAAGTTCTCTCTTTTCCCCTCCTTCTTGGTCACGGTGCACAACCTAAGATGACTTATTCACCTAGACGGAGGGAGTAGTACTTATTGTGGGAAACGTGAAGTGATGGTTGCTTCACCCGAGCAACTTATTACACTTGGAATATTGGAGTACCAGCGGATTCGACGAAGAGAGAAATGATGGTTGCTTTGTCCGAGCAACTTACTGTGGCAAAGGTGGGGCTCTGTGATTTGACCTCTGATCACTAGTCATTATTACTGCAGCGCAACGACCGGGGTGAATCTCCCATGCAGTTGTGCACTCAATATTGCTGCATGGCAAGTGGAGCCGGATGAAGGATGTCCCACATGTCAGCGAAACGAAGTTGAATTGTTTCTGGCATTGCTATCAATCTTTCAGGATTTGTTTATATGTACGCATAATTTTCTAGCATAATAAAATTGTATTGTGATGCTATGGAGGTTTCAACTTAGGATTCATGTGTCCTCTGGCCTCAATATTCTCTTGTTCCAACATTCCATCAAATACAAATGAAACTACCATGGTTGCTAATGCATCTCAATGGTTCACGGATTAGCGCAAATATTCACATCACAACCGAAGACAAAGTTGTGACAGGTGTACAAATAAAGAAAAATATATAATTGATCGATGCTGTTCGTAGGCATTTTCCTGGGCACAATGTTCATTGGTTGGAGGCTAGTTTCATGCAGCTCTATAGCCAAGAAAGAGGTGTATGGAGGACATCGCAATCCGATCATTTTGTGCAGTTCCACTAAAATCGAGCTGATCATCCCTGTTTGCAAAGATATTTAGTCAGTGTGATTACAATAATAGTGGAACTAGATGATGAAACATAACACACACGAATAGAAGCCGATCACCTCTGCGATCTCTCTTTAGGACTAACTACTTGTTGGAGAAGATTAGGCATGGAGTTGGATGAGGAGGATAGCAAAACCAATCTCCCTTTCTGCAGTCCCACAGAAATGTAAAAACGTTGCCCGTGTGACATTTTGGCAGAACTACACAAAACACTCTTAAGAAAAAAGTGATTTGTGCAGTTCACGAAAAGGTCGCAATAGCAACGAGGTGAAATGGATAGCCCTGTTTGCAAAAAGAGGTAGAAAGGAAACAATTACTGCCCAATAACAGGAGTTGAAGACACATACGCCGAAAAAAGAAGCATATTCCATGTCATAAGGGAAGGATAGCCGCATGTTGGTTTATCAAAAACAGTTTGAGGACGAGATTGCAAGATGGAAAGTACTCCAACCGAGATACGTTTTAAGAAAAGAACTAAGGAAGATCCACATGCAGGATTTTCCACATGCAGCAACGTGGGAAGATGGGCAGTGGAGCAAGGCCGGAGGAAGCTGTACCTGAGGGTCGTCGGGATATAACTAGGAGGGCGCCGGTGGCCGGGATCTGCCCATACTATGGCAGCGAGCAAGTGGTGAAGGCCCCACCGCGCCAGAGCTTGGTCGGAGAGAACGGCGAGTACCGTAGATCGGGACGTGCTGCCTCAACACCATCGAACGGAGAAACGATGCACATCCCCCTTTCCGTCGGCGGACGGGATGCAGCCGGATCAGCGACCAACGGTGAGAGAGACAGAGGCCACTGCCACCTTGCGTGAGATAGTGCGACGAGAGACAAACCCCGGCAGGCAGGCTCCATTGTATATAGTGGAGCGGATTTCTTTTTTCCCGACGACAATCGTTTTATATTCTGTACGTGCCATTGAGGAATATAACTTTATTTAATACTAACGCATCAAGTCGAACTTTGTTCCATCTACGCGTGGTGCACGACCCTCCTTCGAGTAAACAGCCGCTACACACGTCAAATTATCACGTGGGCTGCCTTTTCATACAGAAATGAACTCCACCGTGTACCCGCACGGGTGTGGCCGGGAACGAGACATGAGTACGTGCGTCGTGCGTGCACCTCTTCTTTGCATGCAGGTACGTACGTACGTGATTGGGTGTGAGAGAGATGGTTTGTGCGAAACAAAGGCAATGTGTCGATGATATCTCAAACAAAAAATGTACCATATGCAAAGTGTGTGAAACAGAGTCATGGATATATCATATATAGAGGAAGCGATCCACGAGAAGAGAGTGGAGGGATCATCAGTGTGAGATATCGATAGAATCGAAAACAGGGATGAAATGTGTGGGTGTGCAATCGATAAAGAGTGCCATCGAATTTGTGTTTGCCCACTTCAAAGATACAGGGCGGCTGGCCTTACTGGAATGTGAGAGGGCAGAGGTGCAGTTTGTCTTTATGGCATGGACACCTACCTACAATGTTCGACTATCGGTGTGTGGGGGGGGGAGGAGGGGGCAAAGACTAACTATAGAGAGGTAGATCGACTGGTATATGTGTGGAGAAGGAGAGAGACCTAGCTATGTATTGAGGGAGATCGATCGACATCCATGCATATGTGTAGCGGAGGGATAAGGTTGGGAGAGAGACAAAGGTAGAGTGTCGGAGGGTTGGTGGTGGAGTTGCTTCTCAACAAATGGTGGGAGAGGCCTGCTAGGCAAATGGAGGGTACGAGTGCAATATCAATAAGAGAGGGGATGTCTGCCTGTCTATGCACGTGCGTGTGAGAGACGGGTCGGGAGGTATGCAAGGATGATGAGGGGGGACGATATGGTTGTGGTAAGTAGACGTAACTACATAGGAAGATCAATCGTCGTGTGTCAGAGAAAGGGAGAGACATAACTAGTGAGGTATGTCGATCGACGCGTGGGGAAAACGAATTATAGTCGACCTAGCTATATGTAGGGAGATCGGTAGGTATACATGCATGCATGTGTTACAAGCAAATAAGGTCCGGAGAGACAGACAGGGGGACAGGGGTGCGGCTAGGAGGTGGTGCGAGAGGCCTACAATGTCAAGGGGGGAAGGAGTGTGCGAGTATGAGATCGATGAAAAGAGGGGCGGGAGTGTGCACCTGCGTGGAACCATATTGGACATAGGGGGCATGGACGGTGAGAAGAGAAGAGGGGAAGTGTGTGTTTGTGGTAGGAAGACTTGGCTAGAGAGGTATATCGACCGGTGTGTGTGCCGGAAAGAAGGAGCCAGGGGCCTACACACACCGTGGGTAAACGACCTAAAGAGAAATAACGAATGTGCGCGATGGAGGGGACGTTGAGGGAGGGTGAGAGGGGGGCGGGCGTGTGCATGCACGATAGAAAGTTAGCGCTAGCTACAAAGAGAAGAGGATTGTGTGGGTGTAAAAGATGAACAGAGATCATAATTCATGATAAGAAAAGTGGATTCGGATATTCGAAGAAGATATCACATTGTTTTAAACCGACGCATGCATGAATGAATATATATAATGGTGATACGCATGGTGTGGTTCTGAGCATGTTATACTACATATAATATATAGAACATTGATTATAATTTGTGAGAATGTGTGGCTTTTGTAGCTCAGGGCTAAATACTTGTCATAATGCACGGGGCGGGGCACTATAATTTATGTGATAAACACGGTGTATGTATGGAACATGGTTTAGATTATGAAGATCTAGTTAGTACATCAAATGTACTATTATTTGGAATCAACATCAAGTGTATTCAAAAATTTGAATTCGAGTTCATATAGTACACATAGTTCATATCTATCTCTATAGTAATCATGTGGTGTGTTGTTAAGATAATACACGAATGATGGTTTAAGTTGGCAACAATCATGATTGTAGATTCTTATTCAAATAGAGAAACGAATTCAAATTTAGTTCGAATTGCAGCGGTAGTATAGACCTTTGGAATGCACTAAAATGTTGGTATGAGTAGGTTAAATGCATTATATAGCCAGCGAAAAAAAATTAGTTAGACATAACATGGATTCATAGCTTTGAATAGCATTTGTACAGTAAAACGAGACAAGACTCTTGCTTTGTGTGGTGCGAATAGTTTTATTTTTTTGTTTTTTTCGTTGAGGGAAGTGCGAATTGATTTGGTACGTACAATATTACGTGTTAGGCTTGTCCCTAAAATTCAACCCGCGCCTTGTTATATCCCGAAAATTTAGATATCGTGGTCCCAAAACTCGCGCCTTGCTATCCCGAAATTACAACGCGCGCGAAAACTCCCTCCAATTGACAAATCCCGACACATGAAATCCCCCGTCTAACCCTGAGCCGAAAGGGCCGCTAGTTCAAATCGGTGGGGGTACTTTTGTAACACACCCTACATTTTGGACAAGCGCGTCCCTAAGTCATGGTTCCCCCTCCCATTGCATCCTTTTCACCATTCGAAATCCTAGGCCGCCATAACCTCTTTGCTCCAGCCGCGAAACCCCACCCTCCTCCGTCCACCACCTCACTGCTGCCTAGCCGAAGCCTCTTCCCCGACGACGTCGTCCACCGCAACATCCCGACGTCCCTCAACCACCTCCCCGGATGAGGATGCGTCGTCGATCTCGTCGTCCCGCTGGTTTAGCCGCCCCGTCCTCCACCTCCAAGGAGCTGCTCCAATGATCGCCGCGGCTGATCCATCCCCACAGTGCTGCCTTAACCTGCTCCACCGGAACCGCAGCATCCTCACCGACTCCTCGGACGAAGCCGAGGCCTACTCGACGCCACCAAAGAGGTTGTACACTCATCGCATCGCACCTTCTCCTTAACTCAACCTCCCGGCGCCGACGGTGCTCCATCCCGCACCCCCATGGCGCGGCTACCTCGAAGCCGGCGCCGCGGGCGACATCTCCACGGCGTCCATACCAGTCGGATCTGCTGCTACTGCTCCGGCTCTCGCTCGCTCACGCTGTTGCTACTCCATCTCTCGCTCGGTCGCGCTGATGCTCTGCTCTCTGCCTCGCTCGTGCTGCTGCTCTGCTCTTGCTCTCGCTTGCGCTGCTGATGCTGGTACATGGGCTGCTGCAGCTACACGAGTTGCTGCTCTAGCTCTAGATCGCGCTGCTCCTCCAAGCGATGCTGCTCCGGCTTCTATCTGCTACTGTGTTCCCTGTCGATCGCCTGCTGATTTAGATCACTGTTTCTCTACTACTAGTGCTCGAGTGTCCTAAACTACATGTGAAGTGCCTCTCTGCTACTAGTGCGTTCAGTTTTGACAGGAACATTCAGATTCCACAGTAAATTTCTATTTTGACAGTTAATTTCAGAGTTAATAGTTTTTACCTCATCTGTTGTAGTCAGGTGTTTTTTGGTGATGTAAATTTCACATCTATCACTTTTTGGTAATGTATTGAACATCATCTATTGGAGATGCTATTAGAATCCCACTTGAGATTAACGATGTCTGTCTTGTACTACTTCAGCCTCAACGTCTTACGGCTCGCCGGAGCTACTCCAACGACGGAACCATCCATCACAACAGAGCAGTGCCCTGGATGCCATCTACAGATTACACGACTACGGCAAAGAGGTTGTACACTTGTCGCATCACTCGTTACTCTACGGGGCCATTTGGTTTTAGGCCTAGCAATGCCACACTTTGCCATACAATGTTGCCAAACTTGCCTAAGGTTAGTTCTTCAAAATGAGAGCCACAAATTGGCAAGCCTAAGGGAATCTTGCCACACTTTTTGTGTGTATGTCATGTGGGGCCCTAGTGTGGCTTTCCTAAGGTGTGTCTTGAACCAAACACTCACCTAAGTTGGTCAAACTTGCCTAACCTTAGGTGTGGTAATCTTTGGCAATCTTAGTCGCAAACCAAACAACCCCTACATTCATGTCGATCCATTAGAGCTATTTTGGTTTAAAGGAAAAAGTGAAGGAAAAACATAGCAATAAGAAATTTTCCTATGGCACTCTACTATTCAATTATTCATGCATTTTGTTGAAAGGAATGGAGCAAAACATCCACCTGGACCTACTTTTCAAAACCCTATGCATGAAAACAAGACCAAGTGCATTAGTGGCAGAATAACATTCTAACTATACACGCTTTCATATGGTTTCACTTTAATTTGGCCATGTTTCTTTGCATTCGTCTGCTCTTCCAATTCCTATGAACCAAACACCCAAGTTGACAGAAATACTGTGTTTACAAATGCTTTGTT
This sequence comes from Triticum aestivum, assembly GCF_018294505.1. NCBI lineage: Eukaryota > Viridiplantae > Streptophyta > Magnoliopsida > Poales > Poaceae > Triticum > Triticum aestivum. The sequence continues at coordinate 115,477,480 of NC_057805.1, forward strand.
TCCCACGCGCATTCCTATCATATTCCGGTGTTTTTCCTATCCCTATGTTTTTAGAATCTTGCAAGCCAAAGGAGCCCTTACAGAATTACTTCAGTTACAGGTAGTGTCGAAGAAAACTTTGTGTGGTTTTTCCTGCTCCTACCGCGACGTCATCCACCTCACCTGAGCCGCTCCATCGACAGAAGCATCCACCAAACCAGACATCACAACTCCTGACTGTCTTTCGCCGCCTCAGATCTCCTTCCCTGCCGCCGGCACCCACCGCAACTGCATCACCATCATCGACTCAGCAGATGAACCTAAGGAGTACACGGGTCCACAAGAGAGGTCGCACTCTTTTGTTTCTGCTTATGTTATGCATTGCTTAATATTACCTGCTACTTTATCATCATGTTCACCTCTTAGACTCCAAGTCAGGTCCAAATTAATGTTCAAACTTGAGTTTTAAAATTACTTGTGTGGCACATATCGAGGCAGCAATGAATAGTATCTTTGTCTATTATCTGGTTCACCTAGGGTATGCCTATGTTGTTCATCTTGGGTGGGAAACAAATAGTAAAGCAATCATCATCTGTCTTTTTATTAAATTAAAGCTATCATCAGCCTGCTATCATTATTTTTGGATCCATCCACTGCTTGTTACCATCACTCTAGATTTCTGCATGCTCTCCTTACATAATCTCACTATATATTTTTCGTCTGCATGTCGGATATTGTACACAGTCATGCTGAACATGTAGAGAAAAAGAGAAGACTTTTGTGCGGCAATACAAAGTCATGCAGACATCGCTCCATGGTGGGTTCAATGGCAAACCATCCCCCCTCCCCTCTCTAGATTGTAATCCAGACGAAGATATCTGTTCTAAGACGGATTCAGACGTAGCTGGCCTCTCCTATTTACCCCCAAGGTGTTTGCTCTAACTTGGCATGATGATGTTGGTCATATCATGCATATGTTTCTTTGCAATTCCTACTTTCGACATCATATATGTCATCTGCTTAGTTTAGACATGTTCTGTAATGCCACCTGTTTAGTTTCAATATCATATATGGGAATTATGTAGTCTCATCTCTTTTAGCCAGCCATAATATATGTGAAATATGCAATGACATCATGTTTAACCAGGCATTATATATTTGAATGATATCTTGCCCATCCTTTTCTTCATTACATTTCCATTTGTCGACAATGTTTGTACATTAAACTACTCTTGATGTGAATCAGCCATTTGAGTGGGTGATGGAAAAAATCTGGAGTGAAAACAAGGTCTTCAAAGCAGACAGTGCTACCTATCGAAGCAGATCACTTGCTGGGTCACGATAGCTCCTCATAGATGGATTCAGAGATAGATGACCAGTCCTATTCCCCCACCAAGGTGTATGCTCTAACTTGGCACGGTTATACTGCTCGTATCATGCATATGGTGTCTTGCATTGCATAGTTTAGACATCATATACACAATATTCAAAACCATGTTCTTAGTTCAGACATCATATATGTGAATGCCCTCTGCTTAGCATATAAATCACATATGTGAATTAAATGATGCGATCCTAATTACTTAGATAACATGTATGTGAATTATGTGATGCGAACCTATTTACTAAAGACATCATATAATTATCTCATGCCATCCTATTTAGTTAGTCATCATATCTGTGAATTATGTCATGCTATGCTATCCAGTTTAGGTAGACATCATATATGTGAAATTATGTCATGCTATCCTTTTTAGTTAAACAATATACATGTCAACTATTTCATGCCCTCTTTTTTCTACACTATCTATTGCATCTGTCTCTCATACAATGTTTGTACATTCAACTATGTTTCCTGTTTATCAACCATTTGAACTGGAGTGGGTGATGGCAGTATCTAGTGGAGTAAAAACACGGTCTTCAAATAAAACAGTGCTACCTCTTGGTGGAGATAGCACCCCGGTTGTACATGCACGAGAACCAACCCTACCACACATAACCCAGACTCTCGCAGATTGTACCCCTACTGTGATGCACAGAGAACCAGCTTCACCCAATCTAACCCCAACCCCAGCAGATAGTAACCCAGTTCCTGTTGACACAGCACCATCTCCACCATAGAGCTCCCAAACAGGAGCAGTTAGTAAGGCAGCTCCAGTGCCCAAAGCGCCAATACTACCACGGCGAACCCCAACTCCACAAGTTAGTACACCTATTCTTGTGGAGGAAGCACAACCAGCCATTCGTAGTTTAGCATCTCTCACATTTGATGTTGTTAAATCCTATGTGCGTATCTTCCCATGGAAATATTATACTGAAGATGAAGGAAAATGCCAGTTGCAGGTGTTTGTCCAGGAGTTATGTGTAAGTAATGTTATTCATGGCAATTACTTTGCTTTGTCCCATACAATATTCTACCTCCATGATGGTTATAATACATCAAATTTTCCCATTTTTCTCCATAGAGAAGGACCGATTTGGAAACTTAGGATGAGGTAACCTGTGCTAATACCTCTGCTATCTTCAAGAATGCTTGGTGGCAATATCAGAATTATCTGAAGAGAACGTACTTCACTGGCAAAGAAACTCATCAAATTCCCTTACGTTCTCCTGAGACACATTTACTGGACGATGACTGGGAACGCCTTGTTTTGTACTGGTCCCAAACCAAGAATGTGGTAAGGTCTATGAGCTCATTTTTTATTTTTAAGTACTATATGCCTGTGTCTCACTGTACTCTGTTCATGTAGAACAAGTGCTTAAACCTGAAGAACAACTGTTCTCATTTAAGATTCCATTGCTATCGTGCATACTGCTTTGCTCTTGTATCACTGTATTTACTCATACAAACTTATTTTTAAATTGAAGGATCCAATCAAAACTCCAATGGCACAACAGGTATGTTTATGCATGTTTCTTTAACAAGTTTGCTCTTATAAACAGCTCTGTTGATTTCAATTTCAATTGTGTATACAGTTGACTTCTCATATCATGCACATTACTAGCATCACAACAGAGCCAATAGTGTTGCTGTACATGTAGACCCATGGTACCCATCTGAAATCTTATTGTGTCGTGTAGTTTCCCACGCTTTGTATTCTTTCAGCGTTGCTTTGTCTTGAACTGATATGATTTGAACGGTGTCTCTATTTTGAATTGGCAAGACAATGTAGTGACCATAGGACATAGATATATGTTTGTTTGATGCTTTTATGTAGCGACCAGACCTCAAACAGTCTGATCTTTGTGCATAAGTGTCATCCCTGGATCGGTAATGCTGACACACACAGTACTTGAAGGATTTATAACAGAGTAGCAATCACACACTTATTACATCGAATGTCTCAAAGGAGAACTTATTACAATAAATATGGCTTAAGGCCATCTAAAACGGTAACAGCGGAAGGCTTGGAAGATAAAGTGATTCCATCAACTCCAACGCATCACTGAGTGAAAGACCACGACCTAAGGCTCCTGACTCGTCGTCTGAAAAGTCTGCAACATGATACGTTGCAGCCCGAAAATGGGCCAACACATGGAATATGCTGGCAATGTAACACAAAAGGATAATGAACAGAAATATGCTATCACTACATGCATATATGGCTGGTGGAGGCTGTAGGGTTAATATGTTTTTGCGAAAAGCCAATTTTTCCCTACTGCAAAGGAATAAGTTTTATTTAACTACAAAGTTTGTTGAAAAATATTGAGAAGGTAAACCCCCTCTCAATCCCAATTAAAGGTAATCATTAAGAACCCATCAAATTAATTATGTAGTGATGAGATCAACATGATAATCCAAGAACCAGATACTCAAGATGTCCATAACCGGGGACACGGCTAACCATGATTAGTTTGTACACTCTGCAGAGATTTGCGCACTTTTCCCCACAAGACTCGATCTCCTCCGTTTGATTTCTCGCACTACATGATGTTTGAGAAACGGATGACCGAGACATAGTCTTTCAGAAGCGTTAGCACCTTACGATGGGTAGACCGTACCACCTACATCCCCTACATCTGCTAGTCTACCACTGTAAGAGTTCACATGACTTAATCAACTATGCTAGAGCCCATAATAGCTTGTGGCTGCACACGGAAGTTTCTAGTATGAATAATCTCATGATCCCTTTGAGCCTGGGTGGCAGTCCATAGGAGAATCACACGGTACCCCAGGATTTCCAAAAAAATACATGCAATCACTGGGTACCCCAGGTGCCTCAATCCACCCAGATGTGTATTTAAGTTGCCACCTTAAGTTTAACCATTAATTAACAATCTCACATCTGTCATGAATACACTCAAACCCAATCCACGTCTACGAGCATAGCATTGCAATATAATCATAACGTAGAAGTAACTCCCAGGGTTTGATAATAAACATGTGAATAGGTACTACCTCAGCTACTTCCCAACCCACAATTTAATACAGATCCTAACCATGCAATTGTTTGGGGATTGATCTAATGCAGTAAAACTGGGTAGTAAAAAGGTATGATCAAAATGTTACTTGCCTTGCTGATGATCCGCGAAACCTAGAGACTCGTAGTAGCACGCTTCGCACTCCGGGAATTCTATCACAAACAAACAATAGCATACATAAGCAATCAAGCAAAGACGCATGGGCAAAACTCAAATAAGAAGAATTGACCAGAAAGTTCAACTTAAGAACTCCGGTTTGCAAAAAGAATCAAATCAAACGGAGCAACGAAACTCAAACTGCGAAAGAAACAAGATCCGTTTACTAATCTGAACTAAAGTCAAATTTTTACAGTACCAAAATCTTGTTCAAGTTGGTTAAACAGAAAGCGGGTTTCCAGACGAAGATCTAGGCGCTTGAATCGCCTGATTTCGATAAACGAGCGAAAAGATAAACTAAAACGAAAATCGGATCAGAAATCGCGATCGAAAATAATTGCAGAAAATCCGAGAAAAAGAAAAACTGACGAACAGGCTAACGAACGAACGTTCGCTGTCTGCGGTTAAACGGTGAAAACCGTTCGTTAAAACGAACGTAAAACGGGCGTTCGCTAAATAACTAAACCGAAAATAAACCGAACCGGATCTATAAAAAAACGGATCTAGGGTTTCGAAAAAAAAACCAAAATGGTTTTCTCACGAAAACCGAGGCGGCTACCTCGGGTCTGGCGGGTCCGGCGAGGTCCGGCGACGGCAGGCGGC